>NC_083830.1:3714800-4314800 GCF_015708825.2 Lethenteron reissneri
TTTTTTTGGATTGATCCGAAAATGAAACATCACAGGAAGTGACATCACTTTTTCTATGTTTTTCCCAACATGTTTGAAGTTATTTTGGCAACATGAGGCATCAACTGTTTAATAAGTTATTCAATGTACAAAAAAAATAAACATTACTATGTTGTTTTATTGAAGGAAAAGTATGAAAAAACTAAGTTCAATAATATATACGTTTAAAGTCAAAATTAGGACTAAAAACATTACATTTGAAACTGTGCCTAAATATACGAAAATCTGTAATCCAAAATAAATATGAAACTCAACTCTACCGCAGATATAAACTCAGACGTACCCTTTATTTTCTCCTCGAAGGATATTTCCATTTGTGTCACAGCAAAACGGATTTGCCTTTGCTGAGCCACCGAACACTCATTTGTTAAAACCCAATAAAGCACGAGAAAGTTCGGTACCCTGCAGGTGAACGGGAAGAAATTAAAGTTTGGAATGCGCTCGGGAGCCAGTTCATTTAGTTCAGTTTCACTTCATTTATTTGGTATAGCCCTGTGAGCCATTCGGCTCTTGATTCGGGTGCAACCGCAACAAACAATTACATTAACAAGATACATTTAAAATTGACTGCACGCAAACAGAAACATCCAGGAAAAAAACATTAAAATCTTCCAGAAAAAAGCGCCCTTAGTTAACGCTGTGTGCAAAAACCCCAGCTGGATGCTCGATAAACAACAAACAATCCGTGTAGAGGATTAAATTGAACCTTAACTCTTCCACGCTGGCGGGACATTTGGAAAAGCTGGGAGTACCCACACTTTACCCCGCCGCACGCGACCTACCGATCGACTGTGGTTCGATCCATTTATGCTGCTGGGCCCACAGAGACGCGGTGGTTGGTTGCGGGGGTGGTGGGGGGGTTAAACATTTACTCCATCAGTTCCACTGCTATTTAATCGAACCGGAGACCCCTGGATTGCAAGTCCAGTGGGCTGACCATGACACCACTCTTATTAATTTGTGGAATATTTTTGTTTAAAATAGTGTCCGCTTTGAAGGCTAACATAAACTATTAAACCATTCTTTTTTTATTTTACCAGGTAAGGCCCGCTGACCTATATAGCTCTTTTTCAGAAGGAACCTGGCCACAAACGATAGCCCAATGAAATGGCTCATTATGTGGAAATGTATAGCAGCAGTGAAATGGTCTAATCGCATGATTCTCAATATGGAGGGAACAACCGGTAGGACCCGGAGAAAAATCCACACACGACCACGGGGAGAGCGTGCAAACTCCAAACATTCTAGATTTGAAGCTTTCGTGACTGCAATGATTCATATTCTTAGGTTTTTTCGTTAAAGTCACGTAGGTAAAACATTTAAGTTAATAAAAATAAAATAAAAATAAAATAAAAATCACGACGTTTCGGAGGCAACACAAGCTTTCGTCTTCAGTTGGAACCGTCACAGCACGATAGCTTTTATTAATTAAATTTTTTTACCTACGTGACTTTACCGAAAAAACCTAAGAATATAAACTCCAAACACACGGGCGTCAGGGTCGGCATTCAACCCATAACCTGCTGGAAACCAGGCGAGGTAGTTAAACAGCTCGCCACCGTGGCACCCAGTTAATCCACAGCGGGCCACAGTGCTGCGCTGTCACCGTACAATGGACACAGTCTCAGCAGGTGCTCTCTTGAGCACGCGGCATCTGACTCATCCATTATCCCACGGAGACAACGGAGGCCCCTTGTCATCGGAGCGACGGAGGTCAGCGCGGCGAGGAGGCGGCGACGCGGGCATCAACCCTCCTCGCAAACACTCGCGAAGTTCGCAAACTTGGCTGACTCGATATTACTGGTAGGAATCACCTGATTCCACCAGCCCATAGGGGATTATTGTGTCCGTCCGTCCGTCGTGAATCCAAAAATGGGAGGGGTGGGGCTGGGTGGAGAGGGGAGGGTGGGGAGGGGCTGGGTGGGGAGGGGAGGGTGGGGAGGGGCTGGGTGGGGAGGGTGGGGAGGGGCTGGGTGGGGAGGGGCTGGGTGGGGAGGGTGGAAGGGGTGGGGCTGGGTGGGGAAGGGCTGGTCGCCCCGTGGCGTCGTGCAGGGAGTGGCTGGGTTGGAAGGGAGGGGCTGGGTGGGGAGGGGAGGGTGGGGAGGAGCTGGGTGGGGAGGGTGGGGCTGGGTTGGGAGGGGAGGGTGGAGAGGGGCTGGGTGGGGAGGGTGGGGCTGGGTGGGGGGTGGGAGGGGTGGGGCTGGGTGGGGAGGGGCTGGTCACCCCGTGGTGCCCTTATAAAACTCAACGTTTAACCTACTCACGCCGGCTTGTGCCCGCCCCCACAGTCGGCCATATTTGCTATTTGCGGAATACACCACGCCGCCGTTGACCCTGGCCATTGACCGAGCAACCCAACGTTCCTACCAGCTCCCTCCGCAGGAATGTGTTTCTCTCCGCCAAATTGCGATTCCTCGCTCCTTCATCTCGTCCGAAAAGTCGCAGACAGCCGGCCGCTAGCGAGCGGCGGATTGACCGTGGCTGATCGTGATGATGTTGAAATACGACATTTTGATCTCAAAATGCATCCTGTTTGAGAGTGGGATTTCTTTAACATTTCACTTACTGGTTTTGCCATGTTTAAAAGAAAAACACAGTTAAGGAGGCAAGGGGATTTGTTTAGCTGCTGAAAGGAAATAAAATGTAATCCGCAAGTCTATGTGCCCCTTGGGTTAAGGTTCTAACTAACTATACCATCTATTTTTATTTTACCAAGTAAGGTCCACTGCGCTATATAGCTCGTTTTCAGAAGCGACCTGGCCACAAATGATAGCTCTACCAAGTGGCTTATCACGTGGAAATATATATCAGCCAAATACTCTAAATGCGTGATGTTGATTAGAAATGCGGAGGGGAAAACCGGAAGACCCGGAAAAAAATCCATGCGACCACGGGGAGAGAGAGACACGCAAACTCCAAATATACAGCAGGTGTCAGGGTCGGGATCGAACCTATGACCTCTTGTAGACCAGGCGAGGTAGTTAACATCTCGCAACCGTGGCGTGACGTGCTTAATGTAAAGATAACTTGGACCGGTCTGGACTTAGGGTTGGTATAGTCGCCACCTGTAATTTTGTTTAGATCAGCTACTTTTTAGATGAGGCGCCAAAACCGCTCCATAAATTCGTCACCCACCCCCCCCAGCACCATGGCCATGCATTTCACAACAACAACAACAAAAACCACCAGAAAATCACAGCCGTAATCTCGACTAATACCCCATTTACAGTCAGCACCCGTTGCCATCACTTCCTAGTCGACCGTGCGCTAATCGGAGGTGCCGGGGGATGGACAACAAGCTTAAACGCAACAGGGCAGTTCTTAAAGAAATTAGTGAATGGAACACCAGGTCCGATTGCCACTGCTCACATGAGCCGTTACACAGAACGACGTAAATCGGCTTCTTCTGACTTTTAAATTTGAAATTTCTCTTCTTGGTTCTTTCGGTAAAGTCACGTAGACGGGAAATAATGAAATAATAAAATAAAACAATAAAATACAATTCTCACGACGTTTCGGCCACAACGCAAGCAGCCGTCCTCAGGTGAAGAACAGGTCTGTCGGAAAGACAGCGTCTGAATTCAGATGCCCTTCTGCGACCTGTTCTTCACCTGAGGACGCTGCTTGCGTTGTGGCCGAAACGTCGTGAGAATAATTTTATTATGTTTTATTTTTATTATTTTATTATTTCCCTTCTACGTGACTTTACCGAAAGAACCAAGAAGATGAATCCCTGCAGTCACTAAAGCTTTAAATCGAAATTTGAAATTTATTTTGCATCATTTAGTGTATTCTCTTTTCCTTTTTATATATGAGCAGCTGCAAATTTTTCTTGATTATCCGTTTGTATTCGTCTCACTCTGACCACACCGTAGCATTTACGATTCGAACGCGGAAGGCAAAACAACAAAACGTTGCACGTGAGAGTGAACTGCTGTGTGAGAAACAAAGTGATGAAGTCGTCGTGAAAGGGGGGAAAGCAAGTTGATCACAGCTTTCGTGACTGCAGGGATTCATCTTCTTGGTTCTTTCGGTAAAGTCACGTAGAATGGAAATAATAAAATAATAAAAATTTAACATAATAAAATAATTCTCACGACGTTTCGGCCACAACGCAAGCAGCCGTCCTCAGGTGGAGAACAGGTCTGTCGAGAGGACAGAGTCTGAATGACACACCCCAGGCTTGGAGCGTCTATTTAAGCATATCAAGAGGAATGTATATGCTAAATTCCTCTTGATATGCAAATTATTTTGTCAAGGCGCTCTTGCCCCCTCCATCCCAGCTTAAATAGACGCTCCAAGCCTGGGGTGTGTCATTCAGACTCTGTCCTCTCGACAGACCTGTTCTCCACCTGAGGACGGCTGCTTGCGTTGTGGCCGAAACGTCGTGAGAATTATTTTATTTTGTTTTATTTTTATTATTTTATTATTTCCATTCTACGTGACTTTACCGAAAGAACCAAGAAGTTGATCACAGCTGTTTAAAGCCAGTGTGAATACCTCGGAAGAATAAGAATAACACCATGAGATAGCAGTCAGTGTGAATACCTCAGAAGAATAATAATACTAACACCGTGAGATAGCAACGGCTCGAGTGAAATCGGAGCCAGTATTGCTATGGGAAAGGGGCGCTGTGTCGGAACAAAATGCTTCTCCGAATGATTCATTAAGATCTGAAGAAGAGACGTTGCACCGCAGGATCGTGAGCTACATCAATGGTTTGAGAAGTTCTTCATCCAGCAGTGAACTGATCATGGGACGATGACGATGACAATTATGATTCTAGATTTGAAGCTTTCGTGACTGCAAGGATTCATATTCTTAGGTTTTTTCGGTAAAGTCACGTAGGTAAAAAATTAAAATTAATAAAAGTAAAATAAAAGAAAAATATATTTTTATTTTTTTTATTTAACTTTTATTAATTTTAAAATTTTCTTAGGTTTTTTTGGTAAAGTCACGTAGGTAAAAAATGAGATTCATAAAAGTAAAATAAAAATATATTTGTATTTTTTTTATTTAACTTTTATTAATTTAAATGTTTTACCTACGTGACTTTACCGAAAAAACCTAAGAATATGACAATTATGATGTTAAAGAAGAGAGTCGTGAGGACTTTGGCGCCTTGTTTCTGGTGTGCGCCTGCGGCTCTCGCATCATTGTGTGCAGATACTTGGATGCTGACAAAGAGGGGAAACGAAGCAGAAGAGTGGAGTGTTTTGAAGCCTGCACTTGACATTGAATGGACAAAGAAAAGTGATAATCAGTTGAACAGGCGGGCTAAGTAATGAGGCCGTGCGTCAATTGGAAGACGGCAACTTGACCGGGCGTCTTGTGCTGATCTCGTCGAGGACGATAAACCATCGTCACGTGAACTCCCCGGCTATCATCGCCACCGAACAAAGTCGGCGGTCGCCGCGTCGCGCGCTTTCAGATGCCCTTCTGCGGCCGTCTGGAACGCTCTTCCTTCGAGTTGGCAAATGTCAGCCTCGAAACCTTAATGACTTGGAGAAGATCTGCAAAGTAGGAGTGGGACAAAATCCCTCCTGAGATGTGTGCAAACCTGGTGGCTAACTACAAGAAACGTCTGACCTCTGTGATTGCCAACAAGGGTTTTGCCACCAAGTACCAAGTTATGTTTTGCAAAGGGGTCAAATACTTATTTCCCTCATTAAAATGCAAATCAATTTATAAGATTTTTGACATTCGTTTTTCTGGATTTTTTTGTTGTTATTCTGTCTCTCACTGTTCAAATAAACCTACCATTAAAATTATAGACTGATAATTTCTTTGTCAGTGGGCAAACGTAAAAAATCAGCAGGGGATCAAATACTTTTTTCCCTCACTGTATAGGAAGCCATTGGAGCTATGCACTTTTAAATCATCACCTAGATTTGCAAACGAATTTCTTAAGAAGCGCTTTTTGTGTTTCGTTTGTTGTCCTTCCCGCGCACCTCCGATTAACACGGTTGGCTACGTACGGTGCGAAAGAAGTTCAACATACACACGCATCGTGCGCGGGTTTGCTGCTGTTCTGAACTGTGCTCCTGGCAAGTCCTCATCGACAAGTCCACTCAGTTCCGTATCCTCTTGTACCACATCCTCCTGTACCGATGACCGGTACCAGCGGCGTCAAGATCGGCCTCTGTGGAGGAGGCTCGTGAAGGACGCTGCTGCTGCTGCTACTGGGCAGTTGGAGGCAGTCGCTCTCCAACAACAACGGAGGGCAGAGGAGCAGTCTCTCACTATACGGTATCTCAAATGCATGTACGTATGTTGAATTTCTTTCACACCGTACGTAGCCAACCGTGCTAATCGGAGGTGTGAACTCGCTATACGGTATCTCATATAGCTTACTATACGGTATCGCATATGCATGTATGTTACGTATGTAGAATTTCTTTCGCACCGTACGTAGCCTGGGCATATTGTATCGTAATGGATCATATTTGGAGTTTTCATGATCTCCCCGTGGTCGCGTGGATTTTTCGCCTGGTCCTCCGGTTTTCCCCTCCACATTTAGAATTAGGATGCGTTTTAAAGTATGTGTTTGCTTTACATTCCCACATGATAAGCCACTTCGTTGGGCTATCATTCGTGGGAAGGTCACTTCTGAAAAAGAGCGATATAGCTCAGTGAGCCTTACCTGGCAACAGAATAAACACTGCTCCTACCAATCGGTCTAATCATAATCAGAATATGTATTTATCCAGGAGGAATCCGATAAACTACAAAAGCCCTTTTTCACAGATGTCCAAGACAGAGGAGTCTCCGTCTCTGAGTCTCGCCACAAAGCCACGGCCATGCCAGCGGGTTCTACGAACGTGTTGGCATGCTTCTTTGTTCATTAGCCAAAGCCGCGTGTCGTATTGTTTTGTTAAGGTGGAGCGTGGAGGAGTTTACACGGAACGATTAATGAACGTGCCCGTGACACACGGCAAATGTCCCATCAGCAGCTTGGGGGCGTTGAGTGATGGTCACTGGTCACGTCAACACGTGGCATGTCGCCCTGTCGGCACGAGCGGGGCGTGCCTCGCACTCAAAAACAATCCGCTGTCGTGCCGGTGATCGCTCAGCTATTTGGCCGTGGCGGGGGGGGGGAGGTGTGTGAGGGCCAGTGAGGGGTGGTGGGGTGCAGTTCAAGGCCAATGTATTTTTACACAAAAAGGTGCGCGCGCACGCGCCTACACGTTGCCGTGGCTCGACGTGCCATCGAGTTACAGTTCCACGTAAAAAACGAGGAATGTTAACCACCACCGCCCCCCTTCCTCCGGCCCCCCCCCCCCCCAAACGTTGAGCCGACGTCGGGTTCGACGTTGTTCCGACGATTCCAACCGCATGCCAACTTCGGCACAACTTTTGCCGTGTTTACTTGGGAGGCGGGAGGTACTCCCATCCTGGTCCTTTGCGTTGCCGTGACCTCTGCACTCTTGTGCCCGATGTATTTCGACGTGGAAGAAGTTCAGAATTTACACTTCCAATCGAGTCGTTGCGGCTTCATCACGGCGGTTGGCCGCGCTGCGTGGGCCGACCTCTGTGGGTCACGTGATGGTTGAATGACCTCCATGGGTGACGAGTGACCTCTGAGCCGGTCCTCCCCACCTTTACCAAACAAACAACACTGACCGGCGCGGTGAAGTATGGTCAAAACAATATCCTCGAGACCGACGTGGCGTGGAGAGGTCATTATCCAGCAGTGGAGTGACGGGGGTTTCGTAAATTATTGTTTTATAAGTTAGCATTCTGTTACATTGCACAGGTTTGTCGAGCACTGAAATATATTTTTAATAATTAATGTGACTTGGGGCATGACAAATACCTCACATCCCCTGACCCTTTACCCTCGACTCCCATCATGCATCGTGGGTTGGCTTCCCTAATACCTGGCATGTTTTTGTTGTTGCAGGTAAGAGGGGTAAAAATCACAGACAATGTCACGGGCGCGTGTATGTCCCACTGCGTGTGGGGAGCGGTGGTGTAGCGGTTAGCGCAACGCTGCGCTACGAACCCGGCGGCCCGAGTTCGATTCCCGCTCACGGCCAACGTCGGTGATGGGATATCTGAACCGGTCCTGCGCCTCCCCTAGGTCGACTCAGCCGCAAATGAGTAACTGGTACGGTGTGTAAACATCGCCCACTGGGGGAGACAAAGGCGACCGGGCGTGGTGCTGGCCACCCACCCCCTCGTGTGCCGTGCCGGCCTTCATAGGTGCTACTCGCGAACAGCACTTGCCCCGACAGTCTTGTCAAGGCTACACGGGGGCGGATCCTTCTTTGTCTTTGTGTGTGGCTACTGGGCACGGCGACTGCTCCGGCTGCGCAGAGCGTCAGGGCGGACTGGTGGTGGTGGTTGTTGTGGTTGTTGTTGTTGTTGCCCTGCACCAGAGGTCGCAAACGGGTTTTGATTCCTTACCCGCACCCGTACCCAGCCGCACCAGGGTCGCAAACGGGTACCCGTTCTCTACCCGTACCCGTACCCTACCCGAAATGAGTGACAAACGGTGACTCACCAGTGACTCACGGCCTACCCGTACCCGGCCGCACCAGGGTCGCAAACGGGTACCTGTACCCGGCCGGGTACGGGTAGCCGGGTATCGGGTAGGGTACGGGTATCGGGTACCCGGTTGCGACCTCTGCCCTGCACGTGCTGGAGGAGGAGGCCGCTATCACGAGGTTCTTTCTGACTACTACGTGGGTCTGACGTCCGCTCATAACATTGTTCTACGTTTGTCATAATTGAACGATGTCTTGTTTTCCCTGTGTATATGGTGTTCCCACTGAGTAAAAGTCGCGTGTAAAATAAGCATTCGCTAAATAAATCAAGAAATGGTGACTTTCTTGATTTGAAGCTTTCGTGACTGCACGAATCCATACTCTTTGGTTCTTTCGGTAAAGTCACGTGGGTATAAAATAAAATAAATCACGACTCTTCGAGCGCAACACAAGCGTCCATCGTCATGCGCCTGATGAGCCGAGGCTTGCCACCTGTCCAGGGATCGGCATCTGCGTTCGAGTGGCAGAAATTGATTCTCGCCCGAGATGTGGCGATATTGCTGCGTCCGACTTGATGGCAACACGCCGCGCGGTCGTGATTGATTGATGATTGACCGAGCCGAGTTTGCTCCGGTTGGGGGGGGGGGGGGAAGTTGTCAACCCGACAGAGGCCGCCACAGTACGCAGATCTGTCACGTGAACACACCTCTCAACACAACGTCAGTGTTAGTAGCAAGGCGTTCGTTTCATGTTGTTCATTTGTGTGCGCGAGTAAGACGTTTGTTGTTGCCGCCACGTGGGGCCGACGTCCCACATCCACCCTGCCACGGCGTCCGTCCGCCTCCTGTCACCCCCCCCCCCTCCCCCCCCCCCCCGGGGTTGAGAGCTCGTTTCGAACCCTGCCTTGCCGATCTCGTCAAGGGGAGCTCTCCACCATCGTCACGCCAAACTGCGGTGTCACCCTCGCAGCAGCAGCATCGGCGGTGGCGGCTTTCGGCTCAGAGGCGGTCACCTCGCACCGCGCGCTTCTCGCGGCCGTCTGGAACGCTCCTGCCCCTGGCGATGTTAGGAAGCCCCTGGAGGCTACGCACTTTTAAACCGTCCAGATTGGCAAACTCATTTCTCTGGAACTGCGTTTTGTGTGTTTCGTTTGTTGACCTTCACCCCCCCCCCCCCGCCGCACCTCCGATGAGCACGGTTGGTTGGGTACGGCGCGAAAGAAGTTCAACGTGCATTTAACAACACCCGCGAGTCGCCACTAAGTGTCGGTGACGTCACCACGGCGCCTGTGCCAGGCCAGGTGCACCTCGATGCCACGCGAAGTGTCGAAGGCTCGCTGTTGGCAGGAGGTCACGGGACAGATCCAGAAAGTTTCCACGGGTCGACCGACTTCGACGACTGAGCAGATGCCCCCCCACCACCCTACTGTGCAAACTTGCTGCACTTTATCCGCCCGGCGCTCCGTTCCGTTGTTGTGAGACGTCGCTTCTTCCTCTTGCCCTCCGTTGTTGCTGGAGGGCGACTGCCTCCAAGTGACCAGCAGCAGCGTCCTTCACGAGTCTCCCTCCGTGATGTCTCCCCCCACACGGGGAGAGCCTCAGCCGCAACCAGTGCCTGTCAGTGCCCCCACGTCCCAGTGCTGCACTGCCCCCTACAGTTGAGCATTGATGGTACTGCCAAATATTCACTTTGGTGGGGGGGGGGGGGATGATTTGTCGGCATTTGTCTGCACGTTATCAAATGTGCCTATCTCACTGCGCACTAAGTTAAGCCAGTTATTAATGTTTCACGCGTTGGGCCGTAACATGAATAGACCCCCATTTGTGTCACCGCTTAAAAATCGCGTGACTCCTCTATTATTGATTGAACGCATGCTCGCAGCAAATCGTGAGGACGTATCGGGTAGTCGCGCTGGTCTCACATCGCCAGGATATCATCACGATTCACGGGCGGGTATGAGATAGTCGTGACATTAAATGATTATTTTTCGTTTGTTATATTTGTTATGTTTGCCAGGGAGCCGGTGCTTTGTGTTGATGAAACCCGATTCAGCAGCTTCCAAGCTCACATGGTTACTTCAAAATCAAAATAAACTTAAACACTTTCTTTCTAATTCTAGATTTGAAGCTTTCGTGACTGCAAGGATTCATACTCTTAGTTTTTTCGGTAAAGTCACGTAGGTAAAAAAATGAAATTTATATTTATAAAAATAAAATAATTAAAATCACGACGTTTCGGAGGCAACACAAGTCTCCGTCATCAGGTGAGACCATCACAGACAGATTTGCTGCATCAAGTGAGGCAGGGATTCCAAGATGCAAGTTTTTAAATACAAGTTAAGGGGGAGGAGGGGGGGGAGCTTATCAGAATGTGGTAGCCAATGAATGGAACGTATTGGGAGGGGGGGGGGCTAAAAGAGATTTGAAACACTTACTCATTATTTATGTCGTGTCATTTTATATGTTTAGCGGTGAAGCGAGTATTCGGCCTATTCTTTTGAAGACAAAGTCTGCAATACTTGAACAAGTGGCTCTTACTTCGCCCAAAAGGTGACACGTGGTTCTATATAAGTGGAATATCAAGAGAGGGGAGATGCGCAGGGCATACTCTTAGGCATTTTCGGTAAAGTCACGTAGGTAAAAAAAAAGTAATAGAAGTAATAATAGAAATAAAATATCTTCTTGGTTCTTTCGGTAAAGTCACGTAGAAGGGAAGTAATAAAATAATAAAAATAACACATAATAAAATAATATATATGATATTATATTATTATATTATTTAATTATGTTTTATTTTTATTATTTTAATACTTCCCTTCTACGTGACTTTACCGAAAGAACCAAGAAGATGAATCCCTGCAGTCACGAAAGCTTTAAATCGAGAAATAAAATAATAAATCACGACGTTTCGGAGGCAACACAAGTCTCCGTCATCAGGTGGGACCGTCACAGCTAAAATTACTGCATCAAGTGAGGCAAAATTCCAAGAGACCAGCCCTTAAATACAAGTTAAGGGGGGAGGGGCTTATCTGAATGTGGGAATGTCACGTGTTGGGGTGGTGGGCGGGGCTACAAGAGAAATTGGTCAACGTCGTCATGTGCAAAAAAACAATCGGTGTACCTCGACCTAAACCGATGTTGGTTGAGAATCCAAATACAAAAAAGCAGTACTGTTAAACGCTGGGGATGTCAACACTCGGTAAAGTAGAAAAGTACTTTTTTATTTTTTTACCTACGTGACTTTACCGAAAAACCTAAGAGTATGAATCCTTGCAGTCACGAAAGCTTCAAATCTAGAAATGCGCAGGGCAGTATGCCCCATGTGGCGTCACGTGGCTGAGATCTTTAACAGATTCGCGGTTCCCTACAAACGTAATTTATATTCATACACAAACACATTCCGTGTATAGGCAGCACACGCAGTGTGGGCCATGCCTCATATGTACAATAGTTCGTGTACAGAAGTGTAACGAACGAATTTTCTCGCTCATATGGGGAAATATCGAGCGGATTTGGATCACTCAAACCATTCTGCGCTCTGTTTTATTTTTGTTGTGGTTGTTGTTGTTAAAATCCCACATCATCGGCTCTATTCATGACGAGCGAGCGCTAAGATGATACTCTTTGGTTCTTTCGGTAAAGTCTTAGCGCTTGCTCGTCATGAATAGAGCCGATGATGGGGGATTTAAACAACAACAACCAAAATTATTTTATTTTATTTCTAACTACGTGACTTTACCGAAAGAACCAAAGAGTATCATCTTAGCGAGTTAGAAATAAAATTATTTTATTTTATTTAAAATAAATTATTTCTAACTAAAATTCTTTTATTTTATTTAAATAATTAAAATAAAATAAATAAAATTATTTTATTTTATTTCTAACTACGTGACTTTGACTAATTCCTGCAGTCACGAAAGCTTCAAATCAAGATCGCTAAGATGATGTTATTCTTGCCATCAGGATCTCCCGCCAATGCCCGAAATTATTTCTGGCAGAGAACATCCCTGCAGGACCTCGTCCAGTTATCGTATTTAATGAATGAATGAATATCTCTCTCCGTTACTCAGCTCTGTGACATCTTATCTTATCTGAACGGAATTTATAAAGCGCTTTAAACACATGCGCTTTGCAAATAAGTAACAACGGTACGTATGAAGGTAAGGATGGAAATGTGGTGAATGAAATAGATGAGAGGAAGCAATAGGGGCAAATCCGTGACGCGTTGAATGATAATTCACTGGTCAACACACTTTTTCTGGCATAAGGTATTCCAACGGTTTGAATGTAATTTTGGGGTGCTGATTCCAAATCTGGCATCAGTTTTTGTCTATCACATCAGATTTTTGAGATATCAAATATTGCATTTTCAATAAAAACTGCAGAAGAAAAATATTAAATTAATGTGGATATCTACATAAAATGATATTATAAACACACTATCCTAAAAATACAGCACCATATTTTAACACTAAAGCAGTCACTGACTCACAACAACTTGCAATCATAAGTGACATAGTTAATTTCGGGTAAAATCAATGAAAATGGGGTATGCCGATAGCATAAAAATGAAATGTTATAGAGAAAATCTGAGATCAGATTTGGAATCGGCACCCTGAAATTAGTCTAAAACAGCGGCAAAAGTCCAGCCAGTAAAAAAAAAATTTGTTGACCAGTATAATGAATGGAATTCGTGAATGGGGAATGAGTGAAAGCCATCTAATCTATATATATAAAATCGCAAATCTGTCTGTCTGTCCGTCTGTCTGTCTGTCTGTGTGTGTCTGTCTGTCTGTCTGTGTGTGTGTCTGTCTGTCTGTGTGTCGCCGGACCATACGCAGTTTCATTGGACGGCGGTTGCCCCTGGCAACGGGTAGCGACGCATTCGCTGTGGGGTGGACGCCATTTTTAATTCCCGTTAAAAATATGCGCACGCATTAACACGCGACTCTGAGGTAAATTCATCAAAGTTTCACGTCCTCTTCACTCCCCCCCCACCACAATGTGTGCAATTACTATTATAGGGTCGGTAGATAATAAAATTATAGCGATTAGACAGTATTATTGTAGCGCGGGGGGGGGGGGGGGTAACGGCCCCTGTACCCAGCCTCAGCCGGGTGGGCAATTTAGGCGAGGCCGGAGGCTCTGTACGGTACTAGGCCTCGACACCCCACCACACTATAGGCCGTACATATTACTGCACAGCGGCCCAGGAGATCGTGGCTGGGGGGGGGGGGGCAGGGGTAGCAGCCCATCTGTGTATATATGTAAGGTTATTAAGAAATATCTTTTTCACCCGGGCAACGCCGGGTACTTATGCTAGTGAGAATATAAAGAAGGAACAGCAACGGTGGTGGTGGTTATGAATGCTAGATTAAGGGGTCGTGGGGGTGAGCAAGGCAACAATAAGTGTGAGTTTTGAGTGAGGAGCGTAAACTTGGTGAGCCTGATGTGGAGTGGGAAGTTCGTTCCAGTGAATGGTGGTGGGGGCGATTAGAGAGAAAAAGAGCGAAAGCGTGGATTGAGCACAAGGATGAGGAGGGCGAACAGAGAGACGTTGACTTTTAAACAACTTGTATTGCAGCCAGCAGCAAAATCACTGGAGGCGATTTCGATATGAAATACACAAAGTCACCAGCAAACAAATGAAAATAAACGCTACAAATCCACGCGCTGTGGCGCTAAAAGCACCGCGCACAACACGAAAGAAAAGCCACGTGGTGGTGGTGGTGGTCATCGCGCACGCCACGGTGACGAGCGTGCGCTTCAGAAGGTGAACACGAGGGTGCCGTCCACGCTGGTACAGAGGGCTTACAGAAAGAGAGAGACAGCAAAGATTGAGAACGCCTTCTCAGGTGACACAAGAGTGGCATGTGAGTTGTTCATGCGTGGATAGCTCTGCCAATCCAGGGAACCGCGATCTTGGCATGTGATGATGAATTGTCACAAATGTTTTGGGGGGGTGGTGGGGGATGGGCGTGATTGAATCCACAAAATTTCGTCCCAACGGTTCACGTAGAATAATAATTAGCGATTTGTATTTTAGAGGTATAATGACAAAACACACACACACACTAAGCAATCTACGCACCAAATGTCATTTAAACTTACGCAGGGAGGGACACGCGTGCGTCGCTCTAAAACGCTCATCACGCGATCTGCAACGCTTCTCTTTAATAACCCCACGTCATTGTAACCATATATAATCCTATTCCATATATGTGTGATCTCAATAAAATATACATGCTCATTGGCGACATGGATGTGGCGAGCCAAAGTATTTCCCGGAACGGCGTTCCGAGTTTTTCCCGGCTGCAATAAAGCGGTGGATGTAACATTTTTTTGTTATGTTTTTGTTATTTTCTTTGAACCTATCTACGTGACTTTTACCGAAAGACCCAAGAAAACGGGGGATGCAACAGTATTTTTAATTTTATTTTCGCTGATGACAGCGTGAGAGAGAATTTATTTATAAATATCTGAGAAGTCTACAGCTGCCCCACCTTGCCAGTCACGTGCTTACCCCGGTCAACGTGCAACGTTGAACGAACGTTCGTCCAACGTTCGTCCAACGCTTCCAACCGCACGCCCAAACGTTGGCCCAGCGTTGGGAATGTCTAACCGGGTAGTGTTCGGGTGTTGATTCTCTTTGGACTGGAATGCCCATGGCTTTGAACATGGCCAAGCGCCGTGCGATCCAGACGGTTTTGAATGGCAGCAGTGGTGGTTTATATTTAGCATCTAATGAGAGAGGCCCGATTTTAATTATTAAGTATACACTGTATAATGGAGTGGAGGTAATAGCAGCTGTTGCCGCGTGCTTTCTCTTCTTCTCCTTCTAAAATCATCGTGTCTCATTTATATTGATGGCCTGGGCACAACAATGACTTCTCGAGTGAGCAGTTCACAAGATTCTTAAGTTCTCTAAGCAACTAACACCTGTAGCACCCAAGGCAGCAATTAACACGTTGGGTTGGGTCGTACCACGTGAACTTGGGGGTGGGGGGGGGTTGGTGGGGGGTAGTTGTGAAATTTGCAGGGCTGTGTCCACTATCAAAGTGCCGCCAACTTAAATACTCCCCCCTCTTGCTCGACTTTAAAAAAATTAACCCGTAAAAACAAAGTTTTTCACTATAAATCCTTTATATGCGTGGCATCGTCCTCTGGCTTGAGATGGCTGCCACCTATGGGTCAGATGATTGTCTGCCACCATTAAACAATTGGTAATTAAATATTTAAAAAAATTTCCCTAAACAGTGTAAAATTTTTGAATTTTTTTCACGAAAATGCATTGTCACGCACAACGAGTCTGTGTGCAAAATGTCAGCTCGATTGGATCACGGGAAGTGAGTTAAAAAACGACCGAAATATTTGCACGGTCCTAAGCAAGCGAGCGAACTTAATATAAAAGATAAAAAAAAAGTGGACTCATCCTCGGAATTGATCGCCGAGGCAATATTATTATTTTTATTGGTCCGAGGCACTGCGAACATTTGGGACATCTAAACTGTTCGACCTATGATTCCACGCGTACGTATGGACTGCGTTGAACTTCTTCCCCACCGTACGTAGCTAATCGCGCTAATTCGGAGGTAGCGGGGGAAGGACAACACACTCGACGCACAAAGCAGCTCTAAAGAAATGCGTTTAAAATCGAGATCAATCTAGATGAGGACGGCTGCTTGCGTTGTGGCCGAAACGTCGTGAGAATTTAATGATGTTTCTTTTTATTATTTTATTATTTCCCTTCTACGTGACTTTACCGAACGAAGCAAGAATATAATCGAGATGATGATTTAAAAGTGCATAGCCTCCTGTGGTTTCCTAATATCAGAATCAGAACATGTATTGACACTGCAGGAGGAATCCGATGAGCTGTTAAGCTATTTTTCATCAGATGCCCAGTAGAGTCGGGTAAGAATGTTACAACAACACACACTTACAAAAACGTGATAATAAGTAGTGGAAAGTACAAGAAAGGTAAACAAATCACCCAAACGCGTACAAACACAACATTACACCATCCCCATCCGACCAGACAAAGCCCCACTTGAGGTATGAACTTATTGTTCAGAAGCAACCTGGCCACGAACGATAGCTCAACAAAACGGCCCATCGTGTGGACATTTACAGCAGCAAAACAATCTAAATTATCTCAAACAATCTAAATTATCTGAAATAATCTAAATAATCTCAAACAATCAAAATTATCTCAAATAATCTAAATTATTTCAAATAATCTAAATTATCTGAAACAATCTAAAATATCTCAAACAATCTAATTTATCTCAAACAATATAAATTATCTCAAACAATCTAAATTATCTCAAACAATCTAAATGATCTCAACACCTCTCTCTTTGCCTCCATGGAGCAGTGTTTTCGAGGGCGCACTCGATAGCGTGGAGTCAATTGGGTTGATTCGATTCGACTGTGCACCGAATGAACGAGCGGTCTGGTGCAGATCGATAGACGGATCCAGACTCAGACACACACACACACACTTGCACGTGCGTATTCATCGTGTTCATACACTGGATGTATAAACTGCACTCCGTTTAAAATTAGGGATGCTACCGCGGGGTTGAATGGTTTGACTTTTGCATTTCAGAGGTCGCAGGTTCTATTTCCCGGCGCGCTAGTTGAAACAATGAGGCCAATTCAGACGCTGTCTCCCCGACAGACCTGGTCTTCACCTGAGGACGGCTGCTTGCGTTGTGGCCGAAACGTCGTGAGAATTGTATTTTATTATGTTTTATTTTTATTATTTTATTATTTCCCTTCTACGTGACTTTACCGAAAGAACCAAAAAGAAGAAAAATGAGGCCAAGTTTCTTGAATCTCCCCCCTCCCCTCTTTCCCTTTCCCTCTGCTGCCCACGCATCAGTAGAGTTGGTTAACAACCACAGTCAGTCACGTGGCGTGGGTTAAGGGGCCGTCCATAAATGACGTCACGCGATTTTGGACGATTTTTGACCCCCCCCTTCCTCACACGGCGTCACAAAAAGTCAGACCGCCCCCCCCCTCAAATATGACGTCACAAAGCTCTGCCCCCCCCCCCCCCCCAAAATAAAACATGCTTCAAATCGCCTTAAACTATTGGCATTGTAGTGCGTATTTAATGTGCCGCTGCACTCTGATGTTGTAGGCGAAAACATTTATTAAACAGTCTATTTAATTAAGTAGAACGTGTTGTCTATATTTATTTAAAGTTGCGCATTTTTACGTGACGTCACATTTCTCAAACCCCCCCTACCCTCGTCACACATCGTCACAAATATCTGTCCCCCCCCCCCCCCCAGGTGCGTGACGTCATTTATGGACGGCCCCTAAAGTGTGGGTACCCCCCCCCCACCCCCACCTTTTTCCAACACGTCTCGCCAGCGTGGAAGAGTAGGCCGAATACCCCGCTGGGGGGGACTGTCCTGAGCCCCCTTCCAATTCCTTGCGTGAGCCCGATGTGTCCTTACCCGAGCCCGCTTTTGAGGCCGAGTCGACCTAGGGGAGGCCCAGTATTGCTTCAGATAATCCTCACTGATGGTGTTGGTGGCCGTGAGCTGGAATCGAGTTCGGCTTGGCGGGTTTGTAGCGCAACCCCACCCCCACCACCCCCCTCTTGCCCCTCCCCCCGCCCACGTGGGCCGAGCTACGTACGGTGTGAAAGAAGTTCAACATACATACTGCCCATAGACTAACACTAACCATAGACTCAACACTGCCCATAGACTAACACTAACCATAGACTCAACACTGCCCATAGACTGACACTAACCATAGACTCAACACTGCCCATAGACTCAACACTAACCATAGACTCAACAGTGCCCAAAGACTCAACACTAACCATAGACTCAACAGTGCCCGTCTGATTAACACGGTTGGCTACGTACGGTGCGAAAGAAGTTCAACATACAGCACAAACGTACATACTGCCCATAGAGCAACACTACCCATAGATCTTAATTTTAAAACTTTCGTGACTGCAGTAAATGATTATTTGGTTCTTTCAGTTAAGTCACGTCTAAAGATAAAATAATAAATTAAATTAAATAATAGCATACGACGTTTCGATTGCAACACAAGCAATCATCATCAGGTATAATGAAATAGCGACATAAAATCTAACCAGAAAACTATAGACAGACATATTAGCAGACAGATATCACCAAGATACATAGAGGGAGCAACACAGGAACCAGAGAGGGGTGATCATCTCTGTGGGGTGGCCTTAAATAGACAGAGGGGGGAGGAGGCAGAGAGAGGGAGGGGGTTAGGGAAATCATTTGCATATCAATGAGTGGTCCAAAAAACAAGGTTCTGCAAGTGCGATGACACGGCAAGCATTTCTATTTTTTCATTTTTTCGCTATTTCATTATACCTGATGATGATTGCTTGTGTTGCAATCGAAACGTCGTATGCTATTATTTAATTTAATTTATTATTTTATCTTTAGACGTGACTTAACCGAAAGAACCAAATAATCATTTACTGCAGTCACGAAAGTTCTAAAATTAAGATTGAACCACTTCTACGGGGAAGTTTTGAGCTTATCCTTTTTTCTCTCTCTCTTCTCTCTGCCTGTGTCTTCTCTTTGGAATGTTCACACTTAAATTCTAACTTAGCAATCTTTGAAATACGTAATCAACCAGGCTATGCGTTAATTGTGTGTTGACCGACTCTCTGTGTTGTATTACATTACATTTCGATATTTTGCTAGGTTATTGAATTTTAGTTTGTCCTTCTGATTTTCAGACTTGCTTGCCGTGTCATCGCACTTGCAGAACCTTGTTTTTTGGACCACTCATTGATATGCAAATGTTTTCCCTAACCCCCTCCCTCTCTCTGCCTCCTCCCCCCTCTGTCTATTTAAGGCCACCCCACAGAGATGATCACCCCTCTCTGGTTCCTGTGTTGCTCCCTCTATGTATCTTGGTGATATCTGTCTGCTAATGTCTGTCTATAGTTTTCTGGTTAGATTTTATGTCGCTATTTCATTATACTTGATGATGATTGCTTGTGTTGCAATCGAAACGTCGTATGCTATTATTTAATTTAATTTATTATTTTATCTTTAGACGTGACTTAACCGAGAGAACCAAATAATCACTACCCATAGACTTAGATGGCGGTGGTGGAATCTACATCTGCAGAATGTGAAGAACCAGTAGCATCTACACCTACAGGAGATTATACAACTTTTAAAGCCATTCCCCTTGTTTAGTGCACATGCCGCACAAAACGTTTGGAATCGACAGACGTAAAGTTGGACTTACGAACAAATCGACTTACGAACAGACGATAGCTATTTATTTACAACTTTAATTGTTAAATGTGTCACTTCGTACACATTTGGTAAGGGAATAAAATGTTTAAGTTAAATACAATGAACAACGCTCATCACGACATCATTATATTATCGTGCGAAACTGGCAGATAAAATTACTGCGGATCCTGTATGATGTCGCGGCATCGCCGCTATGTTCTGACAACCAGGATACAGGCGATAGACATCAGCTGATACTGTGAGAGGCAAGCAACGCTTCCTAGCTGAACAGCGGCCGTGGCCACGCACGTCTGGAATCCAGCACTGTGGAGGCAGCGAGGGTTTTGGTGGATCTCACAAATATTGTAAAAAAAAACTCCCTTCCCGTGGGAGCCGAGGAGTCATCGCCCTGGCTTTCCAGGAGAAGACGGTACAGCAACATGTGGACCCCACCCGTTCCATCCGTGTGGGATAGAGCATTTGCGCCTCTTTGGATCCGTGGGCTTTCGCCGGGTGCTGCTGCGTTTCCTCCCACACGTAAACACTCGTAAGCTGTATTCTTAGGTTTTTTTCGGTAAAGTCACGTAGGTAAAAAATTAAAATTAATAAAAGTAAAATAAAAATAAAATAAAAATCACGACGTTTCGGAGGCAACACAAGCTTCCGTCTTCAGGTGGAACCGTCACAGCACGATAGCTTTATCAAGTAAAGAGACATTCCAAGAAAACAGTTTCTCTTACTTGATACAGCTATCGTGCTGTGACGGTTCCACCTGAAGACGGAAGCTTGTGTTGCCTCCGAAACGTCGTGATTTTTATTTTATTTTTATTTTACTTTATTTATTTTAATTTTAAGTTTTTACCTACGTGACTTTACCGAAAAAACCTAAGAATATGAATACTTGCAGTCACGAAAGCTTCAAATCTAGAACTCATTAGCTGGCCGACAACACATCAGCGTGGTTGTCTACGTACGAACGTGCGAAAAAAATTCGACGTGCATAGCACACCTTCATATATAGAGGAATTCAGAACTTGGGCAGGATTTGGCACGGGCTCACCACGTGGCTGCTGCCTTTCCCAGTCATCGGTGGTCCCTCCTAGCGCCTCTGAGCCATTCTCTATCTGGCGTGTGAGCGAATACCCTGGGGCGCGTTGCGTGTTGACATTTTTTTAAGAACCCCAAAGTCGTTGCACGACTCCCTGGGAACAAACCCGTGTGTTCCACTTGACCCGTCAACTCGGTTCGGAGGATGATCGCGGCGTCTTATTTTGGACGCATCGGGGGAGCGAGGATACGATGACATTTGAAATCATGGCAATAAACCCCGGCGAGAGCCTGCGGCTGTCATGGTATTAAAAGAGAGCTCGCTCTTAATTACGCGAACCCGTGTTTGAGACGGCGTTGAAACGCGAACTGCCGCTTGCGTATTGGAGGACACGCGACACCTTGAGCGCGCAAACTCCCGACTGAACCTCTCTGTGAACGGTCGGCCATCGGGCACCTCCATTGAAGGGCTCTTGAGCAGCAAGCGTAGCACAGATGCGCAGGTCTCATGGATGATATTGACGTCAAAGGAAAGTGCTGTACAGTAAAAAAATTAATCGTACCCCCGGTCCCATATTTGTTTCTCCACGTCCATAGTGGGGTTTCTCCAGGTGCTCCGGGTTTCTCCCACGTGAATACGCTCATTTACCCTTTCCCGTTCCGATGACTGCATGTTCGAGTACGTCATCGTACACGTACGTCATCAGGAACGGAATCGGAAGAAAAACTGAACGAAAATAATTGTATCGGTACCGCGGCTCCCACAAGGCAATGCGGGAGCGCGTGTGGCAAAGTCTGGCGCCAGCTATCGCAGGGTGTGGCGGTCGTGTCGCTACGGTTCTCTGCGGTGCGTATAATGTCTTTATAAAACAACAGCGCTACGCCTCTCTAAATAGAATTAACGCTAAACGCTCACGCGTTCCGAGGTTCAGCGGTGAACAGGAACTACCCTGCGACTTGCAGAAAATGTTAATTGGCCAATAACACCTTAATATATAGAGGACCGCAGAGCCTGGGGGAGAATTTGGCACCGGCTCACCGTTTGGATGTTGCCCCCCCGCTCGTCTGTGGTTCCACCTCGCGCCTCTGAGTCGTCCCCTCTCTCTTCGAGAGCGAGCGAACGAAAACTGCATAGCGTTACAAGTTGACATTTACGATGCTTTCCTGCGTAAACAATTGGAATTATATTTGTAATCATATCCATTATTATAAATGTGTTTGCAGTGTATGTGTTTACACACATAGACCGGCTTTACAGCAAATGGTTAAACAAAAAATATTATGTTTGCATCGTATTGAATAAAAACCCTTGGCTTCACTGGTGTTCATGTTCGTGCCACCACACGGCACTGTCTTGTATTTGTCTTTGCTTTCAGCAAAAAAGTGAAAGAGTTACAAAACCCTGCTTCGACACCAAGGGTGGCACAGTCGGGGTTTTTTTACAATCGGGTTTAATTGTCTTTTTATATTAAACCCGATCATCGGAGATTGGGAGAAATCCGGTTTAATTGGTTGTAATTTTAGAACCGCACTTCTCAACGATGGGCTTCATCCATTCCAAGCTAATGAACTCACTGGCGCCCACGATTGTGGAAGAGAAGATCGTGTTCATCAAGACCAACCTGCCCGCCGCATTCTACGACTACCCCGTGCCCGACGGCCCCCCGAGTACGATAGCAGCACCGACGAGGAAGCAGCCTAAGCCTTGGATCAGAGTTTCGTATTCATTAAACCAGGTTTTAATTCCCCGAAATCGGGATTAATTGCTACTAAAGAAAAAAACCCGATGCCTGCCACCCAGTGTTCGACACCCAGGTAAGCACGTGTATGGTACAGCCCACAAGGCATTGCACCTTCAATGAGCTCGTGCCTGCCCCGTAGATCAACGTAACTCAAGACACGTGCGATAAATACCCGGATATAATTAAAGGACCGCAAAGCAAAGGAGTAACTTTAGCCTTGCCAGACACAGGTCTAGGTTTACACGCAACTCCCCCCCCCCCACGTGTCTGACATTGGTAGAGGAATAAGAGATACCGTTTCGAAATTAAGAAGCGGATAAAAATGTCACGCGCCTACACTTCTTTTTGCGATCTGCTCCAAAATGTATTTTTTTTAATCCATCATCGTATCCGGTCCCAGTTGTCCCAATTATTAACCGGCGGTGCCTTGTGGGGGTTGTTTTGCTTTTTTTGGCGGAGGCCCCAAGTCCTGCCGGGTGACAGCGTGGAAACGAGTTCAGATTCACCGCTCATGGTTGACTTCAGCCCGTTGTGTCGTATCAGAAGTCAACCGCGGCGGGACTAATAAGCCTGTTCCCTGCCATAAGAATGTGGAATTTCCTACCACTTGTTCGATGCTGCCCAAACAGAAATGTGATTGTGACCCGCTCCATGCTCGACTCACCGTGAAGGCGGGTTGACTTCACGATTTGCAGTGTGCGTTGATTTTGTTTCATTGACCTGTGCTTTGATTAAGTGTGCTGATCTTAAAGGTGCATTGAGAAATTATAATACTCCGATTGATGCTCCTGCTGTTGTGGAGTGACTCATGCAGCCAGCTATGGATGCAGGGTTTTTGGTAGTACATGTTGTTTATGTCATTTATTGTGAAAATTCCGTCACAGTTCCTATATGATCACTGTTTCATTGCTTTCATGGCTTTATTTTGGTGATTTAGAAAAGTTTATTAGTTTAGCCATGTTTGTTTGTTGTAGTATGGAGTAAGACTGATGGCCTTAATCTAAGTTATCTTGTGGTTGTTGTTGTTGTTTGACTTGCATCCCACTGGGATTTTTGCACACAGCGTTGGTGTACGGTGTTTTTCTGCAATACTTTGCTGTCTTTTCTTGGATTTTTTGTTTGCACTTAGTCACATATTCACTTTAAGATGTTTTTTGTTCATGTTTTTGTTTTTTGTTTGTTGCGGTTGCACCCGATTCAAGAGCCGAATGGCTCACAGGGCTATACCTAATACATGAACTTGAAACTTGATTTGTGTTTGTTCCCTCCACGTCAATCAAAGCTCCACCTCTCCTCCATTGCCCATTGTCTTTGCTCCCCTCTTCACTACACTTCGGGCCCCGTCCTTCACCTCCCCTTTCGTGATCTCCACGCAGCCCTCTGTCGTGGTCGCCTATTCCTCAACCCTTGTAGCACGCCCCCTGCCATCAGAAATCATTCTTCTATTTGACAGTTTCTAAACTACGTTCAGCTCCTTGAACAAAGGCGCGCTACAAAAATGAGATAAGATCTTGATTTGAAGCTTTCGTGACTGCAGGAATCCATACTCTTTGGTTCTTTCGGTAAAGTCGAGGAGGACGTCTTCTTGGTTCTTTCGGTAAAGTCACGTAGAAGGGAAATAAAAAATAAAACATAATAAAATAATTCTCACGACGTTCGGCCACAACGCTCCTTGCGTTGTGGCTGAACCGTCGTGATAATTATTTTATTATGTTTTATTATTTATTATTTTATAATTTCCCTTCTACGTGACTTTACCGAAAGAACCAAGAAGATGAATCCCTGCAGTCACGAAAGCTTTAAATCGAAAAATTCGAGGAGGACGCTTTCATATCTTACAGTTACATGCTAATTTCTCACATTCACATCACCAGCCCCGGCCACTTCTTTATGACCCTTAGGCTCCACCCATTTCAAACCTGTTAAAAAACAGTCTGCCTAAGCAGCAGACCATGCTTTCCCACCTGATGACGGACGCTTGTGTTGGCGCCCGAAACGTCGTGATTTATTTTATTTTATACCTACGTGACTTTACCGAAAGAACCAAAGAGTATGAGATAAGATGTTTGAGCTATCGGTGTCCTGTCCGGAGGAGAAGAAACTATTCGGGAGTCTTGCGCAACGATGCGTCATCACCCCCCGTTTTAGGGAAGAGCACAGGGAAGCGGATATCACAGGAGCACTTCTAACAAGTATAACCCGTAAAAACAAAGTTTTTCACTATAAATCTTTTATATGCGTGGCGGCTAGAGTCCTCTCGTCCTCTGGCTTGAGATGGCTGCCACCTATGGGTCAGATGATTGCATTGCACCATTCAGCAATTGGTAATTAAATATAATATTTTTGTCCTTAAAAGTGTAAAATGTAGGAAAAAAATTTCACGAACATTAATTGTCACGCACAACGAGTCTGTGTGGAAAATGTCAGCTCGATTGGATCACGGGAAGTGGGTTAAAAAACGACTGAAAGATTTGCACGGTCGTAAGCAAGCAAGCGAACTTAATATAAAGGATTTTAAACAAATGTCTTCAACTTTCGACACGGTAAGGTGCTGCACTCTCCCACCGACTCTGCTACTGACATCACATGATCATCACGTGACGGTAAAATGCACCTCCGATGAGCGCGGTTGGCTGCATGCGGTGCGAACGAAGTTCTACGTACACGCAAAGTTATTTTTGTACTCCTCAACAACCGTACTTATACCGATTGAAGTGCAGAAAGACGTTTAATATGGCCTTTCGTTGTTGTCGAGCAGTCATTGGTGACTGGGCTGGATAGATCATGTGTGATGATGGCGAGGAGGATTTGCCCAAAGTGCCATAGGATAGTAGAAATGCATCGTAAGGAATTCTAAACAAAATTATATTCTCTTTATATTCTTGGTTCTAAATAATGAAATAATTGTAAAAATATAAAACATTAATAAAATTCTCACGACGTTTCGACTGCAACACCTGATGACGATTGCTTGTGTTGCAGTCGAAACGTCGTGAAAAATGTTGTATTGTTTGTTTTTTCATTATATATTTTTTTATTTCCCTTCTACGTGACTTTAGCGAAAGAACCAAGAACATGAATCCCTGCAGTCACGAAAGCTTTAAATCGAAATATATTCTCTTTGTTGTTTTCGCTTCGAATCTAGTTCAAAATGATTTTCTATCCTTGCTTTTGGTGGCAGCAATGTGGCTCAGGAGCTAAATTCCACTAAAGTCGAGGCCTGCTGCTAGCCACGATGAGAGGACTTCAGCAGAGTGAGTGAGAGAAGAGAGAGAGAGAGAATTCGCGTCGTGTCGCTGTTCCTTCTCCCCCTCCGTTCAAGGGTTTACTGTATGGTCCACAGTTTTTGGGTTGTGCTGAGCCACATTCGCGCTGTGGTTTAAGAAATTAAAACAAATATATAATAGCACAGTATAAACCACACCGAACAATAGGGGGGTGGGGTGAGTCAGCCTCCTAATGTGTTTGGAGAGTGTGTGGCAGGTTCAAAACCTCGGCGAAGGGCTTTATCATAATGTGATCTCCACAACCGAGAGCGCATGAACACGATGATCTCTTCCCACTGCTTGAGTATTCTTTCTAGATTCATATTCTTAGGTTTTTTCGGTAAAGTCACGTAGGTAAAAAATTAAAATTAATAAAAGTAAAATAAAATAAAAATCACGACGTTTCGGAGGCAACAGAAGCTTCCGTCTTCAGGTGGAACCGTCACAGCCACGACAGCTGTATCAAGTAAATGAGAGATTACAAGAGCTACCACTCCGTATATATAATGGTTGAAGAGGGGAAGGGCCAAGTACGGCACACTTTTTAAATCCTTTATATTAAGTTCGCTTGCGTGCTTGCTTGCTTGCGTGCTTGCTTGCTTGCGTGCTTGCGTGCTTGCTTACGACCGTGCAAATCTTTCGGTCGTTTTTTAACCCACTTCCCGTGATCCAATCGAGCTGACATTTTCCACACAGACTCGTTGTGCGAGACAATTAATGTTCGTGAAAAAAAACTCCCAAAATTTTACACTGTTTAGGTAAAACAAATTAAATATTTCCTTACCAATTGCTTAATACTGGCAGACAATCATCTGACCCATAGGTGGCAGCCATCTCAAGCCAGAGGACGAGAAGACTCTAGCCGCCACGCATATAAAGGATTTATAGTGAAAAACTTTGTTTTTACGGGTTTACTTGTTATTAATATGGTAAGGTGAGGCTTAAGACTAAGAATAGACTGCATAACAAAAATTTGAGTATTCTTCTTGGTACAAAGCAAACGAACACGATCACTTGTCCACAACGTTCTCAGGAAGGATCGAATGTGCGTCGCCGCTCATGTATAGCAGTGGGTTTCGATTTAAAGCTTCATTCAGACGCTGTCTTCCCGACAGACCTGTTTTTCACCTGAGGACGGCTGCTTGCGTTGTGGCCGAAACGTCGTGAGAATAATTTTATTATGTTTTATTTTTATTATTTTATTATTTCCATTCTAAGTGACTTTACCGAAAGAACCAAGAAGATAGCAGTGGGTTCTTGACTTGCACCCCGCTGGTTCTCAATCGTAAAGAAAAGTACGATGTTAATAAACACGTTGGGTTGATAATTGTTTTTATACCCTTTTATCTGGCAACAAAACTGACACCTTTTTTTTACAAGGAGTCATGTTTGCATTGACCACAATACCTGCGGTCGGAATACAAAAAAACAACAACTATGATAATGTATGCACTGTCCTTGAAATTGATTGGTCCACACCCGAGACAGCTTTCCTTAGAGCCTAGTCTCACATGGTGTTAGACCAGATGACGCCAAAAGGCGCACAACTTAAGACAACACACCATCAGAGTATGAGAGCTCGGGTTAAGCATTTACACCATTGGAACCTCCTTTTCCAGTAGCAAAATATGATGATTGGTTTTTTACCCTTTTAGCTGGCAACAAAACTGACACCTTTTTTTTAACAAGGAGTCATGTTTGCATTGATGGAATGCAAACAAAAAACACACCTCTGATAATGTATGCACTGTCCTTGAAATTGATTGGTCCACACCCGAGACAGCTTTTCTTAGAGCCTAGTCCCACATGGTGTTGGACCAGATGACGCCAAAAGGCACACGTAGGAGTTTGATGAAACAGAGTAAGTTGTAACGTACGTGGCCCGTGCCTAATGTGCGTGTGTGTTTCGATGATTTACCTTCGAAATAAAACATCTGGATCATGTCTCGCAACACCAGGCAGTGGCGTGCACAACGGGTTAAGAACCCCACTGCTCGAGAGGAATATGCATCGGCCCGTAGCTGAAGTCTTCTTCCGCCTTTTTAAGAAAGCGTAGAACGTACACGTGCTCTGCTGTATTCTCAAAAACGATCATAATAATGATAATATTTCGATTTAAAGCTTTCGTGACTGCAGGGATTCATCTTCGTGGTTCTTTCGGTAAAGTCACGTAGAAGGAAAGTAATAAATAAAAAAAATTAAACATAATAAATAATATAATAAAATAATATAATAATTTATTACTTCCCTTCTACGTGACTTTACCGAAAGAACCAAGAAAAATGATAATATTCATCCACATCGTAGGTTTGAATGTTGCATAATTGTGTTCACTCCATCTGCATAGCAAGTTGCACGCAGGCGCTAAGTGACTACGCAAGTTTAGCTTCATGCTCCCGTAGAAATGTGAAGGTGCAGTGGCGTGGGGAGCGCTTGAATGTGTGAAGCTGGAGGGAGGGTTGGAGGGAAAATACCCAAAAACTTTTGGTGGAATTGCTCTCAACGCATTTTCTTTCACGCAGCACGGCGGTGCTGTGACCTTGTTAAAAAAACCTGGAACAGGCAGACGTCTCCACAATTCTGGCTCATCAGCCCCGGACGGAAGCTGGGCTGTTGTTGTAATCACCAGCGAAACGTCGTACCCAAATTGTAAATGTCGTAGTGGGTTTAATCTCCAACGCACACGCCGGTTAGTGCTAGAGTAGTCACGAATTGGTCACGTTTTGTTGCCGTGACAAACCTCAACTAGTTGGCCGTGTCCGATGGTGGCGGGTTTAACGACACATTCATATTTACGCGGTCTAACACAAAGCAAAAAAACCCAACCTTGATTATGGATAATATTGGTCGCGAAAGCTTACTACTACTAAGTGGTAAACTTACCTTGTTTCAAATGGGGTGGGTGGTGAGGAGGGACGTACAAAGATAAAGATCCCCCGTATAGCCTCAACAGACTGTAGGGGCAAGTGCTGTTAGCGAGCACCTGTGAAGGCCGGCACAGCACACGAGGGGGTGGTTGGCCAACACCACGCCCGGCCGCCTTTGTCTCCCCAGTGGCGATGTTTACACACCGCACCGGGTACTCATTTGATGCTGAGTCGACCTAGGGGAGGGCCCAGAACCGGTTCAGATAATTCACTATGTAACACAATTTTTGTTCCTGGGTACTAAGTGTTATTTTTTTATTTATTATGCCTAAAAAGTAGACAAAATGTCTATTACTCCCCACAAATTTCTGGCAAAGACTTGATAAAAAAATAACGCATTAAGAAAATCCTAATTAAAAGCAAGTCTTTATTTAAAGTAAGTTTTTAGATTTATTTTAAAAGTGCTTCATGATTCTGAAGCCCTCGGATCCGCTGGCAGGCTGTGACACAGGCGACGACCGTAAACACGACAACATGCGTGTGTACATGTGTGTTTGTGCGTGTGTGTGCGTGTGTGTGTACGTGTGTGTGTGTGTGTGTACGTGTGTGTGCGTGCGTATGTACGTGTGTGCGTGTGTGTGTACGTGTGTGTGTACGTGTGTGCGTGTTTGTGTGCGTGTGTGTGTACGTGTGTGTACATGTATGTGTACATGTATGTGTGTACGTGTGTGTGCGTGTGTGTGTACGTGTGTGCGTGTGTGTGTACGTGTGTGTGTACGTGTGTGTGTACGTGTGTACGTGTGTGTGTACGTGTGTGTACGTGTGTGTTGTGGGGAGCGGTGGTGTAGCGGTTAGCGCGCTGCGCGGCGAACCTGCCGACCCGAGTTCGATTCCCGCTCACAGCCAAAATCAGTGACGATTATCTGATCCGGACCTGGAGCCTCCGCTGGGTCGACTCAGCCTCAAATGAGTACCTGGTGCGGTGTGTAAACATCGTCGCTAGGGAGACAAAGGCGGTCGGGCGTGGTGCTGGCCACCCACCCCCTCGTGTGCCGTGCCGGCCTTCATAGGTGCTCCTCGCTAACGGCACTTGCCCCAACAGTCTGTGAAGGCTACACGGGAGGGATCTTTGATCTTTGTAGGATTGTGCACAATATCCCACCTGACAGCATGCTGAGATATCTTTGAATTCAGACACGTGTTCGATATGCGCAGGAGTTTAAATACAGAATTTGCCGTGTCTCTACTCTACTGTCAACGTATTTAGTCTGTAACCGTGGATTATTATTTTTCATAGTTGTTGTCGTTGCTTCAGCTATCGAAGCATTGGGGAAGGCGTTCATCCAGCAGTGGATGGGCAACGGCTGATGATTAGGAGGGAGGTTAAGTGATAAACAGCGAAATGAAGAAACGCATTTGAGTTCGTAATGCGATGTAAAAGTATGGAACTCATCACGCAAGCGTTTCGTACACATAACATGATTCCATCACGGTTGATCGGTACGGGCCGGCAATAACCCTTGCACCACTCTTAACTATCTCGTGGCCAACACGTGCGCGAATTGAGTTCAGGATATTTGGTAATACATGCGTACGCGTGTCATTCTGTATTCATACCCCAGCCGCCAACACACGTTATGCGTTGAACGCGCAAAGAGTTATCCACAAACTGTACCTCTTTGTGGTACTACTGTCTGTAAAGGGTACATTTTTTTAATGAAGTATATACATTGCATTTGCACGGTTTCCCATGAGTACAATATATTCGCGTGCATTTTTAACCTTTATCGGTACGCCTTTCACTATGCACATGCCCAAAAAGGATATGTATTAGGTCATCAATTATAATATATAATAATACTTAATTACGCGCATATATATATAATGCCAATGGCAAATGATGGCGGGCATATGGTTTAACTGCCAATAAAATTGATGACCTTATATTTTAGTTTAATCCTGTCCCACAAGCATTACTAACTTCCCCCCCCGCCCGCCCCACATCGCTTCTATTTCTTAGCATGAACCTCTTAATTAGTAATTGCACCGTGTTACCTGAAGAAAAGCGATGTCAAATTATCATCGAATCACTGACGGGGAGGCGAGTGAAAACGAACAGAGGCGTCATTCAGACGTCTGGTTTAAGCCTCTCTCTCAGAAGCTCGGACTGCAAGTGGACCCAGGTCTGTCAAAGAGTTTATCACCGGGAATTGGCATTGAATGGCAATCGGCGTGACTGCAGTAACTCATTATCGCAGGCTAACGAAATTATTTGAATGTTTACTGAATGTCTGATTCAGCTTGCCGTGCGGCGAGTACAGAAGAGAGTACTCACAACAACAACAGAATTACTCCGAACAAATATTGAACCCCAAAACGGAATTGAGCAAGCAATTCGACACGATCTTCTTGGTTCTTCCGGTAAAGTCACGTAGAATGGAAATAATAAAATAAGAAAAATGTTTTATTTTTATTATTTTATTAATAATAAAATGTATTATTTTTATTATTTTATTATTTCCATTTTACGTGACTTTACCGAAAGAACCAAGAAGATGAATCCCTGCAGTCACGAAAGCTTTAAATCGAAATTCGACACGACTTTCTTTTGTCAATCGTTACGAGGATATATCGATTACCTTAATGCCAATTGTAGTTTTAGATTTCCTTAAGGTCGGCCACTGAAAGTGTGAAGAGGAAGTGTCACCTGCACACTGTTTACAAACGTCACGCGACCCATGATCAAAGTTCCATGGGTCAGATCGCGTGAATAGAAATGTGTCGCTAAACCCGCCACGACCGAGAAAGGTCCATTTTAGTTGAGGTTTGTCCCGTAAACAGAACGTGGTCAAATTTCGATTTAAAGCTTTCGTGACTGCAAGGATTCATCTTCTTGGTTCTTTCGGTAAATCTTCTTGGTTCTTTCGGTAAAGTCACGTAGAAGGGAAGTAATAAAATAATAAAAATAAAACATAATAAAATAATTCTCACGACGTTTCGGCCACAACGCAAGCAGCCGTCCTCAGGTGAAGACCAGGTCTGTCGGGGAGACAGCGTCTGAATGGACAGACCTGGTCTTCACCTGAGGACGGCTGCTCGCGTTGTGGCCGAAACGTCGTGAGAATTATTTTATTATGTTTTATTTTTATTATTTTATTACTTCCCTTCTACGTGACTTTACCGAAAGCACCAAGAAGATGAATCCCTGCAGTCACGAAAGCTTTAAATCGAAAAATCTTTCGGTAAAGAAGAAGGGCTCTTACCGAAAGAACCAAGAAGAAGAACGTGGTCAATTTGTGACTACTTCAGCACTAAACGGTGTGTTGGAGAGTAAACCCACTACGACATTTACAATTTGGGTACGAAGTTTCGCTGGTGATTGCAACAGCCAGTTTCATCAGTCGATTTTGCCAGAATTCATATCGGCACCGGTACACGTGGGCACACCAATGCACAAACACGGTGAAAGTCCTCTACTCAAGGTGACCACGGCGAGTGAGAATATCCGTCACCAAAGACATATTTTTGTATTTTAGCAGGGTAAGTCTCACTGAGCTATGGAGCTATTTTTTCAGAAGCGACTTGGGTGTCATCAACGATAGCTGAACGAAAGTGGCTCATCGCCATCGCGTGGAAATGTGACAGCAGTAGCCACATGCCGACCGATTTGCTCGTCTTGCGCGTGTGGGACTCTGTCTAGCAGCGCGCGCGATGCAACCACGTCTCCGAACGGAGACGCGACAAACAAAAAGTGACCGAGGTGGAGAAATTCTAGATTTGAAGCTTTCGTGACTGCAAGGATTCATATTCTTAGGTTTTTTCGGTAAAGTCACACCTGAAGACGGAAGCTTGTGTTGCCTCTGAAACGTCGTGATTTTTAAAATTTTTATTTTACTTTTATTAATTTTAATGTTTTTACCTACGTGACTTTACCGATAAAACCTAAGAATATGAGGTGGAGAAAGTTTGGAAGGAGGACTTCCAGCGGAGAAGGCGGACAACCCATGCGAACGAGCATTCGGCGTCACGAAGCACAGGACACAGTACCCCCAAAACCAGGTTGTGAAAACGTGGACATTCGAAATGTCTAAATTATGAGAATAATAATAATGATATTGATGATGATGATGGGGGAGAGTTCGTCACGGACACATTGGCTGACCGCTGTTTAGACTTGACACGCGCACGTGCACACGTCAAGCGGTTGCGATTCGTCGACAAAGCTCAGGACAGATGATCATCAAAGCACGGGGGCAATTGCACCGATAATAATGCTCATAACACAGGGTTTTTTGGGGGGTTAGATCGCGTAATGTGTCGTTAAACCTGCCACCACCCGACATCGCCTGCGAAACACTCCCCCAAGCAGCAAGTGACGCCGTGAGAGAGCCCCCCCCCCCAACAAGACGAAATACCCCCAGAAAGTATCTCCCCCATGGGCAAGGGAACTCGCTTTCTCGTCTCTCGATAGCCTACAGCCACCGCGGGTGCCAGTGGAGCCAACGCGGCACGAGTGATGCGCGCACGCCACCCACCAACACCTGCCAGTACGTGCAGGTACAGTTGCTCTTCGTCTGCGATAAAAAAAAAATTTTCTGGGCCGAGAATTAAAAAACTAAAATTTTTTAAGCGATTCCTCGAACAGCAAGACGCACGCACGCGCGCGGACTCACCTTTAGTGGACTTCATCGTGTGGCGCACGTCTCATGGACGTGGGCGTGCGCGCGCGTGTCTTCGAGTGGCGAACTCCGAACAAACAGATCTTGGGTGGGTTGGCCACGGCCCCTGGAAGGTGACTTAACCCCTGGCTGTTTGACGACGTTTTTGTCGCGCTCCGAATAAAGTAGCTCCCTGGTTCCAGGCGCGGACTAATTTGTCGGTTCGCAGATTAGTGGAGATCCCACGCGTCTTGAGTCCGCGACTTACGCCCGACCCCTTGGGGGGGGGGGGGGCTACGAAAAGCGGGCTATAAGTGGCGATTCGTCCGAGCAGCTGCGCGCGTGACGGCGTCAGCGTGCACGCGCGTGCATGTGCGTGTGTCGGTGTGTTGGGATGTGTGTGTGTGTCAGTGTGTGTGTGTGAGAGTGTGGAGGGAGGCGTGGTTGCTGGTTCACGCCAGCATCCACCCACTCACTGCCTCGCGTGCCGTTCCGGCCTTTCGTAGGTGGCCCTGCTCGCGCAACGGCACTTGCCCCACAAGTATGTTGCAGGCTATACGGGGGATCTTTGTCGTTGTGGGAGGGGGATGGAAGCGATGAGGAGGGTGGGTGGTTGGTGGTGGTGTGGGCTGTGGGAAGGAGACGGGGTGAGGTATGTATTTCCATAATCAACGTTTTTGGGTTTAGATCGCGTTATTTATAAATGTGTCGTAACCCTCCACCACCCGACACGGCCAATCAGTAAAAAATGTGTCACGTTGACAAAGACAAATAGTTCACTGCTTTAGCCCACCGGTGTGTTGAAGCCACAACATTTACAATTTGAGTACGACGTTTCGCTGGTAATTGCAACCAGCATCATCGGGCAATTCGCCAGAATGGTATTTCCATCCGTCTCCTCCTCCCCTTCTCATCACCCCACCTCCTCCTTTACAACCCCCTCGAGCCCCCAACCTTCTCGTGCCTCCTCCTTCTGTCTGCACTCACTGACCAGCACGCACAGACAACCACCTGTAGCCACACACGTGTTTGTGTGTGTGTGCAACACGTGTGTGTGTGTGTTGTACAACACGTGTGTGTGTGTTGTACAACACGTGTGTGTTTTGTACAACACGTGTGTGTGTGTGTGTACAACACGTGTGTGTGTTGTACAACACGTGAGCACAACACGTGCACACAGCCACGCGTACACAGTCACGCTTCATCGTTCAACATTTATTTCACTGCTTCCACTAAAACATAACCAAATGCACGCTCACAGGAACAGAGGCAAAGGGACCCCCCCCCCCCTCTCCGTATAGCCTTCGACGGACTGTTGGGGCAAGTGCTGTTAGCGAGCAGCACCTACGAAGGCCGACACGGCGCACGATGGTGGCCAACGTCACCCCCGACCCGCCTTTGTCTCCCCCAAACTGCCGTTGCTTACACACCGCGCCGAGTGACTCGATTGAGGCTGATTCGACCCAAGCGAGGCCCTGCACCGGCACAGACATTTGGGGCCCTCACTGTTGTTTGGGCGCGAGCGGGCATCGAACTGACGTCGCCCCGGGGTTTTGCGGCGAGGTGAGTTCCACCAGCAGCGGCCACCAGGCTGGTGAAGATAGTGCGGGGCCTGGAGCTTGATGTTGTTTATAAAGGGGCCCTAAATGTGTTTTTTTAAACACGTAAATATGAAAAGACAATTTTTTAAAACTTGCATAGTAAAGTTTTATTTGCTATGCAGCCAGATAATGCGACAAATCTCTAAGCTTAAACACCCAATCTTAATTATGGAGCTTTCGTGACTGCAGGAATTATTCTTTGGTTCTTTCGGTTAAGTCACGTCTAAAGATAAAATAATAAATTAAAACACCCAGTCGTTCGTAAAAGTTGAAGGCGGTATAGTACTATAGTAATAGAGCAAGTGCAGAATCACTGAATCGGAAATGATAGCTTGAAAGCGTTTAGCGCGGAGCCCTTGAAAGTGCGAAGCCCGTAGCTACTACTACATATGTAGTAGCTACTACATATTACTACATATGTACTACTACATATTATGTATTGTGTAGTAGTAGCTACTACATATGTAGCTACTTTTGCTACGACGATAAACCGGCGTAACGGAATCAAATGTCCTTTCGGGAAAACTGTCACCCTTCCAAACATAACTGTTCCCCGACGCCTCTTCCCGGCTATCTTATTCCACGAGGACTCTTTTAATACCGCAGCGTTACATTTCACGTTCATTTTTCTTCACTATTAAGTTTACACCAATGCACATTCTAAATATTAATATATATGTCGTTAAAAAGTCGGTAATTTCCTGCTCAAATGAGCTTTGTGGTGATGCTCATTTCCCCGTTTCAGCCATACCGCTAGTGGTGGAAATTCCACGTTCGTATGGCGGGGCCGAGGATATCCATAAGACAACCACTGCTGGCGATGAACCAAAAACAATTCAGCGCTTTGTCAATCCCCTGTTGAATGAAGGTTGCCCCATGCCGCGTCAATCATCCGGGTTGTTTGACTATACTTCACCACGCTGGTCAATGCGGGTTGGTGAACGTGGCGCGAGGGTGGAGGGTGGGGATGGGTGCTCGAATCATTTCAGATATCGCTCGCCACTGATGTTAGCCGTGGCTGGGAATCAAACTGAAGTCGCAGGGTTCAGAGTAATTACTTACTCTCGTCTTCATCCCCTACGGGACGTCAGGCTGCAGGGTTCAAGGTGCGGTGTGATAATTAACGCGCCACTGCTCCACCCCATTCTGCCGGGGTATTCACGTTTCTCCAGTGCACTCCGTGATCTCATCACCACCCCCCCCCCCTCGTTTATTCAACCTGGAATAAAATATCTCAGCTTCCATGACGTCGTAGATCAGGGGGCATCGCCACCGTCTCTCAAATGCCATCTCGCGGTGGCTCGGAGATGTTAACTACCTCGCCTGGTATGCAGGAGGTCGTAGGTTCGATCGCGACCCTGACACCTGCTGCTGTGTATTTGGAGTTTGCGTGTCTCTCTCTCCCCGTGTCTCTTTCCGGGACCACCGCTTTTCCCTCCACATTTAGAAGCATGCGCTTAGAGTATTCGGCTGCTATAAAGTTCCACGCGATAAGCCACTTCGTTGAGCTATCATCTGTGGCCAGGTCGCTTTTGAAAAATAGCTGTACAGCTCAGTGGGCCTCACCTGGTAAAATAAACAATAGTAAACAGTAATTGTTGTTCATCGCTGTAGAGAGAAAAACATAACCTGGCTGGGTGGCACTACTGGCAGAGAGACCTTGAACGACATTCAAGCGAGTTGTAAAATCCAGATCAGGGGATCAACTCTGTCCATCATCCCTCGTGGGTCGATAAAACGAGTAACCACTTTTGTGCAAGCGACGCGAACTCGCTCCGTCTCTCCCCCGCTCGCTACAATCGTCGGGGCTCATCGTGCGGCGTGCGAACCGCTGCGCCACCGCTCCGCACAGCAGCCAAACACGACAGGGTGTTCAGCTCAGTTGACGTCGTGAGAGCGTGAAAGTTGTCAGCCGCTAATGAAATGTTGTCACTTTTGTTTGCCTTTATTCTCATTAGCAACACTCGCCGCTAATGTTAGCCATGGCCAGGAATCGAACTCCATCCATATAGCGCAGTGGCACTAACCACTGGGCCACTATCCCACCTTCTTAATTGCACAGCGGATATAATGCATTTCACGGGCGCGTGTATGTCCCACTGCGTGTGGGCGAGCGGTGGTGTAGCGGTTAGCGCAACGCTGCGCTACAAACCCGGCGGCCCGAGTTCGATTCCCGCTCACGGCCAACACCGGTGACGATAATCTGAACCGGACCTGGAGCCTCCCCCCGAGGTCGACTCAGCTTCAGATGGTGGTGGTGCATCGACTCAGTCGTTTAAGTCGGTCGACCCACGGCACCTGCTGGGTCTGTCCCGTGACCTCCTGCCAGCAGCGAGCCTTCGACACTTCACGTGGCATCAACGTGCACCTAGCCTGGCACAGGCGCCGTGGTGCCGTCCACCGCCACTTATTGGCGAACTGCAGCGGCGGCGGTAGTTGTTGTTGTTGGTTGTTGCTCGCTAAACTCGCGAAGACCGTTTTAGAATGACCGAGTGCGAATTTAGAAGCGGCCTTTTGTTCTGACGGAACACTTTAAAAATAAAGACGTCGTCTCCGCCGGCGCTGGGCAGCGGACGTCACGTGCACAAATTACTCGCGCGACTGCCCGGAAGAGGGGCGCATATCGAACGGGTGACGTTTCGGGCAATGGGCCTGCTTCACAGCAGAGAGATGATCTGTATGCTATAAGTAATAATAATAAAAAAATGTACAAACCTCGACATATTTGTCAATTACACTTTTATGCCTAAAATGTTTTTTTTAAATAGGCGACGTTTCGGGCAGGTGCCCTTATTCATGGCACATTGTTTAAGTAAAAGCCTCGTAAGGCAGGGCATGGTGGGGGTTTGAGACAGTCTTAGTCGATTCATCAACTTCGTATACATAATCCCAGCTCTATATCAAAACCTCTTGTAAGTTTCAGAACCCGATACTGTAACCGGGTTGTAACTTCCTGAAGTCTAAGAATGTTTGTTTATTATTTATATATATTTCAAATGTCGGCTACAGCAAAAAAAAAACACATTTAAGGCAATTTGAGTTTTGGGGGTTTTCCCCACTACCCCCCTCCCCCCCCGGTCTACATGCAGGCACGAGAAAAACTTTCCGTCCAAAAAAATCATAATCTGACACCCCTAATAATAACCAGACCATATATTGAGAGCTATCCTACATCAAACACATCGTGTATATATACACGCGCACATCTATAAATACATCCTATTTCGGTTGATTCGCTCACGGCGTGCGCGCTCAAGGAAATGTGACCCCCATCCGAAGTTACGTTACGTGGCTACGCTCCATTGCGTCAGTCTCAGACCCCCCCGCCCCCCCGCGGGATCTCACATTCCTCACCCCCCCCACCCCCCCACCACCACCACGTATCTTGCGTGGTGCCTTCAAATCGGCAGCCTCAGCCTTCAAGCGCGCCGTGGCGCTGTGTATCCCGACTCTCTTCCTGCCCACTCTGGACCAGAGGTCGCAACCGGGTACCCGATACCCGTACCCTACCCGATACCCGGCTACCCATACCCGGCTGGGTATCGGGTAGGGTACGGGTACCCGTTTGCGACCCTGGTGCGGCCGGGTATGGGTACGGGTAAGGAAGTAAAACCCGTTTGCGACCTCTGGTCTGGACATCAATGGCAGTAGCGATGATGCCCAGAGCGCTCAACGTTTGAACAACGTCAACGCCTCTGCTGCTGCTGCTGCTTGCTGCTTGCTGCTGCTGCTTGCTGCTGCTGCTTGATGCTGCTGCTGCTTGCTACTACTGCAGTTCCACCTGAAGACGGAAGCTTGTGTTGCCTCCGAAACGTCGTGATTTTTATTTTCCTTTTATTAATTTTAATTTTTACCTACGTGACCTTACCGAAAAAACCTAAGAATATGATTCTCCTCTGTTGAAGGAGCGTGAACCAACAAACCGTGGGTTTTGCGGCATGGCCCGTACATCGGGCAGCAATGGCACCACGGCGGCGAAATGTTGACTACCTCGCCTGGTTTACGGAAGGTTCGTGGATTCGATCCCGACCCTGACGCCTGCAGCTGTATATTTGGAGTTTGCGTGTCTCTGTCCATCTCTCTGCGTTGAGAGTATTTGGCTGCTACCGCTATACATTCTCCACGTGATGATGAAAAGCCACTTCGTTGAGCTATCATTTGTGGCCACAGGTCGCTTCTGGAAAAAAGAGCTATATAGCTCAGTGGGCTGAACAAAAGTAAATAGTAAAACATACGCTCCCACACACGTGGCTTGTCTTTAATTTCCCATGAATAAAAGAGATGTGTGCTATGATAATGTTCATTTTATACGTTGTTACACAAACGTGCATACGTGAGTGTTCCTGTATAACAGCGGGTGAGAGGCATTGGGTCCACAGCTCCCACGAGATTTTGAAGCTAACACCACGCAGGGACAACTGCTACTGGGGAGTCCCCCCCTTTGAATGTTTGAGATGAGATGCGATGTAAGGCGCTTTGAGATGAACGGGCATTTAAGCAAGCGCCCTGTAAAACTGGAGGACCCGGAGAAAAATCCACGCGACCACGGGGAGGAAGAGAGAGAAATATGGAACTACAAATATTGTAAAAAAAAGGTGTCAGGGTAGAGATCGAACCCACAACTTCCCGTATACCAGGCGAGGTCGTTAACAGCTCGGCAGCGCGGCTCCCAAAAGTAGAAAACACATCCCTGTAGAGACGGCGCGCAGTGAGAGCGGTGCTGCTGATGATGCCGCTGATGATTATTCTGTTGCTGCTGCTGATGATGCTGCTACTGATGATGATAATGCTGCTACTGATGATGTTGCTTCTGCTGATGATACTGCTGATGATGCCGCTGATGATTATTCTGTTGCTGCTGTTGATGCTGCCGAGGATGATGATAATGCTGATGATGCTGTTGTACAGAGGTGTGCTGCCTCGCATCTCGTTGCCCTCGCCAGCAGCCGCTCTGCGGAGTCCCCCACTCCACCCACCACCACCACCCACCACCACCACCACCACCCACCACCACCACCCACCACCACCACCACCACCACCCACCACCACCCACCACCACCACCCACCACCATCCACCACCCACCACCACCACCACCCACCACCACCCACCACCACCCACCACCCACCACCACCACCACCCACCACCACCCACCACCACCACCACCACCACCCACCACCCACCACCACCACCACCCACCACCACCACCACCCACCACCACCACCCACCACCACCACCACCCACCACCACCAAGGTTTCCTGCCACGGGTGATGAGCAGGGATCACCAACGGCGCCACGCGTCGTTGTGGGTGGGTGAGCGCCAGATCCGCCCCCCACCCTCCATCCCCCCACCCCCACCACCACCCCCCACCACCGCCCCCCACCCTCCATCCCCCCCCCCCCCCACCGCGAGGAGACTTTCCTTCGGGCGGGCTGCAGGAGGCCCGGGGTCGGGATGGATGCCACGTGAAGCCTCCCGATTAATATTCACGATCCACGACAAAATATTTGAGACGAAAATAAATCCACGCCTGCCGAGGGGCCCTCTTCTGTGTGAGTCTCGGGGCAAATGGCTCCTCCTGCAACCACCCCACCCCCTCTCTGTTGGGGGGCCCTGGTGAGTTCACGTTCTATTGGGGGGCTCTGGTGACTGCACGTTCTGTTGGGGGGGGGGGGCTCTGGTGAGTTCACGTTCTGTTGGGGGGCCCTGGTGAGTTCACGTTCTATTGGGGGGCTCTGGTGACTGCACGTTCTGTTGGGGGGGGGGGGGCTCTGGTGAGTTCACGTTCTGTTGGGGGGCCCTGGTGAGTTCACGTTCTATTGGGGGGCTCTGGTGACTGCACGTTCTGTTGGGGGGGGCTCTGGTGAGTTCACGTTCTGTTGGGGGACCCTGGTCAGTTCACGTTCTGTTGGGGGGCTCTGGTGAGCGCAAGTTCTGTTGCTGATGATACTGCTGATGATGATGATGATGCTGCTGATGATGATGCTGCTGCTGATGCTGTTGATGCTGCTGCTGCTGATGATGATGCTACTGATGATGATGTTGATGATGATGCTGATGCTGCTGCTGATGATGCTGCTGATGATGATGCTGCTGATGATGATGCTGCTGATGATGCTGCTGATGCTGCTGCTGATGATGCTGTTGCTGCTGCTGATGATGATGATGCTGCTGCTGCTGCTGCTGATGCTGCTGCTGATGATGATGCTGCTGATGATGATGCTGCTGATGATGCTGCTGATGATGATGCTGCTGATGATGATGCTGCTGCTGCTGATGCTGCTGCTGATGATGCTGCTGCTGATGATGCTGATACTCAGCGCCCGTGCTGACGGCTCCTTGGGCTCGCTCTGGACGATGCTGCACATCAGACGACTTTACTCTCCGCTTCGTGAAGTCTGGAACTTTAGAATCCCCTCCCGTCGTCTCATTTCCCAAGTTCGTAGAATAGCCCCGCTCAATTCAATACACGTATTAACTCGTGTTTACTTTCTTGATATTTTTTTTATTTTATTTACTAGGTAAAGCCCACTGGGCTATCAGCTCTTTTTCAGAGGCGAAGTGGCCTATGTCATCGACATCACCGTAGTCGTCGTCACGCGTAGCAAAGCAAATCATCTGAATGCGTGTCCATTCTAAATGTGGAGGGAGGCGCAAGGCTGGAGGAATTCGGTAGAGAATGATCCACACGAACACCACGGGGAGAGCGAGAGGAGAGAGAGAGACAACACGTGGTCTCCAAATATACAGCCTCGCCGCATTTGAGATAAGGGGCCGTCCATAAATGACGTCACGCGATTTTGGACGATTTTTTACCCTCCCCCCCCTTCATCGCACGGCGTCACAAAAAGTCAGACCCCCCCCCTCTCAAATATGACGTCACAAAGCTCTGCCCCCCCCCCCCGCCCCCAAATAAAACATGCTTCAAATCGCTTTAAACTATTATCATTGTAGGGCGTATTTAATGTGGCGTTGCACCCCCCCCCCATAGGTACGTGACGTCATTTATGGACGACCCCTAACACCTCAACCAGCGCCGTTTGTTTTCTGGCCGCTTGACATTTTCGGAACATGTCGCTCAGCAAATCGCGATCGTAAAATAGAGTCCGGCTCCACCAGCCCACCCCCTTCTCCACATCTCCTCTGCCAACGACTGCACCTTCACTCGAACCATGCCGGTGGAATTACGCGCACGGTCTCGATTTAAAGCTTTCGTAACTGCAGGGATTCATTCATCTTCTTGGTTCTTTCGGTAAAGTCACGTAGAAGGAAAATAATAAAGTAATAAAAATAAAACATAATAAAATAATTCTCACGACGTTTCGGCCACAACGCAAGCAGCTGTCTTCAGGTGGAGAACAGGTCTGTATTTTTATTATTTTATTATTTTCCTTCTACGTGACTTTACCGAAAGAACCAAGAAGATACGCACGGTCTGTTTCGCCAGAGAAAGTCACACCGCCACCCCCGTCAGTTCTGATGCTGAGAGCCCGTTAGTGCATCATCATATAACAACATATTTTAAGTGAAATTGCGTGGGTGGGGGGGGAGTGTGTGTGTATGTAGGTAGCGGTGGTGTAGTGCGCTATGAACCCGGCACCGCGAGTTCGATTCCCGCTCACGGCCACTAACACCGGTGACGATTATCTGAAACCGTTCCTGGGCCTCCCCTAGGTCGACTCGGCCTCAAACGAGTACCTGGCGCGGTGTGTACAAACATCACCGCTGGGGAGACAAAGGTGGTCGGGCGTGGTGGTGACCACCCACCCCCTCGTGTGCCGTTCCGGCCTTCTTCGCTGCTTGCTAACAGCACTTGCCCCTGCAGTCTGTTGAGGCTATACGGGGGATCTTTGTCTTTTGTTGTGACGGGTTAGGGAATTCCCAGACCGTCGGGGTTTCGCTGAGCTCACGCGAGGCATTCATTCCACGGCAGTGCATTTCTCATCGAGTCCGCGCGTCTGCGTGGCAATCTGTTGAGCAACGTGGCAGTTCAACTCTCGACTCGATCACTCCCTGGATGGGTTGTTATGGATGCGCGACGAACAAACAACTCAATCAAATATTTTTGGTTATTTCGGTAAAGTCACGTAGAAGGGAAATAATAAAATAATATAAAACAATAAAAATTCTCAAGACGATTCGACTGCAACACAAGCAATCATCATCAGGTGTGAAATCCACAGCAAGAAAATTAGAAAAAAAAAATGTGATTTCACACCTGATGATGATTGCTTGTGTTGCAGTCGAATCGTCGTGAGCATTTTTAATGTTTTATATTAATATTATTTTATTATTTCCCTTCTACGTGACTTTACCGAAAGAACCAAGAAGATGAATCCCTGCAGTCACGAAAGCTTTAAATCGAAAACAGGAGGTGTTAAGATGTGCAAACACCAAATAGAAACCTTTTTGCGAGGAATCAAACTGCATAGCTCCAGTGGCTTCTAATATCGGAAGGAAGGAACGTTCCAGACGGCCGCAAGAAGCGCATCTGAAAGCGCCGCGCGATGCGGTGACCACCGACTTTGTTCGATGGCCAGCCAACAGCCGCTGCGAGGATGATCGGAGTTCGCGTGATGATGGTTTATGCTCCTTGGCGAGATGTCCCGCGGATAGACTCGTCCACGTCGCAGGAATGTGGAATGTCCGACATTGGCTCAGGGCTGTAAGCAGGAAATTAGCAATGCCTCGATGCTCACCAGAGCAGGCTATTATTTGGGCCAAAACAAATCTACGCAGTTTTAATTGTGCACGCAACGTGACTACTCTTAAGCGGAAAGGCATGGATATACTCACTCGGTAGAGTGGGGGGGGGGGGGGGGTCCGTTCTGGTGGGGGGGACGGGGCACCTCACGAACGAGTGGGCGGGCAATCGGATTATTGGCAGAGAAGCGAGCGGTGGTAGCTGGCTGGTGGCTCACGGTTTTTTTTTGTCACGGTGGTACCGGCCAATCTGGGCTTCATCTGAAGCAATAAACACGCCGGGTTGTGCAGCGTCACCGTTTGGCGTCACGCACAAAGGCAAAGACCGACCACTCCGTATAGCTTTAACAGGCCGTTGGGGCAAGTGCTGTTAGCGAGCACCTATGAAGGCAGGCACGTCACACAAAAATCCCTAAACGCATGTTGATTTTAAATGTGGAGGGAAAAGCGGTGGTCCCGGAGAAAAATCCACGCGACCACGGGGAGAGAGACACGCAAACTCCAAATACACAGCAGGTATCAGTGTCGGGATCGAATCTACGACCTCCTGCATACCAGGCGAGGTAGTTAACATCTCCTAGCCACCGCGAGATGGCATTTAAGAGACGGTGGCGATGCCCCCTGATCTACGACGTCATGGAAGCTGAGATATTTTATTCCAGGTTGAATAAACAGGGTGGGGGGGGGGGATCACGGAGTGCACTGGAGAAACGTGAATGAATTACCCCGGCAGAATGGGGTGGAGCAGTGGCGCGTTAATTAGCACACCGCACCGTGAACCCTGCAGCCTGACGTCCCGTAGGGGATGAAGACGAGAGTAAGTAATTACCGTGAACCCTGCGACCTCAGTTTACACGGTGAACTACCGAACGTTGTTTGATCCAAAACGAAATAATACAAAATACAAAAATATCCGTATCTAACAGAGGTCCTTGCCTGCAACACCTGGTAGGTCACCAGCATCATCCATTCAAGCAAGCCTTGCTCTGCTGATGAGACTCTGAATGTGAACATTGGCCAATATGTTTGTGTTAATTGAACCATTGCTGCTGAAATTACGCACTCCCAGAAGGCCGCGTGGCTGACGGGATGTGGTTTATTTAAATTCTCCGCAATGACTCCAATGATTAAATATCGCGTGTGTTCCACAACAGAATAACGGAGAAGGGACCTTCCCCAAAATGCTTATATTCTCCTCCGCATTTAATACGAAGCTCCTAAATGAAAGATACCCCCTCCCACACACACATCACTCGGCCCCCTCTTGCCGCCCCCACCAAAAATAAAAACCCTTACGAACATTTTGAAAAAAAAAATGAACATTCCCCCCCCCCCCCCCGATTTAAAGCTTTGGTGACTGCAGGGATTCATCTTCTTGGTTCTTTCGATAAAGTCACGTAGAAGGGAAATAATAAAATAATAAAAATGTAACATAATAAAATAATTCTCACGCGCTCTTCCCCCTCCAACCCAGCTTAAATATACGCTCCAAGCCTGGTGGTGTTTCATTCAGACGTTGTCTTTCCGACAGACATGTTCTTCACCTGAGGACGGCTGCTTGCGTTGTGGCCGAAACGTCGTGAGAATTATTTTATTATTTTTATTATTATTTTATCATTTCCCTTCTACGTGACTTTACCGAAAGAACCAAGAAGATGATTCCCCCCCCGCCCGCCACCAAAAAACAAATACGTTTCCTGAAAGCCGGAAACAACGGGAGGTGTGAAAATGCAGAGTTAACAAAACAAGTGAGAACTCGAAGCCGCAAATACGCATCTGGCTGTGCTACGCGTGCGTCACGGGACGGGCACTACCTCCGAGAGGGAGAGGAGGTTCGTTGAGAGAGAGAAAGAGTGAGCGAGAGTGTGAGTGAGCGAGAGACTTTAACTTTTAAACAACTTTTATTGCCGCCAGCAGCAAAAGCACCGGAGGCGATTCCAATATGAAAACAGTCGCCAACAAACGAAAGAAAACAAACGTTACATATCGTTACAAATCTACGTGCTGTGGTGCTGAAAGCACCGCACACAACACAAAGAAAAAAGTCACGTGGTTGTGGTGTCATCGCGCACGCCACGGTGACGAGCGAGCGTTTCAGAAAGTGAACACGAGGGTGCCGTCCACGCAGGTGCAAAGGGCCTTTCCGGCTCCCCAGCGTTCGATGAATACGTGCACATCACCGGCGTGAGCGAGAGAGTGAGCGAGAGAGTGAACGAGAGAGTGAGCGCGAGAGAGCGAGCGAGAGGTGGGGGTTTACATAAAGCAAAGTTTAAAATTTAAATACAATTTTTTTAACGAAATGATGAACGAAGCATAGTACCGAATACACCGAGCATCTTCTTGTTTCCACTGATCGTAAAACAAAGATACAAAGGGGGGTGCTGCGAGCGTGTGGAGTTTGCTGCGATGGAGACTGGAGCGGCGGGTGCCGCATGGCGCTGCTCTGGTGCCGAACGCAGGCGCAAGCGATGTCTTGGTGAAGGCAGCGGGGGGGGGGGGGGGGAGCTAGCGGATATCGCTTGACACTCACTGATGTTGGCCCGTGGCCGGGAATTGAACCGAGGTCCCCCGCGTTTGTAGGTGGAGTGCGCTAACACTTGTGCCCCTGCTCTATCCCGAGGGCATTTTCAAACAGTTGTGGGATGGTTTCTCCCTCGCCTGGTGTGCAGGAGGTCGTGGGGTCGATCCCGACCCTGACGATGCCTGTTGTATATTTGGAGTTTGCGTGTCTCTCTCTCATCATCATCATCACGGTGGTGAGATGTTAACTCCCTCGGCTGGTATGCAGGAGGTCGCAGGTTCGAACCCGACCCTAACGATGCCTGTTGTACATTTGGAGTTTACGTGTCTCTCTCTCTCTCTCACCCGTGGTCGCGTGGATTTTTCTCCAGGTCCTCCGGTTTTTACCTCCACATTTATTGCCAACGTCACGCGTTTAGAGTATGTGGCTGCTAGAAATGTCCACACAGCGATAAGCCACTTCGTTGAGCGATCATTCGCGGCCGAGCTTGCCACTAAAAAAAAAGCCATACAGCATAGTGGGCCTTACCTGGTGGTACAATACAAACAAATATAAACAAACGTTTGAATAGTTAACTGATTGGTCCACACCCAGGGACGGCTTTCTTTCTTTGAGAGCCGTCCCTTGGTGCAAGTATTGTAGTTAATGCAGACATGAATCCTCGTAGAAAGGTTTCAGTTTTGTTGCCAGAAAAAAAAAAGTGGAAAAACCCTATTATTATATTTTGGTACTGGCAAAGGAGGTCAAATGATAGTAGTAGGTTTTAACCCTTTAAACTGGTACAAAACTGACACCTTTATACAAGGCATCATGTTTGCAATAACCGCAACACAAGCAGTCAAAATGCAAACAAAAAGAAACAACTCTGATGATGGTAATGATATGCACTGTCCTTGAAGTTGATTGGTCCACACCCTTAGAGCCTAGTCTCCATTGGTGTTGGACCAGATGACGCCAAAAGGAGTACAACTCAAAAACAGTGCACTATCAGAGTATTGAGAGCTCGGGGTAAGCATTTACACTATGAGACCTTCCTTTACCAGTGGCAAAATATTACTTCAAGGACAGTGCATATCATTACTATTATCAGAGTTGTTTCTTTTTGTTTGTTTGCATTTTGACTACTTGTGCTGCGGTTATTGCAAACATGATGCCTTGTATAAAGGTGTCAGTTTTGTACCAGTTTAAAGGGTTAAAACCTGCTACTATATTTTGCCACTGGTAAAGGAGGTCTCATAGTGGAGGTCTAATGATGTTTGAATAGTTTTGAATAGTTTAGAGATGGAAATGCTGGCGGAGGTGCCAAGCCAGTCACGGGCGCTCACACTGTGCTCGCCCTACAGCTGCGCTGGACCTTCCGGTACGGAAACCCGAGTGGTGTGGCACTCCCCGCTTCACCACCGCTCCAGAAATAAGTGAACGCCACGTGGCTCTGCGCAAAACTGCGCCTCCGTTGCATCGCGAACGCCACCTCCGCCAATGGGTTTAATCACGAACTCAGTCGACGCGAGCGCGTGGGTCTCTGTCTGAGTCCGTGGGTCTCTTTGTGAGTATGTGGGTCTCTATGCGAGTCTGTGGGTCTCTATGTGAGTGCGTGGGTCTCTTTGTGAGTTCGTGGGTCTCTTTGTGAGTCTGTAGGTCTCTTTGTGAGTATATGGGTCTCTACGTGAGTCCATGAGTCTCGATGCGAGCCTGTGGGTCTCTATGTGAGTCCGTGGGTCTCTTTGTGAGTATATGGGTCTCTTTGTGAGTCTGTGGGTCTCTATGTGAGGGCGTGGGTCTCTTTGTGAGTATGTGGGTCTCTATGCGAGTCTGTGGGTCTCTATGTGAGTGTGTGGGTCTCTATGTAAGTGTGTGGGTCTCTTCCTGAGTCTATTGATCTCTTTGTGAGTCTATGCGTCTCTTTGTGAGTATATGGGTCTCTATGTGAGTCTATGGGTCTCTTTGTGAGTCTACGGTATTTTCAATTGACGTCAAAACCATTGTGTTTTTTTATACCAACTTGCCTACTTATGATGAAAATTTCAGGTTTTGGGTTGTAGGCCCCCCACCACCCGACGCAGAGAAACAAATGAAATGGTCACGTGGTGTACAAGCGTTTTTTTATTGGCTCAGCTCACTCGCCGCTATTAAGGCGAGCGGCGACGTTTCGCTCGAAGCTTTCGGGACGAGATCCAGGAAGGCGCGATGAAAATCCGAGATGCCAGGACAACCCAAAAACTAAATTATTAACCGTAATACTGACTGCAACAACAAAAAAACCCTCCGTGTTACGCTGCTCAATTCCGCTACGGGGGATGTGAGCAGAGCAAGCGTGGAGCTCTCTTAGACCCCTGAACAATGATAATTCGCACTTGGATTGCACGTGTCTCATCCAACAATCACACCTAGGGTGGCCCTACACTGCAGAGCCGTCCCTAGGGTACACGGCGGATCCAGGGAGTCGACTGCCCCGGGCCCCGCGCTTTGGGGGGGGGGGCGCCCTCCCACGCTTCGACTTCACGGCGTCAGATGTCACACTTCAGGTTTAGTTTGAAGGCGTCGCGGGTTGCCCCACACATGGACGGCCCTGCCTACAATAAGCCTCCGCATCACACATCATGCCGCGCTCAATCAATACGCTCACTCATACATCGTTACACCACCTAAACCATCGTCCAGAAATTGTGCAACTTGCCATCAGCTCTCTTCGCAGCCTGCCATTGTTGAATTACGCCGTGCGAGCTCAGGTCACGCGCAGTCTTGGGACATCTCTTGTTTTGCCGCTCATTAAACGCGAGATCCGATATCTATCTGCGCGCCTCGGAGACGTCCGTGCGTTTGATTGAGAGCATCTTACGTAACGAAGCGCTTGGCTGGAAAGTTTCGCGTCGTTGTGTTTTTTTTACATCTCCTGGTGACCCCGCAGGCTCGCCAAATGCTCGGAGAAGTTTCTCTGATTTCGATTTAAAGCTTTCGTGACTGCAGGGATTCATCTTCTTGGTTCTTTCGGTAAAGTCACGTAGAAGGGAAATAATAAAATAATAAATAATAATAAGACGTATTTTTTTGTTATGTTTTTTTGTTATGCTTTATTTTTTTTCTTTTATTATTTCCCTTCTACGTGACTTTACCGAAAGAACCAAGAAGAAGTTTCTCTGAGTTACCTTTCCCCCGACCCCCACCAACCCACCTCGCCGCTCTTGTTGAACAGAGGGCCCCTCCTCGTGGACATTTGATCACTCTGGAGCCCCTTTTGCCCTTTCGGGTCTCGGGACGATTGCCACGCTACGCTCGGTCTGGACGCAAGCTGCGTTCCCTCGTGTGTGCGTCGCGCGTGCCACGGGTGTCACTGCTCCCACGTCGGTTTCAGACGCTGACCTTCTAGAGGATTCATATTCTTAGCTATTTTCGGTAAAGTCACGACCAGTATATATACAAGGACTGTTTTCTTGGAATTTCTCTCACTTGATTACAGCTATCGTGCTGTGACGGTTCCACCTGAAGACGGAAGCTTGTGTTGCCTCCGAAACGTCGTGATTTTTATTTTATTTTTTATTTTACTTTTATTAATTTTAATTTTTTTTACCTACGTGACTTCACCGAGAAAACCTAAGAATATGAATCCTTGCAGTCACGAAAGCTTCAAATCTAGAACTTCTAGAGGATCTCTGGCCGAGGAGCAACCAAACTAGGTCTTCAAAATTAGTACACAGGCTTCAGTTTTAGTTTTCTGCCCAGGGTAAGAAAATGTAGTCCTCTACTTACGATGGAGATGCGTTACGACGACCCCATCGTAAGTAAATAAATATCGTAAGTCGGACCATCGTAACTCGGGGACTATCTGTATATAACAACAACCGCGTCGATAATAATTTCTGTGATTGAAGAACCCTGGAAGGAAATGACCTCTTCTTGTTTTTTTCGGTAAAGTCACGTAGAAGGAAGTAATAAAATAATAAAAATAAAACATAATAAAACAATTCTCACGACGTTTCGGCCACAACGCAAGCAGCCGTCCTCAGGTGAAAAACAGGTCTGTCGAGAAGACAGAGTCAGTCAGACTCAGAATCAGTCAGACTCAGTCAGTCAGACTCTGTCTTCTCGACAGACCTGGTCTTCACCTGAGGACGGCTGCTTGCGTTGTGGTCGAAACGTCGTGAGAATTATTTTATTATGTTTTATTTTTATTATTTTATTATTTTCCTTCTACGTGACTTTACCGATAGAACCAAGAAGATGAATCCCTGCAGTCACGAAAGCTTTAAAGGGAAATGACCTCGTTTCACTCCTCTTGAAATGTGCTCGCAGTGTTCACTTCTTTCGCACCGTACGTAGCCAGCCGTGCTGATCGGAGGTGCGAAATCGGAGGCTTCATTAATCGAGGGTCCTCAAACGGGTTCGACAAAATCTACGTGAGCGAACGATTACGACGTGTGGAAATGTCCATCGCGTAAACAATCATTGGATGGACAAAGGGGGGGTGGGGGGCATGTGAAAGTATTGTGTGGATGCAAAAAAAAACTTCCATGCGTTCAAAACTTCAAGCTGGAGTTGGAAACCTTAAAAAAAATCATGGCACGAATATAACGGCAGCATCTGGATGCCCTCCGTGTGCGTGCGATAAGTTAATTAAAGGGCACGGATATAAAAAAAAACATTGTTGTCTTGTGTTATTGAGTTGGAAAAGTAGCTGGGAAATTCTTACTTTTTTATTTTTGGCAGCATAAACTAAGTTTGGTAGAACAGTACACCGGCCTTCCTAATATAACTAATAAATTAAAAGGACACCGATATCGTGTAACGGGCAGAGCTGATCAAGATGTTTCCAGTGCCACCGTAACTTCCGTCCCCCGGCAAACAAAATACGACCCAGCAAGCGCCAACACTGCAGCTGCAAACAACGCTCAGCACCCTAACAGGAGGAGTATCATGCAGAGTGACAGCTGTTTTCATCCAGCAGCCACTGCTGGATGAAGGCCTCTACCCCCAAGGATGATCGCCGCCTCTCACGCGATCACAGACGCAGGATGGAAGAGCCGGCCCCGTTGTGAATGTGGCAAAGTAGAGATCTGTCCGTCGCTGTGGGCGAGATGTTAACTCCCTCGCCTGGTGTGCAGGAGGTCGCGGGTTCGATCCCCGACGCTGACGACTGTTAGCTGGCACGTTTCTCCCCGTGGAGTTTTGCTCCAGGTCCACCGGTTCTTTCACCCCTCCTCCCCTTTTAGAAACACGCGTTTAGAGCAGTTGGCTGCTGCTATACATTTGCCAAGCGATGATGATGATAAGCCTCTTCGTTGGGCTATCATTTGTGGCCAGGTCGCTTCTGAAAAAGAGCTGTACAGCTCAGTGGGCCTTACCTGGTGACATAAAAAATAGTGAATAGCAAAGAAGAAGATGTATATAAAGTCGCATTACGGCAATTCAAACAATGTACATACGATGATAGTGGTGAAGATAAAGAGTGCGGTTGCTAAGAGTGGTGGTGTTGTTGTGGTGACAGGAAAACAGGCGGGAGAGGTTCAGGAATGGACGTCATTATTAAGTCAAGTCGGCGTTATTGATACTCTTAGGCTTTTTCGGTAAAGTCACGTAGGAAAATAATAAAAAATAAAATTTATAGAAGTAAGAATAGAAATAAAATAATAAATCAGTGATTTACTATTTTATTTCTAAAGTCACGTAGGTAAAAAATAAAAATAAATTAATAGAAGTAATAATAATAGAAGTAATAATGAAAAAATATATAATAAATCAGTGATTTATTATTTTATTTCTATTATTACTTTTATTAATTTCATTTTTATTTTTTACCTACGTGACTTTACCGAAAAAAGCCTAAGAGTATGAATCCTTGCAGTCACGAAAGCTTCAAATCTAGGCTTTATTGATCACTCACCCATGCATGCACGAGGTACACGGCAGTGAGATTCTTTGTTCCTGTGCCGCTCTCTCTCTCTTTCGCAGCTCGTGCACATTAACAACAACAATGTCAACAGCAGCAACGATATTTTAAAATATATATTTTAAAAAATATTATGAAAAACTCAGTAAAATCGTTATGCAGATGATAAAAGTGACACGTGCACAGCAGAAATAGGCTCCCCTGCCGTGTGAGCTTTATAAATGATCTCGTTATACAAAATGTTATTGTTTGGTTAATGTCTAGTAGCAGTTGGTTAATGTCTAGTGCAGATCAATGGGCGACTGCCAGATGATACCACGTGCAAGCCGCATTTGTCATCATCGATAACCCCAAGCTCTCTCTTGCGAACGACTCTGAGTCCTCACCGAGTAAAACAAATCAACTTGAGACCTGGTAGCAGTGCGCTGTGTCTCGGCCGCCCTGGCCGGGCTGCTCGATGTGAGCGTAGCTCTGCCAACTCCTGTTGCTGCTGCTGCTTCGGGATGGCAGATGCCAGCTGCCATGAGTGTCATTCGCAAGCACCCCTCCGCCCCCTGGAGATCAATCCTGACACCGCTGGTGCCAGCCACTTAGAGCGCACTCACTCACTCACTCACCCCAACACATTTTATCTCTTCTTATCCGCAGATAATGTCAACAGGGTGCAGCTGTGTCAGATGAATAACAGGACGCCCGATGAACCGAGCTGAGATTGAGTTTCATTCCCAGGCCATGGATAAAATCAGCGGTGAGCAATATGTGAATAGGTCCCGAGCCCCTCCACCAACCCACACTGACCAGCGTGGTGAAGTATGGTCAATCAGCGCTCTTGTCCGACATGCTATACGAGAGATCTTGGTCTTTGTGTCTCCCTGTCTGCATATAGGAGCTCTCTATTGTATATGTTACTCTTTGTCTGTCTTTATAGGTCTATGTCTGTGTATCCGTAAGTGTGTGTTCTGTGTCTATCTCATCCTCGCAGCACCACACTGACCAGCGTGGTGAAGTATGGTCAATCAGCGCTCTTGTCCGACATGCTATACGAGGGATATTGGTCTTTGTGTCTCCCTGTCTGCATATAGGAGCTCTCTATTGTATATGTTACTCTTTGTCTATCTTTTTGGGTCTATGTCTGTGTATCGCAGCGGCTTTTGTCTCGCCATCGAACAAAGGTGGTCACCGCAGAAGCGCACGATGCGGCCGTCTGGAACGCTCTTCCTTCCGATATTAGGAAGCCACTGGAGGCTATTCGGTTTTAAAATCATCTAGATTTAAATCATCTAGTTTGAAAGCTCACTTCTTTAGAACTGCGTTTTGTGTGTTAGTTTGTTGACCTTCGCCCCGCACCTCCAATTAGCGTACGCGACCAATATTATTAAGTGAAGTGAACTATTTTGTCCTTTGAAAAACGTGACACATTTTTTTTACTGTTTGGCCGTGTCGGGTGGTGGAGGGTTACGACATATTTATAAATAACGCGATCTGACCCAAAAACCTTTATTATGGCTACGTACGGTGGGAAAGAAGTTCAGCACCCACCCAGTACATATCTCTCGAGTGCATGTGCCTTCTCGTTCTGGGCTTGCACTAGGGCCCCACTTAGAGTCCAGTTGGATCTGTGGCCCACGGCGTCTCGTGCGTGTGCTGGCTTTGTCTCCGGGTTCTCCGGCTTCCTCCCACAAGAAGCCAAACCCTCACGACTGGGATTGGCCAAACACCGCAATGTAGCAGGACGCTCCTGATAAGAGGGTCTTGAGACTCAGCGATAAATCATCATCATTATTTTCATTCGTTTTTTCAGTTATTTAATTGCATGAGGATCTCCCCACGAGATGTCAGTGAAATCATATATATTCAGGATCTTCCACCACCACCACCTCCCACTAGAAATTTGACAAGTCGCAGATCATTACACGCTGTCCACATGGGTTCATCACCATCATTATTTTCATTTATATTTTTTGTCAGTTCTATAATTGCATGAGGTGGTACGTATTGTATCGATCCTTGCATGTGCCCCTCTCCCAGCCCCCTCCCGAGCTCTCAACCTAGGATTTGAACTCAGACTCTTCCGATTGCGACGCTCCCCATAGGAGGGTCTGGAGACTCAGCATTAAATTATCTTCATCATCATCATCATTAATTATTTTCATTATTTTTTTCAGTTCTTTAATTGCATGAGGATCAGTGAAGGTCCTTCATATACAGGCTCATCCCCCCCCCCCCCCGCGCGCCCCCCACTCCCACGAGAAATGTGACAGGTCGCAGATCACTGCACGCTGCCCACATGGCTTCGGCGATTCTGTTGAGAGGCAGGAGGGATGCAGTGACGGCTGCCCGCAGTGCTTACCGTGGTGTGACAACGGACGGAGGTATGCACGTGGGGGGAGGGAGGGAGAAGTACACTGCGTTAGGGTATAGCATTGCATTTGACGTACACATTGTATACGTGGCTATGCAGTGTATTCTAGTGCGATTACTATACATTGTATACTACACGATGTTGCTGTCGTGCAAGATTAGCACGGGTGGGAGGAGATGGCGGGCGGGCGGGGGGGTACAGGACTGGGATATTTGGATATCGCTCGCCGCTGATGTTGTATGTGGCTGGGATTCGAACTCAAGGTTTGCTGTGGCCACTAGTTATTATATTAATTCTATTATTTCTATTATATTAATTCTATTATTTCTATTTTTTACCTACGTGACTTTACCGAAAAAATACCTAAGAATATGAATCCTTGCAGTCACGAAAGCTTAAAATCTAGAATCGCTCATCACTGCCACAACTTGCAACTGAGAGGGGAGATGACCGGTTCGTGAGTTAACGCAGCGCTAGATTTGAAACTGTCGTGACTGTAAGGATTCATACTCTTAGTTTTTTCGGTAAAGTCACGTAGGTAGAAAAAAAATGAAATTAAAGTTAATAAAAATAAAATAATAAAAATCGCGACGTTGAAGTGAGGCAGGGATTCCAAGATGCAAGTTCTTAAATACAAGTTAAGGGGGAGGGGGGAGAGAGCTTATCAGAATGTGGTAGCCAATGATACAGCAAATCTGGCTGTGACGGTCCCACCTGATGACGGAGACTTGTGTTGCCTCCGACACGTCGTGATTTTTATTATTTTATTTTTTATAAATTTTAATTTCATTTTTTTTTCTACCTACGTGACTTTACCGAAAAAACTAAGAGTATTAACGCAGCGCGCCAACCAATGTGTCACCAACGCGCGCACCCTGCGTGTGACCTTACCGCAGTGTCATTGACAAAGGTTGATTAGCCCACGCAGTGGAGCGCTATTTAAATTTGAGTTGCCTAATCTATGGAACGCCGATTTTTCGGTTGGAAATCTGTGTCGCACCTGCATGTTGCAGGTGCGACGGGAGGTCAAGAGTGATTTATTTTCCATTTTAAATGCAATGCACGTGATTTTTATTTATGATAATTTAGGTGTTACACTGTTTCTGGAAGTTTTCCTGGTGCAACAGTCAGCACACTGGACTTGCAACCGAGAGGGGAGATGTTAACTATCTCGCCAGGTATACAGGAAGTCGTGGGTTCCATCCCGACCCTGACGATGCCTGCTGTATATTTGGAGTTTGCGGTGTCTCTCTCTCTCTCCTCGTCGTCACGTGGATTTTTCTCTGGGTCCTCCAGTTGTTCCCTCCACATTTAGAATCATGCGATGAGACCATTTGGCTGCGAAACGTTTCCACGTGACAAGCCACTTCATTGAGCTATCATTTGTGGCCAAGTCGCTTCTAAAAAAGAGCTGTGTAGCTTAGTGGGCCTCACCTGGCGAGGCAGTTGAAACAATTGGGCGTTTTTTTGCTTTTATTTTCAATTTATTTTAATGTTTAAATTTTTATAGTATTTTACTATTTGTATTTTTTATTGTAGTTTTTTGCTGACGTGGTCTATCTGCTGCTGGATGAAGGCCTCCCCGGTGCACAATCATGCATGATTCAAACCAAGAAACTTTGCTCCCAGCTACAGGAACATCATCACATTCTAGATTTGAAGTTTTCGTGACTGCACGGATCCATACTCTTTGGTTTTTTCGGTAAAGTCACGTAGGTAAAAAAAAAGTCAATTAAATCACGACGTTTCGATTGCAACACAAGCAATCATCATCAGGTGTGAAAATCACAGCTAGAATTTTTTTTACTAAAGTGGGAGAAATACGTCCACACTTATATAAACTCCGTAGCCCCGGCATTTCTCCCATTTTAGTAAAAAAGAATATAGCTGTGATTTTCACACCTGATGATGATTGCTTGTGTTGCAATCGAAACGTCGTGATTTAATTAACTTTTTTATGTCAATTATATTTAGTTATTTATAATTTTTATGACTTTTTATATATTATATTTTTATTTTTTACCTACGTGACTTTACCGAAAGAACCAAAGCGCATCATCACATTAGCACGGTTGGCTACGTACGGTGCGAAAGAAGTTCCGCATACTTACATAGAATGGGGTGGAGGAGTGGTGGCGCAGCGGTTAGCGCACCGCCATCAGGCCGCTGCTGCAGTGACATTTGAACCGATGCGGGACCCCACCTCCCATTCACAATACCCGCACCGGCCAGTGTGGTGAAGTAGGGTCGAACAAGCCTCATGACGGACACGGCGTGGGGAAGGCCATCAAACAGCAGTGGATTGACAAAGGCTTCTGTACAGCTCACGAACAACGCCGTAGTCTCCGGACTACCAGACACCCTGTAAAGTAACACGCACCACAAGTAGTGTGTCCGGTGTCAATACACTACACTACACACTATACTACACCACACCACACACTACACTACACACTATACTACACCACACCACACACTACACACTATACTACACACCACACACACACACCACACACACTACACTACACACTACACCACACCACACACTACACACTATACTACACACCACACACACACACCACACCACACACTACACACTATACTACACACCACACACACACACCACACCACACACTACACACTATACTACACACCACACACACACACCACACCACACACTACACACTATACTACACCACACGCTATATTACACACCACACACACACACACCACACACTACACTATACACTACACTACAACAACAACCACACACACTACACTACACACTACACCACACACACACTACACTACACACCACACACACACTACACTACACACTACACCACACACACACTACATACTACAATACACACTACACCACACACTACACCACACACTACACTACACACTACACTACACACTACACTACACCCCTACCAGATTATAAGACGCAACCACCCTTCCCACCTCTCAAAGTTTAACAAGTACACGGTAAGAAAGTTCATCTTACAATTATGAGCCATTGGGGGGCTGGGGGTGGGGGTACGGAACAGGCGGTGGTTTGGTGTCAAGCGGTGTGACGCTGTGGTGGAGCTTCAGGTGTCGGAAAGTGGGCAGCCGTGGCGGCGTGTCTTGAGGTGAAACGACTCCACCGACTTCACAACCGCAGCGGCAATTTCCAGGAAGCAGACCCGATGGGTTTCCTTTTTTTTTTTGTACCTAGCGGCATCCCGAAACACGTGGGCCTCCGGCAAGCTCACCAAGGGCCCCGACTTATTTATTGTCAAGGCTACAGCAGCACTTCGTTTCACTCGATCGTGGGGCGGGGGGGGGGTGAGAGTCCCCCACGATTCAATGTCTGTGCGTACGTGGCGAGGTCACGTTGTTGTCTGCACAGGAGTCGTTATGTTGATAAAAAAAATTAGGGTTCGGCTTGTGAATCAATTACAATGCAGTGTTTTTTTTTAAATTGGGGCCACCGTTCACCACGTGGTGGTCTTTCGTGAATGGTTTCCCGATGCGTCGAATGCCGACTCAGCGTGCGCAGGTTGAACGTGGAGATTATTCCCACGGAGATTGCCAGGGAAGTGGGATGACCGCGTGGTTGATGGGTCGATGCCCCCCTTCTCGTGATACCAAGCGAGCGCCTCCTGAGATCCTGGATCCAAACCGGGGGCAGCCATATTCTTGGTTCTTTCGGTAAAGTCATGTAGAAGGGAAATAATAAAAATAAAACATAATAAAATTCTCACGACGTTTCGGCCACAACGCAAGCAGCCGTCCTCAGGTGACGTCCATTAGGACGCTGTCTTTCCGACAGCCCTGTTCTTCACCTGAGGACGACTGCTTGCGTTCTGGCCAAAACGTCGTGAGAATTAAATTATGTTTTATTATTTTATTATTTCCCTTCTACGTTACTTTACCGAAAGAACCAAGAATATGAATCCCTGCAGTCACGAAAGCTTTTAAACGGGGGGCAGCCACTTTATGATTTCTTGAAGTTCTTAATTATGAATTTTATTTGTATTATTATTGAGCCTTGTCACAAGCGAGTCTACAAGACAACATCGTTCAATTTGGTTTCCAACTTGGCATAACCTAGCTCAGAGGGCAGACACTTTGCGATTGTAATGAATGATTGATAAGCCTTGCAAAATAAAAAAAAACAATATGGACGCTATATTCATGGTTATTTCGGTAAAGTCACGTAGAAGGGAAATAATAAAACATTAAACAATAACATTATCACGACGTTTCTATTGCAACACAAGCAATCATCATCAGGTGTGAAAACCACGGCAAGAAACGTCGTGAGAATTTTTTGTTATTTTTATTTTTTATTATTTCCCTTTTACGTGACTTTACCGAAAGAACCATGAATGTGAATCCCTGCAATCACGAAAGCTTTAAATCGAAATATGGACGCTGTACAAAGCAAGAAGGAACATTGCCGAGCGTTTGGCAGCAAGTGTGTCTACAATCTGACTCAAAACAAATGTCTTTCAATTTTATTTGAAAATATTCAATTCTGCCAGCGTTCATGATTCTATTCTATTCTATTTCGCATTCATATAGCGCCGTTTCCCAGAGGCGGGATGCATTGTGACCTCTGTCCCTTCTAATTTTCAGAAATCACTTACCTCAAGGTGTCAGCAGTTCTTGTAAATGTGAATGCCCACGACCATGGCGGAAGGCCTTGTACACAGTAAGCAGATTAAAAAAAATATATATATATCCTGAACCGAACGAAACCAGTGCAGTGATTTAGAACCCCGCGGGGTAGCATTTCGTCAGGGCCGTGTGCGTAGGCTTCAGTAAGCACCCTCGTTGTAGGGTTTTTTAAGCGGTCGGAGCCGAATTTTGGTTGGAATTTCAGAGGCTGCCAAACAGAGCGTCGCGGTAATCTAGCCGGGCAATAACAAAGTGTGCACCAAGATCGCCACACCTCTGTGGGATCTTCGGCAATGTTCCTCAATTGATCAATTGGGGCCTTTTATAACAGCGCTTACGTGGGTATCCAAAACGAAGTTCTGAAAGCCATATTCTCATGTTTTTCTTTTTTACATTTCTGGGATAAAAAAAATTATTCCTGGATTTTGTCCCGAAGATGCTTGGGGCACATTTTCAAGTGAAATGTCACGTGTCCCACCGATACATTTGGGTATTTCATAATTGACACTAATTATAATTTTCAGGTCACCAGCGAAAATTTTTACTAAATGAAATTCGCATCTGGTGCAAAGTGGAGTCTCCAATTCTTATTATCCACTCTATCTCTGTGGCCTCTCTAGTCATGTGCTCTAAAGAAGGGTCATTGCCTTAAACGTCGCCTATTAAATATTATTGACGAACGTGCTATTAACGAATGAGTAATTTTGTTGTGATTGTGCACCGCTGTCAACACAGCGTCGCGAAAAAATTCCAATGAAGTCATTGGCGTGCCGTTAAACGATTGTACTCGTGCCAATTGAATTGGGGTGACTGTGTTGGGTGGTGGAGGGTCTTACGACAAAAATGCAGCCGGAACATTACGTGGTCTTACCCTGTAAAACTATCACGATTCAACTCTCTTGTTTTCACGGTATCGGATTTAGCTGAAAGATTACGATAAAAGGGGATTTAAACATGGGGGGTTGGTGGGGGGGAATGGATTTAACTAAATTGTGTCTCGAGCCCACTAATAGCAACTCTGTCGTATGAGGATTTATGTTTAGGAGTCGGACGTGTGGCTCAGAGAGGCTGAGTGGTTACCTGGCACCGCTGAGATCCACAGCTAAAATCCAGAGCAGCTGCCTGTAGTTAAACCCGAGTTGTCGCTGTAGTGAGTTGTCGTGAATTGTATTCAGCTGTAGTGAGTTGCAGTGAGTTGTTGTCGGTTTATCTTCTTGGTTCTTTCGGTAAAGTCACGTAGAAGGGAAATAATAAAATAATAAAAATAAAACATTATATAATTCTAACGACGTTTCGGCCACAACGCAAGCTTCTATGTGACTTTACCGAAAGAACCAAGAATATGAATCCCTGCAGTCACGAAAGCTTTAAATCGAAAAATGTTTTCGGTTGTAGTGAGTTGTAGTGAGTTGTTGTCAGTTGCAGTGAGTTGATGATTTTCAACAGGCAATGTTTGCCCCCCCCCCCAAAAAAAAACCGACCACATTAAATATAGTTCTACACCAAATTTGGCAAAATTTCGAGCTCTGATTATTTCATAGAGAGATTGTATATATATAATGGTTTGACCATCATGAGATCAATATTTCAGCTCAGGGGCAAAGTGGGTGGGGAAGTGTCGTCCGCTATTGTGTAGACCAATGGTCACGTGAAGAGATCTCAGAGGTAGCTCTGTGATAATCGCTTCCGTGGGTCTCATTGCTCTGCGAGGTCTCCGAATGGATACTTCGTTTTATAACGTGACACTGATAGCACAGTGAGGACACGATTGGAAAAAGAGGTAAACGAAGAAAAAGTATGATAATTGGTTTTTTACCCTTCTATCTGGCAACAAAACTGACACCTTTTTTACAAGGAGTCATGTTTGTATTGTGGTCTATGCAAACATGACTCCTTGTAAAAAAAGGTGTCAGTTTTGTTGCCAGATAGAAGGGTAAAAAACAATTATCATATTTTTTACTGGCAAATGAGGTTCCAATGGAAGAAAAAGTATTTATTTTTAGACAATTTACAGCCATCGATCAGTGAATTTTACTCAGCCACTAAACACAGAATACCATTCCCAGGTTAGTAGGAAGATAACAATATATTTGAGCATCAGTTGCATGATATTTTGTCCATTAAATCACCGCCTTTTAAGAGTAATATGTACATTTTACCCACTCAAACCTCTGTTATACAAAGGGCATTCAACTCTGAACCCACCAACTGGATTTAGGTTACCCTGGGTCACGGACTTGCGGTCAATCTGTGCCCTTTCGAACCCTACCCACGTGGTCCGCCCACCACAATGCCCCCCCCCCCCCACTGTCTGATTGCATCTACAACGCTTCATTGGAACGTCACGCCGTACCCCTCCCCCTCCCCCCAGCGTGGAAGAGGAGGCCAAACACTCCCTAGAGGTCCCGCTAGTGGAGGCCCTTCCACTATGAGTGGCGCGAGTGAGCATCGCGCAGGGCTGCACCTTTACCTTTCACCACGTGCACCTATGTTCGAGGGCCTTAAGATGGCATTGTTAATACCCAGAGCTTTGAGCTGTAATGACAACACAAATACGACTCCCTGTCTCAAACACCGGTAGCAACGCAGCATGTCAGGAAGTTTGTTGTCCTTTCCCCGCACTTCCGTTTAGCACGGTCGGCTATGTACGATGCGAAAGAAGTTCAAGATACATACATCACGTGACTTCTTCGTGACCACCCCCCACTCTGAACTCCTCCCCTTTCCCCGCCCACTGTGAAAACACACGCTGCTCCGCCGTACAGCTCACTCCTGCTCCCTTCTCATCCCTCCCTCCCTCCCTCCCTCCCTCCCTCCCTCCCCTCTCATCATCATCATTAAATTTCGATTTAAAGCTTTCGTGACTGCAGGGATTCATCTTCTTGGTTCTTTCGGTAAAGTCACGTAGAAGGGAAATCATAAAATAATAAAAATAAAACATAATAAAATAATTCTCACGACGTTTCGGACACAACGCAAGCAGCCGTCCTCAGGTGAAGAACATGTCTGTCGGAAAGACAGTGTCTGTGAAGAACAGGTCTGTCTTTCCGACAGACCTGTTCTTCACCCGAGGACGGCTGCTTGCGTTGTGGCCGAAACGTCGTGAGAATTATTTTATAATGTTTTATTTTATTATTTTATTATTTCCTTTCTATGTGACTTTACCGAAAGAACCAAGAACAATCATCATCATCATCATTATCGCCCTCTCATTCCCAACAACTTGGCCCGGTCATTCCTTCTCCCCCACCACCGCCTCCTGCCCTTCAAGCCCGGTGCTTCTCTTTCTCTCTTCCTGCTGCTCATCTCGAGCCGTACCCTCATCTTTGTCCGCCTTGGGGAATTCTGTCGCATTTGTCCCTTTGTTGTTATCTTTTCCCATTCATAACATCCTTGACTCTACTCCCTTTCCCGTGCTGTGCCACGGGTGAACAGTTGAATGTGTACAAGAAGTGCATGAAAGCGTACAAGTGTAGAGGTGTTACGGAGGGCAAACAAACACACTGGGCGTGGTTATGCCCGTACGCCGAGAGGTGCTTACATCCACGTCCGCACCGTTTAGCCTGGGGGGCTGACACGGCGCTGGGATCCCCCACGGCCCCACCCCTCAGTGGGGGAGTTGCTATATAAGGCGGTGAGCCGGAGGGCTCGGGGTTCAGTGTTCAGCTTTAACCAGCGAAGCAAGAAGACCGGCTAGATAGGCCCTGGGACTCCCCTGGATCGCTGTCCTTCTCAGGACCGACCAGGGCAAGCCAGTGGCGTGGCCCCGAGAGCCCAGAGCCGATGCAATTGTGAGAGCCGGTCTGGGGACTCAGGGTGCCGTAATCCCAGCTTAACCAGAGCTGGGTCAGCTAGCCTCCCCTAGCCCTGTAGTGGAGGACCTAGGAGTAGGCTAGCCGTGACAGAGATTGTGTGATCTCCCTGTTAGACGGGAGAAGGGGCCGATACCCCTTCGAGTGTTGTATATCTCGGCCTGTTATGTACATTGTGGTTAATAAATAAGTGTGCCTCCAATTACGTCGTCCAAGTCTCCTGGAACCTACTACACAAGCAAGACGACAACAAAAACTTGAAATGCAATTAAAGGAAAACTCACATGGTGAAAATCGTCCATTTGTGATATTCACTATCGTATGGCTAAAATATATATATTTTGTGGCAACCCTAACAATTAGAAATATAGTTCGTTATTAATTCCACATACTAAATAGAAAAAAGTGTTACTTCAAATGAAAAGCAAAACATTTATGGTGCAAGAAGCAGCCTAAGATCAATAATTGTCAAGAAAAAAATTACAAACAGTGATAAAATCCCAAAGTAATTCCCGGTTAAGAATTTTCGAGTTTGTGACAATTTTCAACCGAAACTAAACACCGCATTTTGTTGCACGTTGGTTAGTGGCGGAAACCAGCGGTTGTTAGTCATTATCTCGCACCGCGCTCGAACTCAGGCAACCTGAGTTTGATTCCCGGACACGGATAACGTCACCAACGAGTGACATCTGAGAACCAATCGTCGCCAAGCCGCACTGACCGACCATCCTAGTGAAGTATGGTCAAACATCCAGCCCTTCACCACGAAGGGGGCATCCATCCAATAAAATGTTCACATAGCTGCAATATAAGAGTGCTTGAACACAAAGCAGATGACACGGTCTTAATGTGTGACTGATTAAGCGTTTTAGAATGATGATGTACGTATATGTATGTGTGTATGATGAGGCTGGTTGTAATTACGGGCGAAACGTCGTACTCGAATTGTAAATGTTGTAGGTTTACTTTCCAACACACCGGTGTGCTGTAACTAGTAATGAATTGCCACGTTTTGTTAACGTGACAACCCTTACTAGTTGGCTGTGTCAGTTTAATGACACATTTATATTTACGCGATCTAACCCCCAAAAAAACCTCTATTATGGATATGTGTGTATATTGAACTTCTTTTGCACTGTACATAGCCAACCGTGCGAATTGGAGGTGCGGGGGAAGGACAACAAACTAAACACGAAAAGCAGTTTAATAATAGCGATGATGATGGTGATGATGACAACAATACATGGCATCCTCACCGAGTCACAAGACTCTGCGTGAAGGAGGGTCTGGCTACATTGCGATGTTTGGCCAATTCCAACGCCGGCGAGCGACGCAGCAAAGGGTGGATGAGGCCTTAAGTCATGGGTGGATTGACAAAGTGCCGTGCATTTTCATCATCATCATCATTATTATCATTTTTACTTTGGACAACATCATTGTGGTTGCGCAAGGTCACAAGACCGGGTACACACTTCACCTGACACGAGTTAAAAAAAATAAAACAACTTTATTTTCATTTTTGAAATAAAACAAAAAATTGCGTGCCTGGACGTAATTCACACGGTCACGTGATGGCGTATGTTTGGTGCAGCGAATACCGAGGGCTTGGGGCGGTTGTCAGAATCAGAATCTTTATTTATCCTGGAGGAATCCGATGATCTGTGAATCTCTTTTTCACAGATGTCAAGTAGGTTGTGATCAAGGGAGGCATCGATGGGGTTGCCCGCTTCTGAGGTTCAACAAACTGGGATGCATCATGGGAATACAAAATATATTGCAGTAACGGAAGAAGGGATAACCAAATGCATCGTCAAGAAGTGGTGGTAAAAAAAAAAATCGGGACTTTTAATGTCCTGGGAAGGCTTGCAGATTGAATTACCCATGGCAGCTGTCTGGAGAAAATATGACAGCCCTGAGAGACCCTCACTACCCCTCTAGGGTTGTGGGGGTTCTTCGACCATACATCACCAATCCGGTCAGTGGGTGGGGTTGTTGCAGCGGTGTTCAACTTGAAAGCACAAAAAATAAAATCCTGCGAACATTCAGCCCAATTGGCCAACACTTACTGCATTCACGCAAATAGCCACGTGCAAAGCGTCAGCTCAACGTGTATATATACCGCTCCATTGATAAGCCCTTTAAAGCTCATAATGGGCCTATATGAGGTTTAAAAAAAAAACGTGCGGTTATTAATATATTTTTGAAAGGCTGAAAATGTGGGGTTCACGCTGCCAATGGGTCCGGTGGCATTATGCATTATGAATGGGAGGTGATTTGTACTTGTCAGAACAGCCTTCACTGCCCTTGCATAATTTATGGAGCTCCATTACTGCGGTAAGTGTGGGAGGTTCTTCTGATACGTTGCTGGAGTCCCCTTATAGCACATAAATGAGGTTAAAGAGTCCCTTCGTAATTCGCACAGTCTAAACGCAGCCCACGTTGGGATCCTGGATTAGTATGATCCGTATCCTGTATACGCATTAAAAGTATATTAAAGTAATTTCCTGCTGCGTTCGAAGCCCTGAGCCCGTGGTGGAAATTCCACGTTCCTATGACAGGGGGGAGGGCAAAGTTTATCTATAAGGCAACCACTGTTGACTTCCCAGCGAAGTGGTACTCAGAGGGATGATGGATCGAGTCAACCTCCCCATCCAGTATCTCGTCTCGTAACCTTCCGATTGCAAGTCGAGCTCGCTGCCGCTGACCCTCCCGGCCGGATAATGTAAAGTCCAGGACAAATCTGCACCATAGCTTCAACAACGCCCGCGTTTTAATCCTGCAGAATATTTTTTGTAAAAAGAATGAATGATGCCACCTTATAATGCGCTGCACGGCTCTTTCCTAATTGCTTATGCCTCAAAAGTACAGAAAATGGCTATTATTCCCCACAAACTTTGCTTTTGTGACCAGGACAGTGATATATTGAAATTTACCTATTTTCCAGAACATTCTAAATAGATTCAGTGCTGAGTAAACTTGGAGTAACTTCGAGAACATTCTAGAACCTTCTAGTAATATAAATCTATATATATAAAATCGTTCATGTCTGTCTGTCTGTGTGTGTGTGTGTGTATTTCGGCCCATACGCACTTTCATTGGACGGCGGTTGCCCCTGGCAACGGCTAGCCACGCCTTCGCCGCTTTCATTGGACCTGGCAACGGCTAGCGACGCCTTCGCCAAGGGCTGCAGTTTCATTGGACGGCGGTTGCCCCTGCCAACGGCTAGCCACGCCTTCGCCACTTTCATAAGCTCCGTATTTAATTAAATAATAGCCATTACACAGTATTGTTGGAGCGCTGAGGGGGGGGGGAAGGAACGCCACCCGTACCCTGCCTCTTCCAAGCCGACAATTTTAGGCGAGGCCGCAAGCTTTGCACGCTACTAGGCCTCGACACCCACCACGCCACTCTGAGGTAAATTCATCAAAGTTTTTCCTACTCTTCACTACACCCCCACCACAATGTGTGCTATTAATATTACTTTTAAACCCAACGCGCCAACAATCGATTACTTTAATGTTCACTGTACAAATACTCATTAAGCTGGGTGAGCGTACTGCCAGTCTATCATGTACACTGTAGCCTGCTTATTAAGCTCGGTGAGCGTACTGCCACTCTATCATGTACACTCTAGCCTGCTTATGAAGCTGACTGCGTGTACTGGCAGTCTATAATGTGGACTGTAGCCTGGTTATTATAATCGATTCTTTATATGTTCTTTGTACAAACAGTCATTAAGCTGCTTGAGCGACCCCAGTTCGATTCCAACTCACGCCCACCACCGCTGACGATTATTTGAAACGGACCTGGCCCTCCCCTAGGTCCACTCAGCCTCAAACGCGTAACTGCTGTCGTGTGTGAACATCGTCACTGGGGAGACAAAGGCGGCGGGGCATCGTGGATCCAAGTCCCGGGCGAAGCCGGGTCATGTGTATGTGTGTTTGTGTTTATGTGTATGTCTGTGTGTCTCTATGTATGTGTGTATGTACGTGTGTGCATGTGTTTGTGTGTATGTATGTGTGTGTCTATGTATGTGTGTATATGTGTTTTTGTGTATGTATGTGTGTGTATGTATGTGTGTTATGTGTCTGTCTGTGTCTGCATGTATGTGTGTGTGTATTGTGTATGTGTTTGTGTGCATGTATGTGTGTGTTTGTGTGTATGTGTATGTCTGTGTGTATGTATGTGTGTGTATGTGTGTGTATGTGTTTGTGTGTATGTGTGTGTATGTGTTTGTATGTGTTTGTGTGTTTACGCTCGCATTACACAAATGTGTAATGCGGGTCTAAGGCGTTCCTTACACAGCATTGCCGCTTTATTATTTCAGTCGTTTACTGCCGTACGCACCCTGAAAGTCGTGTGTGTCTGCAGCAAGCGCGTGTATGTGTACCTATGGACGCGCGCGCGTGTGTTGTGTAGGGGGAACGGTAGTGTAGTGCTTAGCGTGCTGCCTGTGTCTGTGTGTGTGTCTGTGTGTGTGTCTGTGTGTGTGCGTGTGTGGTGTGTGAGGAGCGGTGGGTGTAGTGCTTAACGCTACGCTGCGCTACCAACACGGCAAACCCAGTTCGATTCCCGCTCACGGCCACCACCGGTGACGATTATTTGAACCTCCCCTAGGTCGACTCTGCCTCAAACGAGTAACTGCTGTAGCGTATTAACATCGCCACTGGGGAGACAAAGGCGGCCGGCCGTGGTAGATACAAGTCCCGGGCGAAGCCGGGTAGTACAGCTAGTAGTAGTATAAATACAGGGGCATTAAGCCCACCAGTTCAGTTTAGTTTCAGCTGCCTAAGTGGATACATATCTGCATTTTATGAGATAGCATTAAGAGGCTGCAAGCATCCGGGAGACACATTTTTATATGTCTGCGGCCAATTTATCAAGACAAGAGCGAAAAATTACTCTGTGGAAGCATCTGCTAAGATGTGTGAGGCCTACAAGGCATATTTTGGCATGCCTGTCGGGGATCAAGACAAACTTCGGGCTCGGAATTTTATGTTATAAAATTTGTTACAATTTTTTTTATTGTAAAAGTTTTTAATTTTAAAATGTTTTACAATTTTCAATGTTATTGAAAACATATATCGCATATGAAAAATATTGCGAGGATCTCTTACACATTAGTCATGGGTGAAATACATTTATTTTTGTTGGATGGTACAGAGGGGAAAAGAGAGCCATGAAGTTCGATATCCTACTGCTACTTCTGCATGGTGGACCCTTCCCAACGTCGGACTGGCAAGAATGCCCCTGCTCTCACGTATCCGGACCTTCCTTCATCCATCGCCCCGGTGCCACACTGCCATGAGCTCCCCGTACCCACTCCTCCGGCGAGAGAGCAGCCGTCTTTAGAAGAGAGCAGCAAGTCAGAGAGCGAGGAAGACGTTGTAGATCCAGATGACAATTTCAGAGGTGGAACTGAGGAGAGAAACCCATACTACCCCAACCAAAAATACCTCAACGACTTAATCAGAGATCTTGGTCTCGCCAAGTCCAATGCCGAGCTTTTGACGTCTCGGCTCAAGCAGTGGAACTTGTTGGATGAAGTGTGCAAGTCGAAGATCAGAAGAAGCATTACCAAACTTTTGGCAGCTTTTTTACCCGTCAAAATGGGCCCTGCTTCTGCCACAATGTGGCCAGTCTGTTCGAGGCAATCGGAATCGCCTGTAACCAGAATGAGTGGCGCCTCTTCATTGGCAGGTCATCCAGGAGCCTCAAAGCCGTGCTGCTCCATCATGGTAACAAGTACCCGTCTCTTCCCCTGGCTCACTCGGTGCACCTCAAAGATGATTACAACAGTATCAAGACCTTGCTGAATTTGAACGCCGCTACCAAGGACAGTATAACGAGAACATGATGGGAGACTACATTTGGGGGCTGATTCGTGAAAGTAATTTACAGTATAATCGTAAATATCAAAAAACGACACTTCTAAATCTGTTGTAGTCATTTTGTATTACTTTAGTATAAATACATGTTAAATTTGATTCATATGTAGTTTTTTCTGACTTTATGTGAACGAAAAGACACAAAATCGCCCGTTTTCTCAATGAAAATAGATACATTTCAATATATCACTGTCCTGGTCACAAAAGCAAAGTTTGTGGGGAATAATTCACATTTTCTCTACTTTTTAGGCATAAGCAATTATGAAATAACACTTACTACCCAGGAACAAAAATTGTGTTATGTAGTGTAATCAACATGCGTTTAAAGTATTTCTGGCCAGGCCGCTTCTGAAAAAGGGCTACAGTATATAACTCAGTGGGCCTTACCTGATAAGATGAAACAAAATTGTTTATAGTTTAGTTTAAATAGAAAATTGCTCTTATCCAAAACCCCATGCACGCATTCGTGATAGACTGGATTCAAGTGCCCGATAACAAACTTTCAGACTTCCTTACTATGATCTGTGGTTCATATACTCCATGGGAAGTGTCGGCTCCACGAACATTCCTATTTTCCGTGGCCCTCTATTATCCGCAGTTATCTTTGTTTCTCCCCCCTCCCCTCCTTGGATACGTGGAGAAAAAATCGGGAATAGCCCAGGACTCCGAGATGTTGGTCGCAAACGTCACCACCACTACCCCCACGGATAAGAGGAGATCATCGGTAGAACAGAGGCGAGGTGTCGAAAACATCACCAAGGCAGGCTGGGACAGTGGCTCATAAACACGGTGGCAGCCAAGCGGAGCTGAGAAAATGTTCGAGAACTGAAAAAGAAATCAACAACAAAAAAAAAGTTCGACCTCTGATGTGGTGTGTTGAAACATTTTTTGAAGGAAAGGGTGATGGCTGGTTGGCTTCGGAGGATCAGGCAACTGAGCTGCACTGTGTGAGATCATAGGTTTGAATCTGAGCAGTCACCCGTGATTAAACCAAGTTTTAAAGTGCGCTCTTTGCCTGGTCATCCAACTTCGGAAAACAACCTGTCACGAGTTAAAGCTTCCGTGACTGCAGGGATTCATCTTCTTGGTTCTTTCGGTAAAGTCACGAAGAAGGGAAGTAAAAAATATATATTTTATTATGTTTTATTTTTATTATTGTATTACTTCCCTTCTAGCGTGGCATGTTAAAGAAAATGAACTTAGATTAGCATGTTGGATTATAGTGCAAAGTTAATGAGCTTCCTTAGCACATGTACTTATGCCAGATAGGGTAAAAAGCCTTTAAATATATATGTAAACCACTATAGCCTGCGCTCCTTCAACGCAAGAGGAATTGCAAAACTACACGAACTCTGTCCGGAAGCCTTCTGTTGGCGAGAAGACCTCGACATTGGTATTTAGCTCCTGCACATTTTTGGCATCATGCGCCAAGGATATAATTTAAAAGTCCCATTCTCACGAGCAAATGCCATCCTCTTCTGGCGAAATAACGCTATTGCAGAGCGCCATGTGAACAGCTTTCAGGAACGGAACGGTAAACACGATTAAATTATTGATGAGCCGGGGGCAGCCTAATGGATATGAAGCTTTCTAGTGATTTGAACTGTGCTGGGTCAACGTCGCAAATCCCAACGATGCACGAACATCGTCTGGGGAATTCACAAAATGATGTTATCGTCCATTCTCGGATCCGTGCGTCCGTCTTTCTTTTTCCTATTCATCATATTCACCGTTGAGCCCAATGTTCTTGACTACTTTTTCAGAGGGGGGGCACTTTCGCCGATGAGACACCACCAGTGTGAGTGCCGCCACGCGGTTGAAACCATTGGGGGGTTTGTGCCAGGACCACGACGATGATGATGATGATGGGGTTGGTGACAGCAGCACCATGATGATGATGATGGGGTTGCGTCAGGGGCCTCGCTAAAGGCCACCAGGGGACCCGCCATTGGCCCGCGGGCCTTGCAATGACAAACACTGCTTAAGACTGTTGAACAAAAAAAAAGTAAGTGGCCTTTGAGGCAGGATACATCACGAGGAGGGAGGATGATGGGACGATGGACGATACCGGTGACGGGATGACACCTGAAGGATGGGAAGGCAGGCAGCAAGTTGGAGTGCGAGGGATGGCAACGACGTGGAGAGAGACCTTCATCCAGCTGTGGATCGAATTATTTGATTATGGCTGATGATTATGATGATAATTAGAATTGTTGTAAAGTAGCCTCCATGAAGTAATGCCAATTATTGTCATAAAATCTGACGAATTTCAATAACCCTCCAACGGAATATATATTTCTGCATTTGTCTATCCACTGCTGGGCCCAAACTGTTGTGGATTTACCAAACGTATATTAAAAGTCAAAGTTAATGCAAATATGTTGCCCCCTAAATGGAACCCATCAACATCAGAAACGACGACTCATATAACACCGCGGTTGGCTACATACGGTGCAAACGAAGTTCAACATACATCAGCGTGGTTGATGTATGCATGTTAGCCGAACAATGTTGCACGAGTGGGTGCAGGTGTGCATCTGACGGTTGTTTTGAGTGCGATGACACGGACATGTAAAGGAATTTAGGCTTAGAGGCCGTCTGTCAAAGACGCCCACAGATTAAACCTAAAACCCTCACCCAGATGAGCAACACTTTCCTAGTGCAAACGTTTTCCTTTTCCGGATTGCCCGTGTCAATCGTCAGATAAAGAGACAAACATACACAGCGTGAGTTGGCTAGAGAAAAAGAGAAATACTAAACAATTTTAAAAAAAACCCCGCCTTACATATTTCTTATTTACTATAATATCCCAACTGTGCTTTTGGCATTATGCCATGAGCCTTAGAAAATGAAAGAAAATAAGCGAATTCTCGAATTATGCAGTGGTTTGCCCGTGTTAAAGAGCTTCCTCTGGAAATGACATGACAGAGCTTTATCTGAGGTGCCTAAAATGATCGATGATTCAACTATGACAATATATCTCACATCCTCTTGCTCTAGAGATGTTAATCGCACGGCAAACCATATTTCAGTCCTCATAAATTAAATACTCAAGTGAAAAACCAAGTATTGTAATAATTTATCCCGTTTTTTTACGTAGTTATCAGTGACCAGATGGAGACCATTAACTTGCTACACGCGAAAACGCAGTTTAATCACACGCGGTGGCCACGCACGTTGCCTCTAATCCAGCACGGTGGAGGCGAGCGGTTGGTGGATCACGCAAATGTTGTTAAATTCCCTTCTGGTGGGCGTCGAGGTGCCATACGCTGGTTTGCCAGGTGAAGGCGGTACAGCAAATGTTGTGTCCGCAGGCGTCGCTATGCCGTGGGTGGTCCTGCTTCCTCCTACAGTACATGTGCAGTGTAATAGCGCCGGCTGGTGGATGGCAGCGGCAACTGTGGTGGACAGACAGCAGCACACACGCCGGTGAGGGCGTGAGCACGGTGTTGGCAGGGAGGAGGAACTGGGGCAAGGGTCACGGAGTACCCCATCTGGAGGCCGCTGGAACCTGCTAGCGGGTTCGAGAAGGGAGGTGCGGTCAGGGCGGAGCCAAGCCGCGCTGGGAGCATAAAAGGAGTTGAGAGCGGGGGGGCTCGAGGCTGTCGGCACTGAGAGTGGGTTCGTCTCGTCGTCATCTTCGTCGCTAAACGTCTCCGCTAGATATTGCGCTACGAAGGAAAGCAGTTTGCTATGTCAGTCAGCGCCGTCAGCGTTAGACGGCTGGTGTTGTGTACAGGCTAGGCTAAGCTACTGTGCGGAGTGTGTGGAGGAGACCGTGGAAGTTGTTCATAAAGAAGTTGCCTCCTATAAATTCTGTCTCTGAGTCGTTGACACTACACATGCAAGCACTCATTAGTTGGCCGGTAATACCTTAATATATGAAGGACTGCAGAACCTTGAGGGGAGGAATGTGTGCCGTGGGCCCCAGCTGGAAATAGCAAAACGCTGTGCAGAGGTAAAACATCCTTCTTTGCAATGGCTTGCTCCCGCCATATTAATGTGGAATGTATACGTCTGGCTTTGAGCAGGAAGCCACTGCCTTTTGTATTCCTGTATATTGGCAAAATCTGTCACGTTTAAAAACCTTTTGTGAACTGGATGATTTAAGGTACCTCAATCCAGAGCAGTGGTTTTTCAACCCGTGGTCTGCAGTGGTAGGCGTGAAATTAGTCAGTGGTAGGAGTGAGATTGACCAGTGGTAGGAGTGAGATTGACCAGTGGTAGGAGTGAGATTGACCAGTGGTGTGAGATTAGCCAGTGGTAGGTGTGAGATTGACCAGTGGCAGGAGTGAGATTGACCAGTGGTAGGAGTGAGATTAGCCAGTGGTAGGTGTGAGATTGACCAGTGGTGTGAGATTAGCCAGTGGTAGGAGTGAGATTGACCAGTGGTAGGAGTGAGATTCACCAGTGGTAGGAGGGAGACCAGCCTGAGGGGAATGAGAGAGCGGTGTTTCCTTTTTGCTACTATCCCATAGATATAACTTCTCAACCTGAGCTGTAAGTGTTCCGATACGTGCATTGTTTTTGTGTTGTCAGCCTTTGTCTCTGGTCTGACACTGGTGAGACGAGGCCATGAAGAAGGTTGTCTCTGGTGTAGGCCAACCAGTTTCAAAGACAATGGATATCATCAGAGCATGTTTGTTTTCATATTTTGTTACATGAGTGTGGTTGTTTGCAGACTTGATACCTTGCAAAAGGTTATCTATTTTGGTGTTTGAACATCTTTAACACCTCACGTTTTATTTCCAGAACGGGTAAAACCATTTCTTATTTTTCATCAGAGCGGTTGTGAGTTCGCTGGTGACAGGTAACATCTTTACATTCGCGGGAAACTATTACTAAATACAAATCATGTATAAAGATAGTGACGCGCTCGTGAAATACACGAGAAATTGTCCCACCGCCGTTAAAAATGCGTGAGAGTTTCTCCGCGGCCCATCCAATCACTGGGGGTCAACATCACTAACAAAAAAATAACCCTCACAACAACAGCATTATTATTACGTCTTAAATATAAGAACCCTATGAGGCACCGACCAAAATCCCGCCATATTTCACTTCATAAACAAGATCCTCCCAGCAAACGAAGTCGATTCCGATTCCCATCAACAACCCTCTCACACGGCGAATCGATCCATTTCCCCCTTCAACCCAATTCACGGGACACGAATCGATTCCGGATTGAATTGCGCCGCGGTCTCGAATCGAAAGCTGTCGATTCACACTCAGCAATGGCAGAGGCCGGCGTTGTTCGAGTGCCCGGTACGCTTCGTGCTGTGCGCCTCTTGGAGTGGAAAGTGGCTCCCGGCTCGGCCGTACGCATGGGTTCGGTGGTGGCGCATGTGGCGGCGGTGGAGGACAGCGGCGGTGGTGGCGGCAGGGACGAGGAAGACGCGGCGACGGTGGCGCCCGAGGCGGACGAGGCGAAGGATGAGCAGGCCGCGACCACGGTCTCGCCTGGGCGCTCTGCCCGCGAGGTGAAGCTGAAGGCGAGCAGCGCTGGCGTCGTCGTGCGCCTCTGCTGCGCGCCCGGACAAATAGTGGCCTCGGGGTGAGCATGCCGCTGCCGCCGCCGCCTGGGTTGATGTTATCATGCTGTTTAGGGGGTTGTTAAGAGTGTTTTGTTATGTGTGGTGGTGGTGGTGCAGGTTTTAGTGAGTTTTTGTTGACGTGAGAAGTTGTGATGGGTTGCATGCGACTGGGTCTGTCTGTCTGTTTTCTGTCTGCCTCGTCTGGTGTGACAGCTCTTTTGAGTGTAGACTATAATACACTTTCGTACAATGCACTCGAATGTACTGCACTAACATACCGTAATTAAAATCACTCGACTCTGTGACACTATAATATAATGCAAGACTGTGTGTACAGCGATGCAACAAAATTGACTGCATTGCAATAAACTGCACTACACGATGCAACTTTTGGTTGATGTTGTGGCGATTGTTGCTGTGATGAAGCGTGCAGGTGTTGTGGCGTTTAGTTGTTTGGATAGTTGTAGCATGCGCGGTGGCCAGTGGTGAAAAGTTGCTGTTTGTTGAAACTAGATTCGAAGCTTTCGTGGCTGCAGGAATTACTCGTTGGTTCTTTCGGTAAAGTCACGTAGAAAGAAAATAAATTGACCGGTGCATTGCTGTTTGTTATTCCTGTGGTGAGTTGCAGTTATCATGCTGTTGGTTGCTGTGATTGTAGAAGTTGGTGTTGTGGTGCGTTGTAATTGTAGCGTTGTATGTTGAACTTCTTTTGCACCGTACGTAGACAACCGTGCGAATCGGATGTGCGGGGGGAAGGCCCACAAACTAAACACCAGTGGTGGTGATGGTTGCGATTGTATTGTTATTGTTTGGAACTGCGAGTAGATTTCACCTCGCATGACTGGTACATTCACTTGTCAGTGCCAACCTGCACTGACCAGCATGGCAAAGTACGGTAAAAAGTCTGTTGCACATTTAACCACGACTCCCATTCCTCAGCAGATCTGGTTCCACCAGTCATGGTATTGGCAGCGAAGGTGAAGAAGGAGAGGATATTAATAGCATAACGTTTGGATTTGACCACTGTCACATGCAATGCACGATAATCAAATATTGCTGAATTCGAGTCAAAAGCAAGATATATGAATTGGGACAGTTGTAATAAGTGAGGTGTGGATGAAATGAGAACTTCAGACATTGAGATACTGGTCACATATGAAAGTAGTCTGGGAATATGTACCTGGAGGGTTCAAATGGGGACATAAAATGTTTTACTGACTTGATTCTCCATAATACAGGTTTCTTTTAGGTTAGATCGCGTAAATATAATTACAACTAGCATCATCAAATCTGCCTGATGATGCTAGTTGTAATTATTGGCGAAACGTCGTACTCGGATTGTAAATGTTGTAGATTTGCTCTCCAACACAGCGGTGTGCTGTACCAGTAATAAATTGGCATGTTTTGTTTATGTGACAAACCTTACTAATTGGCTGTGTCGGCTGGTGGTGGATTTAACGACACATTCATATTTACGCGATCTAACCCAAATAAAAATCTGTATTGTGGATGATATTAGTCGCGAAAGTCTACGTGTTCAACTTACTTGATTCTCTAGGACAAATTGCAGATTTTATGAGATTTCCCTGTCCTCGGAAAATTCAAGACAGAAAGTGATCTCAAGCGTATGCGATGCAAGTTACACTTCAACACTGTTGAATAGATTAAATAAAGATGCAAGAAAGTGCAGGATCCAGTGGTAAAAAAAAAAATTAGTAATAGAAGCCACATACCAGTGAGTTTGAGTTTTTTGATATGTTACACAGATGACTGTTTTAGCCAGTTACCTGGCTATTTAACAAGGGATACCCATGATGCATGTGCCTAAAGAATAACGTTTTCAATCAGTGCATACTCGCTGTCATGACATAGATTGGAAACATGAGATCTGACAAAGTATTTGGAAAAAAATCTGAAAGTACACGGATCGTGCTATTCCTGCAAATGACTTGTTTTATCCAAACGGTAAAGCATGAATAAACTCGTGGATGACAGGATGAATTTTCTGCCACTTCTGGGTTTCTCCTCTCTTCCTTATGACGGCACGGATAATAGGATTGAGTGCTTTCGGGAGGCAACGTCCAGTTCCTTATCTGCATAAACGGCTCGGATGACAGGAGGAAGTTTCCTCCAATAGCTGGTTTTTGTATATTTTTGTAAGAGGCATTTTTCTCAACGTCAATTGCTAAATTGATCATAGTACAATTAAATGCAATTAAATGTAGGGATCTATTGTCTTGCTCATTCATAGTTTTATAACAGAGCTGTTGTGTATGTTATGAATTATATAGATATACAATTATATATAACTGATTTTTATGTTTTGGAAAAAACATGTTAGCAATGTTTATGATACTTTGTTTAACAACAATGAGTCGATATTATTGTGAGCCCTTTATTAATGTATTTTAAATGCACCTTTTAAAAACTTCCAGTATTCTTCGATAATAGAGTAATGTTATGGCCTGATGTACATAAAATACCATCCACAAGAAAACCTCCACAGACTGGCACATTTTGTTTTGGAAAACTGTAAAAATGTGACTTACGGTTAACCAATTTAATTGGTGATTGTCCTATCCATTTTCAATAAAGTAGCCTGCTTCATGGAAGTTCCTCTTAATGGGCAATGGATACAGAGGAACAAATGAACACCTTGGAATAATGCAGCTTTCCTCCATGCCCGGCAAATTGATGAATGGTCGTGTTTCAGAGTCTCACTTCGATTCAAGATTTTATTACCCATAATATTGTTTTTTTTTGGGTTATAACGCATAAATATAAATGTGTCGTTAAACCCGCCACCACCTGACACAGCCACTTAGTAAGGTCTGTCATGTAAACATGCCAATTAATACATTTTTGTTTTGTTTACATCCTTGCATCCGGTGGTTACAAGGGTGCAATGAACACTTTATATAACCATATGAATGAATTGCAAAACGTTGCTTCTTTCATGAGCATTTTGATGCGCAAGTACCATAAGTGCAATCGTTGATGTTGATTGATGAATTCGGGCATCGTTCTACGACTCACATTCAGCGTTGTGAAACTGAGTGAGAGTGTGAAAAAAAATTATCCACGGTTGATTGCTGTAGAAAAAATGTCAATTCTTAAAACCTAATAACTAGCATTCAACTCAGACCCGAACAAATTTGGCTTCCACAGGGCCTGAGTGCCAATGGTAGCAAGCTCGTATAGATTGGTGGATGTAAGTGCAGCTTCAGCTCACTGTGATCGAAAGCAGTTATCACAAGGTCAAAGATTAATGCTCGCAGTGAGGGGTTGCATTACGGGTGAAAGTGGTTACGTAATGATCAGGTTTAGCTCTTGGATCATGGTGGGACAAACCCATATGGAGCAAATCGTTTCCTTCGCAGAATGATGTAAACAAGGGACTGAGGGGAGAGACGGAGTAACTTATTTAGCTTCAGTGTGTGAATCTGGTAAAAGAGAAGGGAGGTAAGAACAGTGTACGAATGTGGAAGCAGCATAACGATGATGACGACTTCAGCAGTGTCAGCTGTGCTGGAGGAGCTGAGCAGTCCATGAATTAGTCACCAGGTTGCAATAGGAAAGGAAATTTAGCAGCGCCCTGATTTTGCACAAGGACCAAACGAATATAATACATTCCAATCTTTTGACCTGAATAGTAAATGCAACATTTATTGGTTGTCTGTCGTTGAATAACTTGAAGGCTGATGGCACAACTCAAAAAAATAGTGCTTTGTAGATGTGTTCCTTAAGCTGTCTCCTGAGAGCTGTCTGACAGGAGTTGGAAAACTTTCTTTAGTGAGGAGAAGAAGATAAAAAGGGTTTGAGTTAATGGTGAAATGTGTCATTGTAGCACTTAATTTCACTCGCACACATTTTAATGCATCGTCTGAGTAATAACTTGCTTTTGATGGTACGCCTCACTTCCTTTGAAGTTCTTTGTTTGCATTGACACAAGTTTCAAACGAATTCGTATACGTCATAGAGAAAGTATTGTGTGTCAGGAAGAGCTCATAGTTTTGGTGTTGCGTCCTTGAATCAATTCTTTCCAGTGCTGCAGGGCTTGATTTTCAGAATGCACACACATCCCAGTCACTGATCTGCAGCAGCTGAATTAAGTCAAATGTGTTTGTACCCTTGAATGATATTATACATAGGCTGTGATGTGAGTTGTGAACTCACCAACACTTTTGACATCATATCACTGTTGTTGTGGGTTCCAGAATAGCAGTTATTATAGTCATGTCAAGACGCCTGCAGCGCAATACAGTTATATTCCAAGGTGTTGACAACTCTAGATTTATGTGAAACGGGTGATAGAAAGCGTCACGTTGCCTTGTGAAGTTTGAAAAAAAAACAGCTCCGTGACTGATGCATTATAACAGCTCAAGTGGCTAATCTGTGAAGATGGTTCATGACATTTTGAGATTTTAAGCGTAGAATTAACTTTCATATACAGAAATAGCGATTTCCTTTTCAAATGAGTATTGAGGTTGTGCTTATCTCCTGATTACAGCCCTGCACAAGTGGTAGAAAGTCCACATCCCTGTGGCAAGGGCAAATCAATTTGATAGGACAACCACTGTTGACTTCCCCACAAAGTAGTACTTGTTTTATCGACCCCTTATGGATGATGGGCTGAGTAAACTCCTGAAGCAAGGATTTTAACTCGCTACCGCTGAGCCACCTGGCTGATTTTTTCCAGATAGTGATAATTTATGAACACGTTTTGAATTGAGCAAGGGTGATCATCATTCGTGGATAGAGATTCTGGGAGAATTTCAAAGCTGAGCAGTGACACGAAATGAACAGGAATTTAAGTGTTTTAACCTGCAAGTGTGGTTGTTTCAAATGTTATGGATGGGATGAAACATTCGGTTAATGCACTACTTATTGATTATGCACCACATTAAAATCGCACCCTTTTAAAAATAACCCATCAGGATTCCAGCTCTACTATACATTCACATTTATTGACAAACCACCGTGGAGAAAACCCATTGCAGTGATGCTGTGAAACATTTAAATGTGTGCAAAGTGTGAATGTATTTGTGGCGTTGCAAAGTTATGCATTTTCGATATGTTTTATTTACACCAAATGAGGAATGTTTAACAATCATTGCGAGCTTCAGCTTTGGAGAGTGTAAGCGTTAAGGTGAGCGTGGTTAAGATTACGGCTTAGGGATGTGGTTACATTTATATAAATAACATGAAATGTGCTTCTTATTAACGGTACATTTAAAAAAAAAACTTCCTTCGATACAAAACCATTGCGCAATGTGTGACGCTGTCGAATGCTCGCTTAACTACTGCGCGAACGCAGACCTCAAAACATCGAGCGTCTGTCGACTAACCACTGGGCCGGCCCGATTGCTGAAGAGTTCTAAACTACTACCATTACTGTTTAACACGTAGTTGGCTTTCGCAACCAATATTATCCACAATAGAGTTTTTTTTGGGTTAGATCGCGTAAATATAAATGTGTCGCTAAACCCGCCACCACGCGACACAGCCAATTCGTTTTGTCACGTAAACAAAATATGTCAATTGATTTCTCGTTCAGCGCACCAGTGTGTTGGAGAGTAAACCCACAACATTTACGCAGAAAACCTCTAATACTACCATTACTTCTATTTCATTCATTCGGTAAAGCCCACTGAGCTATTAGCTATTTATCAGAGGCGACCTGGCCACACGATAGCTCATTGCGCTGCCTTATATCGTCACGTGTGTGAATTTAGATTCGCAGCCAAATAATATAATCGCGTGCTTGTAAATGTGGAGGGTGCAAACCGGAGGATCCGGAGAAAAAAAATACACACAACCACGGGGAGAGAGAACACGCAAAACTACGAATACACAACAGGGGTCGTCAGGGTCGGGGTCAAACCCGCGATCTTCTGCGTATCTGGCGAGGGAGACAACATTTCTCGCCACTGCTTCTCTGTGCTGCTGTTGTGTGGTTTGCATGTTTCCGTGGGTGGAACAGAGGAGAGCTGCTGCGGCTGGAGGCTTGTCGCCATCCCATTGTGATGAAGGGACTCTGTGCCGAGTGTGGACAGGACCTCAGGAGGTGAGTGTCTGTGTGTGTCGTGGGGAGCGGTAGTGTAGCGGTTAGCACGCTGCGCTACGAATTCTGCTCACGGCCAACACCAGTGACCATTATCTGAACCGGTCCTGGGCCTCCCCTAGGTCGACTCAGCCTCAAATGAGTACCTGGTGCAATGTGTAAACATGTGTGAACAACGGCACCAGGGAGACAAAGGCGGCCGGGCGTAGTGTTGGCCACCCACCTCCTCGTGTGCTGTGCTGGCCATCATGGGTGCTCACTAACAGCACTTGCCCCAACAGTCTGTTAAAGGCTATGTGGGGGATCTTTGTCTTTGTTCTATGAAGAGACTGGGCCCTGCAATTAGAAATGAGGTATTTCCAACAATGGTTCAGGGCTACACACGGGAGGTGAAGCGCCCTTGCCTCAACGCTCATTGCAGCAGGAAATAATCTGGAATTTTACAAATATTTACAACTTCCAAGAAAACGGAATTATATGATCATGGATAAGGTGTTCCTTTGAATTTTATTACAAATAATATCGCTGATTATTTTCAAGGAGTCTAAAGACTCTTTATCAGGAGTGTCCCGCATTGGAGTGTTTGGCCAATACCAGTAATGAGTGTTTGACATGCGACAGCACCCAGAGAAAAACCTCACGCATCTAAGTGGGTCACACTCAATGCTGCCACCTCTTTCCCGCCGCTTGGCTTTACACCTACAACACCTGCAAAGTGTCCGTGGTTACTCATTCAAGTACCTACCAGGCTCAGTCTTTTGACATCTGACGAGATCGGGTGCATTTATGTTCATTTTTGTCAGAGGATAATTCTAAATATGTGTTTTAAGCCTGCAGGGTAAAATCAAATCGACATGTTATCTCGTTTTCATGTAACAAAATAGTTTACACCATTGGAACCTCATTTGCCAGAAGAAAAAATATGATAATTGGTGCGCCTTTTGGCATCATCTGGTCCAACACCATGTGAGACGAGGCTCTAAGAAAAGCTGTCTCGGGTGTGGACCAATAAACTTCAAGGACAGTGAATACATTATCAGAGTTGTGTTTTTTGTTTGCATTATGACTGCAGGTATTGTGGTCTATGCAAACATGACTCCTTGTAAAAAAGGTGTCAGTTTTGTTGCCAGATAAAAGGGTAAAAAACCAATTATCAACAAAATAGTTTTCATCCGTCTTCCACTCGCGTGACTGCGTGCCATTTAAATATAACAATTTAACGAATGTTATTATTTAAGTGTGCGTGGATTTTGGTGATCCTATCCACTGACCTTGCCCCCCCCAGGTTGGCGAAGGCAGGCGGACAGACGCAGGTTTCGAGTTCCGCAGCCAACATCTCTATGGTTCACAGCGTGCCCGAGCTCATGGTCACATCCGAGGTAAGGTCCGGTTGCACTGGCATACATATGTGCAATATGTATAGTGCCCTTGTGCCCGTGCGCGCTGGTATATTGTGGCGCGTGATGCTCATTATTCTCTGCAGTGATGAGGACCCCCTCGGTCGTTATATGTGTTGTGTTCAAAATGTTCACTTACAAAAGTTAGAAAAAATGGTAACTACCCTATTCACTTGTAAGGTAGAAAATGTAATAGATTCTTTGTGTTGTGTATGCTACGACGCCAATGGTGCAATCGGTATACAATTGGCGAAAGATGCACGTAAAAATACGCGACTTCGTTTGTTTGCGTATTCACCACAAGTACGTGTGGTTAATGCAGACTTTATTCCTTGCAGAAGGTATCTATTTTGTGTTTGAACATCTCCTCACCTGTTTTATTGCCAGAAAGGGTAAAACCTATTGTTATTTTTTCATACTTTTGATACTGGCAAAAAAAATGCCCCGTAAATATAGTTGGGCTGTCACGCTGGGACACGTTAGCTTTTGCTATACAGCAGGCGACGACTTAATTCTACGTGGCTTCTGCCCTCTCGCGCGCGCTCTTGCTAACCGTCCCAGTAGTGAACGCATCGACACGCAGGTCTGTTCATTGCTCTCGCGCTCGTGTCGTTTGTGTCGCGTGCGTGTGTGCGCGCGCGCGCGCGCTTTCCGTCGCAGCAAGCCGAGAGCCTGGGACGTGAGGATCAGCAGCGGCTGTTGCGGAGCCGCAAGCTGGTGCTCATGGTAGATTTGGACCAGACGCTCATCCACACGACGGAGCAGAGCTACCCGCACATGAGCAGCAAGGTGGGACCGCCGTGGTTGGTTGCAAGAGCCGCTCGCAGCGTGCTTGGGTTGCAAGAGCGGACGAAGCTCCCCCGACCAGCGTTGCCAAATTGTCAGCAAGCTATTGCCTAACAAAGCTGGTTGTCATCACCAGCGAAACGCCGTCGGCAAAGCTATTGCCTAATGAAGCTGGTTGTAATCACCAGAGAAACGCCGTACTCGAATTGGAAATGTTGTGGGTTTACCCTCCACAGGGTCTGGGTGGGGGGTAGGAGGGGCTGGGTGGGGAGCGGCTGGTCACCCCGTGGTGCCCTTATAAAACTCAACGTTTAACCTACTCACGCCGGCTTGTGCCCGCCCTCACAGTCGGGCATATTTGCGGAATACACCACGCCGCCGTTGACCCTGGCCATTGACCGAGCAACCTAACGTTCCTACCAGCTCCCTCCGCAGGAATGTGTTAAAGTTCCAGTCAGGTGGCTCAGCCGGAGAGTGAGCAGCTCGCAATCGGAAGGTTGCGAGTTCAATCCTGGTTGGGGGTTGACTCGGCCCATCGTCTCTCTGGGTACTGCTTTGCTGACAAGTCAACAGTCGTTATGTCCTGTGGATAGACACACCCCTGACAAAGGAACGTGGAATGTCCACTGCTCGCTCGTGGCTTCTTCTTTCATGTGACTTATGAAGAGGTGTTATTGTAGGTGTTTTATCTGGTCTCTTGCTCGCAGTAGGAGATGAGAACTGCCTTCGAGATTGACAGCTCGTTTCTTAAGAACTGCTTTTTGTGCTTAGTTGTCCTTCCCCCCCCTCCCCCGCACCTCCGATTAGCACGGTTGGCTACGTACGGCGCAAAAGAAGTTCAACGCACTCACACACGCCTCAATGCTGATTTTAGCAGGAAGTCGCTAATGCTTACATCAATGACCTCCATTGCTCCGACGTCCTTTAGGGAATCTTCCACTTCCAGCTTGGCCAGGGTCAGCCGATGCTGCACACGCGACTGCGGCCCCACTGCCGCTCCTTCCTGCAGAAGATCGCCGAGCTCTACGAGCTACACGTCTTCACCTTTGGCAGCCGCCTCTACGCACACACCATCGCTGGTGGGTCCGCCCGGCCACGCGTGTCGTTGTCAGGGCCGAACTTTTTTTAAATCCGTAAAATCGACCGGACTGAATGTTTGGCTAACTTTAACAGGCGGGGGTTTTCACAGCCAATATTTTTCGATTCATCATTTATTTTTGACGTGAAAACTTTCCTTCCCCCTGCACCTTCGATTAGCACAGGTGTTGGTTGCGTCCGGTGCGAAAGAAGTTCAACATACAAACATACGCTACAATCGCATTGCACCACAACAGCAACTTTTACAATCACAGCTACGACACCAACCAACGACTTCAACATTACAACTGCAACTCACCACAGTAATAATATATACATTTGGCTAGATTATTACGTGGCCTAACCCAAAAATCACATTTTGAATCGCAAATATTTTAGTTAAAATATTTGGTCTGCCTACGGCAGATATCAGACCCTTTTGCTGTTACGTGCAGTGAAAACCTGTACCATCATTGGAACCTCCTTTGCCAGTAGCAAAATATGATTGAAATTTTTTTTACCCTTTTATCTGGCAACAAAACTGACATCTTTTTTACAAGGAGTCATGTTTGCATTGACCACAATACCTACAGTCGGAATGCAAACATTCCGATAATGTATGCACTGTCCTTGAATTGATTGGTCCACACCCGAGACAGCTTTTCTTAGAGCCTTTTGGCGTCATCTGGTCCAACACCATGTGAGACTAGGCTCTAAGAAAAGCTGTCTCGGGTGTGGACCAATCAATTTCAAGGACAGTGCATACATTATCAGAGTTGTGTTTTTTGTTTGCATTCCGACCGCAGGTATTGTGGTCAATGCAAACATGACTGCTTGAAAATAGGTGTCAGTTTTGTTGCCAGATAAAAGGGTAAAAAAACAACTATCAACCTGTACCATGATTTGCCGAAAAGGAGCAGCCAGACAGAGTGCACACCACGCCTAGTTGGTGTAAAATGTGACTTTGAAATATATTTTAAAGCGTTTCATTTTCAATTTGATGGTCCCACTTTAACCACAAATAATTACGCAAAAGGTGCGGTTACGTACGTCAAACATATCACGAAAACAAATATCCCTCTCCATCGTGTTACACTTCATGCTTCCTTCCAACGGGAGGATGAAAGAATGCATTTGTTGCTCGTGACCGCAGGGTTTTTGGATCCGGAGAAGAAGCTTTTTTCGCACAGAATCCTTTCCCGAGACGAGTGCATAGATCCCTACTGCAAAACCGGCAACCTCAAGTGAGTGATCCTGTCGGAAAATTCATGAAAGTAATTTCCACGGTGACATGAATGCGCACCTTTGCTTGCTGCACGCGAGCATGCACCGTCGGTGAATGTGTATTTTTTCATTTATTTTTTTCCTTGCGCAGAAACCTTTTTCCGTGCGGTGACTCGATGGTGTGCATCATCGATGACCGCGAAGATGTGTGGAGGTCGGCACCCAATCTGATTGCCGTGCGGAAGTACGTTTACTTCCAGGGCACCGGCGACATCAACGCCCCGCCTGGCTCGCGCGAGGCTCAGCGCAGGGGTACGTCCCTTCCTGCACGCATGCGCAGCGTTACGCCGCAGGAGCGTGGACCCACATTGTTGCAGATCCAATCGATTTTGTTTTGTTTGTTTGAAAAAGCCCACAAAATTTGTTTTGAGTGTATGGTTGGTTTTTGCGTTTTTGTGGCCAGCTGGTCCAGAAAGGTTAAGAACCACTCGCTTAGGAGATGACAACACAGAACCAACTCTTTTTTTTTGTACTCTCAGTTGCATCTTATCCACACTGAGTGGCATCAACTTTCTCACATGCCCTGCTGCTGGTCTCTGATTCGGATTAGTCACATGGCAGTCACGCACATTTCAGGTTTCAGGATAACGCACGGATTCCCGAACGCTGAACTCCATTACCCCTCCTGCAATGTAGGCTTTGCCATATTTATCATGAGTGGGATGCGTGCAATTTGTCCGAGACTTGCCACAAATGAACCAAATTATCTTGCTGATCTCGTCAAGGAGAATAAAACATCATCACGCGAAATCCGGTCATCCTCGCAGCAGCGGCTTTTGGCTGGCCGTTGAATAAAGATGGCGGTCACCGCATCGCGCGCTTTCAGATGCGCTTCTGCGGCCGTCTGGAACGCTCTCTTCCTTCTGATATTAGGAAGCCACTGGAGCTGTGCACTTTTAAGTAATCTAAATTGACAAACTCTTTTGTTTTGACTTGCTTTTTGTGTTTAGTTTGTTGTCCTTCCCCCGCACGTCCGATTAGCACGGTTGGCTTGGTACGGTGCGAAAGACGTTCAACACACATACATCCATACTTGATTTGCATTTAAACGGAGGCTGGTGAACATGGAAAGCTTGACTGTGATGGAGCATGGACTGGGGTTTGTGAAGCACGCAGATGTGGTGTGGGCACATGAGGGGGGGAGGCTTGTAGCGTCATTTTAGGATATTCGTAAAATATGGATTTTATTTGTTCTTGTCACTAGGATTTCTACATGTGCAATAGCACCGTTATTCAATTAAGTGTAGTAGTAGCGCTACAGGAATCCATCTATCTGTGGTTCTTGTACACAGTTGCATTTACACAATGTGCTTACTACCCAGGTGCTTGGTAGTAAGTAGCACAATTTCTGCAGCCACCATACTTAGTATTTTTGCATTGCGATACTGAGTAGACAACAAGCAGCCCTACATGGTTCTAACACCACCACAACACTCAGCGATCACACTCGCCAAAACAACATAGTTCAAAAGTCAACTCTTTGTTTACGTGCAAATTTGTTTTCAATTCTCCAGGAAATAACGTTGCCAAGGTTACCCCGGAGAGTTCTTCTCAGGCATCGGCAGAGTCGCCTAACGCGGTTTCCTCGCGCGGCCCTGCGGAACGCGCCCCGGAGCGGGTCGCCAAATGCCCCCCGGCCGCCGAAACCGACGGTTCGGGAAAAGCGACGGCGGTGGCGGCGGTGGACTCGCGGCTCAAACCCGCGGCGGACAAGGCCCCGGCTGCTCCGACCAACAACGGCACGGGCCGGTGCGGCAGTGCGAAGGACGCCACGTTCAGGGACGGCGCCAAGGAACCGGTGACGGCCGTATCGACGGTGACGGACGACGGCACCGCGGCAGCTTCGTTGAAGGAGGAGGAATCGAGAGCGGGCGCGGACGTGGCGGACGTGGGAGCCGAGCCCAAGCAGAACAACGAGAAACGGGGCGACGCGGGCAGCGGCGCGCAGGCCGACCTGGACTTTGATTTGTCGAGCGACAGCGACTCTCCATCGTCGCCCTCCGCCGCGCTGAAGGAAGAGGGCGAGGCGGTGGCTCCCCCGACGTCCGGCGGAGGCGACGACGATGTGAGGACATTGAAGGCCGACGTGAAGGCGGATGTGAAGGCGGACGCGAAGGCGGACGCTGTGCGCTTGGACGCGGAGATGGCGGCACCGCTGTGCGGCGGCGTCCGGAGCGGGCGTGACGCCACCAAGGAGGAGGAGGCGGGGGGCAGGGAGGAGCGCCTGGGCGAAGCCGCGGGGCCTTGTGTTCTGGCGTGCGAGCCCGAGGTGGTGGGTGAGAACGGTGGCGGCGGTGGCGGCGGTGGTGCCGGTGGCGGCGTCGAGACGCGACACGACACCGTGGACATCGCGTCGCAGAACACGGAGCAGTCGGGCATCACCGAGGGGGAGTCCTTTGAGCCTGAATTCGACGTTGAGGAGGAGGAGGGGAAGGCCCACGAGGTACGGAGGTGACGTAGCATCAAAGTAGCGCGGCGCCTACTACTATGGGGTGGCTTCGTGAGGCTCATATCTCATTGAGTACTGAGCCATATAATGCTGTGTTTGGATTAGGGTTGTTTAAAATATTTTATTGCACGACTGGTAAATTTTACGTAGAAACAAATCTGGTCGGATATCGGTTAACGGTTTGTCTCGTAAGGAACGCAACATTTTAACCTTTTTTTATTGGAAATACAAAGGGAGCTGCCGTGTTGTTATGATCAGTGCCCTGGACTTGCGATCCATAGGTCGCTGGTTTGTTTCTATCTCCTTGCATCGCACTTTAAACAACGGGGTTCGGTTGTTTTTAATGCGGTTGATAAAAAGCGCCCTTGCGCTACACAACGTGGGAAGCCTCCCCAAAATCCATAGGGCAGTGTTCTTCACTAATTTTCCAGAGGGGCTGGGGCACTTTCGCCGATGAGACGTCACCAGGTGTGACGACCGCTACGCATTTGAAACTATGACGATGATAGGGGGTGTTTTCACATTGCCGGGGGGTGGGGGGGGGTGGTTCCTCACGTCAGGGGTCGCACTAAAAGCCACCAGGGGCCGCCAGCCGCCCCGCGGGCCTTGCAGTGAAGAGCACTGCCGTAGGGGAAGAAACGAAATAAACTTGGCGACCTTTCGCTGGCAGGGCGCGGCGGTGGTGGTGGTGGACGCCGCCGCCGCTGAGGTGGACGATAAGGAGGAGGACGACTACCTGCTGCACCTGGAGGAGGTGCTGTCGCGCGTGCACGCGATGTTCTACGTGCAGCAGGACCGCTGGCAGCAGCAGCAGCAGGGGGGGGGGCGGCAGGGAGAGAGCGAACCGGCGGGGGCGGTGGTCGAGCCGGATTTGCGCTCCGTCGTGCCGGAGCTACGCCGCTCCGTGCTGCGTGGGGTCGTCGTCGTCTTCAGTGGAGGTTTCATTCTTTCATCTAAAATCTATATATATAAAATCGTGCATGTCTGTCTGTCCGTCTGTGTGTGTGTGTGTGGATTTCGGACCATACGCACTTTCATTGGACGGCGGTTGCCCCTGGCAACGGCTAGCGACGCCTTCGCCGCTTTCATTGGACCTGGCAACGGCTAGCGACGCCTTCGCCAAGGGCTGCAGTTTCATTGGACGGCGGTTGCCCCTGCCAACGGCTAGCCACGCCTTCGCCACTTTCATAGGCTCCGTAAATAATTAAATAATAGCTATTACACAGTATTGTTGGAGCGCTGAGGGGGGGGGGGGGGAAGGCACGCCACCTGTACCCTGCCTCTGCCGGCTGCACAATTTTGGCGAGGCCGCAGGCTCTGCACGCTACTAGGCCTCGACACCCACCACGCCACTCTGAGGTAAATTCATCAAAGTTTATCGTCCTCTTCACTCCACCCCCACCACAATGTGTGCAATTAATATTACTTTTAAACCCAACGCGCCAACAATCGATTATTTAAATGTTCACTGTACAAATAGTCATTAAGCTGGGTCAGCGTACTGCCAGTCTATCATGTAGACTGTAGCCTGTTTATTAAGCTCGCTGAGCAGTACTGCCACTCTATCATGTACACTCTAGCCTGCTTATGAAGCTGACTGCGTGTACTGGCAGTCTATAATGTGGACTGTAGCCTGCTTATTATAATCGATTCTTTATATGTTCTTTGTACAAATAGTCATTAAGCTGGTTGAGCGACCCCAGTTCGATTCCAACTCACGCCCACCACCGCTCACGATTATTTCAAACGGACCTGGGCCTCCCCTAGGTCGACTCAGCCTCAAACGCGTAACTGCTGTCGTGTGTGAACATCGTCACTGGGGAGACAAAGGCGGCCGGGCATCGTTGATCCAAGTCCCCCGCGAAGCCGGGTCATGTGTATGTGTGTATGTGTTTATGTGTATGTCTGTGTGTCTGTATGTATGTGTGTATGTATGTGTGTTTATGTGTTTGTGTGTATGTGTGTGTATGTATGTGGGTTTTTTTGTATGTCTTTATGTGTATGTCTGCGTGTCTGTATGTATGTGTGTATGTACGTGTGTGCATGTGTTTGTGTGTATGTATGTGTGTGTCTATGTATGTGTGTATGTGTTTCTGTGTATGTATGTGTGTGTATGTATGTGTATTATGTGTCTGTGTGTCTGCATGTATGTGTGTGTGTATTGTGTATGTGTGTGTGTATGTGTATGTCTGTGTGTATGTATGTGTGTGTATGTGTTTGTGTGTATGTGTGTGTATGTATGTGTGTGTATGTGTTTGTATGTGTTTGTGTGTTTACGCTCGCATTACACAAATGTGTTGCAGGTCTAAGGCGTTCCTCGCGCACCATTGCCGCTTTATTATTTCAGTCGTTTACTGCCGTAAGCACCCTCAAAGTCGTGTGTGTCTGCAGCAAGCGCGTGTATGTGTACCTATGGACGCGCGTGTGTTGTGTAGGGGGAACGGTAGTGTAGTGCTTAGCGTGCTGTCTGTGTCTGTGTGTGTGTCTGTGTGTGTGTCTGTGTGTGTGCGTGTGTGGATGTGTGGGGAGCGGTAGTGTAGTGCTTAGCGTGCTGTCTGTGTGTCTGTGTGTGTGTGTCTCTGTCTGCGTGTGTCTGTGTGTGTGTCTGTGTGTGTGTCTGTGTGTGTGTGTCTCTGTCTGTGTGTGTCTGTGTGTGTCTGCGTGTGTCTGTGTGTGTGTCTGTGTGTGTGTCTGTGCGTGTGTGGTGTGTGAGGAGCGTGGGTGTAGTGCTTAACGCTACGCTGCGCTACAAACCCGGCGAACCGAGTTCGATTCCCGCTCACGGCCACCACCGGTGACGATTATTTGAACCTCCCTTACGTCGACTCAGCCTCAAACGAGTAACTGGTGTGGCGTATTAACATCGCCACTGGGGAGACAAAGGCGGCCGGCCGTGGTGGATACAAGTCCCGGGCGAAGCCGGGTAGTACAGCTAGTATATATATATAGGTCCCATAGATATATCGCCTTTCAGATGACAATTTGGTCCATGCCACGGTGTAATGGTAAGCACTCTTGACCTTACGGCCAGAATATTGTGACACGATTAACATTTGTGCTGGTTTCTCATGCACTGATGTAACGGTAGCCTCGACTGGTCACTGATCGGCACGGAGGGGACTTTGTCTGTCCTAGCTTGTGAACAGTGATGTTCTTTTTTCGTTTTCCATAATTCGAAAAAAACCACGGCTAAACCTTGGACTTTAGCGCGGTGTACCGGTTGCGAACCACTGCACTGGAGCGCCCGGTTTAATCCCCAAACGCAGGATCTCTGTGGTGTCAGCTTGGCGCAGCCTTAACTACCCAGTCATGGATTGTTAATATATATCGAAATATTGTTTGCCAGGTAAGGCCCATTGAGCTATACAGCTCTTTTTCAGAATCGGCCTGGCCACAAACAATTGCTCAACGAAGTGGCTTATTGTGGTGTGGAAATGTAGGGCAGCCAAATACTCAACGTGTGATGTTGATTCTAAATGTGGAGGGAAAAACCGGAGGACCCGGAGAAAAATCCACACAACTACGGGAAGAGAGAGAACACGCAAACGCTAAATATTCAACAGGCATCAGGGTCGGGATCGAACCCACGACCTCCTGCATACCAGGCAAGGTAGTTCACATCTCCTAGCCACCGTGATGATGATGAGAGAGAGACACGCAAACTCCAAATATACAGCAACAGGCGTCAGGGTCGGGATCGAACCCACGACCTACTGCATACCAGGCGAGGTAGTTAACATCTCACCACCGCGACGCTCTTGTAGAGCACCGAACGAGAGCAGCTCCCGGATCGGTCGACGACGGCCAAAGGGTGCCGTGGGTGCTCATACCGCGCGCGGTGTCTCTCCGGCAGTGTTTCCGACGAACTGCCCGGCGGACCGCACGCGCGAATACCGGGTGGCCTCTGCGCTGGGAGCCATCGTCAGTTCCAGCCTGGTGCTGGATGCCAGCGGCGCTCAGTGCGCCACCACGCATCTCGTCGCTGCTAAGGCCGGTGGGTGTGAGCGATAGCGGCTGTCGCAGGGCGGTCCTTCGACTAGCGCCTCCGATCGGCACGGTTGGCCGCGTACGATGCGAAAGGAGTTCAACATACACGCATGTACACTTGCGGAGTAAGGCATCAGTGGGCAGGGTGATGCGGCAGTGTGAACACTTGCGGCCGTCTGGAACGCTCTTCCGGTATTAGGAAGCCACCGGAGCTATCCACTTTTAAATCATCGAGATTGAAAACGAATTTCTTTAGAACTCCTTTTTGTGTTTAGTTTGTTGTCCTTCACCCGCACGTCCGATTAGCACGGTTGGCTACGTACGGTGCGAATGAAGTTCATCATACATACAACAAGAACCTAGGTTGGATTCCTGACTCGGGTGCCTTACTGCATATTCTTCCCCTATTCTGCACGGCTTTCTTCCGCTGTACCTCCGGCTTCCCTCCCACCTCCGAAAGTATATGAAAACGTAAATTGATGTTGGACAAACACATGTGGCTCTGCGTTGCTTAGGCACGGACAAGGTGCGGCGAGCGCTCGAGTCGCGGCGCGTCCGTGTGGTGACGCCCGATTGGCTGTGGGCCTGCGCCGATCGCTGGGACCACGTCGAGGAGTGCCTCTTCACACTCACCGAGGGGTACACGCGCACGCACAGGTACCACCCCCCCCCCCCCAGCCTTTGCTTGCACAACACGCGTGTGGAGCAGAGGTCGCAACCGGGTACCCAATACCCGTACCCTACCCGATACCCGGCTACCCGTACCCGGCCGGGTACGGGTACGGGTAGCCGTTTGCGACCCTAGTGCGGCCGGGTACGGGTAGGCCGTGAGTCACTGGTGAGTAGCCGTTTGTCACTCATTTCGGGTAGGGTACGGGTAGGGAACGGCTACCCGTACCCGGCCGGGTACGGGTACCAATTTGCGACCCTGGTGCGGCCGGGTACGGGTAAGGACTCAAAACCCGTTTGCGACCTCTGGTGTGGAGTCTTGCATGTACGTACGTTGAACTTTTTTCGCGCCGTACTTAGCCAACCGTGTTAATCGGAGATGCTGCAGGGATGGAGCTCGTACATTGGCCCTCCTGCAAGCAGAGTCGGTGATCGGGAGTTGTTTGAACAGACTTCAAAATATATTTCCGTGGTTTTAATGGTCAGTAACCATAGCTGGTAATCGTGTTTCTTGACCATTGCAAAGTCATATTAATTAGCTTTTTAGTCGCCGTATAAATGAATTGATAGCGGTAAGGTTTTGGCACTGTGGAAGGAACTGAGTGCCTCGGGAAACTGTGATGCCCTTGGTCACATCACTGAGCCATCACACGCACTTGTGATTAAGATGAGCAAGTTGGAATTTAAACACAAATCAGCCTTGAGCAGAACGGAGATGCTATCATGTTTCTGGTTCGCTCATGAAAATAAGTTCATAACCCCACGATCCATGCATTGAATCATTCGTGTTCCAAAAATGTCCCGTACATAATGTTCATGCGACCACAAGGCCTGTAGATTAGTGCAACTATAGATTCTTGGGTGGTGACGTGTTGCGTTTTCTGCTAGTTGCAGAGGTTCAAGGGTTGAATCAGCAGGCCGCCCTGGTTAATACTGTTGGTGTATTAACCATAATAGGACACATCTCCTTCATTGCAGACATTCAAGACTCTGTGATGTCATTCGAAGAAGAGTAGGTCATGTGTGGCTGCATCATGTTTCACATTTGCAAGATTAAAAAAAATTATTTGCTAATTATTTCATTGTGAAACACTTCCCAATCGTCAGCCCCTGACTATGAAAATGTATCGGGACCTTTCTGAAAACTTGATGAGGATTTCCAGGGTAGACAAGCGTTGTAATACACGCACCGCAATAAAAAAAGATGATAATATGCGAGTTGAAGCATGAACCCTGTTGAATTGTAATGTTTCCTCGAGTTGTGGATGTCGGGAATTGATACATCCCTAATCACTCGCGTAGCAGTTGGGAAGAGGCTCGCCGTGATATGGCGATACTACAAAATCTCGTATAATTCAAGATCAGCGGAACTGTAAAAATTTTTCAAAATATAGTCTTGTGATTAGCATTGCTCATTGAATTTTTTTTTTTATATTTCATTCCTCTCAAGCCACGTAAATAGAAAAATAATAAAATATCACGACGTTTCGATCGCAACACAAGCAATCGTCATCGGGTGAAGAAGTAGCGATATTTTTTCACCTATCTACGTGGCTTGACCAAAATACCCAAAGAATATTAATTCCTGCAGTCACGAAAGCTTTAAGTCAAGATTTAGTGATTCGTGCTTGTAATTTATTTGTTGTGTAACTGGCAGCAGCATGTGCGTTAAACACAGTATGGATTGTAAGTTTACAATGCGTATAAGTCTCGTGGCAGGCTTATGTCGAGTGAATTGCAGTTGTGGTACTGCTCAGTAATTCTTATTCAAACCGGAGGTACATCAAAGCACGAGACCATGACGGAAAACGTCAAGTCCAATTACAAAGTTACGAGAAACTGGAAATATGAAAACACGATATCTTGATAACCCTCGTATTCATCTTCTTGGTTCTTTCGGTAAAGTCACGTAGAAGGGAAATAATAAAATAATAAAAATAGAAGGGAAATAATAAAATAATAAAAATAAACCATAATAAAATATTATTTTATTATGTTTCATATTTATTTTTATTATATTATTTCCCTTCTACGTGACTTCACCGAAAGAACCAAGAAGATGAATCCCTGCAGTCACGAAAGCTTTAAATCGAAACCATCGTATTGTGAAATGCAATATTTCTGATTCAACAACATAACAATACAAATAATAATACGTACAACACTCCCCCCTCACCGTCTCCCACCGCGGTGGCCTCCTGACAGGAGCAGCAGCCCAGCGACGTACACGGAGGCGGGCGCCAGTGACGGCACCCGCCACGCTCTGCTGCATCCCACCCCCATGCACCCGCGGGGCAGCACGGCGCCGGCGCCACCCGAGGCGCGCGTGTACGACCCCGTCACGGGGCGCCTGCTGAGGAAGGGCAGCGTCCAGTCGTGCGCGCCAGGAGCCAGCAGCTGGCAAGGGCAGCAGCAGCAGCAGCAGCGGAAGGAGCGGCAGGAGCGGCAGGAACGGCAACTGCTGCAGCAGAAGCAGCAACAGCAACAGCTGCAGGTGCCCAGTATAACGCCGGCGCCTGCCGGGGGCCTGGGGCATGACGACCATTCGCCTTTCAGGTACGAGAGTGCTGCTGATGCTGCTGCTGCCCAGCGCTAAGGCGCCAGTCGGGGTGTTGAACCGGTTTCCGCGTCATGAAAGAAAGGCTCGGGTATCAAAAAGACTGAGTAGTTACGAATGTAGACGTTAGCGTCGCGGATTGTCCGTCGTGGGTTTTGAGCTTCGTGAGAAAATCAGGAGCGCCGTCATGGTTTCCAAGTTGCGTCACTGCATTGACATGTTCAAAACATGAGAGTGGCGTCGTAGTGATCCACGATCCATTAACCCTAATTAGTGTTGTTGTGGATGATGAGGATAATTATCATTATCATCCACGGTCAATTATCATCAACCGTGCTGGACGAAGGCCTCCCCAAGCCACCGCCTCTCACGATCCTGCGACGTGATAAGCCACCCAGCGTCTGCATCTCCTCGGTGGACGTTTTCTCAGACGCATTACATTCCTCGGCTGACAATCCATTATCATTCTGATGATGTTGTGGATGATGTGCTTTTTGATGCCTGGCCCGCGCGTTGGTAGTAACGCCGCGGCAGAAATTACCGGGTCGATGTGGCAGCTCAACCGGTGCCGCGGTGGCGAGATGTTAACTACCTCGCCTAGACTATGGGAACCTCATTTGCCATTATCAGAGTTATGCTCTTTTGTTTGTATTATGACTGCAGGTATTGCGGTCTATGCAAACATGACTCCTTGTAAAAAGGTGTCAGTTTTGTTGCCAGATAGAAGGGTAAAAAACCAATTATCATATTTTTACTGGCAAATGAGGTTCCCATAGTGTAGATGCTTGCCCCGAGCTCTCATACTCTGATGGTGCATTGTCTTTGAGTTGTGCGCCTTTTGGCGTCATCTGGTCCAACCCATGTGAGACTAGGCTCTAAGGAAAGCTGTCTCGGGTGTGGACCAATCAACTTCAAGGACAGTGCATATATTATCAGAGTTATGTTCTTTTGTTTGTATTATGACTGCAGGTATTGCGGTCTATGCAAACATGACTCCTTGTAAAAAGGTGTCAGTTTTGTTGCCAGATAGAAGGGTAAAAAACCAATTATCATATCTCGCCTAGCATACAGGAGGTCGTGAGTTCGATCCCAACCCTGACGCCGGTGTATTTGGAGTTGCCATGTTCTCCCCGTGGTCGTGTGGATGTTTCTCCGGGTCCTCCAGTTTTTTCCCCAACACATTTAGAATCAACTTGCTCTCAGAGTATTTGGCCGCTATAAATGTCCGCGCGATAAGCCGTTCCGTTGACCGATTAATTGTGGTCACGTCGCTTCTGAAAAAGAGCTCTGTGGCTCAGTGAGCCTACCTTGTAAAATAAAAGAATAGTTTAATTGCTCCGTCGTTCTCTACGCAAACTTGCTCAGTGGCGAACAAATTCTGGGTGTCCCCCGACGCATGCAGACTCTTTACCAGCCGTTCCTCTGCTCGCTGCCTCGTTGCACACAGGTGCCTGAGCCAGCAGCAAGTGAGGGATGCTCCTGAGGGGAGTCGGAGGCAGAGGCAGCCCAGCATGTCGGAGGCCCTGCCGCTCTACACCCTGTCCAAGGACGACCTGGACAGCATGGACAAGGAAGTGAGTCAACCTCTCATACGCCCCCCCTCACGCCCCAAGCCGTGGATTTGAACTCTCAACCTTTTGCTCGTGAGCCGCTCGCTCGACCGTTTAGCCACCAGACGCCGACCTTAACGGCACAAAGGCTACCAGGAGCTGCCTCTCACTGTTGTGGCACGGGCATCGTAACCCTTCGCCGCTGTGACCAACCGAGCCACTTCCCTTGAGGGCTACCCATCTCAGCGATGCATTGTGGTGGCATGGCCAGGTGGATGACATCCTTGGGGAGGAGAGCGACGGGGAGGAGGAGCAGGAGGAAGAGGTGGAGGAGGAAGAAGAGGAGGAGACGGCGGAGAAGGCGGAGGTTGCTGGAGGGAGCTCTGCCCGCAGCGGTGCCCCCTCTGTGTCCGAGATGGAGGTGGAGCGGGGGGCCGGAGGCAGGGCCCCCCCGCAAAGCAAGGAGGAGCTGGGGACGCTCATCGAAAGGCCCCCTTCGTCATCGAGCGGCGGCAGCCTTGAAGGCAGCGTCCCGCGGTGATGAGCGCCTGGCAGCGTGAGGCCCAATGTGGTTTCACGGACACCAGCATCCTCTCCTACTGTTCACATCGTCGTGGTCTCACCAGCGTCAACTCGTCTCACGCTTATTATCATTTGGCAGTCACTCAGCGTCATCTCCACTAACGTTATTGTCATATCACAGTCACCCAGCGTCTTCTCACATTCGCGTTATCATCTTTTTTTAAATTGTCGGCAGCATCATCCGCATTCACATAATGACGAGGGTTGCTCTTTTTGGAATGGTCATTTTCAGTGTGACGTTCACGGCTGTGGTGCGAGAAAGAAACGATAAATCCGTGGAAAGGTAATGGGATAAGGTGGGGGGGGGGCCGGGGTAAGTTACGTGCAAACTTTTTCTTGGCTAGTTTTCAACAACAAATAAGCGAGCAAATGAAAAGCAGTACAAGTGAGGCAGACATTACATCGACTAAGCATGTGGCAAAGGTTGTTCGGGTGAGACGCATACAATTACACAAATAACCTTGAATTGAAGCGTGTCCCTTGATTGGGACAATTTCTTTAATTGTCGGGGGGTGGGTGGGTTGAGCCAGATTCATATTTAGTAAATGTGATGAATCACAACCCGTCGCTGGAGGCCAGATTAGCTGACTCACGTCTGCTGTCATTTCTGCTCATGCTTAATTTGTTCTGGTGATAGATGCTTTTTTTTGTATCAAGTTTGAGTTTTCTCGGTAGCTCATCATCTCCTGCAGAAAGTTATGTCGTGGGCTCCGATTATTTTAACGAGGCGTCATAGCAAGGGGCTAATGAGCCTAGTGCCCTTTCCAATCGAACTTGGCATGGAAGCGATGACTAGAGTGAAATGGGTTTAAAGTGTGCACCATGGGTACAGTGTTGCACAAGCATTAGTGGAGGTGGTGGTATTTGGATTCTTGTCACGTACTTGGTAGGGACGCTGCCATGGTGTAATGCAGTGGTTCTTGACCTGGCGTGCATGCATCCGCTGGGGGTGCGAGATGCCCCTTCTGGGCGCTTGAGACATGGCCAGATTAAATTTCGATTTAAAGCTTTCGTGACTGCAGGGATTCATCTTCTTGGTTCTTTCGGTAAAGTCACGTAGAAGGGAAATAATAAAATAATAAAATAAAACATAATAAAATAATTCTCACGACGTTTCGGCCACAACGCAAGCAGCCGTCCTCAGGTGAAGAACAGGTCTGTCGGGAAGACAGCGTCTGACTGAAACGTCGTGAGAATTATTATATTATGTTTAATTTTTATTATTTTATTATTTCCCTTCTACGTGACTTTACCGAAAGAACCAGGAAGATGGCCAGATTGGTTTAGAAGGTAAATTCATCGAAACACATTAAACACGGGTATGTAAGTACGACTACTTTGTTTCATCGCGCCTATGTGTTTATTAACATTGCACATTGTTTAACGAATGAGAACCAAAGCGGTGCAAGGCAGCAGTAAAAATTAAGAACCACTGGGTTAATGGTTGGCACATTTCACACTGGACTTGCAATCTAGAAGAGGCCACCGGTTTTGGTGTATCGTGCGCGACAGTTGAAACAATGCAGGTCCCGTGTAGCGGGCTCAATTGGGAAGTACTCTCACCCTCTTCCAAGATGATTGAGCAGCGTGGGAGAGTAGGAGGGGGGGGAGGCCCTTACTGCTAACAGCGGTGTGAGCGATTTAATTGCAGGGCTGCATCTTTATCTTTACCTATGCAGTACTTGGTAAGGCACCGTGGATTAATGATGTCATGAAAGGCGCAATAATAAAAATACGTACGATTATCTTGGCATCACCGGTGTTATTTTTGAAACTGCAGCATCATCCATCAGCATCAGTGTCGTTAATGGTAGTGTCAGCATCATCTCCATTATCGTAATCGTCAGCAGCAGGAGCCGTACCAATGGCGTTGCCAGTAGTGCTGGCATTCTTGTGTTTATCATCGGCATATTCTTACTTTTATCGTGGTAGTTGGCATAATTTTCCGCATTGTCACCATCGTAAACATCGCATCGCTCATCATTGCTTCACGCAGTGGTGCACAATCACACATCACGATAACCTAACTTTCATCAATAGCATTGCCCCAAAGTGGAAATATACGTGGCATTTGAGGAAATTAAGTTGGCGGTTCACAGGCATGTGACCACCACACACCAAATACAAAAAAATACGTGAGTTGTCATATAAGTTGGTTCATCCTAGGCTGTCCCTCCTTACTAGATCACATCTGCTCAGCCACATGCGCAAGCAGTTGCGGACACTGTGTCATCCGCCACGTGGCGTGGATTCGACGGGCAGGTGACATCGCTGCTGTGTGCACGCAACGAGAACCGCCCGTGTGTGTGTGCATGCGTGCGTGTGTTCGCGCGCAACAGAGGACACAAGCGCAGGAGAGACGAGAGCGAGGAGGAGGAGGAAGAAGAGGAGCCAGAGGGAAGCAGCTCGGAGGCAGACGAGATGGCAGCTGCGCTCGATGCTGAGCTTGATAACTTCATGTGACGTCCCTTGTACTTGGGCGCGTCACCCACGCGTGTGCGAGGGTGAAGATGCGGGGACACGCACCGCCAGCGGTGTGTGGGTGTGTACCTATTCGTGTCTTGTCAGCGGCGGAGCGAACGGACGTGGGCGAGTAGCGTATCGGTGATACTGTGGACTACTTTTGGGTAAGCAGCTCGCCACTGAAACGCACCGCGCACGTTTGCCCGCTGTTGCACGCGGACGTTGACCGAACGACGCACGCGTGCACGTGGCTACACTTTCACAAACGCGTCTGACAGTGAAAATGCGGAGGTGACCAGGCTGAGATGAGGAAAAATATAGCGACTACGAAATATAGAGATGACCAAGCTGAGACCAGGACGCACCGTCACAGTTTTTTTCCGGACGTGTAAAAAAATTGCAATATGCCCACCTCTGTTGTGGCTGAGCAACCCTTTTTCTTTTAAGTGACTGCAAGCGCGAGGATGGAAGTTTTCTCCCATGAACATTTTCTGTTCATCATGTACTCGCGGTTCACCCTACACAATTTGTTAAAACCTCTCCAAATAAAAACCCTGGCCGATCCGACGCGACACTAGCGGTTGCCTACGTGCAACCACGTCTGGATAGATTCGTGTCGGAGGCTCATCAATTTTTCTGGAAGCGATGCGGCAGAACTAAAATAGTAACTCGGAACAAAACATTTCAGGGAACGGCCCCGATGAGGTTTGTTGCAGAGGCCTGCGAGTATCCAGCAGCCTTCCGAGTTTCCAGCAGGAATTCTCTCGTAGACGCACCGATTTGTGGCGCACGCATGTGAAATACTGCAGTCGTAGTGATGTTGTGATTTGGCCAGTACTGCCCCAGTTTATAAATGCGATTGTAAATATTGGATGGGGCAGCACGAATCAGATTACAGAAATGTGCGTACAAAAAAGCCACCCCCCTCCCCCGCCCCCAATATTCGAGAGTCAGTTTCTTTAAAGTAAAAAAAAAAAATTGGTGGATTGTCGTTAGGTGTTTTTTGCGGCGAAGTGTTTCCGATATCTCCGGCTCTTTTTGTCATCCAGTGTTGGTGAATCGTTTGGAGATGGGAAGCGCGTCATGATCCGTGGTGAGATTGTTTTGCGCGGGGGTTTAGCTGAACGAAGCGGGGTGTGTGGCCCGCTTGATGAGCGGCGGTTGGCATCTCTTAAACGAGTGTTTTTTGTACGGCTCATGGATAGTTGATTCAGCCTTTGCTCCACGTATAAACGTCTAAGGGATAAGGGTTTTAAAATGAGGCCAGCGCGCTAATATTCTTAAGCTGATTGAGTGGGTTATTTTTTTAAATGTGGGCGTTGTGGATAGAGTTTTAAGGGAAATGTCAAAAAACCTACAGGGCAAAACGCTGTAAAATAGAGACATGGGAGAAGAAACGGAGAAGTTTAACAACTGATTCGTCTTTTGTTGGAATGAACGATGAGATGTAACCCACAAAAGCGTCGCAATGGACACATTTTCCACATTTTAATGTCGCGTCTGTCCTTTGTGCAGTAAATTTGTTAACCTTTATAGCAGAGTTTTATTTTTTTCATGATAAAGATTTTCAAAATAAATTAAATTGTTCAAATGAATGAGGCCGTTTTTTTTTTACAGATTTTACCAATTCTTATAAGTGCACTACGATGCAAAAAGCTGAATTTGCAAAAAAATATGAACACCGTTCCAATCTGATAACATGTTTTTATAAGTCCATCCTTATGGCATGTGGTCCCTTAACTGGCTTAACAAGTCTTGGTCTTAGAACAGACAGCGTTTTAAGTATGATAGTAATGTCTTACCTTGCCAATTTGTAACCAAAGTCTTTAAATCTAACCTTGTGAACAAAAAATTTGATTTTACGGATTCTGTACAACAAGGCATGTAGGATGTAGTCTTACGATTGCATGTTAGGGTCTTTACCACTAGCATCTGGCAGTTCACCAGCATATTGTTCAAGCAAGGCTGACTCTGCTGATGAGACATTGTGTGTTGAAACCGGTCAAGAGTTTTCTCGTATTGAATATTGAAATTATGCATGACCAGAAGGCTTTGTAGCTGATGGGATGTAAACAAAAAAAAACTTATTTTTTTACGTGGAGAGATAAATATATGAAGGAGACGACGTATTGTGTGCTTATTTATTTTGTTACAAATATTTTCCACGCCGCTGATGATTATTTTGTAATAAATAATGGATCGTTTAGCGTACGGTTGAAATTCTTTGGGCCGTTAAAGTGTGATTGTCAGTTTGTTCATTTCCCCTTTTCCTTCAATTGCATTCAAATTGCGGAACCCCAAAAATGAAGTTATCTCGTTGAGCTAGGTGAGAACTCGAGAGACTAAGATGGCATCATTTACAAGTTTGACCCGGGCATTATTCTGCCAGTAGGGTATTGACTATGTACGGTCCGAATTTAGTCATTTGTAGGTCGACTTTAAAGGCTGGTGAAATGGGACCGCAGGTGTAACACACTGGGGATTCTCCCCCCCTCCCCCCTCCCACCTCTGCATCCATCAGAGATGCACATCCATTGGGGGAATGGCTGTGCAGGGTGCCACAGTGGTGAGATGTTAACTACCCCGTCTGGTATGGAGGAGGTTGTGGGTTCGATCCCGACCCTGACGCCTGTTGTATATTTGGAGCTTGCGTGTCTCTTCTCCCGTGGTCGTGTGGATTTTTCTCCGGGTCCTCCGATTATTCCCTCTGCATTTAGAATCACGCGTTTTAGAGTATTCGGCAGCCATAAATGTCCACGTAAGGCACTTCGTTTAGCTGTCATTTGTGATCCGGTCGATTCTGAAAAGAGCGATATAGCCCAGTAGTCCTTACCTGGTAAAATAAAAAAATATTTGAATAGTTTAAATTCACAACATTTTACGGAATGAACCCGGAAGCGGTGTCGCAGATCCACTGAGAAACCACTGCACGTGGCTGCTTCTGCCGTGTGGAAGAGTGAGTGTGTAAATATCTGATTATTAAGCTCTCGGCTGAAGTATATTTTCGAGAAACATTTGTTTAAGCAAGCAAATTTGACCGGTTTCGTCAATTTTGGTCTTCATCAGTTGAGTCGGGCTGAGAGAGTGGAATTGAAAGATTGAGACAGTCGCAATTTTGGAGTCGTGCGATTTATTCAACATTGCCGTGAATATAGTGGCCTCTAGTGGCTGCAGGGGTCACGCAAACCCATTGCGTATAACACATTAATTGAAAAACTGATTCTTTCGTGCACTATTGGATTTATGTGTCGAGTACTTAATCAATATTGATGATTCGTTATTGATTTTGTCGGTTCGGCCATGCAATGATCTCTGCCAAATTTTAGGCACCAGTCGGACCTTCTACCACCACCAGACAGCCAAACTAATGAAATCACCACTTGGTGTACGTGCGTTTAACGCACCAATTTTTTGGCTCACGTGGTCAGTTGACCAATTAATTTGACACAGTGATGAACGACCGATTGTTCTGCTGGTAGAGCTTAATGCAAGCAGAGATGACCAGGCTGAGACTATGAAACACACAGAGATGACCAGGCTGGGACTATGAAACACACAGAGATGACCAGGCTGAGACTATGAAACACACAGAGATGACCAGGCTGAGACTATGAAACACTCAGAGATGAGCAGGCTGGGACGAGGAAACACAGAGATGACCAGGCTGGAATGATGAAACACTCAGAGATGACCAGGCTGGGACGAGGAAACACACAGAGATGACCAGGCTGGGACGATGAAACACACAGAGATGACCAGGCTGAGACTATGAAACACTCAGAGATGACCAGGCTGAGACTATGAAACACTCAGAGATGACCAGACTGAGACTATGAAACACTCAGAGATGACCAGGCTGGGACGAGGAAACACAGAGATGACCAGGCTGGGACGATGAAACACACAGAGATGACCAGGCTGAGACCATGAAACACTCAGAGATGACCAGGCTGACACTATGAAACAGACCGCGCGCGTGAGGTCACAGGGTGAGTATTCCCAAACTCGTACTCTGGATCTCAGAAGCTGCTGGCCTCTGTTTCCATCGAGCCTCGTTAACATGCAGATGCATTGGCAGGGGAACTCGCCTTTTTCCTTCATGGCATCACTTCCAACATGTGCAACCCTTTTGTCGATCCACTGCTAGATGAGGACCGCTCCACGCTGTTCGGTTCGTGAAGGGCGGGGGGGGGGGGTGATTTGTCCATGCTTCACCCAGCTGGTCGGTGCGGGTTTCGGTGGAGGTGAGGAGGGCGCACGTTTGTGGAGTGTCGTGCGGCGCAACAACAAATCGATGTTGCTGCACGTGCCCTTTGCCGACCACCTCGCTTCACAGTGGCCTGTGTTAAATGTGGTACATGTGGTACATGTGTTACATGTGTTACACGTGGTACATGTGGTACACGTGGTACATGTGGTACATGTAAATGTGTTACATGTGGTACATGTAAATGTGGTACATGTGGTACATGTGGTACATGTGTTACACGTGGTATACGTGGTACACGTGGTACATGTGGTACATGTGTTACACATGTGGTGATCGTCCAAGCAGGCAGGCTCTCAAGCGTGTTGAGCTTCTGAGACCTCAAGAGTTTGCGGTGAATTCTGGGTGATTTTTTTTCTGCATTGTAACTCAAACCGGTCTTGTTTTTTCTAAACCACCGAGACTTCAAACCAGGGCTGTGTAAAGCTTGATTGTTTAGAAAGAATATATATTGGCGCTCTATCAGGAAATGTATTTATAACCGAGCCGATATATATATTTATATTTAATCATACGTAATATTTCAACTTGGTCCTGAATGTTTTTGTAAACCGACCTGAATTCTTACTGTTTTTCCACGTGTCATGCATCCAGTTCAAGTGATTTAACATCACATCGTCTCACCTATAGTGTCTCTCTATAAGGAGGGAATATATCTGGAGATGTTTTATTGTTGAGTAATGCGAGGGCCACTGTTTAATTAACCGGTGGATTGATAATACGGTGTTTTATTTATCCAGGAAAGCCTCGCTGAGTCTCAAGGCTCAATTTCAGGACGGCCCCGCATTGGGACATTTGACCAATAAAAAAAATTAACCCGTAAAAACAAAGCTTTTCACTATAAATCCTTTATATGCGTGGCATCGGTTTTATTTTATTATTCATTTCTGTTTTTCTTGAGTAAGAGTTTCATTTTTATCACATTGGTATTTTAAATTAAATATGAAAAAATGTTTTTCCTAAAAAGTGGAAAATTGTAGCAATTTTTTTTCAGGAAAATAAATTGTCACGCACGAGTCTGTGTGCAAAATGTCAGCTCGATTGGATCACGGGAAGTGGGTTAAAAAACGACCGAAAGATTTGCACGGTCCTAAGCAAGCAAGCAAGTGAACTTAATATAAAGGATTTAAAAATTTGAATTGGGAGTTTTTCTTTTCATATAAAGGAGAAACCCCACTTCAAACGAGGGAATAGCGCTCAAGGGTTCAAGCGGACTTGTTCACAAACCCGCTTTGGTTCCTGCCACAGGTTTGAACCATTACAGAAAGCTGTATTATCCACCAACCCTCGGCTCCAAATTGTCGGCCGTGAGACTAGGCCTCGGCAAGGTAAGGTAATTTACCCTTTTTACCGGGTAAAGGTAAAGGTGTCGACATGCCAAGGGGTAAGGGTAAAGGGTAGGGTAAATGTAGGCTCGTTGCTTTTTACCTTTCACCTTACCTGCTAAAGGGTAAAAGGTAGGGTAGAGTGATTGTATTGTGGTAAGGTAAAAGGTAGGGTAAAGTTAGGCTTATTTTTACACTTTTACCTTACCTTGCCGAGGCCTACCTGAGACACATACCAGCATAACAGCCACGTTAACTGTGAGATCATTGTCGCGGTGCATTGCGTACGTTATATTTTTGTTACACAGACCTGTGGCTCGTTTTCTTGCCTGTCGAAGATCAGTTGCCCCACGCTTCGCGTAAACATTGCGCCCCCTTCCTCGTGAGCCGACGGGTGAAAATTGGCCCCATTCAAGCACCGGCTTCTTCTCCGTTAAGAACAACCGACGCAACGTAGCAACGCGACGATCGTTTTCACCGTGTCCAGAGGGACGATGGTAAGGGCGCTGCGGCCGTCTCTTGGCCCTCGTTTCGTTACGCGCCACATCGGTCCTCGCTCGCGGCGTTGAAATTGCCGACGCCAAAATAATAGTGAAACCTCGACGAGTCGATTCGCCCCAAAGCTGTTGCGTCGCAGCAACCGCGCGCTTTCGTTTTCTTGGTTCTTTCGGTAAAGTCACGTAGAATGGAAATAATGAAATAATACAAATAAAACATACTAAAATAATTCTCACGACGTTTCGGCCACAACGCAAGCAGCCGTCCTCAGGTGGAGAACAGGTCTGTCGAGAAGACAGAGTCTGAATGACACACCCCAGGCTTGGAGCGAATATTTAAGCTGGGATGGAGAGGGGCTGCTTGCGTTGTGGCCGAAACGTCGTGAGAATTATTTTATTATGTTTTATTGATATTATTTTATTATTTCCATTCTACGTGACTTTACCGAAAGAACCAAGAAAACGAATCCCTGCAGTCACGAAAGCTTTAAATCGAAATTTTACGATTTCGTTGTGAACCGTAAAATACGTGGGGTGGCGGTATTCGCGAATCGGCAAGAGTTCCACGTGACGGCCCTCCGCGAACCGGCCACGCGCAGAGGGACGCACGGAATCGGTCGGGGGGGGGGGGGGAGTTTTATATAAATTAAAGTGTATCGTAACGAATCTCCTGTTTGTTGAAGCGGCGGGATATAGTTTCCTTAAGCGTTTGACGTTGACATGACTCCTGGATGTTTTAAGCTGGATTTGTACACCTTTTAAAATCGATTTTGTCCTGTAATTATTTTTTTCTCTCTCATATAAAAAAAATAACCCCGTGTATTGTACAAGATAAACATTGTGAGCTTTTCCTGAAAGATGTCATGGGATGTTGTAAATCAGTTTGTTTTAGGAACCTATTAATGCAAAGCACTGCAACGCTTATGTTTGGCTTAAACTTTAAATTCGTCTTTAACTGAACCAGTTGCGTGTGCGACGTTACAGTGCTGCCGTGGCAAAGTGTGTGGGCTCATTAACCAGCTGTGTGAAGTGGACATTAAGGACCACGTGGCATTTTCGAAAAAGGGGGGAAGCCTTTGTCAGGGTTCATATCCAGTGGCGGCTCTTGACATGTCCACTAGGTGGGGCTGTTGTGAGTGACCTCTGAAAGATGGTGTTCTATCTTGATTTTTCGATTTAAAGCTTTCGTGACTGCAGGGATTCATCTTCTTGGTTCTTTCGGTAAAGTCACGTAGAAGGGAAATAATAAAATAATAAAAATAAAACATTATAAAATAAAAATTCTCACGACGTTTCGGCCACAACACAAGCAGCTGTCCTCAGGGGACGCTGTCTTTCCGACAGCTCTGTTTCTTCACCTGAGGATGGCCACTTGTGTTGTGGCCGAAACGTCGTGAGAATTTTTTATTTATTATGTTAGAATGTTATGATTGAATTATTTCCCTTCTACGTGACTTTACCGAAAGAACCAAGAAGATGATATAACTTTCTTATCCACCAACGGTAGGCATTTATGAACAATACGAAACAAAATAACAAAGCACTCAAATTGACTCTTAAGTCCACACTGCACAACCCCCTCGACACTGCCAAAAGCCTAGAGCGTGTAGACCGTCAGCTGCTGCTCTATTTGCACGGTGCCACCCCCCAGCGTTGTAACGCCGTCTCTTATTACATCCACTGGCGCATTTTTCACTGCCTTGAAATGGGTCTCAAGCGGCGTGGCTAAAATGCGAAGCTAATCGATTAGTTGCCGGTCCTCGGCGATATGAATCACATCACTAAGGACCGGGAACTCAACTAAAACCAAAAATGCACAAACTATGTAGAGCCATCTACAATTACATTCAACGATATCGTAGGTAGAAGACTCCCAGTTGTCTTGTGAGTCGATGCAAGTTTGCCTGTTTTGACATCTTTCTGGAAAAGGCATTTTTTGGGGTGTGCGGTGTTGAAAATCGTCATGACGCCGATTGTGCATGCATTTTGCCCCCTGTCAGAAAAAAGTTAATGAACAGGGCAAAAAAATGTAACATCTTGGATTATAATCTACAGTAAGGGTTGGGTTGATTTGGATGTGTTCAGATGTTGAGGGTTTATAGCATTATAGCATTGTTAACAAGGCTTTAAAATGTTTTATATTTTTGATCAGTCGGTGAAAGTGTAAAAATGTTGAGAATGTTTGTACAGTCTATGGCCCACTCTTGCTGCACGTTCTAGGAAGACTGAATTTTAAGAGCGACGAGTGTAAATTAGCGATTTGTTAAGGCTGTGGATATTTTTAGTTTGGTATTTTTCTTACTGCACAAATAGGTTTATATAGTTGCTTTTGTACATTGATGATTTTCTCTCTCCAAAAAGTGATGACGTTTATACAAAAACAAATAAAAGGTTTTTTTGTATGACACCTTTGTTATGCTTTTTTTTTAAAGCTTTCGTGACTGCAGGGATTCATCTTCTTGGTTCTTTCGGAAAGAACCAAGAAGAATTGTGAAATTGTGTACTGAGCTCTGTAAATCCACGCTACCACGGGAGAGACACCGCAAACTCCAAACCCTAATTCAAGAGATGGGCTTAGTTGCAGCGATACGAAATTAAATTATCCGAGTTTGTTTAAATTTTGGGCAGCTGATGCAATTGAGCTGGAAGTCGCATTTGTTTGAAAGACTATAATCAGAATCCAAATATTAATACTGGAGGAATCCGATGAGCGAAAACGTTCTTTTTTTATCATATTTTTTTCTATCTACGTGACTTCACCGAAATAACCATAGAGTATAAAGCTCTTTTTTCACAGATGTCCAGTCGTTTTCACAGATGTCCAATCACGCATAAGGATGGAGAAGGGGAATCAAGTCAAGCAGGGGCACAATATGCCGAGACAAAAACATCGGATTCAGCCGTCAGTTCCAAGGTCACCCGGTGGCATTGAATAGGCACAGGCCTCGCTTCTCGCCACTGACAATTGCGAGGACATCGACATGCACCCGGGACTTGAGCGTGGCCATCGTGAGGCTGACTGGGTGTCACGGTGGCTAGGAGATGTTAACTACCTCGCCTGGTATGCAGGAGGTACGTGGGTTTAATCCCGACCCTGACGCCTGCTGTATGTTTGGAGTTTGCGTGTCTCTCTCTATGTCCGTGGTGAGATGTTAACTACCTCGCCTGGTATTCAGGAGGTTCGTGGGTTTAATCCCGACCCTGACATCTGCTGTATGTTTGGATTTTGCGTGTTTCTCTCTCTGTCCGTGGTGAGATGTTAACTACCTCGCCTGTAATGCAGGAGGTTCGTGGGTTCGATCCCGACCCTGATACCAGCTGTATGTTTGGAGTTTGCGGTGTCTCCCGTAGTCGCGTGGATTTTTCTCCGGGTCCTCTGGGTTTCCCCTCCATATTTAGAATCAACGTCACGCATTCTAAAGTATTTTGGCTGCTATATAAATCTCCACATGTTTAAGCCCCTTCGTTGAGCTATCATTCGTGATAGCCAGGTCGTTTATGAAAAAGAGCTGCATCGGTCAGTGGGGCCGTACCTGGTGAGATAAAACAAATTTAGTTGTAGTTTAGACTCATGATGGTGATTATCTTGTGAAGACGGCCAAACTTGTGATGGAGCAACCAAAGGGCCTGTGTTCACAGTACAGGTTAGATGCAGCTGCTTGCTCTGCACCTTTCCTGTAGTTGTCCAGTAACAAACAAAAAAATGCATTCGATAGTGCCGCACAAACGTGGCATACTACTTTTAGAAGAACATCACGGGATATTTAACGTCCGCTGCGAAGCGGATGGTTAATTACTTCCCGCAGTACTTACCAGGGTGACAATAAAACATGACCCAAAACTTCCGCAGCAAATAGGGCAAAATGCACAACCGCTCGGCCGTGTCCACCACCCCTCGTGGGTTAGATCAGGATACACTGCTTCAACCCAGGGCAGAGTGGCAACCAAACTTGATTGTTGTAAACTTTCTGAGCCGCCCCAGCTGGACATCCGTAATCAAGGAGCGTTGTAGCTGCTCATCGGATTCCTCCGGCAGTCTAAATCAAGATTGTGAGATGTAGCGATGAGATCAGCTCATGTTGGAGGAGGCGCGAGATGCATTTGTCCCCATCACGAGTCCACGAGGAATTGGCTTGGGCAGGCTTTCATCCAGCAGTTGATAGGTCATGGCTGACGATGGATCGTTTCCCGAATGAAGTGCACACACGTGCGCGAGTACGATACGGATCATGGATGCCGTAGGCTTCACTTCACGTTCGCATTGCGTAGGCCTCGGCAAGGTAAGGTAATTTACCCTTTTTAAATCCTTTATATTAAGTTCGCTTGCTTGCTTGCGCGCTTACGACCGTGCAAATCTTTCGGTCGTTTTTTAACCCACTTCCCGTGATCCAATCGAGCTGACATTTTGCACACAGACTCGTTGTGTGTGACAATTTATTTTGTGAAAATTTTTTTCCAAAATTTTCCACTTTTTAGGAAAAAAAAAATTTCATATTTAATTAAAAATACCAATGTGATAAAAATGAAACTCTTACTCAAGAAAAACAGAAATGAATAATAAAATAAAACCGATGCCACGCATATAAAGGATTTATAGTGAAAAACTTTGTTTTTACGGGTTAATTTTTACCGGGTAAAAGGGTAAAGGTGTTGACATGCCAAGGGGTAAGGTAAAGGTAGCGCGAAGTATTACCCGGTAAATATCTTGTTTACCGCTCGCTAAAAGCTCGGTGGCGCACTCCGTGGCCTCTATTTTTAATTGGAATCATCGAGAGTATTCTATATGAATAAAGCGCTCTACCTAGCATTTACCTGTTATAAACCTTGTTCATGTGTAGTAGTACCCCAGTAATTACCCTGTAATCGGGTCATTTGTATGGTGTAAGGGTAAAAGGTAGGGTAAAGGTAGGCTCGTTGTTTTTGACCTTTTACCTTACCTTGCTAAAGGGTAAAATGTAAGGATAGAGTGATTGTATTGTGGTAAGGTAAAGGTAGGCTCGTTGCTTTTGACCTTTTATCTTACCTTGCTAAGGCTAAAAGGTAAGGGTAGAGTGATTGTATTGTGGTAAGGTAAAGGTAGGCTCGTTGCTTTTGACCTTTTATCTTACCTTGCTAAGGCTAAAAGGTAAGGGTAGAGTGATTGTATTGTGGTAAGGTAAAGGTAGGGTACAGGTAGGCTCGTTGTTTTTACCTCTTACCTTGCCGAGGCTTAGCCCTTGTGCTGCATCATGTTCGATTTCTCGCGTCCTGACAAGTGAACTCTGGCGGCCTGTTGTGGATCAAAATCCACGTGAAATTCAGCAGCGTGAAACATAAAACGTACCTCGTGTAGCCAATGACGTCCCACAGTATGTTTTTTTTTTAAGACCCAAAAACCGAAATGGATATTCATAATGATGCGGATTATGCAGTCTTGCCGAGGTCTTTCCAAATATTTTAATAACTTCAGTTGCTCGGTTGGGAAAAATATGGTATTTTTATTTCATTGTTAAGCCATAACATGTAAACAAGCAAATTTTAAATGAACACTTTAAAATGCCTCAAACTATTGCTACACAACACGTTGTTCACAATGAGCCACTGGAAAATGTACAACGAAAATGCATCGTTTCTGATCATTAATGCAGACACAGTGCCCCCCCACCCCTTACTTATAACCATGCATGGTGGGCCTGTAACCCAATCTCCTAAGCCTAACCCGAGCCACAAATCTGCTCCGTTGTCTTATCACTGCAAGTAACGCACATACATATACGTCTCATTGCCCAGAATATCAGCCACTCCCAATGCCACAGAGACTTAATGACTGCTTACAATGGGACATGAATCAGACGGTTGCGTCCCCCGGGATAAGATAAATTATAACCACACGTATTTTCTGGAAGCACAAAGATTCAAAAATGAACTCCCCCCGCATACTTGCAGACTTTAATGACAATTTCTCCACAATCATTCATTTCAGTGTCAATAGTTGCGTGTCGCTTCACGAATGAGAGCTTTTATCGAGCAAACGTCGACACAGCTATAAGCTAAACCGCGTGATAAGTTAAAATTGTTTAATGTAATAACAGCCGTTAGTTATGATGAGGTTAACAGCCAAAGAGCATGCACGCATGTATTCATTGCATTGACGAGTTTTGAACAAGGTAAATAAAAGACGAAGGGGCATGCTTTTTGCTGCAAGTGCACGCGAACAACTGACAAAAGCACACACGGGGTGTCTCCTGGCTTAACACCGAGGAGGCTTTCGCGACCAATATGATCCATAAGAGGTGTTATGGGGTTTGATCGCGTAAATATAAATGTGTCGTTAAGCCCGCCACAGCCGATTAGTAAGGTTTGTGTGGATTTACTCTCCAACACACCGGTGTTGCTGTACTCGTAACGAATTGGCACGTTCTGTTTAAGTGACAAACCTCACTAATTGGCTGTGTCGGGTGGTGGCGGGTTTAACGACACATTTATATATAACCTCCCAAAAAACCTCTATGATGGGTCATGGAGTTTTACGAACCATTGGCTGCTGTTGTTCTGTATGTGCACCTCTTTCGTCACGTTGCCCCCCTCCCCCTCTCCCAACTTGAGTTTATTTCTGTCACGGACGATGCATTTGTGCAGCTGTACCTGCAACAATTAGCAGTCCGAAACCAGCACTCACGCAGAACCCTCCTGCCTGCCACCGTTGCATAATCACAGTTTCACCACACGCGCATGCCTCGCATTTCCATGTTTTAGTGCTTAGCTAGTTGGAGGCTCATCGTTTCTTCAATTACAAATCCCAAACACCCAGTCAAATGTATCAAATGCCCGAGGACATTGAAAATAAAACCGGTTATTCGTTTATATTCTGGCGTGACAATGCTCCAAGACCAAATTAAGCAATTGTTCAAGGTTAATTTTATTTACAAAAAACTACGACGTTTCGATCGCAACACAAGCGGTCGTCATCCGGTGAAGAGAAAAAGAGGGGTTAGCCTCTAAAGGCAAACTGTTTATAAAGGTTTCAAATAGGGCGTAGCCCAAGTGTCAGCAGCATGGGAGGAGGAGCTTATGTTAATGTGAGGGATGAAAAAATGGAAGGACACCGCATGTAGGATGGAGGTTATGTTAATGTGAGGGGTAAAACAAACTAGTGAGCAACGAACAGTGCTAAAATGGAAACATTACAGCCAGTTATGACTTAAACTGGTTTATAACGTCCTTCCAGTGATTGCTGAGTTTGTACCCATCCTCTCGGTTGAAATTGCGTCTTCATGAACGAATCGTTGATAGCCAGTGGGTTTGCAAAGTACCATTGTCTTAGAGAAATCAATTTCGTGTGAGCCAGCCGCATTAAAGTAATGATCAGCCACGGCTGAAGTGTTGGTCCTACCGTGTTTCAAATCTGCATTATGCTCACGATCACGGTCCGAGACATGTCGTTTGGTTTCCCCAATGTAACTGCTGCCGCAGATACAGCTTAGTTTGTAGACGCCGTGATATTGCATGTCAGGGATCTTGTCCTTCACAGAATGGATCAGATCACGAATTTTACACAGTACATACAATTCGTGATCTGATCTGCTGACACTTGGGCTACGCCCATTTAAAACCTTTATAAACAGTTTGCCTTTAGAGGCTAACCCCTATTTTTTCCTCCACCTGATGACCGCTTGTGTTGCGATCGAAACGTCATAGTTTTTGCCATTTTTTGGAACTTATCTACGTGACTTTACCGAAAGACCCAAAGAATATGAATTCCTGCGGTCACGAAAGCTTTAAGTCAAGATTTGTTCCAGGTTGTTTCGTGTTCAATTTGAGCGTGAAGACACCGGGGATTTCAATAATATATCGTCTCTACAATCCAAGGCTGCTGACGTGTCTATCCATTGCACAGTGCTGTAGGCTCTCGGGTTTCAACACCCGATGGAAGTCGAGTACATTAGTTCATTAGAAGTGGGCTATGCCTTGTAATTATTTAACAAGGGATCGTCTGATCAATTATATAAGTGGATGTGTTGGACAAAGGGCTAATCCGCTCATGCATACAGGTTGCAGGGAATTCAGAATAATATTTAATGCTGGAGGAATCCGATTAACTATAAAGCTCTTTTTCGCAGATGTTCAGTAGGGGCGGCTCAAAACGTTACAATGTTCTGGTGAGCATCACAGCTTTCACACAAATCATATTTACAACTTTATCAAAATCCTAGGCTCCATTCTCAAACACAAATGTCAAGAATAAACACAATGTAAAGTTATAACATTCAAGAAAATCCTTCATTACTTTGGTTGCCAGCATCAGTGGCAAGGTCAAGAGGCATACACATCTCCCCATTTTCCAACATGCCTTAGAATTCAACTCGGTCATCTGCGATTTCTTTTTCGTATGTATGTAGAACTTATTTCGCATCGTACGTAGCCAACCGTGCTAATCGGAGGTGCGGTGGAAGGACAACAAACTAAACACAAAAAGTAAAAAAAAAAGTTGTATAAATTTTGAAAGCATGGTTAAGCTTGTACATTTTGTACCTGTTGGCCAAAGTTAAACCCTCAAAACAGCTGCACTTATAGCAGGACAGACACATGCAGTGCTTCCATACTACAAGCTGCTGACAAGTATCGTATTAAGCTCCATCTGCCTAACAACTAAATTCAACATTTCTATCAATGCAAGGTTAATCTGTTTAAACAGCAGCAGCAATAATGAGATTGGTCATGTGGGTCACATTACCAATCACATTAGGGTTCGATTCCTCAACACAACCATTCTCTAGCTTCACCAACTGGAATTGGTGCTCTCCAATGCAGCCGCTTGACTTCTCTGGCTCGTAGTCCACCGTATAAAAGAAAATCTACTGCCGGCCACGTGCTCCGTAAATGGATGGCATGTACGGCTTTCTTGCTCCTCCACCTCCGTGTCCTTGCTCTCCCGATAAGAGGCGTGGGTCGTGAACGCATGCAGAAAAGTCACATCGTCTCCACGAGCCAGGGGGTTACCAAAATGATTAAACAAAACGCGAACGAAAGAAAACCTTCTGTTTTTCAAGTACTCCGCACAGTGACGACCGCTTGCGTTGCGATCGAAACGTCGTGATATTTTTTATTCACTTTATTTTAATTTTTATTTGAATTATTTTTTATATCTACGTGACTTTACCGAAAGAACCTTATAATATATATAGATTGGGTTGGAGTTTTAGGCACGAAATTAAATCACGAATGAAATACCACAGATGCCCTTCAATAGTAAAGTAGGGTGGTTATTTTTGTTGGAGCCTTATTGTTAAACGCATGAACAAAACACATTAAAGCAAATGATCGGTTTACTTAACTACCCACACTGACCAGCGTGGTGAAATACGGTCACACAAGCATAGCGAGGCCTTCATCTAGAACTGGCATTAACAAAGGGCCAATTGTATTTATATTTATATATTTTTTAGGTAATGGGTTGTCACTTGACCAATCGCATCTCAACCAGCCATGGGGTCTTGAACGATCACACGCGCCTCCGTTTGATCGTTACTGAAAACTACACCGGATTCAATGATTGATTCTGCGACTTTTCTGGAATCGACGATAAGATTGTGACGTTCCACTACAATAAACCATTCATGGACTGCTCCGCGATCCACTTCCACTAAACATTTTTCTTGCAAAGAGGGCGAGACCCTCAAACGAATGTGCACACGCAGTGAAGACAGAGCTAAGTAAACCCTGATGGTACGTTTAAAACTCTTGACCTGGTTACCAATGACTATCGAATACGTTGTGCATCAGAAACTTTCAATTCAAAACTGCTTTGACCAAGATAAATCCCATTGAGGTGTATTCCTACGAGGCAATTATCGCTCATCATCAGCCATTGTCAGTCCACTGCTGGATGAAGGCCTTCCCTCCCCAAGCCACTTCCCTTCCATCTCTCACGATCCTGCGATGTAAGGTATAGCCATGTAGGTGTTTTATATAGTCAATTATTTTAAACTGCAGCCAGTTCCAAAATGTAGTATTGGACCAACACGATGAGCTCAGTGTTTTCTGAAAATCCCAGCCGCTGGCTGATTTACTGTCAACTTCACATCAGACGGTGCGCTCTGAAATGGTAGAAACTGCGCTCACTGCACACAATGGGGAAAACCACCCACCACTTGGTAAGTATTCCTAGACGACAAATGGCAAGCGATGTTTGCTTGCTACTTGTATTAAGAACTTTTTGTAATCATGTTGAACTTCTATCGCACCGTACGTAGTCAATCGTGCCAATCGTAGGTGCTTTTGCCTATCACCCCCCACTGCAAAGCAACCGATTTACTAACCTTAACCAAACGCTAGCGGCAAAGTTCACAGAAAGAACCCCAGAACCTAAACCAGACCCTCCAGTCTATCACCATTGTGACAAATCACGCAATAATTGGAACTTACATAAAAGTTTTATTTTTAGAACACATTCTTTATATATTCTTGCACTGCAAAGATATAACTGATTTTGTAATGCAACTAAACGGCAATCTGCATGCGTGACGGCGCGTACCACAGCACGGATTCCTCAGCTTTGGGACTTTGCCCCGGTGTGGAGGGATGCCTGCTTAGCCTCACATAAAGGCATGTGCGGAACTCAGCAGGGCTGGACTGCACCGATGGTTCCGAATATAACAAAAGCAATAAATGTCACGTTCATTTAATTGCGCAAAATTAAAATTAATAGAGGCCCCCAACCGTAGTGTAATTACAATCACTACTGGTTTATATGGTATAGCACTATAGGGTTTTTGTTGTTGTTGTTGTGGTCTAAATGTCATATATTTGACATGCAACTTGTTTGCGATGCACGTTTTGGATGGTGCACTCATTATTTTAGGCTTCCCCGTGAGTTGCAGTGGCCTTACGTTTTGTAAAAAAAAAAGTGAGGCTATTTGTTCATTGTTAGTTTATTTTGTCGCCTATAAACTGGAGGGTTTGCTTCATGTTATTACTCTACAGAAGTGATACAAAAACTGAAAAAGGAGCAATACTAAAGGTTCACTTCTATTCCTTAAACAAAAACACAATGCACACTAATACTTGGCAGACTTTAAGGTTAATTGTTCATTTTTTTCTCTCTCTCCATTGTTCGATAAAGTTAATATTTACAACAAAAAAGGTAAATTTTTGCTTTGAACGTAGCAGATTCTGACGATTCTATGCGCAGACGTGCGTCTTCCCCTTGGTAAGCGCCCCTTGAACAAATGGCAGACATCGCATTGGACGTTCATCCATGACTGGCAACTCAGTAATTTTGACGTCTCAAAAATGCATTTCTATATTAATATCACAAACTCCAGGGATGAACGACTTGGCCACGCTATCTTAGGATGGAAGAGTCATAAATTGTTTAAACGAAAATAACTCGTTAATTAAAATATAATTAATTCCCCCCCCCCACCTCCCAATTCTCCTTCAGCAGGAAACCATTGCAAAAATTGTAATCGTACGTAATTGTTGTACGGTAATTCTCTTGTTTTCCATTTATAGCTGTATATGGACAGGCAGTCAGCATTATTGGACAATGAGACAACAATATTATACCATCCCAATATTAGGCTTATCAATGAGTCAGTTTTCAACTACCAATAATCGATGCGACATCACGACGAGGATCAGACAAAAATATATTCACTTTGGTTATTTTTTTTTAGACCAGATAGCATAAATGCAGAGAATGTTTTAACAGACGTGCTGCTTACCTCATATGTTTTTATTGTATTTAAATGTTTTTATTTTAGGAACACTTAAGGGTCAGCCATGCAAGAGGCAATTTCCAATCACATTTAAACTCCGGTCACCGAGCTAAACACTCCGTTGCATAATAATGCCTGGGAAATGGTTTACCTGCACCACAAGTCGAGACACGAACCCCTCTTTACTTTGCCTTGTTTTCTTTTTAAACCGTGACGATACATCGAGTTTTTACCCACCATGGTGGTGGGGGTGTGACACGAGGCTAAATCCAGAATCGGAAAGTCCGGTATTACCACGGCGATTAAAACAAGTACTGTCGAAAGGCAACAGTACTTGTACCATTCTGGAAAGAAAAAAAAAACAGTATAACTCATTTACCTACCCTTGCATTGATAACGGGGATAATACACGTAGACACGTTCTGTTGTCAAAAAAAAAGTTGCATCCTCACCGTCTCCTGGTCAGACTCAAAACAAGTAACTGTGCCTCGATGACTCTGCGTTATATATTACACGAAAAACCATAAACCCTTGACTTAAGGACACGCGAGACCTCTCAATAGGTCGCACTGGTCCAATATGCACATATCGCCATCCTTCAATGCATTTATGTGTTTTTTGTTTTTGTACATCACACAAATCTATTCCACTTTATCATAAACGGTCACTCCGGTTGAACAAATGCCATGTCCAGAGGTGCCAGGTTTGCATGCTTCCCAGAAGGGATGCAGAGGAGAAAAAAAAAAAACTGGAAATGCATAGACGCACGTGTACATTTAATTTCCCAAATTGTCTCACTCAATCAAGAGCAGAATTGTAGAAACCGTTCAGGTGTTTTTTTGTAACCAGCCGCAAGCCATTATTAGTGACCTGCTTTGTAATATAATGCCGTACAAAAACACTTGCGTTTGTATTGTATTACTCGATTAAAGCTGTGTGATTTGTTATCGCGTCAACGCCACGTGTGTCCTAGAATACACACACGCGCACACACACACACACTGGCTCTCAATGTGGCAAGTGCGTGAACATCTCGTATTTCTAACCAAGCAGCACATTCAACGTTGACCATTCAAAAGTGGCCAATATTATTCTGTTAATTAAAAAGGAAGCGTTGCCGCACACGTGATGGAAATTACAAATTCAGACGTACTTAAAAAACATTAAATGACTAGTACCCAGGATGTGCGCACTGGTGAGGACATTTTGTTATCGGTCAGCTCTGCGTTGAATATTATTGCAATTATTGAGAACCGACTTCTGTGTTTAAAAACAAGCTCATGGAAGAATGCACATGGAGAATACACCGAGAAGCAAACGTCTTGGTGTGATGTGCAAATGCAAAACTGATGTGCAACAATAGCTGCAACCAGGTCTGACCATTACGAGGGATAATGCGGGTGGACCATGAGAGTACACACAAGACCATCAGGAGTGGCATCAACAATTGGACGAACCACACAACTCTTGTTCCGAGGTGCTGTGATCCACGAAACCTGACCCTCTTTTTTTGTTTCAAACTCCGTTCACGTGGATATTTATTTACTTCTTACAACAGTAACTACAATTAAATAAATTAAACTCAAAATATGTTAAGCAGCTAAATCTTCAAATAAAATCAACTTAATAACATCGCCTCCCGTAAAGAAGAGGAGGGGGGGGAGGAGGGGGGGCTCAAAAACACTGTCTTCACTTTCCGTCGAGGAAATAGAAATGAGGGCAAGAAAGGGGGCAAAAGCATAAACGTTGACGAAGCACCGCCGTAGTCACCGCCGTAACCGCGCCGTGTCCTGCGCGATTATCATATCGTCGGCAAAGTGCATAGACATCACACACAGCCCATATGACAAACCACTGTGGGGACACGGCACCAACTTTGCAGATCCTGATCCTGGAGAGGAGTTTCATGGCGACTTCTGCTACCCCCCCCCCCCCCCTTTGTCCACTGCCACGTCCCCGAGTGGCGCCATTTCGCGTGCGGAAACCTCGCGGTGCCGTGACGTTCTGCCGGAAATTTCCCGCTTCGAGGCCCTGCATTGCATCGCTGGCCTAACAGTAACACATTCGGTTGGGTGGGGGGGCTATAACGACACATTTCGTCGCATGCGACGTCGGTCGGTAAAAACTCAGTAAGCGTCATCCCGTCATTGACACACGTTTCACGTTATGACTGACATTGTGTGTGACACATACTTAAAATCAGTGAGAGACTTCCAACGGCACGGCTCGGATTCTGCTGCTGTGAAAACAAAAAAAAACAATCTGGCGCCTCCTGACCTGCGACGGCCTGGCTTGGCCTAGCCCCGCTGTGGTTTGGATGTTCCAGTGGAAAAGGAATAGATGCATGAGTAGGTACCTGGAGGGGTAAGGGAGATATTTTGGTTTTACCCCCGCCAATTAAAAACGAGTTGTGTCACGCATTAGTGTGAGTAATGGAGCAGTGAGTAAAACATTGATGGCATGCAGAGTTTGAAGCTTCGATTTAAGAAGTCCTCTCATTCCACATTTTAGCTTGAGAGCAAATGAAAATCACATAATTTCCCAATATAGCCATTCAGCTTATCATTTACAAGAACATATCTTGGGTACCAAGGTTTATGACACGGATGGATTTCTGTCCATTCACCACAACAGATATGCGATTAGTTCCAGCCATGACATTGCGCTGCAACAGAAGCTGAAACTCGTTTCAGATGTATTTTAAAAAGTGGCCTCAAAAACGCGTCTCCTGAAACTGTTCAAAACTGCAGTTCAAGTAAAAGTGGCACCGTGTTCCCAGGGCTTCGATTTAATACGACATAAAAAAAACTTTCAGTGCTTAAACCATTAAAACATTCGCTAAACACACTCAAGTCTGCAATGCGTTTAGAGAAAATAGCTACAAAACAATTATGGAAGAAAAAAAATAAACACACGCAGAACCACCATCTCAATGTTGGTCTCGTTATGAAAATGGACAGTTTTTTTTGCCGTCGGTATTCAGCACCCATTTCCATGCTGCTAAATAGGATTAAAACAGTGAATTTTGTTGAAATTAAATAAAATTCCTTTCCAGCTCACAACTCAAGTTGGCCAGAAGAGTTCCAAAAAGTGGGCTGGTTTGGGAACAGCAGAACGATGAAAAGAAACCACGTCTATTGAAATAGTGTGGAGGTTTTTGTTCCTCCCATTTTTGGGATCCAAAGAGTTAAGGTGTGACCCACTAATACCGCAGACCAGAGATACAAACCAAACACATTGGTGCCACTAAGCCCATTTTCCCGCTAGGGGCTTTTGCACTTTTTGCTTCATTTGAATGTGTTTTTGGAACGTTTTTAAGCCAATTACATGTCATCGTTCTTAACACATCATACATTTTCATGAGGGTAGCAGCAGTTTGTTCCTTATCACGTAAGCCATCTGATCATCTGACACCGAGAAATGTGGATTTTCAAGCCAATCCATAGCTTAGTTGAAATGACTTGAATAAACACATCCTTGCTTACAGACTCCTGCAGCCATATCTTGCTGTGCAGATGAATTCAAATACTTCCTTACAGTAAAAGTGAGAGCACGTGCCTCCTAGAAAACATGTAAAGGTCTTGTGTCCCGATGTTTCGAGGCCTTATTACAAAGCTGCAGGCTTTGGCGGAGCACTCAAAAAGCTGTCCGTCTTAATCATTTTCGGCATCTTCATTTCTTCATGCCAATGCCCAAGAGGGACCTCTGATCAAACAATATGAACGGGTCGCAGAATAAGGAGCGCTGGGAGCAAGAAGACCATCGGCCGCATCGAAGGTGGTGAAAAGTAGGAGAGATGCGTGCAAGTTGCTGCTTGTCAGCAGTAGCGTCGTAAGGGGGGGGGGGGCAAACAAGAAAGCTCATATTTGTCGCGTTACATCCCCCTCGGTCGAGTCCTCAGACAGCATTCACGGCCCCAGGATCTTCATGTTGTCATCATGCAAGTGGTGAAAGCCCATCATTTTCAGGGGAGGAGGGGGTGCCCTTACGACAGTTAATAAAAGCTCTTGCAACTCATTGCTATACCTTAGCTTCTGATAAATGATGCCCGATCCGACAAAAGACCCCGCGCCGACCACCCCTTCTGATGCACGGAAGGGAAATAGGTGGAAACTTTATAAAGTTCTGCACAGAGAAACCCCCCCCCCCCCAACTCCCCCAAGAGATTGCAGTTTTGCACTGAAAACTGAAGCAATAAAAAAAATTGAAATAGAAATGATCCCACTTAAGATGCCACTGTTTGAAAGGGCGGTGGAGTAGGGCGTGGAGGGGGGGGGGCAGGTGGAGGGGATCAGGGTTGGGCGGCCGTGGCTGCTGGGACCGGTGCTCCGATGGGGTTCCCCGCTGGGGACAGCACAGGCGAGGCTGCCATGGGCCCCATCGGAGACGACACGGCTACCGACGTCATTCCTGCGCGCACACGAACAAGAGGCAAAGGAATCCACCATCTACCCATGTAGCCGTACAGATTTTGTGACAGGGCACAAGTGCTGTTATCAAGCACCTGTCAAGGCCACCGAAAAGCAACCAGGTGGTGACGTGGGCCAGCACCATGCCCGACCGCCTTTGTTTTCCCCAGTGCTCCCAGTAGTGCTTTTGTTTACGTATTGCACCACGCGCTCACTGAAGGTCGAATAGACATGTAAAGGCAAGCGACTTTCTAGGAATGTAAATTATTCGCCCACCGCTGCACATATTACCGATTGAGACTCGCTGTTTGTTTTGCTCGTTAAATAATTGCTTATTGTTCACAGGCTTTTCTCAACCCCCTGCTACTGCTGAATGAAGGCCTCCCCCTCGCCGTGCCTGTCACAGGGGTTGCTCGACTTCACCACGCTGGTCAGGGCGGGTTCGTGAAAGGGTGGCCCCGAAGGCCGTTTCAGATTATTACAAGTGAAGCTAGCCATGGCCTGAAATCAAACAAGCCACCAGGTTTGTAGAGCAATGCAATAATATGCCACAGCTCAAATATGCCTGACACGCAAGAACGCATAAACACACGCATATGACATCTACTGTATGCCACAAGATGGCAGTGGTTTCACTATTATGATTGTGCCAGGCTAGGTGCAAGTTAAGACCAATTGCAGTCAGTGAAATGTTGCTGGCAAAAATTGTGGGCCATAGCCAGGTAAGAAATAAAAAAAATGAACGAATTGTTTGTAGTAATTATTTCCTTGCATACATTTCCAATATGACATCTACGCACAACGCAAAACATTTCTAAGCTCCGAAACTCACTATGAAATTAACAGCAAGTATCGCCGACAACCATCACATCACATGCCCGTCAAATTTTATCTGAAGGCATAAAACTCACTGCAACATTAGAACAATAAAAGGAAGACCTCTCGACTCACCGGAGATCATGTTGGAACTGTTCACCGGTGCGGTGGAGTTGTTAGGAAGACTATTTGTGCCTATACGGCCTTGCTCCTTCACAATTGGGTCTAAACAACAAAACACAAAGACATTCAATTAAGTCTGAGTAATCACAACAGCTCTTTGTCTAAACCATGTTCTCCAGTCTTCACCACGGCAGTCACCGTGTGCCATTGATGAAGGATTCAGATACCGCACGCCACGAATGTCAGCCATGGCGGGGAATCGAACTCGGGTCGCTGAGTATTTAGCACACTGTGCCAACCACTGTACCGTCGCTCCACCCAGTTGGTATAGGTCAGGGGTCGGCAACCAAAATAACAAGAAGAGCCATTTCTTTCCAATTCGGTACAAAATTCAGTATTTCAAGAGCCGCAATGCATCTGAGTACATACTGTACATACGTACATATCGTCAAGAAGCAGCCCGTAAAGAGCCGCATGCGGCTCCTGGAGCCGTAGGTTGCCGACCCCTGGTATAGGTGGTATGCAAATTGCACTGTGTACAGAATTTCTTTGACAAACGTATGCCTTAAATACAGTTTTAGGATCTCTTACAGATGGCTTGCTCGTTGGGAAACTTTGAGCATCTTATATAATTTTACTTTTCACGACTCTTAAAGGATTTGACTATATAAAATATTAATTCGCTGCATTACTACGTGACGACACCTTGTAATGTGCCTTTTGATTGGCTGGGATTTAGGTCACATGACCTCCGCTGTGCAGCCCCAAATGTAACGTACTTGCGATATGTAGCTACATGCTGCCTCTGACGAGCTATTGTGACGTGAGTGAACGGCTGGATATGGGAGGCTGTACATTTGCTTCTCTCGTGTTAAATAAAACAAGAACTGAAGAACATATGCCACCACCTGTCATACAAGTTCCATTTACAGTGCCTAATTTTAATGGGGATGCAGTTGAGGGGACAAGCCGGCTCGTGGCCGAGGTAGCCAAGGGAGACAACGGTAAGGCAGAGTGTGACCGAAGACGTTTCAAAGGTATGCAGAGGAGAAAAGGAACCTCTCTAGCCTGAAATGGCTGTGGAGAAGCAGCGACCTCCTATTGAGCGGAGGTTAATTGGTGGTTGACGGAAAACGTTGATTGCTGGAGCAGACAGCATGTCAAAGGGAGTGGAGCAAGATGACACGGAGGGGGGGGGGGTGGCAAGAGGAAGGCCAGCTGTGTCCATGAATCATTGACACAGTAAGGGAGATCTTATAGTAAATCTAGATTTGGAGCTAGCGGAGGGGATCCAAGCAGCGGGGTGATGTGGTCTCATGTACGGGTGCAAGGTGTTGTGAGGTCTGCACTCCCTAGTGCACTGCCGAGCGCTTGGGCGCTGGAGGCCGCTCACAGAAGTAGGGGTGCTCCATGGCCTCGCGAGCCGTGAGCCGCGTCTGGTGGTCGTAGCGGAGCAACTTGTCCAGAAAGTCGAGCGCCTCGGGGCTCACCAGGTGCTGATTCTCGCTGTGCACGAACCGCTCCCAGCGCTTGCGCGAGTGCCTGCAGGTTCACGGCGTACACACACACACGCGCACGGACGCAAGCCAGCACAGAACCACGCATGGGGGGAAAACAAAGGAGATGCACAGCTGCACTTAGCGAACACACGCACACGCGTAAAAATGTATGTGCGCATATCCACATACATGCAGCCAGGTGCCAACTATGTGCATGGATGTATGGTATAAACATCCCCTGTATAGCCTTTAACAGACTATTGGGGAAAGAGCTTTTTGTGGGCAATTATTAAGGCCAGCATGGCGCAAAGAGGGGGTGGTGTGGCAAAAAACACCTGGTCGAAGTTTGTCCTTTTCAAGCGCTGTAGCTTAAAACACACCGCACCGGGTACTCACTGAAGGGCGAGTCGACATGTGCACGCATCCCGCTCACACATGCAGGTACGGTGTCTGATTACATTAAGCAATACACAAGCAATTACCAAGGATGGCAGAAATGTTTTGCGTTGTGCGTAGATGTCATATTGGAAATGTATGTCGTTGAAGGCAAATATGCTTGTAACCATAAATATGCACATAACACCCAAACATACGTGGGGGAAATGCATGCACGCACGATGGAGACGAGCACACGTGAACGAACACAAGATGGTTACGAAAGAGACCGAGACTGATCCTACAACCGAACTTCACCGCAATCATCTCTGCCAATAAGTCCGGTGATGATGACTAATTATTTCGACATCTTATTGAGATTTATATAGTGCCTTATCTCAAAGTGCAACAGAATAGATGCACTGCCTCATTGTTTAAAATGGATTCTTAAGTTCATGATCCATACATGGATTCACGAGCACAAGAACGACATTATTCGTGATTTCGAGAAACTGTATGTAAATATGGGCCTATGTATGTTGAACTTATTTCGCACTGTACGTAGCCAACCGTACTAATCAGAGGTGCTCATACTACATTCAGGCTAGGCAAAAAAGAAAACAGGAACCGAGCCAGTAAAAAATTAGGTGAAAAAAATCTAATCGCAACTCTGAATTGTCAGAAATCATTGCACCACTGCTTTGGAGGGTGGCAGGCGTGAATTTATGGATGCCGAAACAATCCACGTCGACTTTTGTCACAAATTCATCCCAGCTGTGTTGTCAGTCAAGGTGTCAAGAGGTTAAATTGCATCTATTAAAACTCACCACATTCAGCAAGTGCGTTATTACTACGTCCGATAGGGTCTATTTTCTCCGTACCAACAGATGGCAAGAAAGAAACTTGGTTTGAGGAGTTACAATAATAGTTTGAAGTATTTTGTTTTCGAATATTCTTTTTTTCTCACCAAATTATTGCATTTGCGCCATCGGTATTAAGTCATGTGATGAAGGGTCCATTTTAGACATCGTGCAGAGCAGTAGACTTTATGTTTTGTGGAGAATAGATGCGCAAGATATTCTTCATTGGAAATCTAAAATAATCGAGGTGGTACAATTATCTTTTTAAATCCTTTATATTAAGTTCACTTGCGCGCTTGCTTGCCTGCTTGCTTACGACCGTGCAAATCTTTCGGTCGTTTTTTAACCCACTTCCCGTGATCCAATCGAGCTGACATTTTGCACACAGACTCGTTGTGCGTGACAATTAATGTTCGTGACATTTTTTTTCAAAATTTTACACTGTTTAGGACAAAAATATTATATTTAATTACCAATTGCTTAATGGTGCCATGCAATCATCTGACCCATAGGTGGCAGCCATCTCAAGCCAGAGGACGAGAGGACTCTAGCCACCACACATATAAAGGATTTATAGTGAAAAACTTTGTTTTTACGGGTTAATTTTTACACAAAAAGCAAGGGGTTAAATTTCCTCACACACTCCGCTATGAGATCGTCGCATGATAGTCCAGTGGTTATTTCACAGTTGGGAGTTTCACCAAATGTAATAAACAAAAAATATTTTTTCGTGCAGTTTTTTGTGACCACACAGAGACCATGAACTCACTCCACCTGAGAAGCCAGTTTAATCAACAGGCAGCAACACAAATTTGAACCCAGAGTCTCAATGGCACCGGCCTCAGTGCTCTGACCTCTGAACGACCCCCCGGCGACCCAAGTATGTTTATTTATTTTCTTCTATACATTCTTTGAATGGTCAATTTTGACATTCATTCAATAAATTCAGAGCGGAAAATTAAAACTCATCATACAAAAAAGGTTTCAGCTCATGGCGTTGCCATGACAATGAGACGAAAGCAAAAAAATGTTATTAAACGAGCCCACAAAGGGAACATACAAAGAAACTATGGGGGAAGCCAAAGAAATTCAGGATGTTAAATCGTTCCGAGATTTTTACATAAATGAAAGGCGATTTCATCTTATGTTTACGTTTCATTTAAAAAAACACGAACTCCCACCCATTTCGGGTGTGTTAAAATGAGGAAAGGGAAAATTCAATTATTGAGCTCAACCTGACCCCTCCCGTGACCTTAAACAATGACATTCAAGATATCCAGCACCAAACTCTAGCAAAGGTCAGATGTTGTATTTAAAATGAACAACATGCCAAATATTCAAGAAACCCACACCGTGTAACCCACCTCAACCCCTCGGTACCAAACAATACGTAATAAACACACTGCACCTCTGCAGTAAATAAAAACTACAAGTAAGAGAAATCTATATTTATTTCATAATAATAATCTGTAACCTTTTGTCAATCCACGACTGAATGAAGAACTCCCCATGCTGTCTGCCACAGGGAATGCTGGACCATACTTCACCATGCTGGTCAGTGTGTTTTAGTGAAGGGCTCAGAACAAATTCAGATATCAATTGGCACAATCTGGCTGTCGCCTGATGCTAGTTGTAATGACTTGCGAAACGTCGTTCTCGAATTGTAAATGTTGTGGGTTTACTCTCCAACACACCGATGTGCTGTTATCGGAACAAATTGGCATGTTTTGTTCACGTGACAAACATTACTCATTGGCTATCGGGTGGTAGTGGGTTTAATGACACATTTATATGTACGCGATCCAACCCAAAAACCTTTATTATGGATATAAATTGCCACATATTAGATTTGACCAGGACATTAACTAATATTGCAGTGCGCAAACTAGGGCATCTCCATGAACCGTCAAACACAGCGAGTTGGAAACGGGTGCTCCACTCCAGATATGACAGATTTTCAACTTTAGCAAAATTTGTGCTTTGCATTGTAGTATTAACTGTTCAGAGCTAAAGAAGGCTTTGGTGTGCAAAAAAACAAGCGTTTTCGATGCCTGCTTAAGCAAAATATTATGAGAATCCTCTATTCACAAAGCTAAAACGGCTTAAATTAGTGTGGTGCCAATGTCTTTGGCGATCTGAACAAACCATGTGGGAAAGAGGTACAAGTGTGGACAGTGCCTCATTGACGATGAAAAATCCACATCGACGACTTAAACAAAGATAAACATCAACGAATCAACAGATCATTGCAGCTCTAACAGTCAGCACATGTAAACATAAGAGGGTGTTTCAAGAAGTAAAAACAATTATATTAACTCTGTGATTTTTGTAAACACTGATTGGTGGGACAGGACATAAGACTGGGTACTTAAGCACAACAATTATTATCTGCATATTTTTACACTGGAATGCTGTGGTGAGATGTTAACGACCTGACCTAGTATACAGGAGGTCGTGGGTTCGATCCCGACCCTGACACCTGCTGTATATTTGGAGTTTGCGGTGTCTCTCTCATCATCATCACGGTGGCTCTCTCATGATCATCACAGTGGCTAGGAGATGTTGACCACCTCGTCTGGTATACAGGAGGAAGTGGGTTCGATCCAGACCCTGGGTCCTCTGGTTTTTCCCTCCACATTTAGAAACAACACGCGTTTAGAGTATTTGGCTTCTATACATTTACACACGATAGGTCACTTCGTAGTACTATCATTTGTGGCCAGGTCGCTTCTGAAAAAGAGCTATATAGCTCAGTGGGCCTTACCTGGTAAAATTAAAAATAGTTCAGTATATCAAGTGACAAAATCCGGCAGGACTCTTCGACAAATACACATTCCAGTGAGACGTTTCCTTTTGTTCCCTAAGGACGAGTGGAATTTACAGAAGAATGCCGTGAAAGTATTTAGACAATTCTATGAATCGTGGAAATGTTTACAATTGGGTGGAACGGCTGCATCCAGGGAGTGACTATGCTGACAATGGCAATATAAGTATTAGGCCAGTTAACACTTCAACTCAAGCGAATGTCATTCATGTTGAGACAATTCATTTGGATGAGAGGTGAGTAGCAATCATGAAAGTTCTCCAGTGCAGAAAAAAATCAAGATCTAACCTGCCAGCAGAAAGGAAATTAAGAATCTACCACTAGGCTTTGTGCATAATATGCACAAGAATGGTGATGTCCTCATGGCATGCAACGCATGCTGGGACTCCTGTTTTGGTTTTTGAAGACTCACTTTGCACACATTATCATCACTGTCCAAATAATCGCATTCATCCCACCGTTCACCTCCTAAACGATTTAAAAAATCTCCACGTGGTGGATACCCTGTTAACACCCCAGTGAGACTATCGGGCAACCATTGCTAATCTCATTGTTAACTTTCGTCTCTTTTCTTATTGAAACACCTTCCAAACACCAATGACAAACGTACGAGAACACAACAAAAAAGACAAAACGATCACGCACGCGCACACGCGCACACACACACACACACCCTCGCTCACACACATGAGTACAATCAATGAGCCGTATCGCTGAAGCCCTGCTCACTTCCCACTGCAGGCCGGGACTACAAGAGGCTGCGGTTTTGGAGGCCCACACCTGCCGAGGATGTCGTTGAACCGCGGGTCGAGCTCTATGTTGTACTTGTCAATGTAATCGTACAGGTCTTCCGTCCCCAGTACTTTGGCAATCCGCACCAGCTGCACGCATCGAACAGAACGGGTCCTTTCCACATCACCGGCGGTCATCACACTTACAGAGACCGACCGCAGGACATGCTTTGTTTTCCAATCCTCTCCTCGTGCTTGGCTTATATCTGTGTGTGTGAAGTCTGAGTGTTCTACTCCTGTATGTAGTTTTTTTTTTAAATGGGTAATAAAGTTTTCTCCCTTACACAAGGATACTTACCTTCCTGTAAGATTTTAAAAATGTATTTGTATTACATCACTGTTTTTAAAGTTGATATTTGCTTTTGACTTTTTGGACCTCAAACTGTTGGAATACTGGCGCATAATAACTTTTATTATTATGGAACCTTCTTTTATAACAAATCGACTGCAATATGCCTGATCTCATCAGTTCTCGCTAAGTAGGGATGTGCCTGGATAGTGCTTGGATGGGCAAACCACCACGCACAAAACAGGTTGTTATAGGCTGCTACGACGCTACGTCGTCAGTAGAGGGTAGTGCAGAAAAAACAATGTTGTACTGTACTATGCCCCAACGTCTATGTTCCCCACCTTCACGCTGGCCATGCTGGCTAGCGTGTTTAATGTTCAAATAACCCCCTTGTTTGACATGGCATGGAGAGGCCCTCATCCAGCGCTTAATGAAAGAAAAAATACAACAGGCTATACATGGTGTGATTACAGAAGAGCTGTAAGTCACATTAACCACATGGAAACACCAGGATGAGGGAGGGTCAGATATGGTAAAAAACTGAAGTATCTATGTGTACAACCCACGACAACGATAATTAACATTTTAGTAATTAAGTTGTATGTGTGTCTATTTTAAACATGGTACAGAACGCTTGTAAATAACATAAAAAAGCTTTTAGCATGGAATTTTTTCAAATGATGGTACGCTTTGACAGTCTTAAATAAATTACAGTGCAGCTGCCAGAATCAAACTTATTCAGCTCCCTATAAGCAAGACTCGTACTTTACAATATCTCATTAGGAGGACCAATGTTTACGAGCACCATTTGCTTAAACTTGCAAACTCTCAGCTGGTTTTACCTCCTCAGCTTGATCAGCAAAGGCAGGAATAATATAACATTTTTACATGGACATATGTAAAAGGAAGATAATTTATTTAGTACGTTAAGAGCTCTATTCAATATACCGATGTCATCTTGTCAGGAACCCATTGTAAATTAGATATTAATCTCCAGGGCCAATGTTGATTAAATATTCATAAATAAATACAACTACAAAGGAAAACTAAATGTATCTGTTCTTTTTCCTCCAATTGTAGATGCTTTATATTTAGCAAGTAAAAAAAAAGTTTAACTGGTATGTCAAGTTACTGTGCATCACAGCTAGACATACTAGACTGCACTAAATCACACCACTCTGAACTACAGCACACAATCTTAAACTAATCGACACTAGAAGTAGCCATATAACTCTAGACTGCACGCTGCAAGCACACCACACGGGACTACACCACAGTAGGCCACAATAGGCTAAATACACGCCACTACATGGCCATCACCTGGTCATAGTTGTCATGTCCATGGAAGAAAGGTTCCTTGCGGAAGATCATGGAAGCCAGCATGCAGCCAAGACTCCACAGGTCGAGGCTGTAGTCGTACATCTGCATGGCGACAACATGGCAATCACTGCACAATCCAGACACACAGCGCGCAGGCCGCACCAACGTAGGGCATGCCTAGAATTGTGTGGCTGTTTAATAATAATAATAATTTAAACTTATAAAGTGCCTTTCACTTGGAGGTGACGAGGTACCGTACAACACACACACACACACATGAAGGCTTACACCGAACAAGTAAGTGATTTCACTCCCTAACCTGAACACTGCTTTTTATGACAAAATAGGGTCAAAATTCTTCACAAGTTGATTTATGTGGCCGGCCACATAGCTTTAAAATCAGTGTAAATGGATCGCAGAATTCAGGGTGTCTGGTGTTGGCCAAGAATTCATATGCGGTATCCTCAAAACTGTCTTCAGCCCAAGTGAGGCTTTCCTGGATCAATAAAATAGTTTTCACTACAAGCTTTCACACCACTTAGCCTCATTGGCCGGCACAGCCGTTCAACGAAACGACGGGTCACGACACCGTTTAACGAAACGTGTATCCCTAAAACGAATATTCCACGATTGCATTTGTCTGCAATGCACACCAGCGGAGCTTCAAAAACTAAAATTCAGCAGAACCAAAGGATAGAACGATCAATGTGGTTTAAATTAAAAGATACGGTCACTTAATAAGATGCCATACAGTAATAGGTTTCTACCCTTTCAACTGGTACAAAAACTGACACCTTTATACAAGGCATCATGTTTGCAATAACCACAACACAAGCAGTCAAAATGCAAACAAAAAGAAACAACTCTGATGATGATATGCACTATCCTTGAAGTTGATTGGTCCACACCCGAGACAGCTCATAGTGTAAATGCTTACCCCGAGCTCTCAATACTCTGATAGTGCGCTGTCTTTGAGTTGTACGCCTTTTGGCGTCATCTGGTCCAACACGAATGGAGACTAGGCTCTAAGAAAAGCTGTCTCGTGTGTGGACCAATCAACTTCAAGGACAGTGCATATCATTATCATCATCAGAGTTGTTTCTTTTTGTTTGCATTTTGACTAGTTGTGTTGTGGTTATTGCAAACATGATCCCTTGTATAAAGGTGTAAATTTTTGTACCAGTTGAAAGGGTAAAAACCTATTACTATATTTTTCCACTGGTAAAGGAGGTCTCATAGTGTAAGATGCCATACGTTCAACCGTCAAACCGTGCAAGCGTGGAGCACTCCACCTGATAGTCGACGAGCAGCTCGGGGCCCTTGAAGTAGCGAGAGGCGACGCGCACGTTGTACTCCTGCCCCGGATGGTAGAACTCAGCCAGGCCCCAGTCTATGAGCCGCAGCTGTCGGTCGGTGCAATCAGAGAAAGCATGACTGGTGAATTATTGCGCATTTCTAATTTACCCCCCCCCCCCCCCCGCGGCAGCATAACAAAAGGCTGATCTTCTTGATTCTTTCGGTAAAGTCACGTAGAAGGGAAGTAATAAAATAATAAAAATAAAACATAAAATAATTCTCACGACGTTTCGGCCACAACGCAAGCAGCCGTCTTCAGGTGGAGAACAGGTCTGTCGAGAAGGCAGAGTCTGAATGGCACGCCCCAGGCTTGGAGAGACTATTTATGCTGGGATGGAGGGGGGGAGAGCGCCTTGACAAAATAATTTGCATATCTTATCTTCTTCCGCCCCCTGCATCACAAAGCTTCAGTTTGAACTCCATGCGTTGCCTCCCAGCGCCCCCCCCCCCGTGCCTAACTACGTTGCCTCTTCGGTCCACAGCCCGCCCACACACTCACCATGGCCCCTCCCCTCCCTCCATCCCCCGCGACTATATAATTCCTCGTCACAGCCATCTCTTAGACACACTTAAGTGGTTGTGCTTTCGCTACGTTGTCCCCACCTGAAGGACGCTTGTGTTGCGCTTGAAACGTCGTGATTTAATGTAGTTGTTTTCATTTTTAAAATTTTATTTTTTACCTACATGACTTTACCGAAAACACCAAAGAGTATGAATCCTTGCAGTCACGAAAGCTTCAAATCTAGAATTATGGTGAATTATTGGCCAGCACCAACTGCTGATCCGGAGTTCAATCCCATGGAAAATAAGTATAACCCGTAAAAACAACGTTTTCACTATATATCCTTTATATGCGTGGCAGCGAACTTAATATAAAGGATTTAAAAATATATTCGCCTGTGGTGGACGCGGGGATCGATCCCACGACCTTTGGCATGGGAAGCGAGGGCGCTACCAACTGCGCTACTCCGCCACGGCCTGTGGAGGGGTTACGCTCTGGGCTCTTACACTGTGACGTTCAGCCAAAGCCAAGAATGAGTTATATTTGAATATATGTAAAAGAATTTTTTTTTGCCTAAAAAGTGTAAAATTTGGGGAATTTTTTTTCACGAACATTAATTGTCTGGCACAACGAGTCTGTGTGGAAAATGTCAGCTCGATTGGATCACGGGAAGTGGGTTAAAAAACGACCGAAAGATTTGCACGGTCCTAAGCAAGCAAGCAAGCACGCAAACTTAATATAAAGGATTTAAAAAACACCACTCTCACTGTCAAAAAGGCAATCATCATCACCACTTAACATTCATATTCCACCTGCCACCCAGCACATCTCAAAGTAGGGCACCCCCGGTGGCAGCTATCACTGTGAGGCAGGCCAACGCAGCACTGTCCATAAATTGGGCATTTGTCTACGGGTAGTAGTTTACGAGTAATTGATCTAATTTGGCATAATTGGTCTATGACTTCGGCACCCTTTTGCCTAATCTTTTTTTAAATAATGCCATGGGATCTTCATCGTTGACTGTTGAGTAGGTGGCGTGTACCTACTTTGTATCATGAATATAATCACGATATTAACCAGGATGGGTGCTGGGCTTGCACCGAGAACCTCTGCAACAGGTGGCTAAGACGCTACCGCTGGACAATGTCACCGCCCATGAATATAGCTCCATTTGGTTTCTTACAGCATAAACAAATAGAGTGGAATCTTCCATAATACAATGGTTTTCCAATGTTATCTTGTAAGCTTACAATGAATCATCACGTCCACAACAAAGAAATTTCACAATTCAGGGTCAGAAATTAAATCCCACAATCGATTCTACTTTGTGCTTGTGGTGCATGTGGAATCCATACAAACTATAGGGTTTTAACAACCCCGTAGGGTGTTTATGAATCAATAATATATAAATATATGATGTTGAAATAATTCATGTTCACACACACAATTTCATACATATATTTATAACATAAGAATTGATTTTAATTGATGAATCATTCCATTACTCAGAACAGAGTACTTTCCCAAAAGCCACTATTTCCTCAGTCAATTTCACACAACTGCCAAGTCATACCTACAGCGCATGCATCACCACCAACATCATCATAATAAACGTCCACTGTTTATCCACTGCTGCATTAAGACTTCCCCACAATGTCACTTACGGTCCTGTGATACCATAATAACCATCATTCATAGTGACTCACACCTGCCTGCCAGGCACTACATAGGTTTCGAGGGTTTTTGACATTGAAACCCCACACACGGGAAACAGCAAAACCCAACATCACAAAAAGCATCAACAAACAGTCAATACATAACTGAAAGATCTTTCATCAAAGACAGATGTAACAGGTTTGTCATTTAAAGGCAAGTCTGAATTGTGACACCATTCAGACAGAAACCAAACGTTCTGGAAATGAATTACACAGTTGAGAAAAATGCTCAAAAACTCTATCGTCATCAGCCATGGTGGTCACTCCGTTGCTGGAACTCCGACCACCCCCAAAGCTGCCCGACACCGCTCATAATCCTGCGATGCAACAATCCATCTATCACCTGCACACAAACCGATTTAATTGCTCCATCTCCTCGGTTATCGTACATTCTTCAACTTCTACAATGAGGCTACAAAGGGGTGAGTTTTTCTATTTTTCTGGAGTATAAATATTAAATGAATCCGTCAAGACAGCCAGGCATCATGTTATTAAGGCCCTTATCGGTAAACAAATTCACGTCTCTTACAGATAGGAAGCCAATGCAAATCCTTCAGAAGTGGCTTGGAGACATTATCCTGTTATTTGCATTAAAAAGTTGAGATTCTGAGTTTTTAAGTTGGAACGCAGACAAACCAGTGTCGAGTGCATTACTGCTATCGATTAGTGATAATACCAAACTATGAATAAGATAGTTGAGAGAAAAGTCCTTGGTTTAATTCCCGACTGGGGTGACTTTCTGCGTGGAATTTTTAATTACTTCCCCTGGTCTGCATGGGTTTCCTCTGGGTTCTTCGGTTTCCTCCCATAGCTAAAAACAAAAATGTAATTTAACTGGAAATGGGCAAACATCCCAGTGATGAAACATTACCTGCAAATTGCTCAATTAGGATTACATATAACAACATCGTCCCCTACTGGGAAAACTTGTCGACACCCTCCTGGATATTCTTGAGACTCAGCGAGGCTTTCCTGGGTAAATGTTCGGAACAAACAATTAAGCGTGACGTTACGTTTTTTAAATCCTTTATATTAAGTTCAATTGCTTGCTTGCGCGCTTACGACCGTGCAAATCTTTCGGTCGTGTTTTAACCCACTTCCCGTGATCCAATCGAGCTGACATTTTGCACACAGACTCGTTGTGCGTGACAATTTATTTTCGTGAAATTTTCCCAAAATTTTACACTTTTTAGGAAAAAATAAATAATATTTAATTACCAATTGCTTAATGGTGGTAGGCAATCATCTGACCCATAGGTGGTAGCCATCTCAAGCCAGAGGACGAGAGGACTCTAGCCGCCACGCATATAAAGGATTTATAGTGAAAAACTTTTTTTTACGGGTTAATTTTTTTATATTTATAGAGGTTCAACTGAATTTGCAGTGTGTTCTTGAAAACACGTCCACCTTTGCACCAAGTTCCACCAATCGAACTGTAAAGACTTTGCAAATACACTAATGTGCTGCTGACCACTTGGGATAGCCATTCACCTTAAAGTTATGCACTCCGAACAAAAATTATATGAAAGCACAATATAATACGACACGCTGAATATTTAAAAGCTGCAGCGGGGTTGACTCGTCTCGCACGGCCCACCCAGTTGGAATGGTTACCTTTCTGTTCTCGTGGTCGATCATGACGTTGTGTGGTTTTACATCTCTGTGCATGATGCCCATGCTGTGGCAGTAATCCAGGGCCTATGGGAGTGACAAAGTGATACACAGGAAATTCCATACGTGTGCGTGCAAGTCGTCTTCATGAAAACTTTCTTCACATCCTATCAAATGCCAAGTCCATGCATCTCTCTCCAAAACATCCCATCAGGAATAGCAGTCGGTCAAAGGTATAGATATGTCCTAGAAGACATCTTAGCTAATTCTGACATCACTTTAACACGATTATCTTTTTGAACATCATAAGCACACCTTGTACATGCCATGCAATACAATTTGAGCTTGTAAAGCATATCAATGTGACTGCATTTCAACATACTGTATGAAAACGGTGATCTTTGCATTTCACAAGTTAGTAAACCACGTGTTTTACCCATGATTGGTGTGGTGGGTTTGCGTTTTCACACTCTCACATGCTAAAATGTCTGAACGCCACCTAACTAATGTGCCTTCATACACCGTTAATGTGAAAAGTACAACATATATGGAAGTGTTAAGGACTAGAAAAAAAAATCTCAGGCCTATTTAAAGCTTCATTGAATTACTCAGCTGTGTTTGTCCATGCAACCTTTAAGTCATTCAAGGTTGAAATGAGCAATGAAATATTTGTAATATTTTCATTATGAATGACATCTAAGGCCATGGAACAATAGATATACATCAGTAGCTAGAGGAGTATGTTACTGCTATGTGCACTTGTTATGTTGGAGTCCTAAGCGGCCCTTTGAATCATTTGTAAATAGTTGACAAATGCATGACTGACTGCTTGCTATCATGCAACAAGATTGATCACATTCCTTAACAGATTGAAAATGCAATAGTTTGTTTAAACCACACAGCGCACTCTTCCGTAATGGGTTGTCTATTCTTGCCCTTGCAGATTACGATGGCCATTCAAAGCTTACAGATGAATATTAAAACAGTCTCACAAGATGTACGGTTTTAGAGTAACCTAAATATTATTATAATTGTATAGTTTAGAAGTTTTACTGGAGAATAATAACTTGTGTACAGGGACCTTGGTTGGAGAAACATGCCTCTACAGAAGTAAAGTTGATTGATTGATGTGTTTGATACTTTTATGCTGTGTACCAAGAAAGCATGCAAAAACATGGCCACAACTGCAGAGTGGGTAGGACTAAATGTGTTCAGAACTCACTATTAAAAGTACATACATTTTTTTTAAGTCCGATTAAACAATAAGAATATCTAATTTTAAACTCTGAATTTTCGTTTTCTATTAATAGTATGGTACTATGGTCTATAACAGTTGATTCCCACTTGAAATTAATGAGAACCATTAAATTTTAATGCACAACATAATTGCCTAATGTGTGCAATTAAGACACATGAATAAATAAACGTGTCCTGTTTGACCTAGTAATGCAAATATTGATTGAATCCCAAATATCCATTATTGCATAAGGATACTGTGCAACGTATTATTTTGTTGGTCTTTATTAAGAGTTAAATGGCAATCGTAAAAAAAACACAACCTTGTAACTCACCCGTAAGATTTCGTACATGTAGAACCGAATGTCGTAGTCTGTGAGGGTTTGGTAGAGTTGCTGTCACAGGAGTAAAATACAAGCACAAAGGGACCATTTATATTGTTGTGAAATAAAAAAAACGTACATGAAGATGCAAAAAAAGAGCACTTTTTATCAGTTCCCAAATATTGTTAAGTTGATGGTATATTTATTTTAAGAATATATAAACATACTCTTTGGTTCTTTTGGTAAAGTCACGTAGGTATAAAATAAAATAGATCACGACGTTTCGGGCGCAACACAAGCGTCCGTCATCAGGTGGGAAAGCATGACGGACGTTTGTGTTGCACCCGAAACGTCGTGATCTATGTTATTTTATACCTACGTGACTTTACCGAAAGAACCAAAGAGTATGGATTCCTGCAGTCAAGAAAGCTTCAAATCAATATAAAAATAGCCCAGTGCTTGCACGATTTGTGTGACGAATTAACAAAGCTAACTAGATGCTGTGAAGCAGATATTTAAAGACCCACTGACAATTTGAAAATGTAGGCCACTATGTGGCCTGGTACAGTTTTGGAACATTCTGCAACATTTACCCTCATTTTTTTACGGTGTCTTTACCGAAAAAACCTAAGAGCATGAATCCTTGCAGTCACGAAAGCTTCAAATCTAGAACTAAGAGTATTGCCCACATTTATTCCATATTGTAGCACTCACTGCCCTTGCTGGGATTGCATGCCGCCGAAGTGATGAAACATCTTAATAGAGCTATCCAGCAGTAGGAGAATGTTTGAAAGTACTCTATATTAAACCTCCACATCCTTTGGACATGATTGTCTGTCCATCAGTCCCTCCCCTCCCTCCGTCCTGTCAGACAGTAAAACTTTTACCAGGTAAGGCCCATTGAGCTATAGAGCTCTGTTTCAGAAGTGACCTGGCCACAAATGATAGCTCAACGAAGTGGCTTATTATGTAGAAATTTATAGCAGCCAAATACTCTTAAGAGCATGTTTTTAAATGTGGCAGGAAAAACCAGAGGGCCTGGAGAAAAATCCATGCAACCACGGGGAGAGAGACAGAGAGCACCGAACATGCAGACTCCAAATATACAGGCGTCAGGGTCGGGATCGAACCCACGACCTTCTGTATACCAGACTAGGTAGTTAACATCTCACCACTGCTCCAACCAGACATTTAAACATCATAACTTAATTATACTGAACTATTCTGGTTAAGCTCCAGCCAAATACTAATGTATGTGTACTCATCCACAGAACAGAATGTGCTAGCACTTCAAATCCAGTTAAATAGCACATATTAATTAACACATGACAGTTAACACATTTTATATTTGCATGTATATATACACACGGAGAGATATTGAAAGTGCATCATCTTCCGACCCCCTCCCCTGCCCCACGCTCCACTTATAGATAGCAATGATTAATTACTTAAGGAACGAGTTGTTAACCGTGCGTCACCCACCTTGAAGTCTGTGTTGTTAACATGTTCAAAGACGAGTGCAGGAGTTCTCGACTGCAGAAAGAGAAAAACAAATGTCAAGGATATAAACACACCATAATCATAGGCTATTACAGTGGTCCTCAACATTTTTGTGAATGAAGTCCCCTGACCAAGGTTAAATTAAAATCAAACAAGCTGATGCATTAGTGTTGTAACGCGCCGACGAGAATCACAAAACAATTTTCTTAAGTCGCAAGGGCAAGGAGATGTGTTGTTGCTATTACGTGGATTGCAATTCAAGACCAAATCAAGGACAGAACATCCACCAGAAATGGCAATAATAAAGTTGGCATTTCTATCAAATCCACACTACACATCCATTTATATGTGCTTCGCCATAAATGGCCAATTTGACATTCTTAGCTCAGTGTCACGTCCCCATGACACTGAGCTAAGAAATAATGCCTCAAATATCATGTGAGGCAGTGACAGATTCACACTGGAAGGTGGGAGCGGAGCCCTATGCATGTCACCATCATCAGTGATGTCTACATGCTGACCTCAAGACTACAAGGAGGAAAAGGTAGATGATGTTTACAACCGCCTAGAGGAAGCGATAGAGGGAAAAAAAGGGAATCCACATTCATATCCAGGTCTCCCATTCCATTACTTCCAAATATCACAATTGCCAAATGCTTCATGTGCCTCCATATCTTGCAAGCTCCATGTTCATGTCTCGATCACATCATGCCCCATGTCTTGTCCGCCCCATATCGATCTCTCGCCATGCCCTGTGTCTCACTCGCCCCCCTTGCTTCCATGGCACTGTGCCCCCGTCTCACCATCCCCATGCCCCATCAGCTGCCTCCCTTTCTGTCCTGTATGCTGTCGAGCTTGGGTGCTAAATAATTAATAATCAACTCTTTGATAGCAAAAAAAATGGGGCATCTTGGCACCATTACCATAAGCCCCCCCCCCCCCCCCCGGCTTTAGTGTTCCTGAGATTCTAAATGTAAATCCCAACGTAAAAACAGGTGCTCTCGGCAGCCTCAACCTCCTCATCAATAACTGCCCTCAATTGTTCATTCTGTCTCATTTCTTTAGAACTGCTTTTATGTCTTTAGTATGTTGGCCCTTCCTCCGCACCTCCGATTAGCACGGTTGGCTATGTACCTACGAAAGTAGTTCAACGTACATAAGTACGCGCATGCAGCTCCGTAACGAAGACTAAACTCGCAGCACAACGCAGTGGAGGGCGTGTGGCACGCGTGTGGCACGCGTGTGCGCTTCCATCCACGCAGCGCATACGCGTGCCCCGTGGCCAGAGTGGCGCAGGTGAAGCTCGCACTTCCACATGCCCCCCCGCCCTGCACTATGCGCCGCGAGCAACGCGATAGCCATGCAGCAATGTTTTCTACGGAAATCAGAACAAATTCACCCCATCGACTCCTATAAACTGCAAAATGTAAATAAGATCCTTTTCTGCAATGAACTAGAGGGGTGGAGGGGTGAAGGACTTTTAGCCTGTTCCACCAACTAGTATGTTTAGTATGTATAGAAAAAAAGCTTCCTGAACATGCAGAATGGAGGGCATTATTTATTTGTGTTGTTCTTTCCAAAACAATTTTCTTACGTGACAGTGTTTAGAGTGTTTACGTGATGGATATGGAGTTTTTCTTTGAGGCTAGACACCACTAACTCAATTGGGATATAATTCGTGATAAAATATCCCCTACCCCACCAAACACATACAAACGGTAGCCTATAATGTACCTAAACAAGAAAGAAAAATCGTGCACACTTGTTGATTCTGTACCGCTTACAAATATGGGGTTTTACCGTAAGTATGTCATGAACGTGTGACATCATTGCATTGGCCAAAAAGGCTTACTCGCTCTAGATGGATTTTTCAAGTTTAGTGAAATCCTTTGAGACCATTTTGCCCAGTTTTCTCTCGGGTAATTCAATAACAGCAACAAAACTTTCTATAAACATTGAATTTACATTCGCTTATCTTCACTAGCGTTATCGCGACCCCGTGTTTCAGAGACAGACAGACACGGCTAATGCATTAATGCTTCCAACATTACTTTAAAATGTAGCGTTACAAACATAGCGATCGTTCATTTGGAGGTTTTAACATACATAACACTATGTAACACGATTTTTGTCCCTGGGTAGTAAGTGTTATTTTTTAATTGCTTATGCCTAAAAAGTATAGAAAATGGCTTTTATTCCCCACAAACTTTGCTTTTGTGACCAGGATATTATGTGAAGGAATGACACAAATGCACACGTTTTCTCATTGAAAATAGGTACATTTCAAAATATCACTGTCCTGGTCACAAAAGCAGTTTGTGGGGCATAATAACCATTTTCTGTACTTTTGAGGCATAAGCAATTATGAAATAACACTTTCTACAAAGGGACAATTTTTTTTTTGTTACAGTGTAATAACCTTATCCACGGCCTTGGCAATCTTTAGAATCAATGATGAACAATTAGCACAGATACGCAGGCAATGCATTAAGCCTCGCATGCTCTGAATGATGCACATGTTCTTAATTGGTTGTGGTGATGGCAGGGCCAAGGTTCATGCAGATCAATCGCAGTGCAGCAAACTAAGCATGGGTGCTATTATTTAACATCCGTGAAGCGATCACTCTGAAAGCTGCCAGTTCACCCTTACAATTAACCTATGATCAAAATATTTATGTACATTGTTTCCATACATTTATATTTTCGTCAGATTATGAAAATGTGTAACCAGTGGGTTGACAGCATGGACGCATTACAAAAAGCGGCAATTGTTCCACCTTACCCCACGCCCGCAGCGCACTCCCCCCAACACGTGAAACGCCACATTTCCAGAGACGCAATCAAAAGCTAAAGGTGCAGCCCCCGCAATGGTTTGCTCACGCGACTACCGACAGGAACGCCTGCCACAACGCGGAGCTCGGGACAGAGGGTATTTCTGCCTACTCTTTCACGCTGGCCAAACATCTTGATACTTTGCTACTGGCAAAAAGGTCCCATTAATATAGCCGCTCACCCAAAGCTAGTAATGCTCTGATACATGCATTGTCCTTTTTATTAATGCTACCCCTATCCGCTCCCTTTGATGCTGCTAATCCTGCATAATGCACGGGCATAATATGACTTTGAAACCCCCCCGCCCACCTCCTACGCATTTCACAAGTAGTACTAATCACATACCTGCATTTCCCAGAAATATGCTAAATTACTCTTGATATGCAAATTTTTTTGTCAAGGCGCCCTTCCCCCCTTCCAACCCAGCTTAAATATACGCTCCAAGCGTGGTGGTGTTTCATTCAGACGCTGTCTCCCCGACAGACCTGGTCTTCACCTGAGGACGGCTGCTTGCGTTGTGGCCGAAACGTCGTGAGAATTATTTTATTATGTTTTATTTTTATTATTTACTATTACCCTTCTATGTGACTTTACCGAAAGAACCAAGAAGATGCATTGTCCTTGTTCACCTTTGGGCGTTCTTTGGTCCAACACTGGTGAGACGAGGCCATAAAGAAGGCTGCCTCTGGTGCAGGCCAATCAGTTTCAAGGACAATGCATATATTGTGAGAGTATGCTTGTTTGCATGTTCACCACAAGTACATGTGGTCAGTGCAAACTTGATCTCTTGAAATGTGTGTATCTATTTGGTGTTTGAACATATTGACACCAGTTTTATTGCCAGAAAGGGTAAAACCTATTATTTTTCATGTCTTGAAAGAGGTTGGAACATTCAAACTTTTCCCCACCAAATGTGGTCTTCTGATCGACTAACTGTGGTGTACCCATTTAGACTGCCGAGTGAAAAGAGATTTAAAAAAACTTGTCCATTGCTTTGACTCAATTGCATATCATGAATTCTGGGCCATACCCTAGTTCCGTACTAGCCTGCCTCTCCTATTGTGGACCACTCCACTATGCGAACATCAGCTGTGATGAAATGTGCTCCCCTCTGGATGGAATGCATTTGGACAAACAGCCAGAAAAACTTCTGCGCTATTTTCCACAAACAAGCTGACATTTCACCTCCAATACGTTACGTACATGATTTGTTTTTACATTCTGACAATCTTAAAATATAAATAATACTGCAAACTGTAAAAACCAATGCAATAGCTGCATTCCTGGACATCTGTGAAAATGAGCTTGATAACTCATCAGATTTGTCCAGGATAAATAAAGATTCTGATACTCACATCATACTGCCGATACCATTTTTCCTTAACAGAAGGCAAGTAACGATTTACACACTCTCCCCCTTCCCCCATCAAGATGAGTTTGCGATTCGAATTCAAGAATTGATCCTTGTCTTATATCTACCATCTTGGTTGTATTTTATTTCCTTTTTTAAGGCTCCGTTAGCCTAAATGTAACATTGGCACAATTTGCATATTTCGATTTAAAGTATAAATAACTGATTCTCACACAGGTGATTAGATGTATGCATTGAGCATTGAAATGTATAAAGTGAGGCATAGTTACATGCCTACATAATGTCCAAAAAAATTTATTTTAGAGATAAAATCTTGAAGCTTCATTGCCTGAAACACAGGTTTTCAGGACACATCACTAAAACCCACATTAAAACATTCCTTGAAGAAAGTGTGAAAAAGTATCCTTCTCTTTCCTGGGTTTTATTTATCTCAACTACCCTTAAGCTAAGCCAATAGTCTTAAAATCGTGGCTAAAATATGAAAACAGCGATGGAAATTGGTTCGGAACTCACCACAGGGTCTTTTACTACATCGAGCAGAGTGATGATATTGGGTCCGCCGCGTAAGTTTTCTAATATTTTTATTTCTCTCTTGATTTTCTTCTTTTTAACAGGCTGTTATGGAAAACAAAAACGCAGCAACACGTACAACAAACAGTTAAAATGAATTATTCAAGCAACCCTTTATGTACAACCAGATGATAGCCTGACGAGATGTCTCTAACGAGATACATCAGTTTTAAAACCGGCCGTTACAATTACAGCATAGGTCCATCAGTAGTTTAAGTAACGCAAAGGAAGATTGCCACGATGCATTCACATGTGTGTCAGAATCTGAATATGTCTTTATACTGGAGGAATCAGATGAGCTATAAAGCACTTTTCCACAGATGTCCAGTAGGGGCAGGATCAGAATGATACAACAAACAATGCAAAAATACAATAGGAGTGCAAAGTATAGGAAAGGTAAGCAAATCACTTTAAGAAAATGTACAAATAAAACTAAACAATTTTTTTATCTTACCAGGTAACACTCATTGAGCTTCTTTTTCAGAAGCGACCACGCCACAAAATGATACCATGACCAAAATAAAGAGCAAACATGCGCAAAGGGATTGCATAAGAAAGGGAAGTACTAAAACAAAATAAATGAAAAGTTAAGCAGATAGTTTTTATTTTAAAATTTAGATTTTTTCACGAGAAGGCAAGTCTTGCACAGACCACGGAATTCAGAGACACCTGACGCATTTTGTATGTCTGGCGGCAGGGTGTTCCAGATTTTTTTTAAACTAAACCTATTTTTATTTTACCAGGTAAGGCCCACTGAGCTATACAGCTCTTTTTCAGACGCGACCTGGCCACAAATGATAGCTAAATGAAGTGGCTTTATCACGTGGAAATGTACAGCAGCCAAATATCTAAATGCATGTTGATTCTAAATGTGTAGGGAGAAACCGGAGGACCCAGAGAAAAACCCACGCGACCATCGGGAGAACATGCAAACTCCAAATATACAGGCTTCAGGGTCGGGATAGAACCCATGACCTTCTGTATACCAGACTAGGTAGTTAACATCTCACCACTGCTCCAACCAGACATTTAAACATCATAACTTAATTATACTGAACTACGCTCAAGAAGGATCGTCGCTCCAGCGTCGTATGATGGACTCGGTGAGATACAGAAGTGGGCGGTACAAGATAAAAAAAGACTCGCTCTTTCCGACATCACTTTTGCACACCATCATGTGCAAATGAATTAGACCGAACACTCAGCCAGAAGCGATGCTGGTTGTCACATGGCCAAGATTGGAGGCAAAGTCATTGTCCTCTCATGTGAATGGACAAAAACGGGAGGTGATATTGGCCCCTGACCAGGGTCAATGTAGCCGACATTAACTTCATCAACCGTACTTTATCATTATACTGTGCGCCCCTAATGCCGTACACCTCTCGGCATCAGGTAGAGACTACCGACGAAATACAATGTCAAAAAACAACACTGTCAACAACCAAACGAGAAAAAAAACCCTGTAAATTGAGGTCCCATGATGTGGTTGAGACTAATGTCTTTTTTGTCCACTTTATTTGAGTTATTCATACGCTATCTAAAATGTATTGTATTTAATTTAGTATTAAAATTATTATGGGTGCGTTAATTATATTTTCGGGTAAGCTGTTCCGCAACTTTGGTGCAAAAATACGAACTGCTCATTCAGCAATGCATAATTTTATCTGCCATTATTTTAATACAAAAGATGCACCACTGGATAGTAATTTGTTTGAAACGTAACTTGGCAATGTTTCTGCTAAATATAGTGGCCAGAGCTTGTTTGACAACTTGAAAGTGATCGTTAAAAGACAAATTTACACCTTCCAGCTCCTGGCAGTCTACGTAGTTCGGGTAGTCGAGGAGTGAATTTATGAGTTATTTTTATTGTAAGACAAGTCTGGCTGCAGCATATTGAACACTATACAAAGCCCTATGAGAAAGTGCACAGTGTTTTGAAATGCATGAAAAGCTTGAAAACACAGATTGATAAAAAAAAATTCGACATTTGAAGTTTTCGTGACTGCAAGGATTCATACTCTTTGGTTTTTTTGGTAAAGTCACTTGATAAAGTAATTTTGCTGTTGCGGTTCCACCTGAAGACGGACGCTTGTGTTGACTCCGAAACGTCGTGATTGAATTTATTTGTTTTCTTTACTAACCTACGTGACTTAACCGAAAAAACCAAAGAGTATAAAAAATCTACACTATGGGGACCTCATTTGCCAGTAAAAATATGATAATTGGTTCTTTACCCTTCTATCTGGCAACAAAACTGACACCTTTTTGCAAGGAGTCATGTTTGCATAGACCGCAATACCTGCAGTCATAAATACAAACAAAAGACATAACATGTCTTTTGTATAAAAAATGTATCATAAAATTTCTCCAACATCTATTAACCTAAATTTTAAAGACCCCAGCAGTAACACCGTACTCACCGGCTGCCTTATGCATGAAGGTGTTTGGAAGGTAGTGCTATAATTGTTAGAGGGATAGGTTTATATGCAAGCCAGGGAACGTGTTTACCAGAATTCTAAAAGGCTAAACAAACCGTTGTAAAGTGTGCTTAACAAAAACTCGTTGTCAGTTCAGAGGATTTGCAGTGATTGGATGTTGACTGTGTCAGGCAGTTAAGAGAAGAACTGAGAATATCAGTAAGATCTTTGGATGTTTAAATAGATCTTAAACGCATGTTTCTGTTTAGAACAAGATATATCGGAACTTCTAGGTTTGGAGGGCATGAGAGATAAAATAATCTGAACATTTAAACACTCATATGGTGGACTCTGTGAGATACGTACGAATAGTGAGGTAATAACCAGTGGCTGGTATTAGGTGATTTTTGTCACACACGTTGTTTAAAAACAAGAAAAATGTGTTTACTCCCCAATGTGTTTTCACGTTGTACCACAAAAGTTCCAGTACAATCCGAAAACACATCGGAGCACAATGGAAAAAAATACGTTTTTGAATTTCAGTCTTGTTTTGAAATTTTCACTTGCTTATATTTAAATAGGACTGTTAAAATACATTTGATTTAATTGTAAGTTACCCCAACAAGCACAACTAATGCTTACATTATATAACTAGCTTTACTACCCGGCTTCGCCCGGGACTTGGATTCACCACGCCCGGCCACCTTTGTCTCCCAAGTGGCGATGTTCACACACCACACCAGTTACTCGTTTGAGGATGAGTCGACCTAGAGGAGGCCCAGGACCGGTTGAAATAATCGTCACCGGTGGTGGCCGTGAGCGGGAATCGAACTCGGGTCGCCGGGTTCATAGAGCGGCGCGCTAAGCACTACGCATGCGCGGGTGACATGACAGATGTGACGTCACAGCTCACTTGCCGTGCAAAAAATATGAATTAATGCGCCCCCCACCCCAAAAATGACCAAAGTCATTTATAATTTTAGAATTTATAATTTTTGCATGGTGTACAGTCTGGAAAGAACCCACATGGCAAATTTCAAGTTTGTTGCATGTCGGGAAGTACACTAAACATTTTGAACAGACACAAATATTCACAAATTTCCCTTTTATAGAGAAGAAAAGGTGTAATGTTAGTGACAAATTTATGCAAAATACTTAGAATTGGTAATACTAATTCAATCGAAAACGTGTTTAAATTGGAAAAAGACCTGTAAGTCCTAACTTTGAATCTACTCTGAAAAAATCCCAAGATTTTTCTTTAAAAAATTGTATTCTCTAAAGTGTAATGCATCGTCAGTGATTAATTTGTTTAATTTACAACGCAAACCTTAGGCGACACATTTTGTTTCACAGTCGCATAGAGAATGAGTTCATATTACATTGTTGTTGCTGTATTTTATCAACAAAGTTAACCAATATGCTGGAATTGGTGCAATTTTTTATATATATATATATAGGACAATTCATTTTGTTGGTGAACGGGCCTTCGCTTCATTGATGTGCCCCTAGCTATTTAGACCTCAACCAATTCCATTTAATCTATGCTGATTTTATTTAATTAATCTCTTAAACCTTTTTTATGTATGTCCTGGAGGCCTATTGACTGAAATGCCAACTTTCCCCTCTCTTGCTATACCTTCCTCATTCCCAAAGTAATTTAAAGATTCTCTGTTTGGGTTGATATCGATTTGTGTGCATGTTTGCATGGGGGAGCAAACGTTTGGTATTAAGCGCACTGCTCTGCAATGTCAGTGACCAGGATTTGATTCCTGACCATGCGCATAAGTGGCAATTGGTATCTAAACCTGTTCTAGGTCAACTGGGCCTTAAACGAATACCCGTTGAATAAACTAAACCTCAGCATTGGAGACAACAAGGCGACCGGGCGTGGTCATGCCCACACTACCCCCTTGTGTGGTGTGCCAGCCATAACGGATGCTCATGATCAGATCATGTCCCTGTGGCGTGTAATGCTAAACGGGGATCTTTTTTTTATTAGTGCATTTGTTCATGCTCATAAATAACACCAATGGAAATCGGTATTTGAAACTAGTCTGGGCTTTTCCTAGGCCAAACTTGACTAAAAAACAAGTCCCTATCATATAATTATCTTTTAAACTGAAGACCAAAATACAGATCGACACTTCTGCTGACAAAAGAGAACGGATACGCAAGTACAAAAATATGTAACAACAATAGTACTAATTGGGCCTATTGGTGAATGAGTTAATACTGGTAGGAACCCACTGGTTCCACCAGCCCACAGGGGATTATTGTGTCCGTCCGTCGTGCAGGGAGGGGCTGGGTGGGGAGGGGCTGGGTGGGGAGGGGCTGGGTGGGGCTGGGTGGGAGGGGTGGGGCTGGGTGGGGAGAGGCTGGTCACCCCGTGGTGCCCTTATAAAACTCAACGTTTAACCTACTCACGCCGGCTTGTGCCCGCCCTCACAGTTGGGCATATTTGCGGAATACACCATGCCGCCGTTGACCCTGGCCATTGACCGAGCAACCCAACGTTCCTACCAGCTCCCTCCACAGGAATGTGTAACTGTGCTACTCAAAGTCCTGAGCCAGCACCACTGAAATCCTCAGTTTACTTTCTGAGGTTTCAACAAAGATAAAACAAGGTTTATGAAATGTAGTGAGATTGAAAGTTTCCAACTCAATTATAAACCACAAAAGCCATGTAAACAAAAGGCCAAATTAATCAGTTAATTTGCTCATTTGGCATAGTTAATGCCTGAGGGATAAAGTGTTCCTTTATGGCCTGAGGATGATAATTAAGGTAAAATGTGGAGATAATGGGAAAGTGACGATGCAGTGATTGAATAGTGCATTGGCTACCTGAGTACAATTTCTGGACATGACTATTATAACATGAATAAACACATAAATATGCATACATGCATGCATGCATGGAATGCACAAGCCACACAGAACAACAACAGCCGCCACTCGCTACATAGTGGTAGTGGTCACCTCGGCGATTGTGCCAGGCTAGGTGCACTTCGAGGCTACATGAAGTGTGAAAGGCTCCCTGGCAGGTCATGGGACAGACCCTAGTGGAATGGGTTGATTGAGACCACTGGCACACATATATGCATACATATACACAAAGACAAAGATACACCATATATCCTTTAACATATGTACGTATATATATATATGTGTGTGCTGTTGGCAGGCACCTATTAAGGCTAGAACAGTACACGAGGGGGTGGGTGGCCAGCAGCATGCCTAGCCACCTTTGTCTCCAACATGACTGATGTTTACACTCCGTACCAGGTACTCATTTAAGGCTGAGTCGACCTAGGGGAGGCCCTAGGGATGGCTCAGATATACAAGACCAATGTTGGCAATAAGCGGGAATTTAAATCAGGTCAAGCGGTGTGCTAACCGCTGCATTACTGCTCCCACACTCGCCCACTATCCGCACACACACAGATTCATGCAGGGTTATGTATATATGGGTTTTATTTTTGTGTCACTGAGGGAAAAAAAAACCTTGACAGGCCGATTGACTTTCATGTAATGCTGAGATTTACACCGATTCACTTATAGACAGTGAAACATCGATCTATTGTTCGTTAGCAGACCGGACATTTCCAACACTATATCAAGGGGGAATTTGGAGCAGGGAATGCTCTTTTTACTTTGTTTGTGGTACCCTTTTCCTCATATTCCCACTGGATCTCTGATCCTGTATATCTCTATTTAATGCATATCTCTCACTCTAGATCTCACGTGCTGTGCGTGTCTCTTCTTCTCTTGTTACAGGCATTTCCAGCCTATCACTACTCTACACGTGTTAAGAGAAGAGGAAGAAAATGTATGCAAAACGTACGCTATAAACAGAATGTTTGCCTACCGATACGGGAAAACATTCGTTTGGGGGACACTTGTAAAGGGAAAAAATAGACATTGTGTCAACGGAGATATGTGGGACCTAAAACATGAGATGGCACATGCAGGAAAACACAAGAAACAGGAATTAAATAACGAGGTTACACTTCGGTAAGGATGGCTGGGGTCGGGTTGTGTTAATGCCATTGATGCAGTATCATTGGCAGAGGATCATGGGCAATGCCAGAATGGGTGGGGTTAGTAGTCTCTCTTCAATGCAATGCATCTTCAGAGTATGATGTAATTTAAAGACATTTGGTAGGTTAACAGTAAGCTGATTGTCTCGCTGAATTATGACAGATCTCCAGTCGGGGACAATTCTGAAGGCATTTATGAAGTGAACAATTGGCTGAATGTGACAATCTTGACAGAATGTATTATTATGATGACAAAGTGGTCATGGGGCACTTTGTATGAAGTATAAGTACCATGGTATCTTGCAGAACATTACCAGAATAAATGTAGCAAGGTGAAAGCAGCGTATGTTAGCATTACCAACTTAAATGCTGCCCCAGGTCTGTGTACCTTGAGTATTTTGACGACGACCTTCTCGTTGTTGGTGATGTTGATGGCTTCAAACACCTCGCTGTATTTGCCCCGGCCCAGCTTGCGCACCAACTGATAGTCATCCTGGTTCCTAGACAAAAGAGCAAGGCAGCCCCGCTTTTATTAAAGCTGAATTTAACATGATGCACATTTCACTTAAGCGCACATTTTAGCCATATGCTATTCTAGTACAAATGTCGTATTATAAAATTATAATTTACAGTCTTTTTTCAATCCGCTGTTGACGGAAAATCTCCATGTCATGTTCATCATGGGGATGGTTTTTCCATACTACACCACACTGGTTAGTGTGGGTTGTAGCTAAAATAGAATTCTCCACATGTCACTCATAGCAACGGTGTTAGCCATTTCTGGGATTCACTCAAGATTGCCGGGTTCATACCATATCATTTTAAACACTATTCCACTGCATTATGATGCTGTTTAATAATAAAGCTTTGAAGAAATCCAACTATTGAATATTAAGCAATTTGCTTATATGAGCAAATGGGTGGGTTGACCCCTTCTTAATTAGCATTCTGAACAATGGCAGAAGTTTTATTTCCCCATGGCAAGTGACAGTCTGCCATAAAAACATCTCTACTGTCTCCCAGGTATTAATATAAGTGGAATTGATTACATCATGTTGACCCAGTTATTTAATGTAAAAACAAACTACAATTCCTGGACTTCAGTCTTACAAACCCAAGCAAACAAACGTTTCTTCTAATAAACGAGCTAGGGGTGTATTGGATTAGAAAAGTCTAGGTATGAGACCTCACTGAGAAACTCCAGGACCTGAGGAGATAGGATGGGCTGGATAATGTGCCAAGGCGAGAAAAACACAAGTTGTCCATGTGGCCACAACACTTCACAGTCTCATCAGCTCAAATCTCTGATGCTAAGTAGGATCAGGCATATGATAACATGTATGGATGAGGTAACTGCACGTCATGACATTGGCAGCTTCGAGAACACATTCCTGCGGAGGGAGCTGGTAGGAATGTTGGGTTGCTCGGTCAATGGCCAGGGTCAACAGCGGCGTGGTGTATTCCGCAAATATGGCCGACTGTGAGGGTGGGCACAAGCCGGCGTGAGTAGGTTAAACGTTGAGTTATATAAGGGCACCACGGGGTGACCAGCCCCTCCCCACCCAGCCCCACTCCTCCCACCCCCTACCCAGCCCCACCCTCCCCACCCAGCCCCTCCCCACCCAGCCCCTCCCCACCCAGCCCCACCCATTTTTGGATGCACGACAGACGGACATAATAATCCCCCGTGGGCTGGTGTAACCAGGAGGTTCCTACCAGTAAAACACTCTTGTCTGGCCCTAACATGAGCCATTCTCAATTTGGGCAACAATAAAATGGATTTTCTCTCATCCCCACTAGCAACAAGTCAGCAGCAAGTGGTGATCACATGTTTTATGTGTTCAGAATATGGACAGTTGTTGAGGGAGGAACCAGTGGGGATTTGGAAGGCTGCCCCCCTCCTCCCCATCAAATCAATAATAAATAATTGATCAAATAATTCATACTGCTATAATGAAGGAGTACCACTATCTGGCAGGTGATTCACGGATAATCTGTTTCCCGTCAGCATCGTCAACAGACATGGGCACTGCCCAGGGCTCACTAATACAGGGGGTTACTTTTCTGTCTGATACCATTAAGATACCTCTCATTTCTGGCTTCATGGGGAAGCATTGTGCTCACAGGGACAGTAAATAAATACTGTGTACCTAGCATGAACACTTTCATATTTAAGTATTATCCACTTCATGTAGGGCTCATGTGGGTTTTAAATATAAGAATAACAGTACATTTCTAAGCACAAGTACACAAAAAACAAGAGTTTCGCCTAAGAAGAGGGAACTGTACAAAAAACGCTTTTGAATATAATTTAGTGTTTTGCTCCATATACGAGAACTTGGAATTATAAATTAGACTAGACAGGTAGGCTCAGGGGGCTAATGCACGGGTCAGGATACTGAGCAAGCACTTACAAGCCTCTGGATCTAAGCTCTAGGACTGACAAGCAAAAAAAACAGGAATTGTTTTGTTCAGTTCAGAAATGCAGTGGGTTACAAGATTTCAGCAAAGTGGCTGAATAGCATCTATTATGTAACCCATATCGCCACTGTATAATGCAATACTCCATGTGGTAAGGCTTTTCAAATAAAACACAAACTAAATATGTAATAACAATTAATTAACATTCTGTTATTTCTATAACATTATTGTATTTTTATTTTTCCCCCTTTTTTATATTTACAAAATGTATTCCAGGTGGCTTATCAGAATCCAGCCAAATCACTTTCTGAATACTGCATGGCAGCAGAGGCAGGCAGAAATTTGCCGGAAGCTAAAAATTAAGGCGTTCACCCACTATTCTTAAAAGGTTTATATTGCACACTCGCAAGACTACTCTCTCCTCAGCTAAGCAGATAACCTGAGCGGTTTCCTCTATGCTAATCTACTTAACAAACTCTCAAGAGTTGGACTTTACCAAAGCTGTTATTGTTCTGTTATTTTTTTTTAACCATGATGAGCCGAGCCAGCTCAATCCATATGAAAACTTAGGTTACATCTCAGGAGGCAGAACAGTGATTTAGTCCTTAATTTCAGTGGAGCTATGTCAGCCATTTTTAGAGGGCACAGGATTAGCTGCATGATCCACTCAACACATCGTAATTTTTACATCACTTAAAACCACAAAAACAAATATCTTTCACAAATGTCTTCTCCATCCTCCCTCCCTCCCCCTATGACCCTTTCAAAAACATCTTCTGTGATCCTTGAATTAGGTTTGTCCCCCTTTATGTTTCCAGTCGCCATATCTTCCACAATGCCTGTTCATATGCTCCTTTTCTCCTGCATGGCTTCCCCCTGTGCTCACCACTCAGCATGAATGATGAGGTCGGTGGTCATTGCTGTACAGCACAACTCGATAAAACCCCTGAGGTGCCACTGTGGTGCAAATACAAACTGAAAGCAACCCAGAGTTGGCTAAAAAAAACGCACACACATGCCAAGTGTACACACAGGCATAGCACACACACACACACACACTTTTAGCCTATACCATTGTGGTAAATGGTGAGAGCAAGCACCGAGCATGAACAGAACGGTAAAGATGAAGGCAGTGGGGCTGATACCATTACTTTGTCTTACCAGTTCTGATGTCAATAACACATTGTGCGAATGACCAAGAGGAAGCTGAGGATATTTTAATGTACATACACCAATTGTCAAAGGGCTTCAGAGCCAAGAAGCAATCCCTGGATGCTGAGATTGCAAGGTAGTGCGTGAAACCACTATGCAATTTCTTCATACAAGCATATGCACTCATAAATACGGTATTTTTTTTTACTATTGACCACATACCTACAATCATTCAGATTCTAAAAAAAGCAATATCACATACATTATGCCTGGCTTTTGCATACTCTGAAAAATAATTGGTTTCAAAGAAAACTAATGCAGTCATCTAAGCTTTCATCTAAGCCTTGATACGGAAAAAAAATATTGAAATTAATGAAACTGTTTATATACATGAAACAGCTATACTGAGATGAAAAAATACAATATAATACATCAACAGAGGAGTCCAGGCAAGGAAATATGTTCTCAGTAAGGCTATTCTGACAAATTATATGCAAAAAAACTCGACTGGAGATAAAAATGCATAAAACAAATAGGAGCAAAAAGTATTACCATCTCAGATTTATTGATAACAGTCATTACAACAACCGACAGAAATGAACTACAGGAAATGAATGAAAAAATAGTGAAGGAAGAATAGGATCAAAATGACAAACGAGAGAGATCAGCAAAAGCAAGGTGGAGTGCAATGATAAAACTATGGAAAGCAACATTCCAATACGAAGAACGTTTAATTGGGTCCATATTGCTTGCTATGCCATATGGATCAGAAATATGAGCACTAATAAAGACAACGAAACAAATGCCACCGAGATAAATCGTATTGATTTTTAAGAAACGTATGAAGACTTATTCTTGGGTCTTTCGGTCAAGTCACCTAGAAGGGAAATAATAAAATAATAAAAAATTTACATAATAAGATAAAATTCTCACGACGTTTCGGCCACAACGCAAGCAGCCGTTCTCAGGTGAAGAACAGGGCTGTCATTAGGACGCTGTCTTTCCGACAGCCCTGTTCTTCACCTGAGGACGGCTGCTTGCGTTGTGGCCGAAAGGTCGTAAGAATTTTATCTTATTATGTTAAATTTTTATTATTTTATTATTTCCCTTCTATGTGACTTTACCGAAAGAACCAAGAATATGAATCCATGCAGTCACGAAAGCTTTAAATCGAAAAGTAAGAAGACTTGGCAGGACACGTCACTTTAAAGAGCAATGGCCGACGGACGAGACTGGCAAAGGAATGGTAGGCAAAGGAGGGAACACGCCCAAGAGGAAGACGACCATGAAGATGGAGCGGATGAGATCAGCTCATGTGCGGAAGCGAGACGATTTATGGCACCGCAAGACTGAAGGAAGGGGACCGTGTTGGATAAAGGTCTTCATCCAGCAGTATAACGATTATGGCTATTGATGAAGATTTATTTTACGGGCTGAAGCACTTGTGCATTGGTGAGTAGAATGCACTTTTAACCCGGCTGCCACCTGAGGTTGTGTTTGGCCACGGCCAACATCAGTGGCGAGTGATATAAGAACCGCTCCTGAATGCATCCCTTCCACAACCCTCGTTGACTGGCTGTTTAGGGTGAAATGGTGATCATGGTGAAGCAACACTATACCCCCCCCCCCCACCACTTTCTCATAATAAATGTTGAATATGTTTACGAGTGTGGTGCCAGAGATATTTTCTCTTAAAAGAAAACTATATTAATAAGCCTTTGTAAAGGTAAACAACACTCAACTCTTTCCTTTTATTTACTTACCTAACAGCACAGGATTATTATTTATTCATAGGCCATGCAGATGCCTTTCCTGACCAAGATCCACTGCCAGGCTGTCTGGGCATAGCAGCCCAGGCAAGATGGGAGGGCAGAGCGGGGTTTGGGCCCCTCAGGCTTTACTTAATGACTGAAAACATGGGCCATAATAGACCACAATTTCTAAGTAATGAATGTGTAACTTTGTTGGAAAACAGGAGGGGATTTAATGAATGGGACATGGAATGCTGTCCACACTTGAAGAAAACGACAAAGTTGCATGCATAAAAACTGCATTAACCTCAGCATCTGATTCACAAGGGGTTGTCAGTAATTGTACCGGTAATATTTTTTGGGGGGAAAAGCCTTTTAAACAAACACCTATGCGATTTCATTCTTGAAGTCAAAGGATGAAAGTAATTGACAGGTTGGCTCCGATCCAGTGAGAAATGTAGCATGGAATAGAAAACTACATACATGCCATGACGAATTTAAACCAGTGAAATCTATAAATAGTTTTTCCATAATCAAAAATTAGAAAGACTGTATAGGTTATGAGCTCTGCATGTAGGTGTTCATTCATATGGATGATTAAAAGTAAGCCCAGTAATGAGATGCTGCTGTGTCAGCTACTGTATTATAAAAAAAAATGTGTGATGAAATGGCTCTATAGTGGTACGTTTGTTAACAAGGGATTGTAAACAAACGTACCACTATAGTCCGTTTATTTCTTGTGGACTGTTCCTTCCTCACAGCTACCTGGTCTTTTTTGCAAAAAATTACCAAAGCAGTTGTTTAAAAAAAACCTCTGACATCATTCAGTAAAGTACACAGTGTAAGAGCTTGAGTCATAAATTAGAACACTATTTTTATCTAATCAGTCCCTCCAGAAAAACGCGATTATGCGATCGCAAGATTCCACGCAAAATCAGCCAAAGTCCGCATATTTATGCGGGGGGCGCGTTTTTTCAAATACGCCGCACTTTCGCCGCATAAATTGCAGATTTCCGCGCGCAAAATATGCGGGCTTGCATGATTTCATAATCCCCGCATTTTCGTTGCAAAAAGTCACATATATCTTAGCGGAAAGTTGAAAAATGTTGCGTTTACTTCACACAAGCGCAGCCATTTCCCCTGTTGCCATGGGAACGTTATGAAGTGACGTCACTCATTACAGTTGTAAGATTGCACTTTTTTGTTAGTAGTATGTAAATTTACATTACTGTAAGATTGTACTGTTACTGTATTGCTTACGTTACTGTGCACTGAAAACACTTATTTTAACAGAAGATGTCTGTTTTGTATAGCTACCTCTGTAAAACAGGAAGCACACATTTTATTTTTTAATATTTTATTTATTCATTTTTACAGAAGTTGTAGCATATTCATTTGTAAAGCTACAGAACTTGTTCGACTCAATGTTTTGTAAGTTTGAGCCATCTGTTTGTTAAGGTCTGAAATAAAACAAGATGAGAACTTAAATATTCCCAGCACTTTCTGTGATGTAGTATGCTTGCTTATCATAGGAAGTAATAAGAAATGACTCTTTACATTAAAGTAGTAGCCTAGTGAATAGGGTGTTGGGGGAATCACTTTTTTTTCTCTTTTTCATCAAACCGCAGTTTTTGCAAGTTCCCGCAATTTAATCGCATAAAATTGCATAATATCCCGCATATTCCATCGCATTTTTTAAGAAAACGTGCCGCATAATCAACGATTTTTGCCCGCAACAATCACCAAAAAACTCCGCGTTTTTCTGGAGGGACTGTCTAATGCACTGTAAAGAGAGAGTCACCGTCTCTAAATAACCAGATATTGTGAGTATGTATATGGCCAAAACTCAAGATTTCCTAATTAAACTTGAGTCTCACTGCCAAGAGGCATTCAATAACAAAAAAAAAACTGTTTAAATTAGTTAAACAATATGATTTGGGTCACTGAATGAGAAATGCAATTATCATTACAGGAGAAGATGGGTTAATAAAAAAAAACAATTATAATCAACAACATTTTTTCAATAAACATATGCATTATACTTAGCAGGGCAAAATACAATTTGAGTTATGTCAAAGAGTGTGTTATACCTTTGAAAATCACAGCCTGGAGGCAGTGGTGGAAATGTAACCTTCCCATGGCAGGGGCCTGCTGTAGTGTACAGCACCCACCATTGCAAAGAAACGACAGTGCTAATATAGCCCTGCACTGTATTTTCTACAGGGCATTATTACCGAGGCACACAGGCCCTTGTTAAAAAAAAACCTACTGTCATTGGTAAACACAATTTTCTGCCGGTGTATGGTATTCCACTTTTTTTAATGTCCTACAATTCAAGGCAAAAATAGCATTCCACCGCGGATCATCATTCCGATTTCCCTTCCGTGTGAGATGTGGTCTTCTCAATGGGCTCCTTTATTTGACTGAATACATGATAATTGGTGTATTATAGAGATCAGTTTATAAGTTATATATCGTGCTTGTTATGAACGTAAGAAATGTTGACTGATCCTTCATAAAAAACATATTACAGGACTATGCTTTTAAGTGACACATCTGTGAGTTTATGTTAGTCGTACTTAACAGCTACAAAGTGTACATTTTAAAGTTGCCTTGCGATAACTCTGATGGATTTTTTGAAAATAGACACGCAGATTAAAATAGGCCTTTTTAATATTTGGCTTTGTAAATATTTCAGTTGGTGCAGCCAAAATCTTGGACAACATATCAAGTATCATGTTGTCAAGGGAAATACTGTGCAATGTTAATGAGTTTAAAACCGGCACTCCTAAAATCCTGGGTATGATTTCCAGGCTCATACCAGAGCTAAAACCAGGCGCCCAAACTGTGCAAGTGATAATGATCTCATAGACAACTCTTTTATCACCCCAACAACACTGGATAAAGAGCCTTCCCACACCATTCAAGTAGTAGTCGGGGTTATTTGATGATACTTCACCATGCTGATCAAGTGTGGGTTGAAGGCAGGAAGCATTGATGGAAGCACGTGGTAGGAGTCCAACAATAAATTTCCCTGCACAGCCAGCCCCCTCTGCTGACAATGTAGCAATGGTCTCACCGTTTGCTGACTGCACAAAAACCCATCATTTAAATTTTCGTTTTGCACTTAAGTCAACTGGGAAGACAGGCAAGTAGTCAATAAAGACTTTAAAACGTTTAATACACTAATACTAGCAGATGCCAAGCAATGAGTGTAGTGGTGTACATCTACGATCCACAACTTTGGTGGTGGACTGAAGTTCATGTCATCAGTATACAGAACTCAAGTAGATTTTGCATTCATCTGAGAATATTTGCATGTTATTTACAACCATGTACGAGCTGTCACCAAATACCCAAGGTTCCTCTGACGTGAAAAATATGAAGGAATTGGTCAAACATCATAAGCAAAGATCCTCCTAAATAGTCATGAGACTACTTACCTGAAAAAAACATAAGAAGCATAAATGCAAACATTGCTTCACTATTCACACATTGCTATAGCAGACTGAGGTGCAGATGCACACTATATTTCACAGATTTACGTCCAAACAATAAGTCATCCCAAGCCAGTCAGAAGTGTCAAGCATTAACTTCAAACTTCTGCAAAGTAAATTATGTGGTCAATTTCAAAAGCAAACAGTCGATATCAGAGCAGGAATAATAATACATTCTTATGCAGAAAGATATGAAACAATCATAACTTTTATTAATAAATCAATGATTAAAAAACCCATTCGTAACCGACCCTATGTAACCACTGGTAACCGAGTGTACATGAGAAAAAAACTCAAGTTAAATAAAGGACAATTAATTTAAAGCTGACAAATAAGAGAACGCAAAATTCCAAATTCTCGACCTTAACACTTATAAATTATGGAGAATCATGTAACACCACTCTGCGCAGTGCACCTGTTATGCAAGATTTGTAAATGTGCCAAATATCAAGCAGCATCACAGCTGCCAAACCAAACTCTCATTGCTGTTAGTTTGCAATGGAGGATCTTTGCTGCAGTTAAACTGTTTATGGAGTCAGTTTAACACGTAGGCTTTCGCGACCAATATTATTCATAACATGTTTTTTGGGTGATAACGCATAAAAATAAATGTCGTTAAACTCGCCACCACCCGACACAGCCAAACAGTAAGGTTTGTCACGTAAACAGAACATGCCAATTGTGGTTACTAGTACAGCACACCGGTGTGTTTGAGAGTAAACCCACAACATTTACAATTTGAGTACAACGTTTCGCCAGTAATTACAACTAGCATCATCAGGCGACAGCCAGATTTGTGGAGAAGTCTGTTTCGTTCCTTATATAGAGGCGTAGATGTGTTGACCACGTTTCTGCGCTCTTGCGCAAAGTGGGGGGGCAGGGGGATTGCTGAGTCAACGTACATTATATGCATATGCATGTGCATTATGCGAGCCCTTTGATCTTGTCCTTCCTGTCTTAAAATACCAACGGTAATCTCTATAGAAGCATGCTGTGGTGACAGACAGATCTGTGGCTGTCACCTGATGATGCTAGTTGTAATTACTGGCGAAACGTCGAACTCAAATTGTAAATGTTGTGGGTTTGCTCTCAAACACACTGGTGTGCCTGTACTAGTAACGAATTGGCATGTTCTGTTTACGTCACAAACCTTACTAATTAGCCGAGTTGGGTGGTTCCGGGTTTAATGACACATTTAAATTTATGCGATCTAACCCAAAAAAACTCTTATGGATTTTATGGCGTCATTATTTTTTGTTTATATTAATTGTTAGGCAAACAGCTATACAGAGAAATAGCTGTCCCCAACACAAACTGCTGTATTTGCATAACTTCACACATCTCATCTCCATTCGTAAAAAAAAAAAAACATCTTGGACAATTCTGCACCCCATAGAATTCAGAACGTATTAAAAGTTTCCACAATTGCTACTTTGCATATAAATGGGAAGCATATTCCAATGTAATGCTTGTAAATGTTTAAAAATTCAAACAACGCACATAAATTCTAGATTGTTCATACCTACAAGGGAAAATAAAAAGTTAAGGTTGCAGTTAGTCTCTGGGAAGAGGGGGCTTCAACTAGAGAGAGAAGTCAAGAATACCTCTTCAGAGAGTATTTGGCCTACTCTTCCACGCTGGCCAGATGTCTTTCAAGAGGTGGAAGTGCCCACACTTTATCCCACCACATGTACCCTGCCAATCAACTAAATGTGTGATGTACCCATTTATACTGCTGTGTAGACAGAGGTGGGGGATGATTAAAAAAATTACGTGCCTATTATTTGCTGGGAGCTTGAACAGGAGATTTCTGAATTGCAAGTGGAGTGTTCTGACCATTACACAGCAGCGACCCACTGAAAAGTAACTGGGCCTGAACCCGAGGCTCTTTGTGAAATGTAAAAAAATCATTGACAATCTGGTTAAAAACGACAAGAGTCAAACTGGGTTTCCTGTATAGATATAGGAAGTGGTTTGTCAAACCTGCTCCGAAGACATTCATTGTTATACCTAATCTGCCTATAATATATCTTCCACTATTATCACCAGCCTGGTTCCAATCTATAAGTGGGCATCAGGATTTGCGTATGGCTGACCATTTTGAGAACGTAATTGTAACATAAACACGAATACTAATGCTGCATTAAAAAGTATTTAATACGAGTAAATTAGTACGTGGCAAAATGAATGGATGCCCGCTGAGGTGAAAAACAGGAGCTCCAAAGCTGATGCGACTGTCGGCAATAGTGGAGAGTCGTGAATAACAAAGATACAGCACGTGGATGGTTGTGCACAAATGGAGGCTCCGGGACACTCGTGAACAAATGTCCACTGTACTCAACATCCCCCGAAACATCTCTGAAATTCACATGACATCTCCTGAAGCTCTTGTTACTTGATATATAAATAAACGTTACAAATATATTGCCATCCCTCCACATTTCGATTTAAAGCTTTCGTGACTGCAGGGATTCATCTTCTTGGTTTTTTCGGTAAAGTCACGTAGAAGGGAAATAATAAAATAAGAAAAATAAAACATAATACAATAATTCTCACGACGTTTCGGCTGCTTGCGTTGTAGCCGAAACGTCGTGAGAATTATTGTATTATGTTTTATTTTTCTTATTTTATTATTTCCCTTCTACGTGACTTTACCGAAAAAACCAAGAAGATGAATCCCTCCACATGACACAATAATCATTTGGAAAGTCAATGTTAATTGCACTGCCTCGTTTTCATCCAGGTGTATATGGCCCATTGCCTCCATATTTCTGTCCTTACCTGGCTCACATGAATTGTAAGCATGCTATAAGCTCAGAGACATTTCTCATGCGAAAGACTCCCTGTCAGCTCTGCCTTGCACCACAAAGCTTTCCCTTACTCAGCACTATCCGAATGGAACCAATGAGATCCCAATAGCAGACTGAATCCAGTAACGTCTTAAATGTAAAATATTATATTACTACAAGGTTTAAAATGTATACATTGTTCCATTAGGTTATTTTCTTCCATGTCATACATTGTCCATGAATATAGTTACATTTTAAAAATATTATTGAGTACCAATGTATATTATTTTCATATTTTCCTTTGTCTGTTATTAATTGTTTGCTGTGAAACTGATATCAGTACTGCTGCCATCTTGCCAGGAAATCCTTGGAATGGGATGTAAATCTCAAGGGTGTTTATCCTGGTTAAAGATTCATATACGTATAAATAAAATGAAAACTTAAAGTGAATGCAGGAAAAATGTATGTGAAGAATGTCTAAATTATTTAGAAAAATAAGCAAGTGTTGCTTGTCTAATTGCTTACAACAATGTGCAGAAAATTTTTTTTTTGAGATAATATACATATTTAAATTCAAACCATCTTCGTAATGTGTTCGTGACCATACATTTACAGATAAATGTAATGTAGAATGTGTATATATTTTTATACAAGCTACTGCTCATTTTAATTAATAAAAATGTGAAATATGGTCATACTGGAAACAGCGTGAAAATTAAGAGCCTTACACCTCTGACCTTCAAGTAATATTAATGACAAGCCATTGCATCAACCAACTTTGAATAATACCACATAGAATTTTGTGCACCCTAGAGTCTACATTTGAAGTTAAAGAGGAGACTGCTAGAGGCCACTACATTCACCACAATGTTAAGAATGGATTTTTTAATCGAATCATGTCCCTGAATCGGGCGGCAAGGTTAATCACTGAAACACCGATAACCGCTGTACAATGCTTCCATAGAGCTGACCTTTTACTTGGATGAACTATTTGATAAAATTGTAATGAATATAATGACAATAATATAATAATTCTGCATGAGAATTATAAGAGCTACTATATGACTGTATTTAATTAAACCAAGGCCCTTCTTGGAAAGTGTGGCCTTTTTGGTCTCGATGGCCTCATCATCATCAGCAGCCATTCTTTCTAACTGGTGGATGAAGACCTCCCCACAAGCTGTCACATCCCGGAGTCTTGCGATGCCATGAATTCCATCTTAATCCTGCACATGAACTTATCCCATTGCTCCATCTCCATGGTGGTCATCTTCTTGGGGGGAGCATTCTCTCCTTTGTCTGCCATTCCAGCACCAGTTTTATCCATCACCCATTATCATCATCATGCATCCTGTGCAAGTCCACTTACTTTCCTTAATAGTCAATATTATACATGGGATTTGTGTTTGATTCATGTGGTCCTCTTTCTGTCTCTCAGTGCAATTCCAAGTGTGCATTTTCATGTGCTTCTTCTTGCACTTTTAACATGCTCTTTTGTTTTTTTTTGTCAAGTGTCCATTTTGAGACCCACGTCATAGTGGGTATTTGCCCTGACTGAAAATGTTCAACTTCAAGTAAATTCACGTGTAGTTTTTAATTATTAAATCCAGCTTTGCAAAAGTTATCTACCTCTGTATTTCATGATTTTGATCCCGATTTACCTTCAATAAATGCTCTAGATATACATATTCTGCTGTGTTTTTTCCAGCTTTCTTGGCTTTTTTATACTTACACAGAAATTAAATATCTGAATCGTGAAATGATTCCTCAATGTATTTTTGCCCGACTATCCATAATAACCAGCCAAAATGAAACAAATGTATTAATATAAATGGTAGTTCAAGATGAATATTATTGCTTTAGAACTAAATGTTTTATCTTACGTTTTGGTATACAGTAGTTTTAATATTAAAAACATTGATATACATACCAGTTTACAACTCTGGAAATCATAAATATGCAAACTATTGGCACATAAAACCACGCATCTTAACAGATTACCAAGATTACCCAGACGTATTTGATTGCAAAGTTAACATGAAGCAGTAGGGATTCCAAAGTAATGACAACAAAGTCAAGAGATATTTGCATCACCAACACATAAACATGTCGTTGCATGTTGCTGAAGGCTGTCTCAGCCGTGAGTAGTTTTCCCCAAATTGCCACATGTTTTCAAGAGTAATTGTAATTAAATCAATAAGAAGAAATGCAACACTGGAATAATGTTATAGTGAATGACTGGTTATTACAGTAGAGTTGTTCTGGAGTCAAGTATGTGTATTTGTGCGTGTTTAACAATCATTACCACTTTAAGAGGCAGTACACAGATATTTAAAATACTGTGAACAAAAAAAGTCATTATCTCCCAGCTAAAATGAGCATGAGGCAGTGCTCTTCCTCAATTATTGGCCCAAAGCCAAAGGGCAACCACAATTTGCCTTTCCATAAAGTGGGAATCCCATAAGAGAAAATACGTAAGAATTATTTTTATTTTTAAATGAAAACGTCGATTGAAGAAGTTGTTCGGCTTAGCACGGTTGGCTACGTATGGTGCTAAAGAAGTTCAACATACGGTACATACAAGATAAGGATTACACAAAATGAAATATGACAACACTGACAAAAAAATTGTGTATTTGATTTCATAAAAAAACACAACTCGATTCCCAGCCACAGCTGGGGTAACATCTGAACAAATCCTCGGCCTGTCAATGCAGTATCAATATTGTTGTATGTCACAAGACAATTGTGGTTTGCTGTGTGATCCAGAGGCAAGGCGGCGGGGTAAGGGGGTGGGGAGTGGACACATGAAGGGACGGATGCATGAGATGATGGTGGTTGATGGTGGTGGTGGTGATGATGATGATACGATCTGGTACTCACCCCCACTCCACCACGTGTGACTCATAGTCCCAGTACTCGCGCGGGCGATGCGTGTTCACGTCCGTGTATACACGCGCTCGGCTCGCCACGGGCGCAGACATCGCTCGCCCACTGTGACCTGGACTGGTACATTGGCAACAAACATTGACAATCAACTGCCATATACAGTACCTCTATTGCATAGACTATTTTTTTCGAGGTAGTCCTGTAATAGCTCTCTTTCGGATTGTTACCCAGTGCTTTCTTCGGCATGATGTCCGACGTTTCGCTCCCATGTGTTTGGGAGCTTCTTTGGGACCTTACAGTATAATTATATAGCGAAACACGAAGAAGCTCACAGCACGTGGAGTGAAACGTCAAGGCAATTCCGAACGACACGCGGGTACAACCTGAAAACACATCGTGCAGCTATAATAATTATAATGATCGGTCATGATCAGTCCATTGCTGGATTAAGATCTCCCCTTGGCAACAAACAATCCGTACTCTAACAAATTGGATTTACATGGTTTGCAAAGTCACGAATTACAAAGTAAACAAAACTTCAAATAATCGAATAGAACGTGTAAATTATGTTACTCTGCTGAGTGGTAACATAACTTCAGGTTTGTACATCTTGTAAACGGTTAATCAGACACTGCTTGTAACTTTACTAATTCAATAAAGTCAGTCTCTGCTGAAATGACCATCCATGGCACACGTTGTGGTCCTGATCCAGTGATTGAACTTCCAACATTCTCATGGAAGGAGACCCCGGTCTCAATGAGACGACTACCACCGTTGTTGACGTTCCACTTAAAATAGTGGTACGCATTTTACCAATACCGAATGTAATTACTGACGTATAGCCGCAACCCAGATTTAAACTCGCAACCTATCAATTTAAGCCAAGCGTTTATAATCGATACAACCAATCTCTATAAATACAAACACTATTATAAAATAGCGTTACGCTCCTCATAATAATAACATACAAACCTAGCTAACGAGAATATACAAACACTGCTGCAATTCGCCGTCATTCAACAGCAGACACCACGCGACCTTAAAAAAAACTATACAGTATAGGGCACACCTCGAACTAAAACGCATTTACAACACACATCCAACTTGTTATCTTTATCCACGCTAACTGGCTACGACTAATTGAACAAAGATAACAACATCAAAACATTGTCCCACCGTCTTTAAGTGTGCTTTTAAGAGCGCCAAGTCCTCCTCTTCACTAAAATATCCCCGGCGCGGCCTAGCCGAGACGCGAGCGCTTCGCGGACCCCCCGTCCTCGACTAGAATCGCGCGCCGGCTCCCCTCGCTCCAAAGCCGGGAAAGTCCGCGAGTTCCCTACCACCCTCCCGCCCGCCCGCCCGCCCCTCGCGAGGTGCCCGAGTCGCACGCCAAAGAGAAGCGACGGGGCGCCGGGTCTCTGCGTGGCGTGTGTGGCGCGGCGTCCTGCCTGAGCCCAGGGCGTTTAGTGAATCGAAACGGGTTGCGAGGCACACGGAGGGCCCGTTACTGACCGTGGCCGGCAGGGCGAGGGAAGGCCGTGGTGGTGGTGGTGCGGTGGGGGTGGAGGGGGGGGCGGTGGAGGGGGGGGGTGGAGGGGGGTGATGGGGGGGTGAGGCGCGGTGGGAGGGTAAGGCGCGGTGGGGGGGGGGGTGATGGTGGGGGGGGGGGGTGATGGTGGTGGGGGGGTGATGGTGGGGGGGGGGGTGATGGTGGTGGGGGGGGGTGATGGTGGTGGGGGGGTGATGGTGGTGGGGGGGTGAGGCGCGGTGGGGGGGGGGGTGATGGGGGTGGGGACGCGGTGGGGGGGGGGGTTGAGGCGCGGTGGGGGGGATAGTGGGGGGGGCGCGGTGGGGGGGGATGGTGGTGGGGGGGGTGATGGTGGGGGGGGTGCGCGGTGGGGGGGGCGGTGGCGGGAAACGGAGGAGCGCGCGCCACAATATGGCGGAGAGGGCTCTCTTGAACCCCCCTTGCCCGCCCACACACCACCAGAGTTGATGCTGCACAACCACGCCGGTGGCAGTGAGGGGATTCCCACGGCTATCTCACACGCTTGGACAGGGCTCCACGTCCCCAGGCGCACCGTGGTGCTGGGTTTTTTAAGTTAATACATTTAATAATAAAATCGCCTCATGAAGTGACGACCCCCCCCCCCGTCCGTCTGTGTGCGTGGGCGGTTTTTGTCGTGATCTCCTCAGTCAGTGGTTATGGTTATTAATTTTACCTCAGCCACATCTTCCCCAATAGGACTGAATAAAAAGTGTCACCCAACGTCTAGTATGATGATCTCCTCAGTGGCTGTGGTTATTAATTTTACCTCAGCCACATTTTCCCCAATAGGACCTAATAAAAAGTGTCACCCAACGTCTAGTATGGTGATCTCCTCAGTGGCCCCGGTGTTAAAACATCTAAACCACTTGGAACACCTCCAATATTTAACGCCCCACAAAGTCTCGTTTTTGTTCAGCTCCTTTGTGACCACCGTGTAAAACGCCTCCAACTTCACAATCACCTCCAACTAAGGTTCACCACCTTTTTGTCCACTATACAAAGTGGCCCAGATGTCTTGTGACACCCACCCCCTACCCCCATTTAATTCTCTGCAACTAAATATGTTTTAAGTAAAGTTTCTTAAAAACATTTAAAAAATGTAAGGGGTCAATTAATTGGAGGTCACAAGCCAGCTGGACCACCCTCAGGACCAAACCCAGACATATCTCAGTCAACCTGGGCCAAAGGGCGTCGTGGTGGCGAGATTTTAATGACCTCTGCTGATTCATGGATTTTTCTCCAGGTCCTCTGGTTTTTCCCTCCACATTTAGAAACATGCGTTTCGAGTATATGGCTGCTATACATTTCCACATGATAAGCGACTTAATTGTGCTATCATTTATGGCCAGGTTTCTTCTGAAAAGAGCAATATAGCTCAATGGGCCTTATCTGGTTAAATTAAAAAATATATAGTTTTTTGCGTGTATTTATAGTGTTTTATCAAAAACCGTACAGTATACTGCAATTGAAGCTCAGCACAAGGTAGAAACACAAGGTAGAAACCCTACCAAAAAAAATCTCAAACACCTCAAAACGTGCCCTACATGTTTCTCTCTCTTTAAATCCCCGTAAGTGGCTGTAGTGTTAAACACCACAAAGTGCCCTCCATATTTTTGTGTGAAGGTGACGGTGCCACCCGACAATTTCCTATTCACACCAACTGTTGGCAGAAGGACCTCCATCAGAGGTTATTTTTTGCCTCGTCTTCCACAATTGCCAGACGGTCGTGGTGGGTTGTTTAACCATACTTCAGCACGCTAGGGGGAGAGAACCAAGTCCAATTTAGATTTGACTCACGACTCATATTCGCTTTGGCTGGGGATCAGACTTAGAACATCGAGTTCTTAGCACAGCGTGCTAACCACTCCACCACCAACATGTGAATTTTATTTACAGCAGGAGAGAGCCCACTGAGACAACATTTGAGAAATAACTCCACTTATATATGAATTACAATGGTGTCTGATTTATTTACCAAATCACTCAAAATGTGACTTATCTTGTCACGTTATTTTGTGAATGATGGGACATCCGTAAATTAAATTATCCCATACAAGTTAAACACTTAGGCTTTCGCGACCAATATCAGCCAGGTTAGATCGCATACATATATAAATGTGTCGTTAAAACCCGCCACCACCCGATACAGCCAACTAGTAAGGGTTGTCACGTAATAAGAACATGCCAATTCGTCACTAGTACAGCACACCGGTGTGTTGGAGAGCCAAGCCACGACATTTACAATCTAAGTACGACGTTTCGCCAATAATTACAACTAGCTTCATCAGGCGACAGCCAGATTTGTGGAAAAGTCTAACTGTTTCGTTCCTTATATAGAGGCGTAGATGTGGTGACCACACTTCTGCACAAAACATATTTCTCCTTATTCAATCCTCAGTGCAGTTCTGAAAATCACGAAAAATATTATTGCTGATTTAGAGTCATTCACTGAGTTTTAAAATGTTCATTTTTGCACATGTAAGAATTGTGTATTTGAATATGATAGGCTGTGAAAATTGGTTCTAAAAGAACATCCCTTTCAAAACTATAACATAGAGTATTTATACCTCCGTAATTATTCAATAAAGGTGAATACGAATGACACGTAATTTATATTCATGAAGGCGGTGTAGATTATCCTACTCTGCGACTGACGTAGAAAATGCACTGAATTGCTGAAATTACTCCACTTATACCAATTAAAGTTAATTATACTTTTCAGTCACTGTGTCCTAAATGCATTAATTAAACAAATAAACAGTTGTAAAGATGTTTCATGAGGCAGATTTCATTAAAGACCTTGAATATAAGTTTTAATATGGTTTGTCTGTTAGGCATTAAAAGATAAAAGGCATAAAAAGGTTTGTTTTAACGCAATTGGCCATTAAGATATCATTTTTGGAACTGTCTAATCAACTCCAATTTTTTCTTGAATAAATATGCTGTACTTTCGTAATAAATTGGTGTATAACGATTCGTACTGTAATATAAATTACTCAACATTTTTTTTTTAGTTTGCTCTAAATGCATTTATTCAAACACCAAATTGTTAAGTTTGAATGCATTTCTTGATTAAATGGTTTTAAATGTGGGTGCTAAGGTGGCAAATGTTGACTATCTCGCCTGCTATACAGGAGGTTGTGGGTTCGATCCCAACCCTGATGCCTGCTGTATAGTTGGAGTTTGTGTGTCTCTCTACCCGTGGTCGTGTGGATTTTTCTCAGCGTTTTCTGGGTTTCCCCTCCACATTTAGAAACATACATTTAGAGTATTTGCTGCTATAAATGTCCACATGATAAGCGACTTCGTTGAGCTATCATTTGTAGCCAGGTCGCTTCTGAAAAAGCGCTATATAGCTCAGTTTGGCTATGCCTGGTAAAATAAAAATAGTTTCGTTTAAATTCAGTAAAAAATGTAATCTCCATGACATCGATAACATGGATAACCGAACATATACGTGCATGGCACTCCACAACAATAAAACTAAATTCACTTAATTCCTCTAAAAAGTACAGCAAAATAAAATACTCCATGAAATTTTTTTCATCTTTTTCGTGGCACGAAAAAATATAATTGAGTAGTCCCTCGGTCAACGTTTTTAATCCGTTCCACGAAAACTATTGAAAAACCGAAATAACTATCCATCGTATTTCGGAATTATTACACGAGTCTCAAAGAGAGCTGTTTTCACTGGCAAAACAGAAAACGTCAGTTTTGTTGCCAGATAGAAGGGTAAAGAACCAATTATCATATTTTTACTGGCAAATGAGGTCCCCATAGTGTAGATGCTTGCCCCGAGCTCTCATACTCTGATGGTGCATTGTCCTTGAGTTGTGCGCCTTTTGGCGTCATCTGGTCCAACCCATATGAGACTAGGCTCGAAGGAAAGCTGTCTCGGGTGTGGACCAATCAACTTCAAGGACAGTGCACATTATCAGAGTTATGTCTTTTGTTTGTATTTATGACTGCAGGTATTGCGGTCTATGCAAACATGACTCCTTGCAAAAAGGTGTCAGTTTTGTTGCCAGATAGAAGGGTAAAGAACCAATTATCATATTGCAGGGATGATTACTTTTGGATGATGAATTCATCATGAATAACACATCGTCCCTCGCACACAAACGTCAGCAGACACACTGATCAGAAATTTGGTCTCTCCTGACAGCGATTTTGTTTATTTGATGAGTTCCTTACGCATGATACAAATGTAAACACGCAAAATGCACGTGCAATATTAAACATGGGAGATGTGGGTGGTATGATTTATGTAGACGTATTTACATAAGGGTTTTTCATGCATAATATTTCAACTTTAGTATCTCATTTGCGAATCATGTCACCAGTGTTTTAAAGCCAAATCTACAGGAGTAGGCGCCACGCTTTGGTGATTTCCGGCAAAAAAAACATCAAACATCTGCCAGATCATAACCTTGTGAACAATTACAAACAATTGGAAATCATGCTGACTGCCGCTAAGCTAGACAGCGTTCCTGTCCAGATGTCTGAAAGCGTAAGTGATGAAGGCGTGAGGAACAATGATTTATGCTCGAGCGGGATTACAACGTACAACGTATAAACAACTTTCAACTCGTGGCGTCCCAGAGTACTCACTCACCCTGGAAGAGAGAGAACCACTCAGTGGCGCGAGGAGGAACCACAGACGAGCAGGGAAGACAGCGACGCAGTGAGACAGCACCAACAATTTCCAAAGCTCTGCGGTCCTCTATATGTTCAGGTTTTTATCGGACTATTAATGAGTGTTTACACCCAGAGAAAACCCCACGCGTGCGAGGGTGAAACGCTTAATCCCATACAGATTGAACAAAATTTTGATGTATTGGCTGTCCGCCTGATGATGCTAGTTGTAACGTCATGGTACTTGAATTGTAAATGTTGTTGTGGGTTTACTCTCCAACACACCGGTGTGCTGAACTAGTCACGAATTTTAAGTGACAAACTTTACTCATTGGCTGTGTCGAGTGGTGGCGGGTTTAACGACACATTTATATTTACACGATCTAACCCAAAAACCTCTATTTTGAATAATATTGGTCGCGAAAGCCTTACAACGTGGTATTCTGAATAATGTAATGGTGTTTGAATTTTGACCAATGATAGCCACCAGGGCGCGCCATTGCACCATTAATATCATCATCATCTATACATATAAACGCACAACTTTATCTGTGATGAACGCTACACTTTCTGTCTTTTTCATGCAGGGAGCGCTGCAAACCTACGCGCCCCCTGCATGAACGACGGAGGCGCAGGGACAGATGTTCGATTACGTTGGAATCGATCTGCAGATGGCGGTCTTCTCGCACGGCCAGCAGCTCTGTGTCGCCTTATCTCGATCCCGCAATCCCAAACAGGTGAAAGCCCGCATCGAACCGAACCCCCAGCAAGGCCATCTACTTAACGACGAGAGAAAATTCACACGAAATGTCGTTTTCAATTGTTTTCCAGATGTAAAATGATATAAGCTTTTAATGAAGAAATACTATTATTTAATTTAAAAAATATAATTCAAAGATGTTTCATTTTAAAACTTAAAAACGGAGCATCGGATGCTTGCGTGAATGTGTCGTTCGTGTGCAATTTTTTTGTGACTTTCCTGCCCGAAGGCCGTAAATAATCCACAACAAAAATCTCAACATTGGTCAACAACACTCCCTTAAAGCAACAACTTACAATAGTCGACGTTTCGTGCAATGTTCCAACTTCATATAATTAATTTCACGTGATGTGCTATGAAGTACGGCCTTTGCTAAAAACGTAACCTATTACATATTAATATTATTTTAAGGCAGTGTTATAATAGTGATTAATTACGTCCTTTCCTTCGGAAAGATTCAGTAATTCTCAAACTGTTTTTGGAGAGGTCTGCACTGGGATTTTAGACAATTCCGTGAATGTTTGGCACTGTTATAAAACAGTAAGTAGTGCTTTACAATTACAGGGACTCCTCTACTTACGAACGAGTTAGGTTCCAGAGGTCTGTTCGTAAGTCGATTTGTTCGGAAGTCCAACTTTACTCCCGTCGATTCCAAACGTGTTTAACGGCATGTGCACTAAACACGGGGAATGGCTTTAACACAATACTGCAGAAGGAGCAGGTAGGAACGTTGGGTTGCTCGGTCAATGGCCAGGGTCAACGGCGGCGTGGTGTATGCCGCAAATATGCCCGACTGTGAGGGCGGGCACAAGCCGGCGTGAGTAGGTTAAACTTTAAGTTTATAAGGGCACCACGTGGTGACCAGCCCCTCCCCACCCAGCCCCACCCCTCCGACCCCCCACCCAGCCCCTCCCCACCCTCCCTTCCCCACCCAGCCCCTCCCTCCCCACCCAGCCCCTCCCTGCACGACGGACACAATAATCCCCTGTTGGCTGGTGTAACCAGGAGGTTCCTACCAGTAAAAGTTGTATAATCTCCTGTCGATGTAGATGCCACTGGTTCTTCACGTTCTGCAGATGTAGATGCCACCACCGCCATCTATTGCGCGGTGGTTGAACTTACGACTCTCGGTCCGAAAAGGCAACTGGACACACAGACAAGTTTGTTCATATTCTTGGTTCTTTCGGTAAAGCAGACGTCCTCAGGTGAAGAAACAGAGCTGTCGGCATATTTTAAGCTTAAAATACGCTGCCAAGCTTAGCAGTGTTCATTAGGATGCTGTCTTTCCGACAGCTCTGTTCTTCACCTGAGGACGGCTGCTTGCGTTGTGGCCGAAACGTCGTGAGAATGATTTTATAATGTTTTATTTTATTATTTTATTATTTCCCTTCTACATGACTTTACCGAAAGAACCAAGAATATTGAATACCTGCAGTCACGAAAGCTTTTAAATCGAAAGTTTGTTCATATCTCTGAAACTTCGTAAGCAGAGGAGTCCCTGTACCCATTACTTTAGTTTGGAATTATTTACCGATGCTAGTAGTACTCTATTACAGAGTTGTAGACTGGAATTTGTGCAATGGAACTGAGAATTGAAGCATTAAGTACATATTCTTTGGTTCTTTCGGTAAAGTCACGTATAAAGATAAAATAATACATTAAATAATAGCATACTACGACGTTTCGATTGCAACACAAGCAATCATCATCAGGTATAAAAGAAATACCAGAAAACTATAGACAGACATATAAGCAGACATACATCTGTCTATAGTTTTCTGGTTAGATTTTTGTTGCTATTTATTTTATACCTGATGATGAATGCTTGTGTTGCAATCGAAACGTCGTAGTATGCTATTATTTAATTTATTATTTTATCTTTATACGTGACTTTACCGAAAGAACCAAAGAATAATTCCTGCAGTCACGAAAGCTCCAAAATGAACATTAAGTACATGTGCAGCAATGTGTAATAATTCAACATTTAATAATTCGGCATGTATTGAATGTTGCTGTGATTGTGACGACCGTGGGAAGCCCAAAGGGCAGGGAGTGACCTTCAACTATGTGATAGCCCAGCAAACATGCAAAATAAATGTTATAAGACGAACCATCACGCACTAACCAGTTTGGAGAAGTATGGTCAAAAATCCCCAATTGCTGACCCAGTGTGGTGAGGCCTTCATGCATTGGTGGATTTGACAATGGGGCTGGAATTATTATTAAACAGCTGCACATAAAGTGTGTGAATATTACACTGTAGAGTACTCCACAATATTTGTAGTTGACATAACTGTAAGTACAGTACTGAATTTGAATGAATTGAATATGAAAAAGAAAGGATGGCTGAGTAACCCAGTGGTTAGTGTGTTCACATGTCAAGCCACTTTGCACGGGCAAGACGATTTAACAACATTCTGTATTTGTCCACGAAAGCCTGAGGTCTCAGGCATTGGGATATTTGGCCAATTCCCTTTTAAGGAGTTTTGTGAAGGTGTGTGTGTGTGGGGGAAAAAAAAAGACTGGAGCTAGAGAAAAGCCAAACATACGTATGGAGGGTGGAATTCTTTCGCACCGTACATAGACAACCGTGCTAATCGGAGGTGCGGGGGAATAACCATGAACTGAACATAAAAAAGCAGTTTGCTTTTTGTGTTTCGTTTGTTGTCCTGAAGTTTGCTTTTTGTGTTTAGGAATAACAATATGAGGGTGATTATAACACCTAAAGGTGCACACAACAGGAAATTACGCGAACCTCATTGCTGTACTGTACATCTCCTGGCCACCTCACATACCAATGTTGTAGTTTCGCTCATTTGCTTGAGTCACCAACCCTTGCCTATAAACTTCTGCATCGCAGGCATGCAACCAACACCGCACGCAGCTCGGTTTGATTTTTGTTTTTGAAGCCACTCAATAATTTTTTGTTTGACGAAAAATGTCTCCAGCGGCAGTTCACAGGACCTACAATTCAGAGGGCTCCGCTTGGATCCGATCTCCCGGCCCGGCAGTTGAAACGAAGAGAAAGTTTTTTTTAAATCCTCCACCCACCCCCCGCTACCGCCGCCACATTCCCAACCACCCCCTGCGCCTCCGTCCACCCAGCGGGGTAAACGGCTTCGCCGCGGTCGGGCGGCAGGTCGTGTACGGCAGAGGTCGCAAACGGGGTTTGATTCCTTACCCGTACCCATACCCGGCCGCACCAGGGTCGCAAACGGGTACCCGTACCCGGCCGTACCCGTACCCGGGTATCGGGTACCTGATTGCGACTTCTTGGATGAAGCCATGTTGCAGGCGCGGGTGGGTTGATTCTAGGAACTTGAATTGTGAGAAGAGACAAGACGTTGGGAAATTAGTGACAAACGGTGACTCACCAGTGACTCACGGCGTACCCGTACCCGGCCGCACCAGGGTCGCAAACGGGTACCCGTACCCGGCCGGGGTACGGGTAGCCGGGTATCGGGTAGGGTACGGGTATCGGGTACCCGGTTGCGACCTCTGGCTCAAAGACTTCAGTCACCCAAAGCTGCTGCCCTTGTGGCTATTAGCGCAAGCGACATAAACAAATTATCCACATTGTTGGTGCACAATGCCCGCCCTTCTCGGCGGTCTTTTTTTTGATTGCCTGCAAGTGGAGACAGCGAAATGAAAGCTCTGCTGAGTGATGAATATTTTTTCATTAAGAACGAGGCCAAGTGAGACGAGAACAAAGAGATCCGCTGTGAGGTTGGTTGGGTGAACATCTTTTAGTTTCGATTTAAAGCTTTCGTGACTGCAAGGATTCATCTTCTTGGTTCTTTCGGTAAAGTCATCACGTAGAAGGGAAATAATAAAATAATAAAAATAAAACATAATAAAATAATTCTCACGACGTTTCGGCCACAACGCAAGTAGCCGTCCTCAGGTGAAGAACAGGTTTGTCGGGAAGACACCTCCTACGCATTTCACAAGTAGTAACTAATCCCATATTTGCATTTCCCATAAATATGCTAAATTACTCTTGATATGCAAATTATTTTGTCAAGGCGCTCTTCCCCCTCCAACCCAGCTTAAATATACGCTCCAAGCCTGTGGTGTTTCATTCAGACGCTGTCTCAAAACACTGCAGAAGTACGCGTGATGTACATACGTTGTCTTGAGTGGCGTTATTCAAACAAGTGACAAAAAAAACCGGCACAAAGTCCCAGCTCGAATCACACAGGTAGCTGTGTCACACAGCGATCAGGCATTCACCGTTGAACCGATGTTTTTGCCTTCGAGTTGCCTGGTAAGGCCTCCAGAGAGGATGAAAGTTCGCCGATAGTTTATGAAGTGGCATCGGTGAGAAAGGATCAGTTTTCGTGTCTTAGTCATCATCATCAGCCATTGTCATTCTACTGCCGGATAAAAAGCCTTGCTAAGCTCTAATCATGCCACGTGACTATGTAGGTTGGACAGGAGACACGACGAAGAAGATGCCTCGTGATTCTGCGATGTAACACGTGTGTCTTGGCTAAAATTACAAAATGTAAAATGTCATGCTCGAGTACGGTGCATTGTAAAATAAACAATTGTTGTCCGCTTACTCCGACCACCCAGGTCTTCCTTTCAAATGGTAATAGCGTGAATCAAATGGTGACGTGAATCAATTGGTGATAACGTGAAGAAAGTGGTGATAACGTGAATCAAATTATGAGAGCGTGAATCAAATGGTGATAACGTGAATCAAATTATGAGAGCGTGAATCAAATGGTGATAACGCGAATCAAACTGAGATAACGTGAATCAAACGGTGATAACGTGAATCAAATGATAATAACGTGAACCAAACGGTGATAACGTGAATCAAACGGTGACCACGTGAATCAATCGGTGATAACGTGAATCAAACGGTGACAACGTGAATCAAATGGGAATAACGTGAACCAAACAGTGATAACGTGAATCAAATGGTAATAACGTGAATCAAACGGTGACAATGTGAATCAAATGGTAATAACGTGAACCAAATAGTAATAACGTGAATCAAACAATGAAAACGTGAATCAAATGGTGACCACGTGAATCAAACGGTGATAACGTGAATCAAATGGTAGTAACGTGAATCAAACAGGGAAAACGTGAATCAAACGGTAATAACATGAATCAAACGGTGATAACGTGAATCAAACGATGACCACGTGAATCAAACGTTGACAACGTGACTCAAACTGGGATAACGTGAATCAAACGGGGATCGTGCGGCCTTTTGCTTGGTGTGAATCCAAGGGCATCGGATGGAACAGGACCTCCCACGTGTAAGGCGAGCCTTGCAAAGGCATTTTGGAAGCGAACACAAATTAATGAGGAATTCCATTTTTTGCTACTTGCAACTGCATTACCTGTCAACGGGTTGTCATTACGCCCTTGATATTGCTTTCGCGTTCTGCGCCAAAGAATGTTGAAAAAAAATAGACTTTGTTTACGTTCAGCGTAGGGTTGCAGCAATGTCAATGTTCACGATTCGATGCGGTGTATTTATACAGAGAGTTTTGGTGATATGTGCTCTGTGTAACGCTGGGTAGGCTTCGTGAAGCCAAGACAAGCTTCCCCATCATTCTCGCATTTGCTATCGCTGGCAATAAGTCACAAAGGACACACCGTTTGAGTGCCGATGGATTTCATCTCAACGTGACCTGTTGTTGGTCCACCACCCCCCCCCCCCCCCCCCATGGACAACTTTTATCATTACGTTTTCCTTGTCAACGTGCAAAAATGCAACCGTCATCATCAAAGTTTCCGATTCAACAAAATTCATCGCAAGGAAAACTTTTGGGAGATGATCGTCAACTTACACCGAATGTGATCATATATAGAGACATTTTTAAAATTACATAAATCCAATAATCTTTACATTTTATAATTTTTCATTACATTTATTTTTTATGAACCCGTGATATGACGGGCAAATACACTAGTTATATAAAACAATACAATGTGACGACTATTATCTATATATATAAAATCGTGAATCTGTCTGTCTGTCTGTGTGTCTGTGTGTCTCCGGAACATACGCACTTTCATTGGACGGCGGTTGCCCCTGGCAACGGCTAGCGACGCCTTCGCCGCTTTCATTGGACCTGGCAACGGCTAGCGACGCCTTCGCCAAGGGCTGCAGTTTCATTGGACGGCGGTTGCCCCTGCCAAGCGCTAGCCACGCCTTCGCCACTTTCATAAGCTCCGTAATTAATTAAATAATAGCCATTACACAGTATTGTTTGAGCGCTAGGGGGGGGGGGGGGGGAAGGAATGCCACCCGTACCCTGCCTCTTCCAAGTCGACAATTTTAGGCGAGGCCGCAGGCTTTGCACGCTACTAGGCCCCGACACCCACCACGCCACTCTGAGGTAAATTCATCAAAGTTTTTCCTACTCTTCACTACACCCCCACCACAATGTGTGCAATTAATATTACTTTTAAACCCAACGCGCCAACAATCGATTACTTTAATGTTCACTGTACAAATACTCATTAAGCTGGGTGAGCGTACTGACAGTCTATTATGTACACTGTAGCCTGCTTATTAAGCTCTGTCAGCGTACTGCCACTCTATCATGTAGACTCTAGCCTGCTTATGAAGCTGAGTGGGTGTACTGGCAGTCTATAATGTAGACTGTAGCCTGGTTATTATAATCGATTCTTTAAATGTTCTTTGTACAAATAGTCATTAAGCTGCTTTAGCGTACTGCCCGTCTATTATGTAGACTGCTGCCTGCTTATTCAGCTGGCTGGGTGTACTGCCAGTCTATCATGTACACATTAGCCTGGTTAGGAAGTAAAGTTAGTCAATTTGTAACACGTACGCTTTCGCAAACATTATTCATAAACAACGTTATTGCGTTTAGATCGCCTTATTTATTAAGGTGTTGTCACCCTTATCCACCACCCGACACGCCCAATCTGCACAAAATTGTCACGTTCATAAAAGGCTTAGACTTGACTGCTTTAGCCCACCGGTGTGTTCAAGCGGAAAACCACAACAATTACCATTTCTCATGAAAAAACTACTGTTTAATTATGTTTAAACCCCACGCGCCAATAATGGATTTGTTTAAATGTTCACTCAACAAATACTCATTAAGCTGGCTGAGCGTACTGCCACTCTCGAATGTACAGTGTAGCCTGGTTATATTTCTGGGTGGCTGTACTGACAGTCTATCATGTACACATTAGCCTGCTTCTTAAGTAAAGTGAGTCTTTTTGTAACACGTACGCTTTCGCAACCATTCTTCACAAATAACTTTATTGCCTTTCGCTCGCCTTAATTATTAATGTGTTGTAACCCTCCACCACCCCACACGGCCAATCAGTCAAAAAGTGTCCCGTTGATAAAACACTCATAAGTCTCTGCTTTGGCCCACCGGTGTGTACAAGCGTAAAACCACAACAATTCCCATTTCAGAGTACGTCCTTTCGCTGATGCTGGATGCAATTACCAGCCAAACGTCGTACTGTTCAGTTGTCTGTCCATCTGTGTACGATCGCTTGCGAGGGATTTGCCGGGAGGCACGTCCCGTGCCCCGCGATGGGAATAGGCATGTCACTGTGTATGTGTTTGTGTGTATGTATGTGTGTTGTGTGTATGTGTGTTGTGTGTATGTGTGTGTCTGCGTATGTGTGTGTATGTGTGTGTCTGCAGCAAGCGCGTGTATGTGTACCTATGGACGCGCGCGCGTGTGTTGTGTAGGGGGAACGGTAGTGTAGTGGTTAGCGTGCTGTCTGTGTCTGTGTGTGTGTCTGTGTGTGTGTGTCTGTGTGTGTGCGTGTGTGGTGTGTGGGGAGCGGTAGTGTAGTGGTTAGCGTGCTGTCTGTGTGTCTGTGTGTGTCTGTCTGTGTGTGTCTGCGTGTGTCTGTGTGTGTGTCTGTGCGTGTGTGGTGTGTGAGGAGCGGTGGGTGTAGTGCTTAACGCTACGCTGCGCTACCAACCCGGCGAACCCAGTTCGATTCCCGCTCACGGCCACCACCGGTGACGATTATTTGAACCTCCCCTAGGTCGACTCTGCCTCAAACGAGTAACTGCTGTGGCGTATTAACATCGCCACTGGGGAGACAAAGGCGGCCGGCCGTGGTGGATACAAGTCCCGGGCGAAGCCGGGTAGTACAGCTAGTGTCGTATATTTTACACCGCATTATCGTATTTGTTTACACTTTGCTGTACGAATGAAGGTTGCTTCACAGCGAGTCGATCGCTGTCCACTCAACACGAGTCTGCCGTTCGTCTTCTGATCACTGCAACTTTACAACCTGTAACGCTTAAGAACGCAGAGACAACATCTCCTTGTCGTCGGTCACTCCGTCAATTACACTGGTCAACAAAAAAAAAACATTTTTTTCTGGCCTGGACTTTTGCAACTGTTCTAGACTAATTTCAGGGTGCTGATTCCAAATCTGATCTCAGATTTGCTCTATCACATCTAATTTTTATGCTATCGGCATACCCCATTTTCATTGATTTTACCCGAAATTAACTCTGTCACTTATGATTGCAAGTTGTTGCGAGTCAGTGACTGCTTTATTGTTAAACTATGGTGCTGTATTTTTAGGATAGTGTGTTTATAATATAATTTTATGTAGATATCCACATTTATTTAATATTTTTCTTCTGCAGTTTTTATTGAAAATGCAATATTTGATATCTCAAAAACCTGATGTGATAGACAAAAACTGATGCCAGATTTGGAATCAGCACCCCAAAATTACATTGAAACCTTTGGAATACCTTATGCCAGAAAAAGTGTGTTGACCAGTGTTATTTGACAAAGTACTATTTAGTGGGTAATTGCTACTTTTTTTACTTACTTATTTAACATTTTATGATTATTATTGTGAATGTTTTTCTTCATTTGAGAAATATACTGTGAGGAAATGAAATGTTTAATGAACATGTAATGATAAATTATCATCACGATATAACGATAATCTACAAAACAGACGACAGTCATATCATGGATCTTACAATCATAATAATTTCAACCCAAAGATGCCCCGTATAGCCTGTAACAGACTGTTGGTGCCGTTAGCGAGTAGCACCTAATGAAAGCCGGCACGGCACACGAGGGGGTGGGTGGCCAGCACCACACCCGGCCGCCTTTGTCTCCCCAGTGGCGATGTTTACACACCGCACCAGGTACTCATTCGAGGTCCAGTCTACCTAGGGGAGGCCCCAAGACAAATAATTGTCACTGGTGTTGGCTTGTGAGCAGGACTCGATTTGCCTGTGTTTACGTTTTACGAACGTCAAATACCTCCTTTTTAAAGTTGTTCAATATTCCTTAAGGACCTTTCCGCGACTAGTTCTCTGCAATATTAATGGTTTAATATTTTGTGTTTTTTGTTATTGTTGTTGATGCTGCTGCTGCTACTGTTGCTATTGTTCTCACGCAGCATCACGCAGCATCTCCTGTGTAAAATAGCCGGGCAACTGGCTCAACGGCACCATCCGGGTAAACAAATCACATAAACTCACGGACACGTGAGTTTATGTGATTTGTTGAGTTTATGTGCCAAGGTATCCTCTACACCGCGGCTTTAAAAGGCCTCGTTCCCCGCTAACCTACGCGCTTGTTACCGTTAAACTTTTCCTGTGGGCCAATTTATTAGCAAAAAAAAATGTTTCGTTTCATGTTGACCGAGAAGGGTGACTGCACGGGTGGCAGGGCACATTATAAACGTGGCTTTTGTGCGTCGCACACAAAGCGCCTACTTATACCGCCGCCGTTACCTGATTCTCACTGAGATTATTGCCACCAGATACTTGGGCTTTGTTGTTGTTGTTGCTGCTGCTGTTGCATATAAAGCGCACACTAACACACGAGAAGCTGCACAGCACACGAGGGGGATGGTGTAACCATCACCACACCTGGCCGTCTTTGTCCCCCCCCCCCTCACCTCCCCCACTTACTACAGCAGGTACTCTATGTATGTTGAACTTCTTTCGCACCGTACGTAGCCAACCGCGCAATTCGGAGGTGCGGGGGCGAAGGACAACAGACTAAACACAAAAATCTGTTCTAAAGAAATTCGCTTTCTCAGTAGATTCTTTCAAAGTCGTTTTAGGGCTGAGTCGACTTAGGAGAGAGACACGCCCCCGGTCAGGTTCACGTATATTCATTGTTTTGCACGGCTGGGAATTCATTTCAGGTTACTGGGTTTGAAACACAATGCATGGGGGCCACTTCCATGCCACTTCTCACATGCATGCATTATATATATACACACACTCTCTCGTATGCAATTGCCGCAGCCACCCTCTATAACGTCTGCAGGGGCAGGGGGGGATTACCAAAAGCACTCAAGCCTGATACAAAATGCATGCGAAAGACCTCACTCACGCCATCGTTTTCACAGAACGAAGTCACCGTGTCAGCGGGGCCGTGGCTCATATTTGCAAGGTTTTTAACAAATTACAGTCCTCGCCATTTATTTCACGAATGCAATTTGCTCACCGTCATGTTCCAGAAATAATACAAATTAAAATACCCCCAAGCTTCAAGCAGTTCACAAATAATAGAAGATGAAAAAACGCCCAAGAGAATATGTGGCTAACAGTGGCACGTGCGCAAAACAGAAGCAGCAGGTGATTCGTGTAAATGGTGTCTTGAAAATTAAATGACGTAAAGAGTATCGCATTGATAATTGGTTCTTTACCCTTCTATCTGGCAACAAAACTGACACCTTTTTACAAGGAGTCATGTTTGCATAGACCGCAATACCTGCAGTCATAATACAAACAAAAGAACATAACTCTGATAATGTGCACTGTCCTTGAAGTTGATTGGTCCACACCCGAGACAGCTTTCCTTAGAGCGTAGCCTCACATGGGTTGGACCAGATGATGCCAAAAGGCTCTAAGGAAAGCTGTCTCGGGTGTGGACCAATCAACTTCAAGGACAGTGCACATTATCAGAGTTATGTTCTTTTGTTTGTATTATGACTGCAGGTATTGCGGTCTATGCAAACATGACTCCTTGTAAAAAGGTGTCAGTTTTGTTGCCAGATAGAAGGGTAAAAAACCAATTATCATATTTTTACTCGGCAAATGAGGTTCCCATAGAGTATCGCATTCTTGGACACCATCATTGTCGCCAGTCATTGTCTATCAGCACTGCTGGACGAAGGCCATTCCACGTTGGCACCAACGCTCGTGGTCCCGCGATGCCACAATTCAATCTCGCTCCTGCGCATGAGCTGATTTCCTCGCCTCCATCTCTGTACTTTCGGGTGCGATCTCTTCAATGGTGGCTAGGAGATGTTAACTACCTCGCCTGGTATGCAGGAGGTCGTGGCTTCGATTCCAACCCTGACGCCTGCTGCTGCTGTATATTTGGAATGTGTCTCTTTCCCAGTGGCCGCGTGGTATTTTTCTCTGGTTTATCCCACTACTATTTAGAATCAACGTGCGTTTGACAGTATTTGGCTACTGCGATACATTTCCACATGATACGAAATTACGTCGAGTTATCATTTGTGGCCAGGTCGCTTCTGAAAAAGAGCTTAGGTAAAAAATAAAATAAATGAAAACAGCTAAATTAAATCACGACGTTTCGGGCGCAACACAAGCATCCTTCTTCAGGTTGTCCCCACCTCAAGAAGGACGCTTGTGTTGCGCCCGAAACGTCGTGATTTAATTTAGTTGTTTTCATTTATTTTATTTTTTACCTATGTGACTTTACCTAAAAAACCAAAGAGTATAATTTCTACGTAGCAGAGGGTGAAGTCACACTACTACACTACAACTACCTGCGGAATGTGTAATTCATGCAAGCAGTAAGGTTGTAACTTAGTGGGACTCTTCGATTTACGTGAGTGGCAGGGCAAGTGCGTAGCCCCAATGGCCTCCAGTAGTGGCTTTGTTTTCCACTTTGCCACTTTGCTCAAAACCCATCACTCTATTCTCAGCGAAGAGAGACACACACGCACAGTGAATGTGCGCATCGTGCTCTCACGGTGGCAGGACCGGGTCATATGAATTCCATAGGAATGGATCGTGATACTCAATCTTTTCTTAAAATATAGCATCGTGATGTTCTTCTCTGTCTCCCTCCCACTGGTCTTACGCCTCTGCTCATCAATCTCACGCTGCATGCATGCTGGACACTGACGTATTATCCCACGGTCCAACGCGAGAGGTCTGTATTACAAAACAACTTAAAAACTGCTTGGCAATTTCTATGTGAAATGTATTCAAGCAAGCAGTCGACTGTAAATAGTTAAGTCAGTTTATTTCAGGTAAGGGCCATTGAAATGCAAAAAAGCCCTCTTATCAAATGCAACCCGGCCAAAGCGGTTTGCTACACGGGAAGGGAGAGCTTACAGCGGTTTCGTGGAACAAACGCAGGGACATTTTTTTTTATAACAGGACGAATAAACAGAACAATGTACAATGGAACTCTAGCTTGCAATCCAATACAACTTTAAAAACATGAGAGTGAGAGGAACATACCTCGGGCATTTGAAATGGTCTTTAAACAGCACTATAACAATTGCGTTTTCTTCTTTTAAATAAATTTTTTTTTCAAACGTGGGATTTTCAATTTTTAGTCACAAATGGCTTTAATGATAATACTAATAAGGGTGCCTACAAGCGTGGCAGTAGCGGCCACTAAGCGATGTCCTTAATGGAGGTAAAAGGTGGCGGGGTAGAAATTATCGCGATCGGTCACCATATTCATTCGGGGAGTTATAGGCGCCGCGATGAAGGAAGTGGATGTTCGCTTCATAAATTTTGATTTAAAGCTTTCGTGACTGCAGGGATTCGTCTTATTGGTTCTTTCGGTAAAGTCACGTAGAAGGGAAATAATAAAATAATAAAAATCAAACTTAATAAAATAATTCTCACGACGTTTCGGCCACAACGCAAGCAGCCGTCCTCAGGTGAAGAGGACGGCCGAAACGTCGTGAGAATTATTTTATTATGTTTTATTTTTATTATTTTATTACTTCCCTTCTACGTGACTTTACCGAAAGAACCAAGAAGATGTTCGCTTCATAATCAAGGATTTTGGGTTAGACCGGGTAAGTATAAACGTGTCGTAACTCTCCATCACGTGACACAGCCGATAAGGGTTGTCACGGTTAGGTTTGTTCACTTAAACAAACATTACAGGCAGTGTCGGGTGGTGGAGGGTTACGACACATTTATATACTTACGCGATCTAACCCAAAACCTTTTATTATGAATAATATTGGTCGCGAAAGCCTCCTACGTGTTAGGGTGTTCGTTTGTTCGGTCGTTTTTAAAATCCGCTTGTCTTGGTGAGGGTCGCGGCAGGCAGCATGTAGAGTAGGGCGGTCCAGACCTCCCTTTCCCTGACGACAGACTCTAGCACTATACACTACACTACTACACTATACACTACTACGCTATGCACTACTACGCTATACAGTACTACGCTATACACTACACTAATATACATTACTACACTCCACTATACACTACGATACACTAAACTGATATACACTACTACACTACACTATACACCACGATACACTACACTACTATGCTATACACTACACTAATATACACTACTACTCTATACACTACGATACACTAAACTGATATACACTACTACACTATACACTAATACACTATACACTACTGTATACTACTACACTATACACTACGTTACACTCCACTGCTATACACTACTACACTACACTATATACTACTATACACAGGCTTTAGTTCTTCTGCTCTTCATAGGGAATTCCCAGGCGTTCCCAGGCCAGACGAGAGACATCGTCCCGCCAGCAGCGTGTCCTGGGGTCGCCCCAGTGATTGTTAAATAAATACACAACTGCAACGCAACACAAAAAACATGTCTTTACAATGACGAGAACAGGACTATCCGTTGATATCTTAACGTACCACTTACCGTCGGCTATTACGGGTAAAGTTTGGTACGAACATCGCAGTAGGTGGGCGAGACAATTTCAAGGGAACGTTCATGAAACTAAATCCAAATAATAATATATTCCTGTGAAGGGCAATCACGAAATAACCAAATCCTTAAAAAAATGCGCGTAATAATATATTCATATTCAGGGCAATCACTAAATAATAATGAATGCGACGTATATGAAAACGTGTGTGTGTGTGCTTGCCTGAATCACAACATTGAGTAATCTTCCCAAGGTTAATGAAAGTGGCTTGTGAGCTTAAAAAAAGAAAAAGAATGTGATGACTGTTTTGATGACTTCACATTTTTCTTTGACGTAATATATTTTTTATTTCGTCCGCCCTTCTCCGCTTCCAGAAGGTTCCGTGCAAATGTTTACCAAGATGACCGGTGCCTTTATAAAGCCGTTTCAAAACGCTCGAGTTGAGTTAGTGTCTTGAGAAACCTGACCACTGCTGAAACAGAGCCAGTCCGTTGTAGAACTTAAAAAAAAAGAAGTCTCGATATCAAAACCCTCCCATCGATCTTCGGGCATGGCAAACAGGTAAGCAGTAGCGTGATGCTGGACCGCTGTACATTTAAACGTTGAGATGTACTTACGTGTTATGTAAGTCTCTGCCGAATTAACTAATTTCGTGAAGGTGACCGCCTAATCAGTGGTCGGAGCACAGGCAAGAGGAGGTGGACAACTACCTGCAGAATGTGTAATTCAAAACGTTTGAATATTGTTGCTCGTTCTTACGTTCTTATATCAGTTTTTGTATATATATTTTAAATATGTCTTCTGATGTGAATGTTTGTACGCTCGTGAACCAACTGTGCCCGGGTAAGGTAGAAACTTGGGCATAATGTTCTAACGATAGGTGGTGCTCACCAACATTTTGGCAGATAAATGACCACGCTGCCACAATTGTCATTTGATCACGTGGCCGTTTTCCACATTAAAAAAAAAACAATTTGATGGCAGCTTCGGTGGTTCCCCAACGACAAGTGAACTAACCCCATTGTCTGGACGGGTGTTAAACTTAGCGATGCATTTAAAAACGCGAGCTTTCCCTGTACGCTGATCAGTACAGCCGCAAGCCAACCTTTAACACGGACCAGTCTGACGAATGATTTATTGTACAGCTCTTCACAGTCCTACTGTGCTCGCGAGCTGATTCTGCTTCATCATTATCATCATCTGCAATCATCTGTCCACTTCCCCCCAAAACCGCCACCATATCTCAGGGACTCACAATGCGACAACGATTCCCACTTAGCGCCCAATTCATAATAAAGGGTTTTTGGGTTAGATCGCGTAAGTATAAATGTGTCGTAACCATCCACCACCCGACACGGCCAATTAGTAATGGATTTGTCACGTAAACGACGCGCCAATTAGTTACTACTTCAGCCCACCGGTGTGTTGGAGATTACATCCACAACATTTACAATTTGAGTAGTACGACGTTTCGCTGCCAATTACATCAACCGGCATCATCGAGCGATTTGCCAGACTACAAAAACCTTTGTTACGAATAATATCGGTCGCGAAAAGCCTCTCCGTGTTAACGCCCAGTGCTCCGTCGCTCCATCTCCACGATCTTCACCTTCCACCGTGGGTCTCGGCCCGCACTCGGCGGGGTGAGATGGCAACCCGAGGGGTTCGTGTCTCATGATGACGACGACGACGATGATGATGACGAATGATCTCCATGGTGGACACCCTCGTGTGTGCGTGTGTGTGTGTGTCCTGCTTCGTGAGTTCTGTCCACCGGCCATCATCGCCACGAGCCGCGATGTGCGTCAGCCCAAGTCTAATATTGTCAACTCAACTATTTTGTTCACCGGGTAAAGCCCGCCGTGCTATTAACTCGCTTTTTAGAGGCGACCGAGCCGTACGTGATAGCTAACAGAAGTGGCTTATATCATCATCAGCAGCAGCAGCATCATGGCAGGTGGGGATTCATAGTCGGGACATTGATCCGAACGCTTGTTTCTAAATGTGGAGGGCAAATCCGGAGTTCCCGGCGAAATATCCACTCGACCACGGGGAGAGAGAAAACGCGAAATTCAAAATATACCACAGGCACCGTCAGGGTCCGGGATTGAACCTATCATCAGGCATCGTCATGGTCCGGGATTGAACCTATGCACTCCTGCGTAGCAGGCGAGGGGGGTAACGTCTGCTCACCACCAAGCGTGCACCTATTCACGCTTGTTGACACGCGCTTTTTGTCCCATTTCCTTTGCGAATATCCACGTTTCGACCGACTCAGATCGTGTTCCCCATATCAACGAAACTAGTTTAAACGATTTAAAGCTTTCGTGACTGCAGGGATCCATATGCTTGGTTCTTTCGGTAAAGTAACGTAGAAGGGAAATAATAAAATAATAATAAATAAAATATAAAATTATCACGACGTTTCGATTGTAACACAAGCAATCATCATCAGGTGTGAAAACCACAGCAAGAAAATATTTACTGCTGTGGTTTTCACACCTGATGTGGTTTTCACACCTGATGTGGTTTTCACACCTGATGATTGCTTGTGTTGCAATCGAAACGTCGTGAGAATTTTATTGTTTTATTTGTATTATTTTGTTATTTCCCTTCAACGTGACTTTACCAAAATAACCAAGCATATCGTTTCAACGAATCAACTGTTCACGTGGTAGTAAGCAAAGCGAAAGAGGCGTCATCACGTTTATTGTTAAGCGCAAATCTGTTACAAGATACATTGGGAGGTTGGCGGTGGCGATGCACGCCTGGAGTTCAGATATTACGTCTGCAGTTCAGATATTACCCAGGCAGCATTGTGCGTCAGCAGACGACCTCTGGGTCAGCGTCTTCCTGCTGGGCCTCGTCAAATGAACGCCGCTGAGTAACCCACGAGGTCGAATAGCCCAGTTCGAGTCTGTGAACACGTCCAGCCTTGTGCCATTGCTGCCCTCAAAAGCCAGCAGGCTGATTGACTATGGAAAGAATTGCGATTTGACGCGGAGAGAGGGGTGGGGGGGGGCAGCATGGACCCCCGTGTTCACGCGGTGTATTCAAATGAACCTTGTGGCGGTACCCCGGGGTGTCTTAGTACCCCGGCTCTCGCATGATGTCCGTGATGCAGTCGTTTCTAGTCTGTGGATGGTCGGCGATGCGGCAATCGACTCGTCTCGACGAGCTGTACACGATGCACTATTCACAGTTGAATTTTTCGAAAACGGATTTTGTTATGCTAAAGATTGGCGTTTCAACATCGCAGAGTGGCGCTGATTTCGCATTGATTGGTAACCCAGTCGCGGCGTGAAGTACACCCCTGGAAAAATATAGTGTCCCAGAAATAAAATATTTAATTGCCTCGGCTATTTTGTATTATTTGGTTACCACCATAAGGGTCAAATAGCCATTGGTTGCGTGGGGGGGGGGGGGCAAAGGCCTATGACTGCCCTCTGTCAGAAGAGGGCACCCAATAGCTTGCTCACGGTTTGCTGTGTTCATTACCCGCATGGGGAACAGCAGGGCCGGGAAAGGAACCGTTGCACGTAAACCCTCGCGAGTTTGGGACCGTGCATAAATGACGTCACGCACCTAGGGGTGCGGGGAGGGGCGTCCGACATTTGTGACGATGTGTGACGAGGGGAGGGGGGGGTTGAGAAATGTGACGTCACATCAAAATGTGCAACTTTAAATAAATATAGAGAACACGTTGTACTTAAATAAATATACTTTTTAATACATTCTAGATTTGAAGCTTTTGTGACTGCAAGGATTCATATTCTTAGGTTTTTTTCGGTAAAGTCACGTAGGTAAAAAATTAAAATTAATAAAAGTAAAATAATACTTTTTAATAAATGTTTTCTCCGACAACATCAGAGGGCAGCGCCACATCAAATACGCACTAAATTTACAATAGTTTAAAGCGAATTGAAGCACGTTTTATTTTTGGGGTGGGGGGGGGGATCTGACTTTTTGTGACGCCGTGTGACGAGAGGGGGGGGATCAAAAATCGTTCAAAATCGCGTGACGTCATTTATGGACGACCCCTTTCGCATATTCGCGAGTCACCCAATGTACTCCTATTCCCGATTCGCGGCTGTTGCGTCGACGTCCGCAGACCGCCGACACAACGGGGATGGCACGCGCGGCAATTGTTTTGTCCACACTCGAAACTTTCGACTGCGAAGATGAGACGGGCACGCCGCCTCGGCTGCCTTTCTGCTAAGTCCTCAGTCCCGCGGTGATCCCCGCAACCGGACTCTGCTTGCTCTGAACTTTAACCGCACTCGCGCATCTCCTGGAGGATGGGAACCTGTTTATGTATTTATTTATTATTATCAATAGTACGTGCTGGTGGCTGCAGTGACGGATGAAGCTAGTGCGGGGCCTGTAGCATGTGTTGTATTAAAGAGGCCCTAAATAATTAAAAAACACACATTTAAACACACATTTTTTTACTTGCACAGTAAAGTAATTGTATTTTTTCATTTGCTATACAGCCGAATGATACGACAAATCGCTAACCTTATACACCCAGTCGTTCATACAAATTTAAGGCGGTATAGTACTATAGTAATAGAGCAAGTGCTGAATCACTCAACCGGAGTTGATAGCTTGAAAGCATTTAGCGCGGGGCCCTTGAAAGTGTGGGGCCCGTAGCTACATGTGTAGCTACTTGTGCTACGAGGATAATCCGGCACTGGTGGTGGTGAGGGGTGGGTGGGTACGGCGTTTTGGTCAGCTCGCCGACTTTGGGGAGGCGAGGCTTCCCGTATTATGAATAATTATTATGAATAAGCTCGTGTTGTCGCATCATGTGACGCGGCCTGACATTGCGTGCGCGTGTACCACAGGGTGGTGCTGATGGCGCTGTGTGTGGGCCTCCTCCTGGTTCAGCTGGCCTCGTGCAAGCACCTGAGGTCCCTGAATCCTGGAGAAACAACCCCGCAGGACGAGAAATGCGTCGGTAAAACGAATCTCTGAGCATGTGGGCATTTTTCAAACCCTAGTTTTATGCTTCCGCTTATTCAAATGTTTTTTTTAATAAATTGATTATTAAAATGTATCTATAACATAATAATTTTTTTATGCCGAACGTCTGCTGCTGCTGTGTCTTGTGCAGCGCTTTGAGATCCTTGATGAAAAGCGAAATTTTAATGGAATTATTATTATTCTCATCTCAACCATCAAAACACCTCCAGTCGCTGACAAAAACAACGCATTCACTCCATTGGAACCTCATTTGCCAGTAAAAATATGGTAATTGTTTTTTTACCCTTCTATCTGACAACAAAACTGACACCTTTTTACAAGGAGTCATGTTTGCATAGACCACAATACCTGCAGTCATAATGCAAACAAAAAACACAACTCTGATAATGTATGCACTGTCCTTGAAGTTGATTGGTCCAATTATCAACGCATTCACTCGCACTCACTTTGTACGGCCATCATTATAACGCTGGACTACACAGACCGTGTTAAACCAGGAAAGCATCGGGGAGATTTTTCTTTTGCTTGACCATATCTCATGTCGTGGCAGCGGTGTAGATTGCTTGCTTGGGCATGCCCCCACCGCCACCCAAGGAACGAAAATATGGAGCCATCCCTCCGGTATGGGGAGTCGGCAAACCCTGCAGCTGTAGTGCCACGTGTGGGTCTTTGTCTTTCAAGGACTGCTTCGTGACGTTATTTATTAAGGAGCCCCGCCGTCTCGTACTCCACGTGGCATTGCGGCTCTTGAGATATTGACGGGGGGGTGGTGGTTGGGGAGGGGGGGTTACCGAATTCGGAAAAAAATGGCTTTTCTTGTTATTTTGGTTGCCAACCCTTGACCATGGGAGTCCAGTTTACCATGGAAGTTCAGTTTACCATGGATGTTCAGTTCACCATGGAAATTCAGTTTACCATGGAAGTTCAGTTCACCATGGAAGTTCAGTTCACCATGGAAGTTCAGTTTACCATGGGAGTTAATTTTACCATGCCAGTTCATTTTAGCATGGAAGTTCAGTTCACCATGGAAGTCCATGTTACCATGGAAGTCCATTTTACCATGGAAATTCAGTTCACCATGGAAGTTCAGTTTACCATGGATGTTCAGTTCACCATGGAAGTCCATGTTACCATGGAAGTTCAGTTTAACATGGATGTTCAGTTCACCATGGAAGTCCATGTTACCATGGAAGTTCAGTTCACCATGGAAGTTCAGTTCACCATGGAAGTTCAGTTTACCATGGAAGTTCAGTTTACCATGGAAGTTAATTTTACCATGCCAGTTCATTTTACCATGGAAGTTCAGTTCACCATGGAAGTTCAGTTCACCATGGAAGTCCATTTTACCATGGAAGTTCAGTTCACCGTGGGCAGGGGTGCGACTCCGGAGCTACCTGCGGCTCTTTAAGGAACTGCTCTTGAAATATTGAGGCTTTTTTTTCTTGGCGAATTCGAAAGAACTTAAAATGCCCCTTCTTGTTATCTTGCTTGCCGACCCCCTGCTCCAGCTTGGATGTCGCCTGCCTGCCGACTGGCCCGCCGAGTCGCCCTCGAAAGCTAAAGAGCTTCTTCGCTCTACGGGCTTTAGTCGAGAAGCAAAATTTCCGATTTTTATTCAGTCCGAATCGCCCCCTCCCCCCTTACCTCATCCTCTCCTCTTCGTAGCACTGCGGCCCGTGGGGGCCCCAGTGCAGTTGCACCGCCTGCGCACCTCAAAGTTAATTTATTAGGTATAGCCCTGTGAGCCATTCGGCTCTTGAATCGGGTGCAACCGCAACAAACAAAAAAAACATGAACAAGAAAACATCTTAAAGTGACTATGTGCAAACAGAAAATCCAAGAAAAAACAGCAAAATATTGCAGAAAAATCACCGTACACAAACCTCTCGGCAGCCACGCAGCCACGTGTCGTCTCGTGGCGGTTAGTAGTTGACAGGACACGCGAGCAGCGGCTACTCCTCTCCCGGTATTTTTGCGATGCCGCTCGCGTATTGGAGGCCTGGGGCTCCTAGGAGGCTCACAAACCCGGAGCACGACTTCGCTTGAGCGACCGCTTTCCAAAGTCTCCGATGTGATGTGATGTTACCCATCTCCCTTAACAAGAACCGGCGTTGATAAGGGAGGATATTTACGTCAAATGTCATAAATGCTTTGAACACCAAGGTATATTTAAGTTATCATCAACAACGTTCATTTCATTAACCCAGGTAATATCTACTGAGGTTCATTTCGATTTGTGGAATGTTTTTCCATTTGTGGAATGTTTTTACTCAGGAGCACTTATTTTAATTTTCACATATTGTTTTTAACAATGTAGTTTTGGGCACGTGTCATGGTCTACATGTGGGGTGTTCTGAGTTTGCAGCATTGCCTCTCCTTGTGCAATAGTGCGGCAGTGCCAATCTCGAGACAACGTCCGGCCAGCGCAAGAGAATCAAACAAGTATAACCCGTAAAAACAAAGTTTTTCACTATAAATCCTTTATATGCGTGGCGGCTAGAGTCCTCTCGTCCTCTGGCTTGAGATGGCTGCCACCTATGGGTCAGATGATTGTCTGCCAGTATTAAGCAATTGGTAATTAAATATTTAATTTGTTTTCCATAAACAGTGTAACATTTTGGAAAAAAATGTTCACGAACATTAATTGTCTCGCACAACGAGTCTGTGTGCAAAATGTCAGCTCGATTGGATCACGGGGAGTGGGTTAAAAAACGACCGAAAGGTTTGCACGGTCGTAAGCAAGCAAGCAAGCACGCAAGCAAGCGAACTTAATATAAAGGATTTAAAAACCCTCCCGCTCAGCGGTCGACCCACTTAGAATGAGCCAAAGCGACGCCTCCGCCCGTCTTACATTCACCACCAGAAGCCTTCCACGCGCGTGGGTCGGCTTTCGGCGATTTGCTTTCAAGGCGAGAGTGTGAAAAACGCGCGAACGAGAGAAGCGCAGAGGGTTACGGAGGTGAAGGGGACACGGGCAGCTTGCACCTCGTAATTATTTGTGGAGAAGCCCCTTAATTGGCAAAGGGGATGTTGGTCGTGCTCATTGTCACGCGGCCTTAAGCGGCGAGGTTGTGCGTGATGTGAGATAACAGCATCGCACCTTGTCAACAACAACAACACAAAAAAACGTTGGCTGCAACATTCTCTTTTCTGAATCATCGCGAGCGGTGCGTTCGCGTGGGTCACAATTTGCGCGTGCATTGCACACCCACGCTCCTACGTACGCACGTGAAGCAAACGCACCCTCAGGTGTGGACGAATCGTCACTCTTAAATTAGTTTAACACGTAGTAGGATTTCGCGACCAATATCATCCATAATTCTAGATTTGAAGCTTTCGTGACTGCAAGGATTCATATTCTTTGGTTTTTTCGGTAAAGTCACGTAGGTAAAAAATAAAAATTAATGAAAGTTAAATAAAAATAAAATAAAAATCACGACGTTTCGGAGGCAACACAAGCTTCCGTCTTCAGGTGGAACCGTCACAGCACGATAGCTGTATCAAGTAAGATAAACTGTTTAATTGGAATTTCTCTTTACTTGATACAGCCATCGTGCTGTGACGGTTCCACCTGAAGACGGAAGCTTGTTGCCTCAGAAACGTCGTGATTTTTATTTTATTTTACTTTTATTAATTTTAATTTTTTACCTACGTGACTTTACCGGAAAAAACCTAAGAATATCATCCATAATATTTTTTTACACGTCTTCTTGGTTCTTTCGGTAAAGTCACGTAAAAGGGAAGTAATAAAATAATAAAAATAAAACATTAGAAAATAATTCTAGTGAATTAGTGAGAATTATTTTATTATGTTTTATTTTTATTATTTTATTACTTCCCTTCTACGTGACTTTACCGAAAGAACCAAGAAGATGAATCCCTGCAGTCACGAAAGCTTTAAATCGAAATTTAATACGATGCGGGCGCAGTCTCTCGCGACGGCTCGCCGCCGTTGAACGAAATGCCGCTGCCGCGTCGTGCACTCACCTCCACCACCAACGAAGTCGTCGTCACGTGGTGACCACACGTGGCCAATCCGTGGCTGCGTCAGCGGCGCCATCGGGCGATCCGCGAAATCTGGCAGCTCGTCGGTCGTCACTGCCGTCGAAGACCTCCGCGCGAACCAATTGTTGAACGCGTGGTGGATCGCCCTCCAACAACAATAACAACAACGCTACCGGCGGCGGTGCTGGTGTGATCAATTGGGATAATGATTGGTTTTACACGCAACGGACAGCGAGTGCGTTGTAAGCTTCGATTTAAAGCTTTCGTGACTGCAGGGATTCATCTTCTTGGTTCTTTCGGTAAAGTCACGTAAAATGGAAATAATAAAATAATAAAAATAAAACATAATTAAATAATTCTCACGACGTTTCGGCCACAACGCAGGCAGCCGTTCTCAGGTGAAGAACAGGTCTGTCGGAAAGACAGCGTCTGAATGAACTGTTATTCCGACAGACCTGTTCTTCACCTGAGGACGGCTGCTTGCATTGTGGCCGAAACGTCATGAGAATTATTTTATGATGTTTCTTATTTTATTATTTCCCTTCTACGTGACTTCGCCGAAAGAACCAAGAAGATGCGTTGTAAGCGTCACGAATCGTGATGATCGCAAAATAATTATTGGCCGCGGGGGGCGCTTCAGTTGAGTGAACTGCAGTGGGAGGAATTATTCTGGACACATATTTTGTGGAAGAGCAGCAAGGCGCACCGTCGATGCGACGAAAACGCGGCTGTAAAAGTTACGGAAAACTGATACCGGGATGACCGTCATTGCGTGAAATTTGATATCATATCGTGAAAAAATGTATATCATGGCAACGCTGGTTTCAACTTAGCCATCCGGAAAATATACCTCGAGTGGTTTGCACCTCAAGCTCCCCCCCCCACCACACACATTCACAGCACAACCACGTTCAGAGAAAGAAAACAGACAAGCACAACTCAAAACACGTCAATAAAACTGTGGCCTTGAAAGGGAAAATATACAACAGGTGACGTTTCAGGCAATGGTCCTTCTTCATAGCACGTACTATATATGAGTCAGGGCCTTGATACATCACCGATTATATATATCATACGAGCAGTACACGTGCACTTTGCTATTTATTTATTTAGTTTTAAGGCCACAGTGTTGGTGACGAACGAGTTGATTTTCTGTTGTTGTTAAATGGACGCAATCACAGAAGGTGACCAACGATACACTTGGAGTGGTATTCTCTCACCCTCGAACACTCCCCTCGTACCCTGGGGCTATTATTATTATTCCCATGGCCGCCACTTACCGGCTTCACCTTCCCAGATCACTCCTCGACCGCCTGCACCAGGGTTAGGGTTCTGGCTGCACCAGGGTTGGAGACCTGTACCAGAGTTAGAGACCTGTACCAGGGTTAGAGACCTGCACCAGGGCTAGAGACCTGTACCAGGGCTAGAGACCTGTACCAGAGTTAGAGACCTGTACCAGGGTTAGAGACCTGCACCAGGGCTAGAGACCTACACCAGGGTTAGAGACCTACACCAGGGTTAGAGACCTGCCTGTACCAGGGTTAGAGACCTGCCTGTACCAGGGTTAGAGACCTGCCTGTACCAGGGTTAGAGACCTACACCAGGGCTAGAGACCTGCACCAGGGCTAGAGACCTACCTGCACCAGGGTTAGGGTCCTGGCTGTACCAGGGTTAGAGACCTGTACCAGGGTTAGAGACCTGCACCAGGGCTAGAGACCTGTACCAGGGTTAGAGACCTGCACCAGGGCTAGAGACCTGCACCAGGGCTAGAGACCTACACCAGGGTTAGAGACCTGTACCAGGGTTAGAGACCTGCCTGTACCAGGGTTAGGGTCCTGGCTGTACTAGGGCTAGAGACCTGTACCAGGGTTAGAGACCTGCACCAGGGCTAGAGACCTGCACGAGGGCTAGAGACCTGTACCAGGGCTAGAGACCTGCACCAGGGCTAGAGACCTGCACCAGGGCTTGAGACCTGCACCAGGGTTAGAGACCTGCACCAGGGCTAGAGACCTGTACCAGGGCTAGAGACCTGCACCAGGGTTAGAGGCCTGTACCAGGGCTAGAGACCTGTACCAGGGCTAGAGACATGTACCAGGGCTAGAGACCTACACCAGGGCTAGAGACCTGTACCAGGGCTAGAGACCTATACCAGGGCTAGAGACCTGCACCAGGGCTAGAGACCTGTACCAGGGCTAGAGACCTACACCAGGGCTAGAGACCTGCCTGTACCAGGGTTAGAGACCTGCCTGTACCAGGGTTAGAGAACTCCACCAGGACTAAAGACCTGTACCAGGGTTAGAGATCTACACCAGGGTTAGAGTCCTGTCTGTACCAGGGTTAGAGACCTGCACCAGGGCTAGAGACCTGCACCAGGGCTAGAGACCTGCCTGCACCAGGGCTAGAGGCCTGCACCAGGGTTAGAGGCCTGCCTGCCGCTCGTTTTGGGCAGCATCTGAGAGAGCGAAGGCCCGCGATCGTAGTTTGCCATCCGACGGTTTCGTTGTGCGGCCCACGCACACGTCTTCGGCCAGTAACGGTCACGATTTGCTTTTTATTATTATAATTATATATATTATTATCTATTTTATTATTATTATATATTTTATTATTATACTCGGAGTGCCCTGTACGCCGGCGCGTCTCAGGAGCGCTTGAGACCGCGCGCGACGAGTCACTTAGATGTCCTCTCGGGGAACATTTAGGGGGGGGGCAGCCCCTGAGTGGGGAAAGTGGCACAGCAACCTGGCCTGCGATCGGGCATGAGCCTGCCAGTAGGGAAGGCGGGCGGGTGGCAGGTGGTGGGGTGGCAATGATTGCCATATGTGTAATCCCAAACGAGTACATTGATGGGTCGAAATTTTATTTTGAATTTGGCACGTTTTGAGCGTGGAGACGGCCGCGCAATGGAACTGCTCGTTTCCAATGACATCGGGGCGGATGGGGGGGGGAGGCAAGGAAGATCTTCAAACGTCCACTGTGAAGCAAACAGTGCGGTGTTGTGGGCCTACGCAACGCGCGGTATTAACTGGGTGAGCCACCGGGGTTTGAGCCGCGCGATTTCGCCTCGCCAGTGTTCAACGTAACGACCCCGAAATGTCAAACTGAGCGCTCTGTCTGGTCTGTGTTCGTTTAAAAAAAAATGTGTTGATGATGAATAATGGCAGGTGTGGTGGCGCACGTCTGCAATAGGGTGATTTTGGCAAAGTTTGGTGGATAGCAGAGATTGGTAGAAGGGCCTCTGGCACTGTAGAGAGCTCTCCGGAAAAATCTCCTCTCGAATGTACGTTTTGGCCTACTCTTCCACGCAGGCCAGACATCTTGGAAGAGGTAGGTAAATAAATGGAATTGTTGTTGTTGCTGTTGTCATTACGATAAACAAATACGTATGTAAAATAAACAAAGACGGTTCTATTTAAGACCGGGAGCAAGTGAGAGCTTCACCATTCTGGCAAATTGTCCGATGATAATGGATGTAATTACCAGCGAAACGTCGTACTCAAAAAATGTAAATGTTGTTGATTCACTCTTCAACACACCGGTGGGCTAAAGTAGTGAACTATTTGTCTTTTGTCAACGTGACACTTTTGATTGGCCGTGTCGGGTGGTGGAGAGTTGCGACACATTTATAAATAACGCGATCTAACCCAAAAACGTTTAATATGAATAATATTGGTCGCGAAAGCCTACGTGTTAAACTGAATATCAAAGTATTGAAAAGATAAAAATGGGTTTTACCTTTTCTGCCAATAAAACAGGAGGTGTTAAAATGTTCAAACACCAAATAGAAATCAAGGTATGGCATTATCTGGTCTGACACTGGTGAGACTAGGCCCTAAATAAGTCTCTGGGACAGGCCCAATCAGTTTCAAAGACAATATATATTATCAGTGCATTTTTGCTTGCATGTTCACCACATATACTGCGTGTGGTCAATGCGGACTTGATTCGTTGCTAAAGGTTTCTATTTGGGGGTTGAATATCTTCCTAACACCTGTTTTATTTCCAGAAAGGGTAAATAAGGTTTTGTTAACAGACGCGTATACGATTCTCTGCGGGTCTTTCCAATGGAAAAAAACAAACAAACCCACTCGTGTTTTGTGCAGATGAAGGTTGCCTGGGCTCCCATGGCCTCCCCGGAAATCATGAGGATGAACACGATTCCAGCCATTCGAGCCATTCCAGTGATTCAAGCGATTCTAGCGATTCCAGTGATTCAAGCAGCAGCAGCAGCAGCAGCTCAGGCAATTCGGGTCAGTATAACCGGCGCTTAATTTCGAACCCAGAACAGTTCGGAACGCTGTTCCGGGAATTATGTTTGGCATGCGCGCCGCGTCCATCTCGCCCGATTGAGTCCTCGTGATACCAAGGTTGCCTTCGTGCGGTGGGGTGCATGCGGTTGTGGTGTGTGTGTGTAGCGGTGGTGTGTGTGTGGCGGTGGTGGTGTGCGTGCGGTTGTGTGCATGTGTCTGTGGTGTGTGCGTGCGGTTGTGTGCATGTGTCTGTGGTGTGTGCGTGTGGCGGTGGTGTGCGTGTAACGGCGTGCGTGCAGTGTGCGTGCGTCCGTCGGCGTCTGCTCGTAGAATCGCATTAATGTAGAGTAGGATAATATATAGGACTATTACAAATAGGCATACCGCAGCACTCTAGTGGCAGTGCCTTATGCCGGTAGTCTCCTCCTGCTAAGCCAGCCGAGAAAAGTTCCCGGAGATTATCGAGTGAGACGTTAAGCCCTGGGCAATACTGCAGGCTCGCTTCACCGTGCCGCTCACGTTCTGGGATGTTTGTCAAAAGTGATGTCCCTTAACGCGCAGCTGGGGTTCAGGGTTGTGAGTTACCGTGGGGTCGGGGTCGGAGGTGGGGGGGAGGGGGCAGATTGTGAAGGCTACGCTGGGAAATTCCCACCTTAATTTAAAACCAAACTATTTTTTATTTTACCAGGAAACGCCCCACTGAGCGGTACAGCTCTTTTTCAGAAGCGGCCTGGCCATCACAAATGATTGCTCAACGAAGACGCATAGTATCATCACGTGGACATTTATTGCAGCCAAATACTCTGAACGCGTGATGTTGATTCTGAACGTGGAGGGGAAAATCCGGAGGACTCGGAGAAATTCCACCCGGACCACGGGGAGAGCGAGAGAGACAGGCAAACTCCAAATATACAGCAGGCGCCAGGGTCGGGATCGAATCCGCGACCTCATGTATACCAGTTTATTTGGGACCTTCAAAACTAAACTATAAATTAAACTAAACCACGATTTGAAGCTTTCGTGACTGCAGGGATTCATCTTCTTGGTTCTTTCGGTAAAGTCACATAGAAGGGAAATAATAAAATAATAAAAATAAAACATAATAAAATAATTCTCACGACGTTTCGGCCACAACGCAAGCAGAAGACCAGGTCTGTCGGGGAGACAGCGTCTGAATGAATTCATTCAGACACCTGAGGACGGCTGCTTGCGTTGTGGCCGAAAAGTCGTGAGAATTATTTTATTATGTACATTTTTATTATTTTATTATTTCCCTTCTACGTGACTTTACCGAAAAAACCAAGAAGATAAACTAAACCATTTTTTTATTTTACTAGGTAAGGCTCAATGAGTTGTACAGTTCTTTCTCAGGAGCGGCCTGGCCACGAATGATAGCTCCACGAAGTGGTTCATCACCATCGCGTGGGAAATTATAGCAGCAGTCAAATACTCTAAATGCATGATTATAAATTTGGAGGGAAAAACCGGAGGACCCGGAGAAAAATCCACACGACCACGGGGAGAGAGAGACACCGCAAACTCCAAATATACAGCAGGCATCAGCGTCGGGATCGAACCCACGACCTACTGAATACCAGACGAGGTAGTTAACATCTCCTAGCCACCGTGATGATGATGAGAGAGACACGCAAACTCCAAATATACAGCAGCAGGCATCGTCAGGGTCGATCCCGACCCTGACGATGCCCATCGTCGATGGGCATTACAGGAGCGAAACAGCTACCGTGCATTGTTCTGTTGACAATGGGGGCAAGGGTCATTTTGCGATGGGGTGGGGGGGAGGAGTGTAGCCATCGTATTTTGTTGGGTTTTTTAGCTTTCAAAACTTCCGTTGACATCACGATTTGCCCTATTGACACTGAGAGCTGTGGGATTTCCAAAGTCGTAAACTCCTACACGCCGTCGTGTGTCGCTGTCACCTGACAGGTGACGACAAGGCCCCCCACCCACCCCCCCCGTTATGTAACCACTGAACAATACTTGATTATTGAGGTGGCATTGATCAAGTTGTTTCCTTTTCGATTATCAGCTAACTCCGGGGGCAACGGCCTTAATGGGTTAAGTTCGAAGCTAGATTGTACAACGTGGTTTTTTTATTCGTTGATGGTCGATGGGTCACACACGCTGGGCTACTCCAAGGGTCACTACTTTTAAGGAATAACAAAAACAAAACTGGTAGCGATATTGGGAAGAAGCAGAAGAAGATCTCAAAGATCTCAAAAAGTACCACACATCGTCTCGGATGTAGCTTTGTTTACAAAGAGCGGGCAATGACCGTGGTCGATCGCTGCCCCCCAGGGACGACTTGAACAGATTTCCCCAAAGACACCAGCAGCCGCCCTCCTCCTCCTCCTCGAAAGCGAAAACGGTCCCGGGAAAAAAAAACGGGGCAGGTGGCGAACCCAGTTGTACAGGGCCGTGGATAAGATGCACTTTAGTGTGGTGATGATATTGTGTTACGAACTCAGCGACATGAGTTGAACTCCTGGTCACGGCTAACAACATTGGCAAGTGATATTATTGTGTCCGTCCGTCGTGCATCCAAAAATGGGAGGGGTGGGGCTGGGTGGAGAGGAGAGGGTGGGGAGGGGCTGGGTGAGGAGGGGCTGGGTGGGGAGGGTGGGGCTGGGTGGGGGTGGGGCTGGGTGGGGAGGGGAGGGGCAGGTCACCCCGTGGTGCCCTTATAAAACTCAACGTTTAACCTACTCACGCCGGCTTGTACCCGCCCTCACAGTCGGGCATATTTGCGGAATACACCACGCCGCCGTTGACCCTGGCCATTGACCGAGCAACCCAACGTTCCTACCAGCTCCCTCCGCAGGAATGTGTTATTGGTGTGGTCTGGGACTGTTTTGTTGTTGACTTCGCTGCCTTGCCCAAGCATGATGAATCCAACTCACGTAATTGATCTAATTGTTTTGATACTTAGTAACTTGCAAACCATGTTGCACCACTGTCGTTGTTTTTTGTCTTTCTCGCTGTTGTAACTCGCTGACCACGTGCCCCTACTGGAGACATCTGTGACAAAAAGAGCTTCATAGCTTATCGGATTCCCGAAATCAAGATTCTGATTATGAATGACAAAGCGCTGTACATTATTATCGTCATCATCATTATCATTAGTGTCTATACATTCCAGTTCACAGTTAATCTAAGAGGTTATTTCAATCAATGCCTCGTGGTGTTCTCATCCTCACGTGGTGTCACAGGCGGGGCCAGAGAGCGGAGAGCGGTGCACGTGGAGTCGGAAGAGACCGGCGTGGACAGTGTGGACACTGGTAAAGGGGTCGTCCATAAATGACGTCACGCACCTAGGGCGGGGGGCGGGGTCAGACATTTGTGACGATGTGTGACGAGGGGGGGGGGGTTGAGAAATGTGACGTTACATCAAAATGCGCAACTTTAAATAAATATAGACAACACGCTCTACTTAATTAAATATACTTTTAAATAAATGTTTTTTCCTACAACATCAGAGTGCAGCGCCACATTAAATACGCACTACAATGACAATAGTTTAAAGCGATTTGAAGCATGTTTTATTTGGGGGGGGGGGCGGATCTTTGTGACGTCATATTTGAGGGGGGGGTCTGACTTTTTGTGACGCCGTGTGACGAGGGGGGGAGGTCAAAAATCGTCCAAAATTGCGTGACGTCATTTATGGACGGCCCCAAAGTCAAATAACATTTTAAACGTATGAAAAAACAAGAATAGGTTGATGCCCTTTCCGACAATGAAAACGGGTGTTAAGATGCTCAAGCGCCAAATAGATACCTTTAACAGCCGTTTTATGGCCAGAAAGGATAAAACCCTATTCATATATTTTTGCATACTTTGATTCTGGCCAAAAAATGTCCCGTAAATATTTTAAACGCGAACAACAACATTCCCCCCCGCACACGTTTTTTGTTGTCATCTGACAAACACGGTGAAAGTTTTACGAAGTCCCTGCGTACGCCTCCGTGTCCACCCCACAGTACGAATGGGTGTGCAACGCCACGGTTAAATCTATCGAACGGCGAGCACTCCGTCGCCTCTTCTGAGACGTCTGGCCTGCGTGGAAGAGTAGGCCAAGGGCGTCTGTGTAGGTCCCTCCGGGGGAGGGCCCCTACCACCACCGGTGGCCTGAGTTGAGCAATCACGACTTTTATTTTGCCTTTGGGAGGTGGTGTAGGGGACAGTTTGTATGTACGTATGTGTGTTGAACTTCTTTCACACCGTACCTAGCCAACCGTGCTAATCGGAAGTGGGTTGGAAGGACAACAAACTAAACACCCAAAAAGCAGTTCGAAAGAAATTCGATTTTAATCTCGATTTAAAAGCGCACAGCACCAGTGGATTCCGAATATCGGAAGAAAGGAGCGTTCCAGACGGCCGCAGAAGCGCGTCTGAAAGCGCCGCGCGACGATGCGGTGACCGCCGACTTTGCTCCGACGGCTGAGCCAACAGCCGCTGGGAGGATAACCGCAGTTCGCGTGATGATGGTTTACAGCTCATTGACGAGATCGGCGGCGAGGTGTCTCGTGGAGGATTTCTTTGCCAACGTGTCCCGGCGTGAACTTGCACGTCCCCCTCTCGTTTAGGACTCTCTGTGGAGAGTGTCGAGCTGACGCTCGTTGGGATGGACGCGATGAACGGGCAGCAGCTTCCCCACGGAGGTGAGTCTCCAGCGGCGTCTCTCTCCCGCCGTGCCGTTCGCCGGCGTCTCGTCGCGGTGTGGTACTGCTCATCGTTCGGCACGATGTCCGACGTTTCGCTCCAACCGTGGGGAGCTACTTGAAGAGTTGAAAACACGGCACAACCGGAAATCACGACTTGACACAGGGTCGATTTTGCACACGTGATCTGTGCATTTTTGGATTGTCTCTCTAAGGCAGGGGTGGGGAACGTCCGGCCCGTGGGTTGTATAAGGGCCGCGAAATCATTTGGTGTGGTCCTGCCAAGGCAACCGCAGGCGGGACTCGAAATTCAATAAATCTAGGAGCAAACCTGGAAAAGCAGTTGCGAGTAGCAACATCATCAATACCAGCTAACATCACACGCCTCACCAAAGAGAAGCCGTTCCAGTCATCACATTAGTGGTGAGTTAATTAAATGTTTGACCAAATATAACAGGCTAATTTTAAAGTTGATCATTTCGTATGGCCCACGAATGATGTTTTCAATATCCAAATGGCCCTTGGCAGAAAAAAGGTTCCCCACCCCTGCTCTAAGGGTTTACGATCGACAATGACAATGAAAAAACCCAAAATACTTATTTTTGAAATGACTGTTGTAAAATGCAGATTTTTTTTTTTATTAACCCGCCACGTGTGCTTCATTCACACAAGGGTGCGGGCGGGCGGGCGTGGGGTTTTAACGACGCATTCATATTTACGCGATCTAACTCAACAAAAAAAACACCACTCGATTACGACCAAGCTGAGTGTGAACGCCGGTCATTGACACCGCGACCAAAGCAACGCTGTCATCTCACGATAGAGTGCACGACTACCATCGGAGTCAGTGACGCAGAGCACACGAGGGGGTGAGGGTGAAGGGGGTGAACCGGCGGTCACACGGCTCGCCACCCCCACAACCCCCTTGCTGCCTGACCTGCCACGGACGCCCCACTGCCCCTTACTCTGACTCACTTTTAGAAATGTAATTATGTATTTCTCTAGGAAAGTTTGCAAGGACTCTTTACCTGAGCAGGGTCCTGCGTTGGGGTTTGAATTGCTTGTAAAATAATTATAATGATGATGATTTCAAGACGATGAGTGTTTATACTAAACTACTATGTTTAGTCTAGCAGGTAAGGCCCATTGAGTAATATGTAGTTATTTTTCAGAAGCGACCTGCCTTTCGCAGCAAACGATAGCTCAACGAAGCGGCTTATCACGTGGAAATTTATAGCAGCCAAATAACTCTAAAACGCGTGACGTTGGTTCTAAATGTGGAGGGGAAAACCAGAGGACCCGGAGAACAATCCACGTGACCACGTGGAGAACGTGCAAACTCCAAATATACAAGCGGCAGGGTCGGCATCAACCCCACGACCTCCTGTGTAGCAGGCGAGGTAGTTAACATCTCACCACCGTGGCGCCGAATGTGATTCCTGGTCATGGATGGATGAAGAGCTGTAAATGATACTGGTAGGAACCATCTGTTTCCACCAGCCCATAGGGGATTATTGTGTCCGTCCGTCCGTCGTGCATCCAAAAATGGGAGGGGTCGGGCTCGGTGGGGAGGGTGGGGAAGGGCTGGGTGGGGAGGGTCTTGAGGGGCTGGGTGGGGAGGAGAAGGTGGGGAGGGGCTGGGTGGGGATGGTGAGGCTGGGTGGGGGGTGGGAGGGGTGGGGCTGGGTGGGGAGGGGCTGGTCACCCCGTGGTGCCCTTATAAAACTCAACGTTTAACCTACTCACGCCGGCTTGTACCCGCCCTCACAGTCGGCCATATTTGCGGAATACACCACGCCGCCGTTGAACCTGGCCATTGACCGAGCAACCCAACGTTCCTACCAGCTCCCTCCGCAGGAATGTGTTTAATTATTGTATGATCAGCTCATCAGCATTAAATGGATTTAACCAGTTGAGAGTGCATTGAGGTATGTGTATGTATCGTTACTTGTTTATATTCTATGGTTCTTTCGGTAAAGTCACGTAGATAGAAGAAATAATAACAATAAAATAATAAAAATGAAAATAAAGTGAATAAAAAATAATACAAATATCACGACCGCTTGTGTTGCGATCGAAACGTCGTGATATTTGTATTATTGTTATTCCTGCAGTTTGCATAGGCTGCCTATTATGGGTACCGGCACACTATGCCTCGCCGCAACTTATCTCCCGGTTGACAAAGTTATCGCGTCGTGCCAGGCAACTCAATGTTAGGCAACTCGGAGGGAAAGTTCAGCTCACATTCAGACTCTCCGTCTGTTGCATTGCTGAAGTGCATGGCCAGGATTCGAACCCAGGCTCTCGTGACGAATTGGCGACACACGGTAACGACCATGCCACTGCTGTTTGATATCCCGCGTAATAATAACACTGGTCAACAAAAAAAAAAACATTTTGTTCTGGCCTGGATTTTTGCAGCTGTTTTGGACTAATTTCAGGGTGCTGATTCCAAATCTGATCTCAGATTCGCTCTATCACATCTCATTTTTATGCTATCGGCATACCCAATTTTCATTGATTTTACCCGAAATTAACTCTGTCACTTATGATTGCAAGTTGTTGCAAGTCAGTGACTGCTTTAGTGTTAAAATATGGTGCTGTATTTTTAGGATAGTGTGTTTATATTATAATTTTATGTAGATATCCACATTTATTTAATATTTTTCTTCTGCAGTTTTTATTGAAAATGCAATATTTGATATCTAAAAAACTTGATGTGATAGACAAAAACTGATGCCAGATTTAGAATCAGCACCCCAAAATTTCCTTAAAACCGTTGGAATACCTTATGCCAGAAAAAGTGTGGTGACCAGTGTAATAATACATACACAAACAAAGACAAAGATCCCCCGTATAGCCTTAACAGACTGTAGGGGCAAGTGCTGTTAGCGTGTACCTATGAAGGCCGGCACGCCACACGAGGAGGTGGGTGACCAACACCACGCCCGGCCGCCTTTGTCTCCCTAGTGGCGTTGTTTACACATCGCACCAGGTACTTATTTGAGGCTGAGTCGACCTAGGGGAGGCCCAGGACCGGTTCAGATAATCGTCACTGATGTTGGCCGTGAGCGGAAATCGAACTCCGTTTGATGGGTTCGTCGCGCTTAAACAAAAAACTAGTTTTTTTGTTTATGCCGTGAGCGGGAATCGAACCCTGGTCGCCAGGTTTGTAGCACAGCGTAGCGCTAACCGCTACACTACACGTACATGCACACACACACACGCAAACCGTCCACTTATACTTTGGGAAATGCACGTGCACTCTCACTTTATCTCTCTCTCTGATAAACCACTCAATCACGTTGGCTCACTTTTGTATTGCAGGTAATATGTAACGACCCGCTAACAACTCTTAAAGGTGAGACATTGCATTAGGTCCCCTGAGCAATCCATTATACTCCGGGCTGGCACTCCACCCTTGAAATTAAATGTGATTCTATCCTTAACACAAATCATAACCGACGCCTACGATTTAACTCCCAGCCAAAAGGTGAACTGTTCGACGCAACAGCTGTTGACACCCGCAGTTGTAATGATGCCGTATTCTCTGGAGTATGAGTCGCACTATGTTACCCCCCCCCCCTTTTAACGTTAAGCAAACGTTGCGGTTGAGTCTTATAATCCGGTAGCTGTGTACACGCGTGCGTGCGCGTGCGTGCGTGCGCGTGCGTGCGTGCGCGTAACTTTTGCTGACACTGGGCACAAGTCTAGGGTGCGTTTGATTATCCGTAGTGCCTTATCATCTGGAGAATACAGTCACAGACATTGTGCAATGTCACGCAACCCGCAGCTACAGCAATGAGAAGCTGCAGCTGACCATCTACAGCTGACCAAATCAATACTTGCCCTAAAAAACACTGCTCCCAATTGCCTCTGTTGCGCAATTAATACGCGCGACCTCATGAGAGTCAAAGTGATTTCACTGCTCAACCGTGCATCGGTGGTGGTGCACGTCTCCTGTTTACAGCCTTGAGCCAGTGGTGGAAATTCCACATTCCTATGACAGGGGGTGGGGGGAGGGGTAAGTCTACCCATAGGACAACCACTGTTGACTTCCCTTCAAAGTGGTACCTATTTTGTTATCATCAACCCTCGAGGGATGATGGGCTGAGTCGACCCCCCAACAAGGTTTTGAACTCGCTCATTACCGCTGAGACGTTGTATTTACCAATGACTAAATTACCCAGAATGCACCCAATTGTCGCCAGACCTCAGAAGCGAAGCAGCGTTGAGGCCGGGTGATCACGGTACTCAACATCGGTTGCCATGGCGCTGCAGAGCTACTTGATGGGCAGCACAGTAAAATCAATTGTTGTACTGCACTTCTAAGCTGCCACGTCTACACCATTCGCCTTCACGAACCGCACGCACCAGCGCGGTGAAGTATGGTCAACAGGCCCTCACGAGCAGTGGATTGACAACGTGGCTGTAAATTCCTCTCCATCATCATCATCAGCGGTGAACAATCCACTGCAGGATGAATGCCTACCCCTAAGCTGTCACCATCTCTCACAGTGCGGCCATACTGTTACAATCACACGTAGAATCAGCTGCGCATGGGCCGATTCGATTCGGATATTTTTTTAATTGGTGCGTGTGATTGGCAGATAAAATATGTGTGCCGTGGATGTTTGGTTGAGATCTCTTTTTTGTTGTTGTTGTTGTTTCGTTTACCCTCAGGATCACGCATTGAACGACGACTCGGCCGGACAATCTCAGAGAGACAAATGCTTCTTTTTAAAATGAATTATCACGCAGTTGTTGCAAAAGTGGGGCCTACTGGCTGACGCGTGCCAAAGGGAATGGAATCGGCGAATGAATGACACTCGTGAACGAACGACATGACGCTTCGACTTCGTCCAGGCGCTCGTAGAGTCTACGATGAAGAGTTGGCAAATCGTGTGTAAGGATGTGGCCCAAATTTCATTTAAACAAAGCAAAATAATTGCACGCAAATGCAATCGCTGCTGCTATGCATGCTTCCCCGCAAAATTAATGAGTGAAATTGGCTTCGTTAAATAAAGTTCCGTATGTGGAAATATATTTACATATTTTAAACAAAAACTCAACATCGGCGCCTGTATTAAGTCTAAGTGTCTGTATATTGGGGGAGTGAATGGCTGTTTAAATTAACGATCACACAACGCAACGTTTGCAACAACCGACTTCCACGATACATTATTTCGCCTTTAACCTTTGTTTTGTTAGGAATAAAGTACACTGTGTATGTTGAAAAGTGATATGTGACAGTCCACACGAGCCTAGAGTGGACATCTCACCATCAATGACCACCCGGGCTGGCATAACTTGCCTGGTTCCATCTTCGATACGTGGCCAATAGCAGTGACGCGCGTGATAAGTGAAAGCACTTGAAATGATGATTGGGTTATCAAATCATTCTACCTATAATTCAACTGAAACTACTACGTGTGTGCGTATGTTGAACTTCTTTCGCACCATACGTAGCCAACCGCGCTAATCGGAGGTGCCCCGGGGGAAGGACAACAAACTAAACGGCAAAAAATTAACCCGTAAAAACAAAGTTTTTCACTATAAATCCTTTATATGCGTGGCGGCTAGAGTCCTCTCGTCCTCTGGCTTGAGATGGCTGCCACCTATGGGTCAGATGATTGCCTGCCACCATTAAGCAATTGGTAATTAAATATAAAAAAAAAATCCTAAAATGTTTAAAATTTGGGAAAAAAATTTCACGAAAATAAATTGTCACGCACAACGAGTCTGTGTGCAAAATGTCAGCTCGATTGGATCACGGGAAGTGGGTTAAAAAACGACCGAAAGATTTGCACGGTCGTAAGCGCGCAAGCAAGCAAGCAAGTGAACTTAATATAAAGGATTTAAAAAGCAGTTCTTACGAAACGATTGTTGCTATCTTAGGCGCTACCAATTTTTGCTCTGACCCATGGACTTTAAGTGGGCAGGGATTCAGTTTTTTTTATGAAGCAAACGCATAAATGTCACCGCCAACAATCACGTGGATTGTTGGTGCGGTTGAGTGCTTCAGCGAACTGATATTTCACCCGCTCCATAAGAGGAGAAACGGCTTCCCGTGTGTAAACGAGATGCCCGCTCTCATCCCTCTCAGTCACTGCAACACAAACAACAGCTGGGGTACATTCAGCTTCCTCACTTTCATTTGATTCGTCCCAGCTGCACGACCCAGTCTAACTCGCGTGCCGCGGTGGCGAGATGTTAACTGCCTCGCCTGGTATACAGGAGTAGGCCTCGGCAAGGTAAGGTAAAAGTGTAAAACAACGAGCCTACCTTTACCCTACCTTTTACCTTACCACAATACAATCACTCTACCCTACCTTTGACCCTTTAGCAGGTAAGGTAAAAGTGTAAAAGCAACGAGTCTACCTTTTACCCTACCCTTTACCCTTACCCCTTGGCATGTCGACACCTTTACCTTTACCCTTTTACCCGGTAAAAAAGGGTGCATTACCTTACCTTGCCGAGGCCTATACAGGAGGTCGTGGGTTTGATACCAACCCTGACAGCTGCTGCTGTATATTTAGAATTTTCATGTTCTCCCCGTGGTCGAGTGGATTTTTCTCTGGGTCCTCCGTTTTTTTTCCGCCTCCACATTTCGAAACGTGCGTTTTGAGCATTTGTCCGCTTTAAATTTCCGCATGATAAGAGCACTTCATCGGGCTATCATTTGTGGCCAGTTCGCTTCGGAAAACGAGCTCTATAGCTACAGTGGACCTTACCTGGTAACATAAATAAAAACAAGTCGTTTGTAGTTTCTCACAATAAAATCCACGCGTTTGACCGCCGATTTCTACGGCTGACGGATCGCCGTCGCATGTGGGTATGGTTGTAAAGATCAGTGGAGAGGAGATGGAGGTCTGTGGGTCCCTCGCTGAGAGTAATGATCCATCGTGGCATCTGTCTCCCGTCTTCAGGGGCTCCCTGATCCGCTTATTTCCTTGCGAGGCCCGCGGGCCACTGGTGGGTCTTGTTGGCCTTTAGTGTGGCCCTCGACAATCCACAAATGGTGTCAAACCCCAGTGGTTTCAGAGGCGTGGCGGGCCTCACGCCTGGTGATGTCTTATCGGTGAAAGTCGCCTCCCTCTGGAAATTAGTGAAGAACGCTGCGCTAATCCATCTTTCTCTCTCTCTCTCTTCCGTTGTTGCTGATGGGACATTTGAGATAAAACAACGCCCATGATTTAGCGTCAAATTTGAGAGTGTACGACGTTTCCTAGATGGCAAAGGTTAGGGTGAAATATGATCTGGTCAAAAAAGTTCACGGAAACACTCGCAATGTTGATTAATTGCCGATGACATTCAATCATAGATATATATAACTGCTTAACTTAACTCATGGAGTATTTTGCCGGGGCTCTCCATCCACCACTCCACCCCCAGAATTTTCACCTCCCCCCCCCCCCAACCAGTCACCCACCCCCAAGCCCCTCATTCCCAACAGGCGGCAGTGCAGAAGTAATTTTCTGGAGCTCAGCACTGGACAGCTCCGGCCGAAATTCATCCCTGATGTACCATGCTCAAGTTCAAGTTCATGTGTTAGGTGTAGCCCTGTGAGCCATTCGGCTCTTGAATCGGGTGCAACCGCAACAAACAAAAACATGAACAAAAAAACATCTTAAAGTGAATATGTGACTGAGTGCAAACAGAAAATCCACAAGGGGGGGGGGGGGCACCCTTCAGAAATGTTTGTGACGTGAAAACGGTCGCGCACACTCGCCTGAATGTGCCACTTTAATTTCCAACAACACCCAATTGTCAGTTCGCAATTTGTTGCAGTGCATTCTGAAGGACATAACCGCCGTTTCGCTACGAGGCCTTTGTTTCAACCCGGATCAATCTAGATTTGAAGTTTTCGCGACTGCAGGGATCCATACATACTCTTTGGTTCTTTCGGTAAAGTCACGTAGGTATAAAATAAATAAAATCGTGACATTTTGATCGCAACACAAGAAATCGTCATCAGGTGGTAAACCCACAGCAATATTTTTTTTGCTAAAGTGACTTTACCGAAAGAACCAAAGAGTACCATTGGTACCTCATTTGACAGTAAAAAAATATGATAATTGTTTTTTTACCCTTTTATCTGGCACCAAAACTGACACCTTTTTCAGAGTTATGTTTTTTCTTTGCATTATGACTGCAGGTATTGTGGTCTATGCAAACATGACTCCTCATTAAAAAGGTGTCAGTTTTGTTGCCAGATAGAAGGGTAAAAAAACAATTATCAACCAAAGAGTATTCAACCGGATCGTTTAAATCAAACGCTTTGACAATTGCAACCGCAACAACAACAACAAAACAACACGCGGAAAGACAACGGCTTTATTACGTTTCGTAAGATTGAAGAACATCTGTGAGTTTAATTTGTTCTCATTCCTGCCTCTACTCTAAGATGCCCCCTTTGCAATTGTGCACCGTGCTCCCTCTAGCTTTGATTATAATAAAGCTACAACTGTGATTGCATCATCGTGAGGTTGCGCTGTGATTCTTCAACTGGGCGGCAACCGCTAGCGCCGCACGTCGTCCGGGCACCATGTCCGACGTTTCGTTCCAGCAAGCGAGCTCAGACTCAGTTGCGGCTCGCAAGCGGCTCACAAACGGCGGGGCAGGGCGACACAATGACAGTGGCTGCTATTTTATTGCACGCAAACGACTGGCGGTACAATAACAATGTGCATACATAATGTTCGTTGATTACCAGATGAATAACTCAACCGGCAATGGATACCAATTGCAATTTATTTGTATTCATTAATCCCACCCCTTCGCACGTGAAGGGCTCACAAGTGACGTCATCACATTTACCCCTCTATTCAAGGAACGAAACGGGAGGATTTCTCCACAAACCTGGCTGTCCGCCTGATGATGCCCGTTGTAATTACTGGCGAAACGTCGTTACTCAGATTGCAAATGTTGTGGCTTGGCTCTCCAACATACCGGTTAGTGCTGTACTAGTAACGAATTGGCCACGTTCTGTTTACGTGACAAACCTTACTAGTTGGCTGTGTCGGGTGGTGGCGGGTTTAACGACACATTTAATTATTTACGCGATCTAACCCAAAAAACTATTTCATGGATGATATTGGTAGTGAAAGACTACCACTACGACGTGTTAAACCGACACAGTTCAACCTTAGGACTATCGCACCTGCTCAGTTGGCTACGTACGGTGCAAAAGAAGTCCAACATAGTACATACATCAATGGCAACATTGGTTTTGTCTCTAAACGTCTGAGCTCGCCGGCGTCAGGAACCCGCACCGACCGGCGTGGTGAAGTATGGTCAAAATACCCCCCCACCCCGTGAAACGGAACGGTGTGGTGGTGAGGCCCTCACATCCTGCGGTGGAGTAACAAATAATACAACGAAAACACGCGTTTCTCTCGCACGTTTAACCAGGTGCATTTAAATGAATGAATCGACAGGCAAAGGTGCAACCCTGCAATTTCTCGCTAACGCCCCTGCTGGCGGAAGGGGCCTCTACAGAGCCCATGTAAACGGTACTTTGACCTGCTCTTCTACACAGACGTCTTGGCAGAGGTGGGATCAGACACGGTGTGTTCCAATTGCGAACGTCCTGCAAATGGGTTAAACGCGGTTGGATCCCATTCAGAGATGAGAGACGAGACTGAGTCGAAGGGAAAGTAGCTGCATATGTATTCTTAGTTTTTTTCGGTAAAGTCACGTAGGTAAAAAAACACTTGATACAGCTATCGTGCTGTGACGGTTCCACCTGAATACGGAAGCCTGTGTTGCCTCCGAAACGTCGTGATTTTTATTTTATTTTTATTTTACTTTTATTAATTTTAATTTTTTACCTACGTGACTTTACCGAAAAAACCTAAGCATATGAATCCTTGCAGTCACGAAAGCTTCAAATACAAAATTAGCTGCATATGCTTCTGGCCCCGAACTTGCAAGGGCTCCGCGCTAAATGCTTTCAAGCTATAAATTCCGGTTCAGTGATTCTGCACTTGCTCTATTACTATAGTACTATACTGCCTTCAACTTGTATGCACGACTGGGTGTTTAAGGTTAGCGATTTGTCGTATTATCTGGCTGTGGTTGCAAATGAAAAATACAATTACTTTACTCTGCAAGTTACAAATTTGTGTTTTAAAATCTACGTGTGCTTTTTTTTATAGGGCCCCTTTATAACATCATTCTACAGGGCCCGCACTAGCACTGACTGGGAATCTGTATAAATGTTTGCATCATCAAAGAGCCGGACGCTTAAGTGGTTCGGAAATGTAACCGTTGGAATTTGAACAGGGGGGTGCATGGAACAGACGCCAGGTACACAAGTTCCAGTTCAAGTGAATTTATTACGTATAGCCCTGTGAGCCATTCGGCTCTTGAATCACAGTTGGCAACACAGGGTGAGAAAGCGTGGGAAGTCTGCGAGAATCGAGGCACAAGTGGAATAAAATTGCGAGAGAGAGATAAAAAACACCCGACCCTAAACGTGAGCAATGACAACTCGCTTAACCAAACACACCGTGTTGTTTTTTGTTGCTTTGTTCAACTGTGTTTAGTTATAGATTTTTATTTTATTTTATTTCCACCCCCACCCCCTGTACGTGCGGACTAAAAAATAATCATCGCCGCCTCTTTATTTGCCGTTGCTGGGAGGGTCGCGGCGTTGGGGATGTTGCAATAATTTGGCTTTACGAGGCCCGCTACAATTACCAGCGTAGGCTAAAGTGTGGCGCCCTTCTCAAATGTAAAAGGTTATTTGTGTTCGAGCATTTTCCCCGCTACAATTGTCCTGCTGGTGGATGGAAGGCGAGGGGGGGGGGGGTCTGTGTTGGATTAACGTCAATTAGCTCGGAAAACGCACGGCAATTAGCGGTGTTTTCATGGGGAGAGTGGCGGCGGCGGCGGTGATGGTGGTAGCGAGATGAGGTGTTGGGGTGGTGGAAGGCCTCGTCCCATCACGCGAATGCCCCCACTGTGGCAGGATGCTGTATAACTACGGGCAGATTCAGTTTGGGGGTGGGGGACGGGGGGGGGGCAGGTATGGGCGGAGTTTGTGGGGGAGGGCAACGTACCTTGGCCTACTCTTCCACATTGTCCACACATCTCGGAAGCTGTGGAAGGAGCCACACTCTATCCCACAACTTGTGAACTGCCGATCGACTGGTTGTGGGTGAGCCCATTTATTTATACCGCTGGCTGGACAGAGGCGTCGGGGTGAGGGGGGGTGAGGGGGGGGGGGGTGTGGCAGGGGGATTTAAGAAACTTGCCGCCCCATTGTTTCAACTAACCGATGGCCTCTGGATTGCAAGTCCAGTGTGCTCACCACTACACTACTGTGGCAGCATCCCGTAGTTCTAGATTTGAAGCTTTCGTGACTGCAAGGATTAATATTCTTGGGTTTTTTCGGTAAAGTCACGTAGGTAATTTTTTTTTATAATTTATTTTATTTTACTTTTATTAATTTTAATTTTTTACCTACGTGACTTTACCGAAAAAACCCAAGAATAAGCATCCCGTAGGACAGTGAGTGGTTCTTAACCTTGTGCCGACCGCTTTTGTTCTCAATCGTAAAAAAAAATGTGAATAAATACATAGGGGTTTGATGAAACACAGTAGTTGTGCTTGCTTAATTTGTGTTTTCGATGATTCACCTTCGAAAAAAATATCTGGTCATGTGTCGCACAAAATTTGCCGGCTCATCTGACGGAAGATTTTCTTTAAAGAAAAAAAGGCGAGACGAGGCCGCGTTAGTTTTGCCCGAGGAATACGCAGACTTCCGACGTGAGAACGCGCGTGCAGGCTCCGCACACTGGCGGCAGACGGCTCTGCGCGGGGACATACACTCAATCACCGTACGCCGATTTGTTTTTGTTTTGAAGCTTGTTCCTGAAAGCAATCTGTCTCTGCGGTGGCCGGGGCCAGCTGAGAAAGCGGAAGCAGGGGGGGGGGACACCACATTGCATTTACAGCCGCATGCGTTTGCGTGGACATAATCAAAATATTTGGCTTTTGTCAACGTAACACTTTTTTACTGATTGGCCGTGTCGGGTGGTGGAGGGTTACGACACATTCATAAATAACGCGATCTAAACCCAAAAACGTTGATTATGAATAATATTGGTCGCGAAAGCCTACGTGTTAAACTGATTATGAATAATCAGAATATGTATTTATACTGGAGGAATCCGATGAGCTATGAAGCTCTTTTTCACAAATGTCCTGTAAAGGGGCCCGGCCAGAACGTTACAACAACGAACAATACAAGAACACAATAGTGGTGCAAAATATAGGAAAGGTAATGATTTGTTTTATATATGTACAATTAAAACTAAACTATGTTTTTTTTTTCTTGCCAGGTAAGGCCCACTGAGCAATTAGCCTCTTTTTTCAGAAGCGACCTGGCTTTCACAAATGACAGCTCAATGGAAGTGGCTTTTATCGTCTGTGCGTGGGACAGCACCACTCGCCCTGTGATTTGATTTCCTTTTTTTTTCCTTTTCGAGGCCACGCGAGAATGTCAAAGGGGGGGGGGGACAGATAATAAATAAACGAAACGGCTGCACCCGCGTGAACCCACCGCCAATGTGAAATCCAGGTGACGTGTTCTGTTCACACGCCGTACCCTGAGCGCGCGCCAGGGGCCACGTGCTGATAGCCCAAGAGTTGTTTTGGGTTTTGGGCCACAGACTCAGAATACTAGAAACGAACTGCGAACAAACATTTCCACCTATATATTTACCTAGTCTCTGACCGGCGCTCCCCACATCGTGGGCAGACACCTGCACCGCACTTCGCACCGTGTGTCGATTATCGCCAGCGGATCTTTTTTGGCTCGTGCACGATTTTTTTTTTTGGGGGGGGGGGGGGGGACTTTGGCCACAGTTACTGCCGCAAAAGTTCAGAGCGAACTTACGCGGAGTGGCGTGAAGGAAGCGTGGCTTCCGCGTGGCACGGCAGCCAAAATGTTTGGAGAATATTCGGCAGCAGTAGCAGACAATAACAACATACTACGACGTTTCGATTGCAACACAAGCAATCGTCATCAGGTATAAAAGAAATAGCAACAAAAATCTTTCTTTTATACCTGATGATGATTGCTTGTGTTGCAATCGAAACGTCGTAGTATGCTATTATTTAATTTATTATTTTATCTTCATACGTGACTTTACCGAAAGAACCAAAGAATAATTCCTGCAGTCACGAAAGCTCCAAAATTAAGATTGAGACAATAACAATTTATGCAGACGAGTCTCCACCAAGTGTCTGGATGGTTGGCAGGGTTTTCTTGTTTTTGGCAGTTTAAGGATTGTCTCAATGACACACGCATTGCGCTGTGCACACAGCCACCTGGGTTCGATTCCCAGCTATGGCTAATGTGAGTGGGCAGTGAAAATATGAACCGGTCCTGGGCCTGACCCACATGGTAAACAAAAAAAAAAAATCTGCAATGTGGCAACTTGGCAGCTTCCTGAACATCCTGGACATCTGTGAAATAAATAGCTTCATAGCTCATCGGATTCCTCCAGCATAAATACAAATTCTGAATGGAAGTCACGAGACTCGGCGAGGCTTTGTGGGCAAACAACGAGAAAAGAGAGAGGTTGAATAAAGGCATTACAAAAATATGTGGACCATTGTGTCAAACAGAGTGTTATAATAGGGGTTTTCCCCTTTTTTCTGGCAACAAAACTGAAACCTTTTACCAAGGATTCATGTCTGCATTAACCACAATCACCATCATCATGGCTTGGCTTCGCGAACGAAGATCTAGGAAGGACATCCACGTCTTCTGCAGGCACGCTGGTGGCTGAAGAGGCCTATGCGGGACAAGCAGGTCCTGCCACAACAGCTGCAAGTATCGGTCTCATCTGGGATGGAGTTGCGATCAGCTGCTTGTGTTGCCCACTGACGATGATCGATGCAGCAAGCAGTGAGGGACTTCTTCAGGGAGTCTTTGTATCGCTTTCGTGGTGCCCCTATATCGCGATGGCCAGAGGACAGTTCCCCATACAGCACGATCTTAGGCAAGCGGTGGTTCTCCATCCTGGCGATGTGCCCTGCCCAACGAAGCTGTGTCTTGAGGACCATGGCCTCGATGCTGATGACCTTCGCTGACTTGAGGACTTCAGTGTTGGCGACGAAGTCACTCCAGTGAATATGGAAGATTGTGCGGAGGCAGCGCTGATGGAAACGCTCGAGGAGACTCAGGTGACGACGGCACGTGACCCAGGACTCAGCGTCATACAGCAGAGTGGTCAGCACAACAGCTTTGTAGACGTTGACCTTTGTGGCTTTTTTAAGGTTTCTGTTGTTCCAGACACGTTTGTATAGTCTGCCAAATGCACTGTTTGCCTTGGCCAGCCTGTTGTCGACTTCGTTGTCGATCTTGGCGTCAGACGAGATGACGCACCCCAAGTAGCTGAACTGGTGGACAGCTTTCAGTTCTGTTTGTTTGATGAAGATGCTTGGTGGATGGTGCTCCTCATGGGGTGCGGACTGATGAAGAACTTCAGTCTTCCTCAGGCTGACTTCAAGGCCGAAGATCTGAGCTGTTTTCGCGAAACAGGACGTAATTCGCTGCATAGCTGCCTCTGTATGAGCAAGGAGGGCGGCATCGTCAGCAAAAAGCAGCTCCCTGATCAGTTGCTCCATGGTCTTTGTGTGGGCCTGCAAACGCCTCAGGTTGAACACGCTTCCGTCGAGACGAAAACGGATGTATACGCCATCAGCGTCGTCGAGGTCCTCTGTGACCTGCTGGAGCATCATGCTGAACAAAATGGTGAACAGCGTGGGAGCAAGAACACAGCCCTGTTTCACGCCGTTTGCAATAGGGAAGGGCTGCGAGAGATTGTTGCTATTTCTGACTTGTCCAAGCTGATCTTCATGAAGCTGGACGATCATGGTGAGGAACTTCGGTGGGCAGCCTAGCTTGTCCAGGATTTTCCAAAGTCCCTGCCTGCTCACGGTGTCAAACGCTTTTGTCAGGTCCACAAAGGTGACGTACAGTGCTTTGTTTTGCTCCCGGCACTTTTCCTGAATCTGCCTCAGGACAAACACCATGTCTGTGGTTCCCCGGTTGGCTCTAAAGCCACACTGGGTCTCTGGGAGGTGATCTTCAGCTATTGCGGGTACCAGTCTATTCAGCAGTACTCTTGCGAGGATTTTGCCTGGCGACGGACAGAAGTGTTATGCCACGATAATTGGAACAGTCTGATTTCTCCCCTTTGTTCTTGTACAGGGTGATGATGACTGCATCTTTGAGATCTTGAGGGAGTTTACCCTGCTCCCAGCAGCAGACGAAGAATTCATGGAGTTTGGTGTGCAGTGCTGGGCCTCCGTTCTTCCATACTTCAGGAGGGATGCCATCGACTCCTGCAGCTTTACCACTCTTCAGCTGTTTAATGGCTTCCTCAGTCTCTTGTAATGTTGGTGCCACATCCAGTTCGGTTTTCACTGGTTGTTGTGGGATGCGGTCAATCGCTGGTTCTTGGACTGAGCGGCTAGCATTGAAGAGCGTGTAGAAGTGCTCAGACCAGCGGTTCAGGATTGAGTACTTTTCAGTGAGCAGTTTTTTTCCCGTCTGCACTCCGCAGGGGGCTCAGGATTTGGTACGAGGGGCCATATACCGCTTTTAGGGCTTCGTAGAATCCCCTGTAGTCGCCAGTATCAGCGCAAACCTGAGTTTTTACTGCGAGGTTGGTCCACCACTCGTTCTGAATCTCTCGAAGCTTGCGCTGGATGGTGGTGCATTCCAGGCGGAAGGCTGCTTTTTTGTGCGGACAGGATGGTCGGGCCAAGTGGGCCTGGTGTGCTGATCTCTTCTTTGACAGCAACTCCTGGACTTCTAAGTTGTTCTCATCGAACCAATCTCTGTTTTTCTTCGTGGAGAATCCGAGGGTATCTTCAGATGTTTGCAGAACAACAGTTTTGATGCGGTCCCACAGCACTTCAGGAATCGGAGGCGAGTCTCCTAGGCAGCTCGGTTCCTCTAGCCTAGATCGTAGGCTTTTCTGGAAAGCTGCTTTGACCGCGGCAGACTGAAGGCTGCAGACTTTGAGCTTCTTCCTCGGGGCGCCACCGTTTCTTGGTCTGGGTTTAAAGTGAAAGCTGAGTTTGCAGCGGACAAGACGGTGGTCTGTGTGACACTCGGCGCTGGGCATTACCCTGGTGTGAAAGACATATTTTAGGTCACGCTGGCGCACAAGGATGTAGTCTATGAGATGCCAATGTTTTGACCGAGGGTGCATCCAGGTTGTTTTCAGACTGTCTTTCTGCTGGAAGATGGTGTTGGTAATGGAAAGCTGCTGTTCCGCACAGAGTTCAAGTAACAAGCGTCCATTGTCGTTGCAGCTGCCCACACCGTGCCTTCCAAGTACGCCTTTCCAGGTTTCCGAGTCTCTGCCCACTCTGGCGTTGAAGTCACCAAGGATGACAATCTTGTCGTCAGCTGGGATATCCTGCAGAAGGCTGCGTAGGTCGGAGTAAAACTTGTCTTTATCAGCGGGATCTGCCTGGAGAGTTGGAGCGTACACACTGAGCAGCGTTGCGTGTAGTTGGTCACGAAGTGGTAGACGCATTGAGATGATGCGGTCAGAGTGGCCAGTTGGCAGGCTTGCAAGCTTGGTAGCGATAGAGTCCCTGATCATGAAGCCGACACCTGAACGGCGTCTCTCTGTCGCTGGTTTACCTGACCAGTAGAGAGTGTAACCTGCGCCATGCTCCCTCAGACTGCCTTCCTCTGAAAAGCGGATTTCGCTGAGGGCGGCGATGTCAACATCCAGCAGAGCGAGTTCGTGTGCAATTAGAGCAGATCGTCGCTCAGGTCGAGTGCTGTCAGCTGAGTCTAGCATGGTTCTGATGTTCCAGCATGCGAGTTTGAGTCCTTTCCCACCTTTTAAGGCGAGTGGGATGCGCCGTCGATTCTTTGATGTAATTCGACCGCATATGAAGATGCCCGTTGACCGCGGTAAGCCAACTGAGGGAGGAGGAGACGAGCTTTGTTTAGGCCACCTTTTCTAGGCCCCTCTCCGTGTGGAGCAAGCAGTGCTGTCCCTAGAAAAGGCTGCTTGGTCGCTCAGGGTGCTGCCGGGTGATGATGTCGTTTCCAGGTCATCATCAGACGACCACTTGCGCCTGAGCCGCCTGCATGCAGGATTGAGACTGCGGCTGCCAGTGTCATCTTACACCTGCCGAGTTCACCCCTTTCCCATCGCTACAGGACTTAGTGAGACCGGGGGGGGGGGGGGGTAGACGTGAAGATTTCCTTCTTGCCTGCGCAAAGGAGCTTTCAAGTGGAGTGCAGTGTGCGCAGAACTGACCCCACCCTTTAAACCCGGGGTTCGTCTGCCATGGCCCAGCAAGCTGGGACGGTGACAGCGAGGTCCTCGGGCCGTAGGTTTTACATCAGAGTTTCCTTCTCCTAGGTAGACGGCCTTCCAAGGCTGAAGAGATCCACCTTCCCTGCTATTTCAAACCATAGCTGGTAGGCCACTGCCGCAGTCCACAGTAACGAAGTGGCGCGCCTTGGTCCCGAACACTTGGCCGTTGGGTCCTAACGAGACCCTTCCGCCCTGGCCGGTGACTCCGTCGTGGGAGTTCATTCACCCAGTGATGCAGTGTTGACATCACCCCCTCACGTCGTTTAGCCCGCCAGCTGAAGCGGTTTACCGGGGTGTGGCACTAGGAGCCAGACGTCAGAGATTTAGGAGATGGATGAGGACCAGTGTTTCCGTCCACTCAAAAATTGAGTGCAGCTACCAGAAAACAAAGGTACTACCTCTACCCAGAGCTCCCTACACCCCAATTAACCACAATATTTGCAGTCAAAATGCAAACAAAAAACATACTATGATCATCTATGCATCGTCCTTGAAACTGATTGGTCCACACCAAGGGACGGCTTTCTTTTGAGCCTCGGCCAAATTGGTGCTCGACCATTTTGACTGCAAGTATTGTGGTTAATGCAGTGACACGAATCCTCGTTAAAAGGTTTCAATTTTGTTGCCAGAAAAAAGGGGAAAACCCTATTATTCTTTTTTGGTACTGGCATAGGAGGTCTAATGATGATGAAAAAGAATGTTGTAATGTCGCGTACACGACAGAGACAAACAAATCTCAAACACAAACATATGCTGGCTAATTTGGAGGAACAGTACATGAAGCTATAAACACTGCCATCAACATAAGCATTAATATTGCATGTAAACATTACACTCATTATTATTTATTACTACTATGCTTGTTTGGCCAGGAAAATCTCAACTTATTCTCGGGAGGGTTTTGCCTAAGTTTTTGAAGTCGCGGGTGACGTTGCCATACCCAGGAGTGTAATCCCAATTGATTTCCAGGTTGGTCCAGATGCGAAATGCATGAAAAGCAGCAAACAAAAACAGAACCAGAGGACAACCGACCGAACTAAAGAGGGAAGGCCACTTTAAAGAGATTGGGGTTTGCAAAGCAAACTTAAATATATCTACCAACTCTGATTGCCTGACTTCAAGTGGCAAGGCGTTCCACAGCTTGAGGTGACCACGTGAACAAAAGCACCGCTCACAAAAAGAGCGCAACCTGTAAACCTGGGAGTGCTGAGCAGTTAGAGATTAGAAGGTCTTCAGGACCTTGATTGAATAAATAATTGTATTAGTTCTTGCAAATAATGTGGGGTGGTGAGCCCTTTCAAAGCCTCATGGGGTAAAAGCAGTATCTTAAAATCCACTCGGAATTTGACCGGTAGCCCATGAAGAGATAAGAGGACCTTGGGTGTTATGTGCTCACGGAATTGCGTACGTGGTGTGAGCACTCTAGCAGCTGCATTCTGAACAAGCTGCAGTCTGCCCAGCACTTTATTCGGTATCCCAACCAGTAAGGCGTTACAATTGTCGAGTGGAAAACACAAGAGCATGGACCAGTCTCTCCAAGTCAGCAGGTGACAGGAAGCGATGCATTCTGGCAAATATTTCTTAGGTGGAAAAAGGACAGTTTAACCACCTTAGATATATGTGCCTCAAACGATAACGACTGATCAAATTGAACCCCGAGGTTTCTGACCTCCCGTGCGGGACTGCCATCGTGACCATGAATCAACGAACGAGGCGAATTTTTTTTAGAAAGATGCAGAGGGGAGCCGATGAATATGGCTTCGGTCTTATCGGCATTTAGTAGCGAAAAGTGTTGGCGCAGCCATGAATTCTGAGCCACCCCTGTACAAACTCCACATACGCAAGGTGGCCTAGTCGGGAATCAAACCTTATTTGCTGCAAGGCACACGTCTTTAGAATCAGAATATTTATTTGTACGAGAGGAATCCGATGAGCTATAAAGCGTTTTTTCACAGATATCCAGTAGGTGCAGCACTCAGTTGCCCGTTGACATGTACACATTTGGGAGTTGTTCTTGATTGTAAAAATGCTGGCTGGTAATGTCATTGTTATTTTTGCCCCCAGTAAAAAAAAAGAAGATAACCCAACGTGTTCATAACAGAGGTTTTAAATATAAATGTGTCGTTAAACCCGCCACCACCCGACACAGTCAATTAGTAAGGTTTGTCACGTAAACAGAACGTGGCCAATTCGTCACTAGTACAGCACACCAGTGTGTTGGAGAGCAATCCACAACATTCACGAGCTGAGTGCGACGTTTTGCCGGTAATTACAACCGGCATCATCAGGCGGACAGCGGACAGATTTGTGGAGAAATCCTCCTGTAGATGTGATGACGTCACTTGTGAGCCCTTCATGTGCGAATGGGGGAGAGATTAATTAATACAAATAAATTAGAATGGGTATCCATAGCCGGTTGCGATATTCATATGGTAATCAACGTACATTATGTATGTACATTCTGCATGCACGTTGCTCTTGTACATCATGTCGTTTGCATGCAATAAATTGCAGTAACTGTTATTGTTTGCGTACAAAGTAATCCCCATTGACATGTGCAGTGGATACCTATTACGGGCTATCTGCCAATGGCCCGTGATGATGATGATGCTGCTGAATGGCACGCTTGGCAAATGTGAAACATTTAATGGATAGACGGGCACACGCATGCACAGGCAGAGAATTTACGCAGTGTGCTTTCCAGAAAACACATTCCTGCGGAGGGAGCTGGTAGGAACGTTGGGTTGCTCGGTCAATGGCCAGGGTCAACGGCGGCGTGGTGTATTCCGCAAATATGCCCGACTGTGAGGGCGGGCACAAGCCGGCGTGAGTAGGTTAAACGTTGAGTTTTATAAGGGCACCACGGGGTGACCAGCCCCTCCCCACCCAGCCCCACCCCTCCCACCCCCCACCCAGCCCCACCCTCCCCACCCAGCTCCTCCCCACCCTCCCCACCCTCCCCACCCAGCCCCTCCCTCCCCACCCAGCCCCTCCCTGCACGACGGACACAATAATCCCCTGTGGGCTGGTGTAACCCGGAGGTTCCTACCAGTACAAGGTATTATTTGATGATTCGCTTGCAAGCAGCTTTTCGAAGCCTGCAGTTCACGCAACGCGTTAACCCGGCCATGCCCGCCAGTTATTGGCATCGAGCTCGGCGTGTGAGCTCAAGGTGAGAACGTCGTCCATCACGTTCCGTTCACTTGATTGGAATTGTCCAAATATTTATACAGCGCACCTGCGCCCGCGTGAGATCGCATGCCCCCGCCGCACCGAGGAGGCGTTTGATGGTTGGGAAATTCCATCAATCAATCAAAGAAGGGGGGAGCTAGTCTCACGAATACCCCAGCGTCCAAAGTTTAAAAGAAAAAACAAACTTACAACGTTTTCTGTTTAGCCCGGCGTGCAACAGATGATGATTTACTTGGCGTTTACAAAATGTGTGGTTGTAGATTTCGCTAATTATTGCTGTGTAATAGTTTTTAATTGCATCGTTTTAAAAGTTTGACTGGAGGATAATCAGTTCGTTAGAGTGGTCTTGTTTTCTTTTCTTTCAGAAAGGCGCCTTTAATCAAACTCCGAATGATTGATGGTGGCTTCTTGAGTTCAACTCTCTGCAAACTAGTGCCGATATATACAGCAGTGGTAGTCACCATTTCATTACTATCGCGGCAATGCGATCCATTAAGCTTCACTGCTATACAAAAAGACTAACTTACATTAGGTATTGCCTACATTTTTTTTGTCAATGCTCTTTAAATAGCTTAAAATCTGATTCCAACGAGATAGTGCAAACAAATTAAACCGGTTTTCAGTGATCATTCCCCCACGTGGAATAGTGGCTTTGCTTCTACTGACGTCAGCACTGCCACATACAGCACAAATGAATAATACCGCAGTGGCAAGATGTTAACTACCTCGCCTAGTATACAGAAAGTCGCGGGTTTTTATCCCGACCCTGATGGGATGTTGGCTATCAACAACAAGGCAACTCCTATGACTAATTGGGAATGGGACGCAAGCGTAGGATTGATCACCCTGTCGCTGGCCACCTTTGGGGAGGGTGTATAGTGTGAAAGGCCGAAACACCATAGGAACCAAAGGTACACTACTGACGATGCACTCCCCAAATTTCACCAGGCTCACTGTTCATGAACCCTTGGAAGTGCTTGCACAAAGGATAGTAACATCTCATCCTGTGTTCTTGGAATCTGTATATTTGTAGTTTGCGTGTCTCTCTCCCCGTGGTCGCGTGGATTTTTCTCCGGGTCGTCCCTTATCTTTATTCTCTCCACATTTAGAATCATGCGAATATATTTTTAGTAATCTGCTTACCGTTCTTATACTTTGCACTGATATCGTGTTTTGTATTGTTTGTTGTTGTAACGTTCTGACCCGATTATAAAACACACTTTAAAAAATATCATATTGATTGTTACCTATTCAATCCTTTACATCCATTTATTATTTCCCCATATTTTGTTGCGTATTAGGTTATAACAAACATATACTGGTAGGAACCTGCTGGTTACACCAGCCCACAGGGGATTATTGTGTCCGTTCGTCATGCAGGAAAGGGCTGGGTGGGGAGGGAGGGGCTGGGTGGAGAGGGGAGGGTAGGGAGGGGCTGGGTGGGGAGGGTGGGGCTGGGTGGGGAGGGGAGGGGAGGGTGGGAGGGGCTGGGTGGGGAGGGTGGGGCTGGGTGGGGAGGGGCTGGTCACCCCGTGGTGCCCTTATAAAACTCAACGTTCAATCTACTCACGCCGGCTTGTGCCCGCCCTCATAGTCGGGCATATTTGCGGAATACACCACGCCGCCGTTGACCCTGGCCATTGACCGAACAACCCAATGTTCCTACCAGCTCCCTCTGCAGGAATGTGTTTTCTGGAAAGCACTCTGCGTCAATTATCTGCCTGTGCATGCGTGTGCCCGTCTATCCATTTAATGTTTCACATTTGCCAATCGTGCCATTCAGCATCATCATCACGGGCCATTGGCAGATAGCCCGTAGTAGGTATCCACTGCACATTTCGTCACTTGTTTCCACTTTCATCTGTCTTCTAGTGCCAAGACGGCTCAAGTAGTGACCGCATCTTGTCTGGCACCAATCTCTTAGGTCGTCGTCGTCACTACCCTTGTTCGGACTTTCCTCTCTTTTCTGTCTCCTTGCATTTTTACCGAACAACACCACACTTTGAAATGTTCTTGCTGTTTGTCCATCCCGCATACTGTATGTGTCCAAATAGTGCCAGTTTCCTTCTCATCACTGCCTGCATTATTAGGTTGTCTTCTTCCATGTGCAATTATTACATACTCGTTCATAAAGCCGGTCTTCGGCAGGAAAAAGTTTTCAATAAATATAATAATTAACCAGATTTTTTTTTTTTACAATTTGTATTTACGATCAGACATGAACAACTACTCCAAATTTTTTTATTTTTCAGCAAAAAAAACACAAAAATTGTTGACGACTTGATTCAATTTCTCATATTTAAAGACGTACCCATCAGAAACCGATCAATTTAAAGATTCCGTTTTTTTTTCATTAGAAAGAACAAAACATAATTAATTTAATAGTCTAGGAGGGGACGCTCCCGATATTTTACCGTTTTCGAAATATTCAGATTTGAACATCATGAAATGCGTTTTTTCCCTTCAAACCCGATTGAATCCGAAATCTCTCAAAAACAGTAAAGGGTAGAACAATCGTTCTCGCATGAATTTTCTTTGCTGTGTAACGCTCTATCAAAGAAAAAAAACCCGGCAATGTTAAATTTTTAACGGTTTCTGAATGACACCGCGCACAAACATGTTTATGGGGTACTTAAAATCGAAATTTGGTGGCCTTAAAATGAAAAATGTATGATTTTTTCCTATGTGTGTCCTAAAAGGAACATCTGTACCAAATGTCAGCCTTCTACCTTGTCGGGAAGTACCCTGGAGGTTTTTGAGACATACGGATTAAGGTCATTATTTATAAATATTTACTTGATCTCCTTGCCAGCATAGAGCGGTCATTAAAAAGAAGTCTCCCCAACTCGTCCCAACAGCAACCAAACTGCCCCCCCCCTCTACCTCCACCCCTACCCTCTCCCTCCAATTGTTGCTTACACATTCACGTACTCTGCAAGCCCGCGGCGTTGTTTAACGCCTCCTGTGCAGCGCCGAGTTTTACACGGCTCACTTTGTTTCGTTTCTTTCGTACGACGCGACAACGAACAGCATCCGCAGATGCACGAAGCGAATCGCCCGATGCCGATTAAAAAATAAAACACCGCCCCCTCTCCCCCCGTCAATCTCAGCGACGTTGACCTTTGGACCCGCAATCATGGGCGAACTCTAGCCGAGGCACCTTGCCAGTCCGATCCCACACCGCCACCGCCACCACCACCACGGTGCAACTTGGCGCTTACTGAACCAGCAGACGGGCCGAGTTCGCGCGTGCCTCGGGTTCCTCCGGAAGATTGGAAGTCCAGCCTTGCTCAATCACTGGTAGGCAATTGTTGCTATTATTGTTGTTATAAATTATGATGATAAAATACAAATTATATGGCGATGCTTGCGTTGGCAGTGAGACAAAAGTAGTTGTGCTTTCGGAAATGTTGTTGATGGATGTGTTGAATTGCTTTTTTTTATTTTGATACACGAGAGCATTAAAACACTGGGGCAAATAAGCCACCTCATTCGACACCCAAACATCATCCCACCTAGATTTGAAATTTTCGTGACTGCGAGGGTCCATACTCTTTGGTTTTTTCGGTAAAGTCACGTAGGTAAGAACCAAAGAGTATCATCCCACCTACCCCTCCTGGCTTTGACATTCTTCGAAGTCACCAGGCGGTCTGTACCCATCAGCCCGCACCAGAACCGTCAACGGGCTGATGCGCGTGTCTCCTCCCTGGGAACGATTGTTTACGGGCTTTTGATAAATTAATTTTTTTGTAATTTCACGCGAATTGTTCATCACTGCTTGCTTAGTATTGACAACGCGGCCATCGTCCGGGGTTGCTCTCTTAGCGTTGTTGAAGCATTTCAATTATTCAAGCAGTTGAATTCAACTCATCAAGTTGCCAGCAGCAGTAACAGCAGCAGCGGTACCCCGGTGAACGCTTGAGAGATGATGATTATTTTTTATCAGTCGGAGTAGTAATATTATGACAGTTGTTTTATGTTTTTAAACCTCGCGACTCATTCTCCGCAGAGGTTTCCTGCCAAGTTGTCGCGTGAAGGAAGCGATGCTTTGCCGCGATGAGGATTTACATTCGATCGTCGATTATAATCCTCTTACTCTTAGGGTTTTTCGGTAAAGTCACGTAGGTAAAAATAAATAAAAAATATTATAGAAATAATAATAGAACTAAAATAATAAATCACGACGTTTCGGAGGCAACACAAGTCTCCGTCATCAGGTGGTCACAGCTGAATTTACTGTATTAAGTGAGGGAAAGAAAAAAAACAAGAGGAAAAAATCCTCTTATTTGTGCGATTATCCGGCTGCCTCCAACTTTATCCAGGGGTCCGATCCGGCAAAACCGCTCCAAAGGCTGTCACCAATCCGGCGACATGGCAGCGTCACGTGCGTGTGACAGAACAAATTAGCAGCGCTTGATTTTGAGTGTTCTAATATTACGTACGGTACATTATTATACACTACACACGTACAACTTGAACAATGAAAATGCTGCACGTATAGGCATCACCCCGGGCAGAGTCTTGGAGATTGGAGGGTTACAGTGAAAACAGTAACTTTTTAAAGTAGGATATTAATTTTTCTTCAATTTTTTTATTTATGCAATTTAATATCGCGAACGAATTCAAAACACAAAAAACACTACACAACACCTAAAAATCTTCTTGGTTCTTTCGGTAAAGTCACGTAGAAGGGAAGTAATAAAATAATAAAAATAAAACATAATAAAATAATTCTCACGACGTTTCGGCCACAACGCAAGCAGCCGTCCTCAGGTGAAGAACAGGTCTGTCGAGAAGACAGAGTCTGAATGACAACCCCAGGCTTGGAGCGTCTTTTTAAGCTGGGTTGGAGGGGGGGGGAAGAGCGCCTTGACAAAATAATTTGCATATCGAGAGGAATTCAGCATATTTATAATATGCAAAAAAATCAGCTGTATTCACGTAGCATTGGTGATCTGTGCCGAGCGCCTGACACTCTGTAGGTTGTGCTTAACAATGGGTGGATATTCAGTCTATAAATAACAAAATCAATGAAAGACAATTTACACAAAATGTGACGTATATAGAGAAATGTTTGATTAAATACATTCAATACAATCTTAATCATGTTGAGTCTTTTTCAATAAATTGATTTTGAATTAACCCGTCATATGACGGGCAATTACACTTGTCATATATTATACAATACGACGATTATTGGGTGATGTGGCCTGTAGTTGTCACTTACACTGCATTAGCTTATTTACGACGACGGGAAATTACGATTTAGTGATTCTTGGCTTAAAGCTTTCGTGACTGCAGGAATTAATATTCTTTGGGTCTTTCGGTAAAGTCACATAGATAGGTTCAAATTAATACAAATAAAATAAACCAAAAACTACAACGCTTCGATCACAACACAAGCGATCGTCATCAGGTGGAAAAATAGCTCTTTTTCCTCCTATCTACGTGACTTTACCAAAAAACCCAAAGAACATGTTTGAGTGATGGTCCGGCATTTTTTTTTATTCCGGCGCCCCCCTCGAAGCCTGCGGTTTATCGATGATCGACTGTAATGATCGATTATTACAGATTACTTTGAGTCAAGGCTGTAGCCATGGAGTCAACATTGGGGGGGGGGGGGGGACAAAATCTTCCAAGGGGTGTGGGGGTCCTCTCCCAGAATTGTTTTATAAATTTGAAAACGAATCTCCTGCCTAAAATATAAAAAAAATTCACTCACACATAGGATGGACTTTTTATTACTTTTATACAATAATGTCTAATAGTGTATTGTAGTTCAATCTTAACTTTGGAGCTTTCGTGACTGCAGGAATTATTCTTTGGTTCTTTCGGTAAAGTCACGTAAAAAGAAAAAATAATAAATTAAATAATAACATACGACGTTTCGATTGCAACACAAGCAATCATCATCAGGTATAATGAAATAGCGACATAAAATCTAACCAGAAAAAATTATAGACAGACATATAAGCAGACAGATATCACCAAGATACACACAGCGGGCAACACAGGTACAGGGAGGGGTGATCGTCTCTGTGGGGTGGCCTTAAATAGACAGAGGGGGGCGGAGGCAGCGAGAGGGAGGGGTTAGAGACAAAATTTACATGTCAATGAGTGCAACAAAAAGGAGTGAGCAGGCTTAGGGGGAGAAAGAGACAAACTAAAATTAAATAACCTAGCAAAGTATCGAAATGTTATGTAAAACGACACAGAAAGTCGGTCAACACACAATTAACGCATAGCCTGGTCGATTACGTATTTCAAACATTACTAAGTTAGAATTTAAGTGTGAAAATTTCAAACAAAGACAAAACATAAAAACAAGAGGAACGGAGACAAAGCAGAACCTAAGAACGACAAAAAACGAGTGTAGACAGAAAAAATTACACTAAATAAACAGGCAGAGAGAGAGAATAAAAACCCAGAGAGAGAGAAAAAAGGTAAACTTGGAACTTCCCCGTAGAAGTGGTTCAATCTTAACTTTGGAGCTTTCGTGACTGCAGGAATTATTCTTCGGTTCTTTCAGTAAAGTCACGTATAAAGGAAAAATAATAAATTAAATAACAACATACTATTATTTAATTTATTATTAATAATAAATATTATAAATATTATTAATAATAAATTAATAATAAATAATAACATACTATTTTACTGTTGTTTATTTTACCAGGATAAGGCCCACTGGAATATCTATATATTTATGGGTATTTCGGTAAAGTCACGTAGATAGAAAAAATAACAATAAAATAATAAAAATAAAGTGAATACAAATATCACGACGTTTCGATCGCAACACAAGCGGTCGTCATTATTTTACTGTTATTTTTTCTATCTACGTGACTTTACCGAAAGAACCATAGAATATGAATTCCTGCAGTCACGAAAGTTTGAAGTCAAAATATATCATTAGCGCTTCTGTTTCTGGAGCGGCCCGGTCGCACGCACCTTCATTAAACCTCCTGCAGTGCTCAGCGTGCTAAAGTCTGGTCCAGTGGGTTTCTTCATCCTTCAATGCAACATTCTACATAAAAATGTAGAATGTTAATAAATACATAGAGGTTTTATGAAACAACGTAAGTTCCAACTTACGTGCCCGTGCGTAATTAGAATTTTGATGATTTACCTTCTAAAAAACAATTTTGCCCATGTCTGCAACCCCCCAATAAAGTTTAAGTTTTCAGTTTCAGTTATTTGGTATAGCCCTGTGAGCCATTCGGCTCTTGAATCGGGTGCAACCGCAACAAACAAAAAACATGAACAAGAAAACATCCTAAAGTGACTATGTGACTAAGTGCAAACAGAAAATCCAGGAAAAAAACATCAAAAAGTGCATCTCGCACCCCGGGTTAAGAACCCCACTGGTCTGGTCTATAGACCCGCCCTGCCCCCATGACCGACATGGCATGGGGGAGGTCTACACGAATCTATAAAGCAGGAAATTTACGAGGGGCCTAAAAATGAGATTGATTTTCATCACCCAATGCTAAATGCTGTTGCATATAACTTGGGATGAGTTTATGATTTACATTTTAGTCTTCTGACAATTTTCAGCCCAATTTCAGATTTTAATTTGTGTGTTTGCATTTGAAATTTGACAAAATGTCGATACATTGCATTGCTTGTGCACCAGATTCAATCACTAACAAATACATCACCACTATATTCGTGCTTTGCAAGAATTTTTTTTGGGAACAATTGACTGCTTATCAATTATATTTTTGTGTTCTTTTTGTTTCACTTTTAGCATAACCGACGGCATAAAACTACACGCTTCTCAACCAGACACGTTCCCTCTCGCGCCGTCGTGGTGTTAACGTCTGCTTGCTGCCCCTCTTTTCCCGCTCGAGGCAGAAACTCCCAACGTCGGGAAAGATGACTCCAGACGGCCGGGCGGATGCAGCGCCGATCACGTTCGACAGACGCAACAGCGGCGACGTCTGCATTTTCCAAGAAGACTTTCTCCCCAAAGTGATGCCCCCGGTGCTCATCCTCGAGTTCGTCTTCGGATTGTTGGGCAACCTGTTCACTATCTGGATCACCTGGTGGCACATCAAGGTGTGGAGCGGCTTCACCGTCTACCTCTTCAACCTGGCCATTGCCGACTTGCTCTTCGTCTTCCAGCTGCCCATGAGGATCGCCTACCACTTGAACTTCAACGACTGGCACCTGGGGGAGTTCATTTGCGACCTGATGGCGGTCTTGTTCTACACCAACATGTACGGCAGCATCTACTTCCTCACCTGCATCAGCGTCGAGAGGTGGCAGGCGATCGGCAAGCCCTTGCGCTCACTCCGGCAAAGTTCGGTGAGGCGCGCCAAGATCATAAGCCTGGCAATGTGGGCCTTGGCGATTATACCCCAGATAGGCATGCCCTTGATTTTCAACCTCACCTACAACCAGAGCAACACCACTAAGTGCCTGAGCTTCAACCAATTGGGCGTCATGCATAATTTCCGGATTTGGAATACCGTCGAGGTCTTCATCGGTTTCCTCATCCCGTTCCTAATCATGGTCGTCGTCCAGGTCAAGATGGCTCGCATACTGCTCTGCCAGAGCACCAACCCGATGCTCGTGCGAACGCGAAAGAGGGCTGCCTGCTTCATCATCGTCATCCTCGTCATCTTCGCCTTCTGTTTTGTTCCGGTGCACATATGCCGCGTCCTGCTCGTCACCGTGCACATCTATTTCCCGGACAGCTGCGCCCTCAACCAGATGGCAATGGAGGGCTTCTACGTGTCGCTGCTCGTCTCCAGCTGCAACTGCTTCATGGACCCGCTCATCCTCTTTGTGTCGGGCAGCCAGTTCCGCGAGGCGGCCAGGGCCGCTATGAAGGTGTTCTGCAGCCGCGCGGGAATCTACTGCAGAGACTGCACCGTGAAGAGCAAGGACATTGTTCGTGTACACAATAAGCATGCACGACCTGGAGCTCAGGCCGTACATCAACACCAGCGTAAGGAAGGGCCGGCTTAAGGGGGCAATGAATAAGTGGCACAAAAGAACCCTAACTGGGGAGGGGGGGGAGGCTGAATCCACTCGTTGAAGGACGATACTAAGCAAGCACCTGCCAAGTCTTCATATCAGAATCATTGAATCGGCCATAATGCACGGTTTGTTTGACGGTGATTATTCTACAAAAGCCACCACCAGTGTAATGTTCTCATTGCAGCCCTTCTCAGCTGTGAGGAAAGATTAATGGTACTTATTTGTTTTGCATTGAGAGCATTGTGGTTCAGATCTGCGATGTCGCCCTAAAGAGGCTGTCAAGACAAAGTTGCTGCAAAAAGGTGATAGACATTTAACAAAAGACAATACAGAAAGTGTTTGCCTTGGTGACAATAACTTTTGTTGTCTGTGCGAAGTTCTGTGAAGTCACTCATCACAACCTCCTACTTCTGCGTACGGACACTGCCCCCCCTCCCCCACTTATACAATCACCACCACCCAGATGAACCCAGCCCTGAACCTCCGATTAGCATGGTTGGTACGGTGCGAAAGAAGCTCAACATGCACACAGGACAGACATACAGCCCAACTCTGTGTCTGGAGAAATAGGGCGTGTCCTAAACAGAAAGCAGGAGGGGCTTAGATAACAAGGGGCGGGTCCTAAAAAGGAAAGGCGTCAAAGGAGGAGATACAATAGTTTGTTCTCTCTCTATGTACATTACATTTCCAAGTATACTAGATTTGTGTTTCTATTTAATTTATACCTGATGATGATTGCTTGTGTTGCAATCGAAACGTCGTATGCTAGTATTTAATTTATTATTTTATCTTTATACGTGACTTTACCGAAAGAACCAAAGAGTAATTCCTGCAGTCACGAAAGCTCCAAATTAAGATACAATAGGGGCTTAATTTGGAAGGGTTGGGGCATAACGAGGGGGCGGGGCGTAGAGAGGAAGGGGTGGGGCATAGCGAGGGGGCGGGGCATAGAGAGGAAGGGGTGGGGCATAACGAGGGGGCGGGGCGTTGAGAGGAAGGGGTGGGGCATAGCGAGGGGGCGGGGCGTAGAGAGGAAGGGGTGGGGCATAACGAGGGGGCGGGGCGTTGAGAGGAAGGGGTGGGGCATAGCGAGGGGGCGGGGCGTTGAGAGGAAGGGGTGGGGCATACCGAGGGGACGGGGCGTAGAGAGGAAGGGGTGGGGCATAAGAAGGGGGCGGGGCGTAGAGAGGAAGGGGTGGGGCATGACGAGGGGGCGGGGCGTAGAGAGGAAGGGGTGGGGCATAACGAGGGGCGGGGCGTAGAGAGGAAGGGGTGGGGCACAAGAAGGGGGCGGGGCATAGAGAGGAAGGGGTGAGGCATAAGGAGGGGGCGGGGCGTAGAGACTTGGAATGGGGTCAGCAGTGACTTTAAAATTGTTGCTCATGACTTAAAGCTTTCGTGACTGCAGGAATTCATATTCTTGTGTCTTTCGGTAAAGACACGTAGATAGGTTCGAAGAAAATAACAAAAAATCACATATGGCAGATCTGAAACACGGTAGGACCAATACCTCGGCCGTGGCTGATCATTGTTTTAATGCGGTGGGCTTACACGAAATTGATTTCTCTAAGCCGAAGGTACTTTGCAAGCCCACTGGCTATCAACAAAGATTTGTTCATGAAGCCATCCATATATATAGACACAGACACAATTTCAACCGAGAAGATGGGTACAAACTGAGCAATCATTGGAAGGACGTTATCAACCATTTTAAGTCAGTATTGGCTATGATGTTCCCATCCTACCACCTTCCGATGTTAGTTGTGCTTTACGCCCATTTCAAACTTGCGCGCTTAGTCACTTCGCACGTCGTCCCATTGGTTACATTAACATGCTAATCCCTCTTTAACATGCAAATTTTCACCTGGCAGCTCTGTGATTGGTGAAAAACCACTTACATTTGGGATACGCCCATTTCAAACCCCCTTATAAACAGTTTGCCTTGGTAGCTAACCCCCCTTTTCCTGAAGACGGCCCGCTTGTGTTGCGATCGAAACGTCGTGTTTTTTTGTTATTTTCTTTGAACCTATCTACGTGATCCTATCGAAAGACCCAAGAATATTGTTTCTCATATCTGTAAAAATTTACTTTTTTATCGCAAAAGAAAGAGAAAGTTTTACATGGCTGTGGATGTAATTCATCAAGATAAAAAAAACGTAACAGAAATGCATTCATTTTTATCGCAAGCAACATATAGCAGAACGTATCCCGTAAAAAATACAACCATGCCAAAACTCTCTTCTCTGCAAGTATTTATCTATTTATTGTATTCTCTTTTACTTTGCTCAGCATTTTATATTTGCCACAACGTACCCGTTGGCACACACCGATCAGGTGTGTGCTTGTAATATATTTGTTGTATATATGCATAGTGGCGTTTGTTTGTTTGTGCAAAGCAGTGCGTGACACGTGGGCAACTATTTTTTCACGGCGATTCATGGATTGTCATCGATTGCCGAGACATGCCTGAGTGGGCTCAGGAGGTTGATGCTGTGCCACACACACACCGAGATAGCACTGCCAAGATCCTCGTTTTGCATCTGGGCAGTCTAATTATTTAAATGTTTCATCATTAGACCTCCTTTGCCAGTACCAAAAAAAATAGGGGTTTTCCCCCTTTTTCTGGCAACAAAACTGAAACCTCTTTTACAAGGATTCATGTCTCCATTAACCACAATACTTGCAGTCAAATGCAAACAAAAACACACTCTGATAATATATGCATTGTCCTTGAAACTGAGGACGCCCAAAGGCCTTTTGGCACCAATTGGGTCGAGGCTCAAAAGAAAGCCGTACCTTGGTGTGGACAAATCAGTTTCAAGGACAATGCATAGATTATCATAGTGTGTTTTTTGTTTGAATTTGACTGCAAGTATTATGGTTAATGCAGACATGATTCCTTGTAAAAAAAAAGTTTCAGTTTTGTTGCCAGAAAAAAGGGGAAAAACCCTATTATTATTTAAAAGTTACCAGGTAAGGCCCCACTGCTCTATGTAGCTCTTATTCAGAAGCGACCTGGCCACAAATGATAGCTCGACGAAGTGGCTTATCATCGCAACGTTGTTTCTAAACGTGGAGGGAAAAAACTAGGAGACTCGAAAAAAAATCCACGCGACCACCACGGGGAGAGAGAGAGAACATGCAAACTCCAAATATGGAGGCGTCAGGGTCAGGGTCGAACCCACGGCCTCCTGTATACCAGGCGAGGTAGTTAACATCTCGCCACCGTGGCGCCCTATAATGTAGCGACGGTGATGGTCGTGGGTCACCAAACACTGAAAACCGTCATTAGAGTCGTTATTTCATTTCTTTTTTTTTACTCAATTCAGCTCAATTCAGCTGTGAGAATGACAAATTCTGGCCTGAATGGCCGTGCAACGAACGCTCCACGCGGGGCTTATAAAAGTCGTGCCCCTCGAGTGCGAATGAAGAAGCCTGCTCGCATACTCTTTGGTTCTTTCGGTAAAGTCACGTGGGTATCAAATGAAATAAATGACGACGTTCCGATCGCAACAGAAGCGGTCGTCCTCAGGTGGAAAAAAATATAATCCAGCAGTGGAAATACTTAAAATTATCTTCTTAGTTCTTTCGGTAAAGTCACGTAGAAGGGAAATAATAAAATAATAAAAATTAAACATAATAAAATAAAACATATTTTATTATTTCCCTTCTACGTGACTTTACCGAAAGAACCAAGAAGATGAATCCCTGCAGTCACGAAAGCTTTAAATCGATACTTAAAATGACTTTACCGAAAGAACCAAAGAGTATGGATTCCTGCAGTCACGAAAGCTTCAAATCGAGGTTGAAGCCTGCTCACGTGATTTCACAAGTAGGTCTGTGACGTCATCTCTCAGGTATCCATTCTCTGACGCTGCCCACAGCGTCACGAAGATGAACGAGAGGATGGCTGAAAACACCAACGATAATAATTTAGTGAGTGAAACTACCGTGATGATGACGATGAGAATGATGAGGACACACACCTGCCAACACATACGCTTTACCTGTAATTCTTGTGCACAGAAATTGAGTTGTCAGGTCCATACGACGTACAGCCGTTTCAATACGGACATCAACAAAAACGCACTTTGTTTTTTTCGGTAAAGTCACGTAGGTCAAAAATTATAAATAAATTAACTCACGACGTTTCACAAGCCTCGGGCATCAGATGTAACTGCTCCAGTAAAATTGCTGTCGCGTATGAAGAGAGCTATTCTGAGACACGGGGAGGTGGGTAGTAAAGTCTTTACCGAAAGAACCAAAGAGTATAAATGTTGTCTATTTGTTTGTGTTGTTCCCTTGTGATGGGACTTTGTAGGATGCACGTTGAGTTGTATAAGGGGCACGGGGTGACCAGTAAGGTCTCAATTGCTCAGTAATAAGGTAGTGCACTGAGAAGGGGTTGACAGGTATGTGATGATGATGCTGATGACGCTGAGCATTCAAGTGTTCCATGGTTCTAAATAATAAACGATGTATTTGTTGAACGTGACTGTGAATTTGTTGCCTTGTTTAAGTTGTACACCGTCACTACCCAACTGTTGTGTGGAACACGTTGGAAGTTGATCTGTGACGTGGTGGCCTCGGTGGGAGGGGGGGTGGGGTGAGGGGGGTGGGGTGAGGGGGGGTAAAGGGGAGAGGGGGGGGAGGGGTGAGGGGGGGAGGGGTGAGGTGGGCGTGGCTTATACCAATCTCAATGTCGACCAATGGGAGTCAAACATCCGTCGGTTTGAATTCACGAAATCTCACCAAAATGTTTAAATATGGTTTTCAAGTGAGGCTCGTCGATTACAATCATCGCGACCAAGGTTGTATTTCATTAATGTGACCTTTATCCTACTGGGGGCCAAGGTGAAAGGCAGTTTAACACGCAGGCTTTCACGACCAATATTATTCTTAATCGAGGTTTTCAGGTCTTTGCCTGGATTCCGTCGTTTTGTCTGTTTTGGACTGTCGATATTAACTATTAAACCAATTTTTTTATTTGACCAAGTAAGGCCCACTGAGCTATATATCTCTTTTTCAGAAGCAACCTGGTCACAAATGATAGCTCAACTAAGTGGCTTATCATGTGGAAATGTACAGCAGCCAAACACCCTAAATGCGTGATGTTGATTCTAAATGTGGAGGAAAAAAACGAAAGGACCCTGAGAAAAATCCACGCGACCACGGGGAGAGAGGGAGAGACACGCAAACTCCAAATATACAGCAGCAGGCGTCAGGATTGGGATCGAACCCACGACCTGCTGCATACCAGGCGAGGTAGTCAACATCCACCGTGGCAGTTCACATCATGGCCTTCGCTTTTGTGGTGAGACTTCGAAACGCGCACCGCTTGCATCCGCGTTTTTGTCTAGCCAGGCACGCATTACACTGCACTTTGGGGCTAAAATAACACAGACGCACATGATGATCATCATCATCGACTCCTCTTCTGTGCGGGAGGCAACTGGATGGCTCCGAGTTCCGAGTGCTGAGCTGGCACCGCTGACGGCCTTAGTTTCAAATACGCCGATAGTTAAATCGGGTTCCCAGGTGCGATGAGTTGATGGTTTCAGCCCGGACACCGATTCACGCACAAGACAAAAAAATGGGCCACGTGAACAGATTTCAGAAGCACTTCAATATTGTCTCTTTCGGCAGGACCAGTGTCTAACAGGGGGTGCGGGAAGTGACGGGGTGCTATGAGAGAGCTGAGCTTTTGTTAACACCGGATGATGATGATGATGAATATCATCCATAGCAAAACGGAAAACGCAAATTGTCAAAGTTTTTGCTTGCTTTTCATGTTCCGGTTTTGCTAATATACCAAATAAATTGGCATATTCGACGTGAACTTGATTTGATTGACTCTGTCTGGTGGTGGACGCTTAACAATTGGCATTATACCCACACGACGATCTGACCCATAATAAAGCAATCACAAATAATAGCAAAGAGTAACGTGACATTTTTTTTTAATTTGCTGGCGATGTTTCGCACGAAATTTAAGTAAACTCTCAGAAAAAAATACGTTCGAACAATACGTTGCAAGGTAAAGCTGTTGTTGACACGGCTAAAAAAAGGGCTGGCCCTTAAGATAAGACATTTATAAATGGAAAGCAATGCTGAGAAGACGAATCAATAGGATTTGACCGGTGCTAAATATAGAACAAAGGTTAAGTGAGAGGGCAATGAAAGACGACACTTGTAACTGCTGCAATGCTTGTTTTTCTCCTGGTAGGAACCTCCGGGTTACACCAGCCTACAGGGGATTATTGTGTCCGTCCGTCGTGCATCAAAAAATGGGAGGGTTGGGGCTGGGTGGAGAGGGGAGGGTGGGGAGGGGCTGGGTGGGGAGGGGCTGGTCACCCCATGGTGCCCTTATAAAACTCAACGTTTAACCTACTCACGCCGGCTTGTGCCCGCCCTCACAGTCGGCCATATTTGCGGAATACACCACGCCGCCGTTGACCCTGGCCATTGACCGAGCAACCCAACGTTCCTACCAGCATTGAAATAACACATTCCGCAGGAATGTGTTATTTCAATGGCTCCAGAGTGAGGATGATGTCTTGTCGATAGGTTTGGTGAATTTTATTTATACAAAAGTTTAATATCCATAATAGACATTTTTTGGTTAGATCCCTTAAATAAAAATGTGCCGTTAAACTCGCCACCACCCGACACAGTCAACTAGTCAGGTTTGTCACTGAAACAAAACGTGGCCAATTCGTTTCTAATTCAGCACACCGGTGTGTTGGAGAGAAACCCCACAACATTTACAATTCGAGCACGACGTTTCGCCGGTAATTACAACCTGCATCATCAGGCGACAGCCAGAGTTGTGGAGAAATCCTCCTCTTTCGGAATTAAATAGAGGGGTAGATCTTAATTTTAGAACTTTCGTGACTGCAGGAATTATTATTTGGTTCTTTCGGTTAAGTCACGTCTAAAGATAAAATAATAAATTAAATTAAATAATAGAATACGACGTTTCGATTGCAACACAAGCAATCGTCATCAGGTATAATGAAATAGCGACATAAAATCTAACCAGAAAACTATAGACAGACATATTAGCAGACAGATATCACCAAGATACATAGAGAGAGCAACACAGGTAACAGAGAGAGGTGATCGTCTCTGTGGGGTGGCCTTAAATAGACAGAGGGGGGCGGAGGCAGAGAGAGGGAGGGGGGGTTAGAGAAAAAATTAGCATATCAATGAGTGAACAACAAAAACGTGGTGCTGCAAGTGCGATGACACGGCAAGCAAGCCTGAAAATCAGGAGAAGGACACACTAAAATTAAATAACCTAGTAAAATATCGAAATGTAATGTAATACAACACAGAGGGTCGGTCAACACACAATTAACGCAGGGGTTCGCTTTGACCCCTTACATTAGGAATATAATGAATTTAGTTTTAATCTGAATTGTAAACTACTTTAAAAAAATTAATAAAGGTGTACATTTGGGGAGGGGGGTTTCACCTCCGTGCCGCCCCCCCCCCCAAACTCCGCCCATGGTGGAAAGAGAGAGAGAGGGGGGTCAGGAAGGTACCCTCTACCCACTCCCCGTTGAAGGCTCACTCCCTCACCTGCTACATTTTCATCGTCAGTTTTAAAACAAATTCTTCTTCTCATCCTTTTACACCAGATGTGTTTTTTTTCCTCCTTCTCCTCCTCCTCGAAGGTTGATTTGCACCGAGATCTGGATCGTGGTGAACTTAATAACTTAATGACGGCACAAGTTTTGATCGCAGGGAGGGGTTGTGATTGAGAAATATGTCCTGGGTTTGGGTCTCACGTGCAGAGAAGTGGCAAACACAACTGAAAGTTAATTGATTTTAATTAGTTAATTCGTAATTTTTCCCATCTTCAGTTCTCCTCTCCTGAAAAGTTTTTTTTTTAATTATTAGATATTCCGAGATCCGGGGATATGATCAAGACAGGCGGTTTTAATCAACGTTTTTTTTATTTTTTTTGGTAACACGATTGGCGTCCGTCACAGCTGGACCAACGCTCGCAACGATCTTCTCGTTCATGTCCGCGGTGTCTCTCTTCACATCAGAACACTCAATCAACAGCTCTGCGTGTCGCGATCGTGTCGTACCCACCGTGTTCTTTCTACAAACGCACCAATCGTAGATCCCGTACTGCACCGCGCAATGTATGATCGCCCGTTTTTCTCTGATTCTAGATTTGAAGTTTTCGTGACTGCAAGGATCCATACTCTATGGTTCTTTCGGTGAAGTCACGTAGGTAGAAAATAAAAATAAATCACGACGTTTCGGGCGCAACACAAGCGTCCGTCATCAGGACAACACAATGGTTCACAGCTTTAATTTAAACTCTAGGACCATCCTTGCCACTTTCCTCCAGCCCACGTCTGTCTCATCCCATACCCTCAGCTATATAATCCCTCGTCACAGCCATCTCTTTGGCATACTTTAGCGAATGTTTGTCGCTGTGGTTGTCCCCACCTGATGACGAACGCTTGTGTGTGCGCCCGAAACGTCGTGATTTTTATTTTATTTTCACCTACGTGACTTTACCGAAATAAATTTCGATTTAAAGATTTCGTGACTGCAGGGATTCATCTTCTTGGTTCTTTCGGTAAAGTCACGTAGAATGGAAATAATAAAATAATAAAAATAAAACATTATATAAAACATAATATTTTATTATGTTTTATTTGTATTATTTTATTATTTCCATTCTACGTGACTTTACCGAAAGAACCAAGAAGATTTACCGAAATAACCAAAGAGTCTGTTTTTCTCTGCTTTGCTTATCCATCCTCTCCGTTACCACACAGGCGTCTATCTATGCTGCCTCTCTCTCTCTTCATTGCACAATCTCCGAATGGCATGGTCGTTGCGGAATGTTATTAGATATTACTTTCATAGTTTGGGGACATTCAATGCTTTTTCTGAATCTGCGTTGATCCCGTTCGTTCCGTTCGGTGCGCATTCTCTGAAAAATCTGAATAGTTTCTAACAAAAAAATAAGAAAGATATTAAACACGCAAGTGCCTGTTTCATCTCCAGAATGAACAAAAAACGACTAAACATAGTTTTACATCAGCCAAGACCTCACTGTATGTTACTTTATATGGAAATGAAACAACCGCGTGTGTGTGTATATTTACTTAGCAACGGTAATTTATTAATAATGGATAACGATTATAATCCAGCGCTTTGGAGGCAAGGGTCTGATTTGTGAAACTCGAAAACCCAGGGATTTTTTTTTTATCCGTCCGTGCGTTACTTTTTTTTGCGTCATCTCTTTCTGTGCATTGGGTCTTCTCGTTGCTCTCCTCCAACCAGAGGTCGCAACCGGGTACCCGATACCCGTACCCTACCCGATACCCGGCTACCCGTACCCGGTCGGGTACGGGTACGGGTACCCGTTTGCGACCCTGGTGCGGCCGGGTACGGGTACGACGAGTAGACCGTGAGTCACTGGTGAGTCACCGTTTGTCACTCATTTCCCAACGTCTTGTCTCTTCTCACAATTCAAGTTCCTAGAATCAACCCACCCGCGCCTGCAACTTGGCTTCATCCCAGAGGTCGCAATCAGGTACCCGAAACCCGTACCCTACCCGTACCCAGCCGGGTACGGGTACGGCCGGGTACGGGTACCCGTTTGCGACCCTGGTGCGGCCGGGTACGGGTACGGGTAGGCCGTGAGTCACTGGTGAGTAACCGTTTGTCACTCATTTCCCAACGTCTTGTCTCTTCTCTCAATTCAAGTTCCTAGAATCAACCCACCCGCGCCTGCAACATGGCTTCATCCCAGAGGTCGCAATCAGGTACCCGAAACCCGTACCCTACCCGTACCCAGTCGGGTACGGGTAGGGTACGGGTACGGCCGGGTACGGGTACCCGTTTGCGACCCTGGGGCGGCCGGGTACGGGTAAAGAATCAAAACCCGTTAGCGACCTCTTCCTCCAACACGCCACGCGTTGATGAATAGAACTGGCTAAGCGTCACATTGGCGGAGCTGTGCGAGAGCTTCCCTAGATAAACAAAGGACGTTATTTCATTATTATTGTTGTGACATACAGCACCAACATATCCCGTGTCACGTTACCCGCACCCCGATGTAACTGAGAAGAAAAGTGCGCATTAGCCAATCGATGTCTCCGCTGCTTGTTACTCCCTCTGTCCCCCGAGTAAATTCAACGCGTGCGAGATGAACGTTGATCGTGGGCATAGGACGAGAGGGACCAGGGTTCAGCTCACGGACTTCGATATGGGGGAAGGAGTTAGCGGCGTGAGCGGCTTCGAAGCAGGAGGAGGAGGAGGGCGATCCAGGAGCCATAAGGCCAGCACAAGAGAAGGAGCGACCACCCCCGCAGGCGCGCTCACGAGTGAAGGTTGATTTGGAGACGTGGACGAGGCACGGTCGCTGAAACAGCGGACAACATCGTGGAGAAGAAGAAGAAGAAGAGAGAAAGGGCGAATTGATTTGGGATAAGGTGGGTGCAGGAGCGCAAGTCGATGGCAGATGTTGAGAGAGGTAAGGCAATGTGGAAATTGATCACAGGCCGTACTGTGGAGAACGTGGTCTCGCTCCAATTAAGCACGGTTTACGTATGTACGGTGCCAAGTCGAAAATCATTTCAACAAACGTGCAGTACTAGCCAAGAGTCTGCCCATGGCATTCTGCGTTCGGTTTTGGGTTTAGCTTCGAAAGCCACGGGGCTGCAATGCGGATTAAGTGGCTCTAAACACAGACACGGGACATTCATTTAAGCTACACGAAGAAGCAAAACTCACCATCCCCAGTCCGAGTCGAGTCAGAAGAAACCCTGTCAGGTCTGAGGCTATGCATTTAAATTTTGTGATTTTTTTTTGTAATGCCGTCGACTAAAGAAGTCAAACGTCGAGTCTAAACTTTGCTAAATGTTCGTGCGAGAGGCCGTGCAATATTTCCCCACCAGTATTAAGAGGTCAGCCAATCTGTGAACTCGGTAGCTATTTTCCCTACATACACACATATCATGTATTAAGTTACTAGCTGTACTACCCGGCTTCGTCCGGGACTTGGATCCATCACGCCGGGCCGCCTTTGTCTCCCCAGTGGCGATGTTCACACACCACAGCAGTTACTCGTTTTGAGGCTGAGTCGACCATCGATGATTCTTCATCGATTATTCTTCATTGATGATTCTTCATCGATGGTTCTTCATCAATGATTTTTTCATCGATGATTCTTCATCGATGGTTCTTCATCGATGGTTCTTCATCGATGGTTCTTCATTGATGATTCTTCATCGATGGTTCTCCATCGATGATTTTTTCATTGATGATTCTTCATCGATGACTTTTTCATCAATGGTTCTTCATCGATGGTTCTTCATCGATGATTTTTCATCGATGATTCTTCATAGATGTTTTTTCATCGATGATTTTTTATCGATGATCCCTCACCGAATCCCCACTTTGTTTGACAACATATTTTCGTGACTGATCCCGTGAACGGATTTGATTCACACTTGCACGAGCTAACCCCGTGTATCGAAGTCGCCTCGACAATTAAACAAACAAAAACGCCATTGCATTCAAAGTCACCATCGTATCCCGCACCTCCGAGCCGCACGGTTGGCTACGCACGGCGCGCAAAAAGTTCAACAGACGGTGCATACGCAACTACGGCATATCTTGGCATTTATCGTTTGAAATTAATTTGAGAACGGACTAACTGCAATGCGGGCGCAGCGGTCACGAGTCAAGGGAGAGCAAAGTGCCCAGCCCGAGTGAAAACAAAAAAAACACGAAACAAAAATCCACCTGTGACGCTAATCGTCGTGAAATACCGCAAGGGTTTCCAGCAGGGCCCCCTTTGGCATCGATTTGTTGACACGGAGCGCTTGACGCTCATCGCACACAGCCCAGGCAGGTTGATCTGTGGGAGCACAGAATTTGGTGTTGCCGTAGAGATGGTGCGAGTCGCGGCGGGAGGCGGGGGGGGAGGCTGCTGTTGGGGGAGTTCTATGTTGTTTGGTGAGCTGCACATCATTGTGCAGCTGTTTACCGCGGGCAGCTAGCAAGGGCGGCGGTGGCAGCCGCAGCGGTGACAGCGGTGACAGCAGTGGCAGCAGTGGCAGTGGCATCAGCAGCAGTGGCAGCAGCAGCAACAGTGAAGCAGTGGCATCAGCAGCGGTGGCAGCAGCAGCGGTGACAGCAGTGGCTGTGGCAGCAGCAGTGGCATCAGCAGCAGTAGCAGCAGCAGCAGTGCCATAGTGACAGCAGCAACAATGGAGCAGTGGCATCAGCAGCAGCAGCAGTGGCAGCAGCAGCGGTGACAGCAGTGGCAGCAGCAGTGGCAGTAGTGGCAGTGGCAGCAGCAGTGGCATCGGCAGCAGTGGCATCAGCACCAGTAGCAGTAGTGGCAGCAGCAGTGGCAGCAGCAGTGGCAGTGGCAGCAGCAGTGGCAGCAGCAGCGGTGACAGCAGTGGCAGCAGCAGTGGCAGTAGTGGCAGTGGCAGCAGCAGTGGCATCGGCAGCAGTGGCATCAGCAGCAGTAGCAGTAGTGGCAGCAGCAGTGGCAGCAGCAGTGGCAGCAGCAGCGGTGACAGCAGTGGCAGCAGCAGTGGCAGTAGTGGCAGTGGCAGCAGCAGTGGCATCGGCAGCAGTAGCAGTAGTGGCAGCAGCAGTAGCAGTAGTGGCAGCAGCAGTGGCAGTGGCAGCAGCAGTGGCAGCAGCAGTGGCAGCAGCAGTGGCATCAGCAGCAGCAGCGGCTCCATGCGTGGTGGTGACTTCAAGGTGCATGGGGTGAGAAGACGTTCTCAATGGTCGTTGCCGTTTGCCAACGAATTTTTCGGGTGAGATCGCGTGACAAACTCTTCGGTATTCGTGTTGCTTTTATTTTTCACTTATAATCGTTATCCTCACAAGGGGAATTAACGGTACATTGTAAAGTACGGGTGATGTTTCCAGACTTGAATAGAGCAAAGGCACCGTAATGTGTGTGTATGTGTTATGTTTCTATATGTTATCTGGATATGTTATGTGCTGCTCATTAGCGGTAGTGTAACGGTCAGCGCGCTCTGCTACGAATCTGGTGACCCGGGTTTGATTCCCGCTCGCGGCCACCAACACCAGTGACGATTATTTGAACCGGTCCTGGGCCTCCCCTAGGTCGACTCGGCCTCAAACGAGTACCTGGTGCGGTGTGTAAACATCGCCACTGAGGAGACGAAAGCGGCCGGGCGTGGTGTTGGCCACCCACCCCCTCGTGTACTGTGCCGGCCTTCATAGGTGCTCGCTAACAGCACTTGCCCCTCCAGTTTGTTAAGTCTATACGGGGGATCTTTGTCGTTGTCTTTGTGCTGCCCATCAGATGTCACGTGAAGAACCACTTCTGAGTGCCTCCTTGAGTTTGGCCATTTCAACATCATACTTTGTTAGAATGTCCGTACATTTGTTTTACTGTTGTACAGAGCAGTTCTCTGTACTCCACGGTGACAAAACGCTGTGTGTCGTGGTGTCATGGCGTGGACATGACTTGCAATCCATTATCCAATCTCGAGTTCACCGGTTCAATCTCCCGGTGTAGCCATTTGTAAACAACTATCTCTGTCCCCCCCCCCCCCACCGTGACTCTCCACCAATTCAGCAGTGCCACAGCACAGAAACGTTGAGTGGCAAGGTCACGGCTAAGTTGACCAATTTTTACATGACACGCTTTTGATTAACTCATTCTGTCTGTCGTATCCTCAAATCTTGTAACTCAATTTTAACCCACTTCCCAATGTGGTATCGACTGCAAACTTGGTATACTTGTGTCATACTGATGACAATACTATATTCTGTCATTTTAAAAAAAAACCTTATTTTTTAGATGTTATGTTTCCGCTTGGGTCTAATTGTCCACGGTCAACTGACGTTGGCTTTAATTGCCCACGGTCCCTTACGTTGTGGCAAGCTTCGGGGCCACTTCCTGGAGTCGTGGAGTTCTGCCATTACAAGTCCATTTCATAAAAGCGTGTTTTAAAATAAGTTTTTACAAATATTACTTATTTTTGTTCTACCCGCTAAAGACAGGGCCTCTTCTCTAGAGCTCCCTCCAGTGGTGACCCCTCCCGACAGCAGTGGCGTGAGCCAGAAATTGCAGGGCTGCGCCTTTACTTGGTGGCAGGGGGGTGGTGGCCTTTTGTTAACCAATTGAGCCACAATTTGTTTTGCTGTGATGGGTGGTGGAGGGTTCCTAATGACACAGATTTAGTCAGAGAATTACAGGGCCCGAGCTAAACATCAAATGATGAACTCAAAACATATTTTGAACCAGAATACTGTATAAAATTATCTTCCTGCGGGAGAATATTAAAAACAATTGAGTCTTGCATCAAAATTTTTCGTCCTGAATTGCAAAAGTTTATCAAACCGCAGTGATGTGTATGCAGTATGGAAATAGGCTGCTACAGTATTCCATTAATCCGAGTCAAACCAGCACGTGGTAAGTTAAATAGCAAAATAATAAATAGCTTACAGCCCTTGTGTCAACCCACCGCTGGATGAAGGCCTCCCTCATGCCATGTCTGATTGGTTAACCACGATTTAAAGCTTTCGTGACTGCAGGGATTCATCTTCTTGGTTCTTTCGGTAAAGTCACGTAGAAGGGAAGTAATAAAATAATAAAAATAAAACATAATAAAATAATTCTCACGACGTTTCGGCCACAACGCAAGCAGCCGTCCTCAGGTGAAGAACAGGTCTGTCGATAAGACAGAGTCTGAATGACACGTCCTGGGCTTGGAGCGTCTATTTAAGCTGGGAGGGAGGAGGAAGAGCGCCTTGACAAAATAAAATTGCATATGAAGAGGAATTTAGCATATTTATGGGAAATTCAGCAATGCGAATAGTGCTAATTGTGAAATGCGTGGGAGGTGGGCGGGGGGGTTTTCAAAGTCATATTATGTCCATGCATTATTCAGGATTAGCAGCATCAAAGGGAGGGGGTAGGGGTAGCAGCTACTATTAACATTTCTTCCCTTTATTAATGCGTTGTGGCCGAAACGTCGTGAGAATTATTTTATTATGTTTTATTTTTATTATTTTATTACTTCCCTTCTACGTGACTTTACCGAAAGAACCAAGAAGATGGTTAACCATGCTTCACCACGCCGGTTCCTTGCAATTGGGCCCAGGACCGGTTCAGATGTCACCTCGCCGCTGATGATAGCCATGGCTGGGAATCTAACTCGCGTCGCCAGGCTCGTAGAGCAGTGCGCTAACTCACCTCCGTGCGATTGCTCCAACCGCACACGCTACAAGTCGTAGCCATCTAGCCGCGCACTGTACAGTACTCTTTACATAGTCAGGATTTGCAGTGCTTTAGGTACACCCTGACACTGGACGTGAGTATTGTAAACTGTGGTTTTAAAAATGCGTAAATCAATGTCCTGTGTGAAAACTTGCAGAGACACAGAAGTTCAACACGTGGGCCTCAGACTATACAATGCAATACCTCTGTATTTCAAGACGCTGTACCGACCACGGGGAGAGAGACACGCAAACTCCAAATACACCGGCGGTCAGGGTCTGGATTGAACACTTCAATACAATACAGCGGATAACTCCATTCCGAAAGCTTCAATTCGCTCACCTGTCCCCCAGTGTGCAGTTTTTTCTCAGCCATCAACGGCCAATTCAAGTTTCACTGCACCTTCATTCTAACAATAATGCACTCACAGTGGGATGTAGTCTACTCCAGGAATAACAAAAAAAAACATCAATTTGAAGAAGCGGCGCGTGTTTTTTTTTTTTGCCTATTTGCGAGACCACACAGCTTTACTGTGCTCGCCAAAATTGTTCGAGATTGCCTGTGGATGCTCTTCGAGGTGGTCACTCGGTGGCCTGACAGCAAGCACAGGCCCTCCTGATTGACCCGGCGGGCCTCACGGCACTTCTCACGCTCAGCGCGTGTGGTGACAACATATGAGTCCGGTCATGAACAATCCCAAGCCTCGGTGGGGGGGGAGGGGGGGGAGCTCTGTGTGTGCCACAGTGGTGAGATGTTGACTACCTCGCCTGGTATACAGGAAGTCGTGGATTCGATCCCAACCCTGATGCCTGTTGTACATTTGGAGTCTGCGTGTTTCTCTCTCTCTCTTTCCCCCCCGTGGCCGGGTGGATTTTTCCCAGGGGCCTCTAGTTTTTCCTTCCACGTTTAGAATCAACGCGCGTTTAGAGTAGTTAGCTGCTATACATTTCCACGTGATAAGCCACTTCGTTGAGCTATCATTTTTGGCCAGGTCGCTCCTGAAAAAGAGCCATGTAGCTCATTGGGCCTTACACGAGTAAATAAAATAGTAGAAGTGTCAGCGCTACAGTCCAGGCCAATCCGCGTGTGACAATCGATGGTTCACAATTTACACGACTTACATGCGAATGATTTCAGATGCTGCCGCGGTCGTACCGGTTATCGGACTGCACTTCATCGCATGCCAAATCCAATATTTTGTTTCTCATCAACCTCGCCCGCCACGTGGTGTCCGGAGCGCCCATCCCGGCATCCTCCCCAACTCCACTGGCGTCAATCTCTCTCTCGCCCTCCCTCTGCCTTTGTGTTTACTGGCATTGTCCACCACTCACCAACCCGCCCCCCCCCCGTCTTCTCTATCTCCCTGTGCCGCTTGCCATATTCCTCATGGCTGGGGCTTTATCCACAATTGATAGGCGGGCGCCACAATTTGTTTCTTAATGCCCTGCAAAGATTGCTCGCTGCATGCCAATTTGGTACGCGTTTTTTTTCATAATTTCTGACCTGGTTCACTCCTTTTCCTCCCCCCTCAACCATCCCTCCAATGCCCCACACACCCACTCCAAGGCAGCCCTTAGTTGTACTCATCAGTACTGTATTGTGCTGTATATCCCATTTGTACCGTCCTTTGCGGTTGCACCCGAGTCAATAGCTGCATGGCTCACAGGGCTATCCCTAATAAATGAAACTGAAAACTGAAACTTTGCTACTGCCACAATTGTTCTGTTTTGTATAGTTTCCACTGAATATATATGTACGATCTACAGTGCTTGTCTTGGGACTGATTTTCCTATTTGCCGACACATCTGTGTCTCTATCCACACGAAGGGCATTACGTTTATATGCCCCGCAGAGAGCATTCGTTGCATGGCCAAATCCAATTTATTTATTTTTTTGGAATTCGCAGAACTGCTGTAAAACCAGGTTTCAACGCGACGGTTCTGCTTGTGCAATAATAATTTACGACCGCGCCGGCAGCATGAGATCGCGGGCACTTGTAAAGCGTGCTGTAATCGCTGGTGGATGCCTGGGATTGAGCCATCCGTGTCGGCTGAGTGCTCCGACGTGGCATTAACCCCTGGAGCTCTCCGAGACACCGTCTGCCACCCAGTAATGTCTTTGTATCCAAGTTCACGCGAGCATTTGTGGAGTGTTTACCTTGCTCGGCTGTTCTGAGAAGAGTATGCCCGGTCCTTCCATCTTATCGTGTAAATTGCACATTTGCATAAAACCAAAACAAAATATTTCGTCAATATTTATTTACAATGATTGGCCAACTATCATAGTTCAAATATAAGAGCGCACACCGTTTCGTGGACAAATATTCTTAGAAATGTATAACACGCAGTTGCGTATTCTATGTTTGATGTCAGCAATACGATCGGGAGCTAAATGCCATTGTCGAGGTCTGCTGCTACCACGACGAGAAGGCTTCAGGAGAGAGAGAATGAGTTGGTGTCGTTTCGCTCCTCCTCCTCCTCTTCTGTTGACGGAGTGCAGATCAAGGCCGTAGCCATGGAGTCAACATTGGGGGGGACCAAATCTTCCAGGGGGTGTGGGGCTCCCTCCCCCCCAGATTAAAAAAAAAAAATCTAAATTTTAAAAGAATTTCCTGCCATTTCCTGCCCGAAAATATAAAAAAAATCACTAACACATGGGATGGACGTTTTATTTATTTTTCACAACAATGTCTAATAGTGTATTGTATTACATTGCTCTGTTTTTTTTATTTTTTACCTTTTCTTGTTTCATTGTATGTAATGGCAAAGATTAGGGATTAATAAAGTACAACCATAACCACAATCATATATACCATTCTAGTTTATAGATTATATATATTGGGGAGGAGGAGGAGGATGCAGCGAGGTTCAGCCGCGCAAATGTCTCTTCCTCTCGTGTACAGGACACTACATTCATTATATTTTTTGTTAGTCATTCTATGCATTTACCGGACAAGTTACATTTAACACTAGAACGTATTACTACGGTAGATTGCGTTCCAAATTCTTGCCTGTTCAATGCTTGGGTTGACGTATAGGGTAACGTACAGCAAAAGGATCGTGACCCAAAGTCGACTTTTCCCCAACGTGCCTCTGAGTTTCGCGGATCGCGGATTTGCCAAATTGCGGACACTCTCAAGAGCGCTACGGGAAAGGTTTTGTCGTATTTCATTTCAAATGGCTCTCAACCACTTCGTAATAAAGCTGGGTGAGCTACGCTCAATTTGCACGTGCTGTTGTTTGCACTCAGCATAATTGAAAGGCAACGTTGATCAGCTGTTGCGTGATGCTTTGAACATTTAATCAACGTCTGTTTGTTGTATTTTTATGGAAAGGATGAAAAAAAAATAGTATAGCCATAAAAAAATATATAAAAGTCCCAGCTGGTCAGGTGACATGCCCAAGTCAATTTGTCCACATTGTGTCGTATTGGACATGAGCGGCTCGGTCGAAATCGATAGTTAACGTCCATTGATCTGGACTCAATGTTGACATCAAATGTCTCGGCTAACTTAACCCCTACCCTGCTCTCTTTATCACTACGTCAAAATGTAACCCTGACATTGCCGGCTACTCAAGAAGGACGCTTGTGTTGCGCCTGGAACATCGTGATTTTATTTAGTTGTTTTCATTTATTTTATTTTTTACCTACGTGACTTTACGGAAAAAAACCCCAAAGAGTAGGCTACTCAATGTTCCAACGTAACCTCACTAAAGCCCAGCAGCAGCAGTATAAATCTTGCCGTACACTCCAGATGAGACTTAGAAAGCCGAAAATGGGTCCAGACTTTGCCCGTTCAAACAAATGCAAACGTTTAACCAATCCGCACACTGCCTGCAAACGATATGCCACGATCAGTCTTAAGCGTGCCTGCAGGCAACCAATAAATGTAAAAACACACGAGTCAAAAGTTCAATGCAGGCAGTGGTGATATCAACTATTTGAACAGCGTTTGGCAACGGAGCTGTAAACGATGTATAAGCAGTGGATGTACAACATGTTTTTTACCTTCCATTCTTTGGGAATTTCCCACTGGCATATTTGAACAGCTCTTTACACGTTTCGTTTGTCGTTCATCCGCCGCACCTCCGATTAGCACAGTTGGCTACCTATAGGGACTCCTCTACTTACGAACAAGTTAGGTTCCAGAGGCATGGTCATAAATCGATTTGTTCGTAAGTCCAACTTTAGGGGCCGTCCATAAATGACGTCACGCACCTAGGGGGGGGGGGGGGGTCAGACATTTGTGAAGATGCGTGACGAGGTGGGGGGGGGGGGTTTGAGAAATGTGACGTCACATCAAAATGCGCAACTTTAAATAAATATAGACAACACGTTCTACTGAATTAAATAGATTTTTAATAAATGTTTTCTCCTGCAACATCAGAGTGCAGCGCCACATTAAATACGCACTACAACGACAATAGTTTAAAGCGATTTGAGCATGTTTTATTTTCAAAATGGAAATATGGTTTGAGCTTTGTGACGTCATATTTGAGGGTGGGTCTGACTTTTTGTGACGCCGTGTGACGAGTGGGGGGGGGGGGGTCAAAAGTCGTCCAAAATCGCGTGAGGTCATTTATGGACGGTCCCTTACTCCTGTCGATTCCAAACGTGTTGTACGACATAGACACTGAACATGGCTTTAAAAGTTGTATAATATCCTGTAGATGTAGATGCCACATGTTTTTCACGTTCTGTCACCACCGCAATCTATTGCGCGGCAGTTGAACTTACGACTCTCGGTCTGAATTGGCAACTGGGCGTACGGACAGGTTTGTTCGTATCTTTGAAAGGCCGTAAGTCGAATATTTGCAAATAGAACATTCCCTGTACATGCATAGTGCAGCTGCTTCATGTGCTGTAACACGGGTACACGTTTGGTACATGCGCACCGTACCCGCTGCACGTGTTTTTGGTGCAAGGCCGTAGCCATGGAGTCAATATTGGGGGGAACCAAATCTTCCAGGGGGTCTGGGGGTCCCCCCCCCCAAGAAAAAAAAATCTAAATTTGAAAACTAATTTCCTGCCATTTCCTGCCTAAAATATAAAAAATTCACTAACACATAGAATGGACTTTTTATTTTTTACAATAATGTCTAATAGTGTATTGTATTACATTGCTCTGTTTTTTTTTACCTTTTCTTGTTTCATTGTATGTAATGGCAGAGATTAGGGATTAATAAAGTACAACCATAACCACAATCATTTAAACATAAATATATTTTATAGCAATATATTGGGGGGACATTTTGAGCTATATTTGAATATTGGGGGGGATATGTCCCCCCACAATATATATTATAATTACGGCCTTGGTTTGGTGTGTGTGTGTGTGCGTACCTGTGGTGTAAACGTGCACCAAGCAGGAGGGGTGGAACAATTCACCCCACTCCTGGTAAATTGGTGAATTTCTACGTTTAAAAAAACCTGCATTTTTATTGCGGCACTGCCCTCAATGGCAACACCCGCAGCGGCCCCAGGGGTGACGTGAATTCATTACGATGAGTTGAAAAACACCGAATCAAATGCATGCAGCAGGTGAATCGATGCATGGTTCCAACTCAACCAAACATAACCAGCACCGGGGATTAAGCTTGTCGGTGTTAATATTTCACGTCGAAGACACTAATACGTCACTGGTAAAAAACCAGACTACCGTGCTATGAGTATTATGGGCAGGGCACGGTGCACACACGCCTGTGATTCAGCGCTTTTTTGGAGGCCAGGCATTGGTGACTCAGATTCGTTCAACTCACAAACCCACAAACCCGCAAGGTGACCGGGAGGCAGTAGCAGAGCAAGTGGGTTCACGATCCATCCGTGCGAACATTTTCTCCGCCTTGATTTGAAGCTTTCGTGACTGCAGCAATCCATACTCTTTGGTTCTTTCGGTAAAGTCACGTAGGTAGAAAATAAGCTTTTAAATCAGTCTGCCTCAGCAACAGACCATGCTTTCTCACCTGATGACGGATGCTTGTGTTGCGCCCGAAACGTCGTGATTTATTTTATTTTATACCTACGTGACTTTACCGAAAGAACCAAAGAGTATTTTATTCGCCGTGGACCGGTTTCTTTCCAAGCGGCGAGCAGAAGAGTGATTGAAGTGAAACTGTTCAACCCATCGTACCCAATGCAGGAGGACCCTTCTGAGTACGAAATATGCAGACTGAATGAGGCAATCCCTGGATATGTGCATGACATTCGTATTATCATAACGCAATGTATTGTTGTTCACCTTCCTGTCATTTCCCGCACCTCCGAATAACACTATTGCCTATGTACGGTGGAAATAAGTTCAACAAACATACATTCTTTAGGTCTGTTTTTGTAAATTGTAAAAATTACAATACCCATTGATCATTTTTCTTACCCAGATATATTTGGCAAGAGTACTCGTGAATCTCAATGTCACTCATTTCAGTGACGGGTGTGAATGGTTTTATTCTGCACACACCTGTGGAAGAAAACTCAGCCTCAATGATGTCCAATTGTTTTTAAATCCTTTATATTAAGTTCGCTTGCTTGCTTAGGACCGTGCAAATCTTTTGGTCGTTTTTTAACCCACTTCCCGTGATCCAATCGAGCTGACATTTTCCACGCAGACTCGTTGTGCGTGACAATTAATGTTCGTGAAATTTTTTTTCCAAAATTTTACACTTTTTAGGACAAAAATATTATATTTAATTACCAATTGCTTAATGGTGCAATGCAATCATCTGACCCATAGGTGGCAGCCATCTCAAGCCAGAGGACGAGAGGACTCTAGCCGCCACGCATATAAAGGATTTATAGTGAAAAACTTTGTTTTTACTGGTATACTTATTTTCTCTTCCAGGCACCATCGGCTTACCCGGAACGGCAGAAGATGCACCCGAGCGACGTGTCTGAGAGCAAACGAATGATTATGAACGACAGTGCCAGCGCTGAGAACAAGTGCTTGTACAACGAGGACATTCTTTCAAATATAATGCCTCCCGTACTCTTGCTGGAGTTTGTCTTCGGCCTGATGGGCAACCTGTTCACCATCTGGATCACGTGGTGGCACATCAAGGTGTGGAGCGGCTTCACTGTCTACCTCTTCAACCTGGCCCTTGCCGACTTGCTCTTCGTCGTCCAGCTGCCGCTGAGGATCGCCTACCACTTGCGCGTCAACGACTGGATCCTGGGAGAATTTTCGTGCGACCTCATGATAACGCTCTTCTACACCAACATGTACGGCAGCATCTACTTCCTCACCTGCATCAGCGTCGAGAGGTGGCAGGCGATCGACAGGCCCCTGCACTCGCTGGCCCGAAAATCGCCGGGCCGTGCCACGATCATAAGCCTGGCAATGTGGGCCTTGGCTATTATACCTCAAATAGGGATGCCGTTAATCTTTGACCTCATCCACGACAGTAGCAACAAAACCAATTGCCTCAGCTTCAACCAAGAAGGCGTCATGCTAGGCTTCGGAATTTGGAATACCGTGGAAGTGATCATCGGATTCCTCATTCCGTTCATCATCATCATCTTTGTCCAAATAAAAATCACCCACAAGTTGTTGTGCCCAAGCATGAACCCTGGACTGGAGCAGATGCGAAAGAGAGCTTCGCGCTTGATGATCATAATCCTCGTCATTTTTGCCACCTGCTTCGTCCCCATTCACATCTTCCGCGTTTTCCTCGTGGCGGCGAAACTTTACCTGCCCAAAAACTGCGGCCTCAACCAGTTGGCCTTCGAGGGCGTCTACTGGAGCCTGCTGCTTTCCAGCTGCAACTGCTTCATGGATCCGCTCATCCTCTTCGCGTCAGGCAACCGCTTTCGCAGGGCGGCCGCGTTGGCGGTGAGCGCGTGCGTGGGGCGGACGCGCGGCGCCGCGAAGGGACGAACGACGTCGTCGACAATAAACATGCACAGCCTCGAGGCGAAGGAAAACGAAAGCGGCCATCAAGGCGTGCCGGGTTGTTGATGGGGCCGTCGGCGTCGACGGATTCTAGCGCCCAACGCCGCGTGCGGGCGGAGGCAGGGATTCTGGCGATGGGCCGTCACGTCTGGGCAAAATGGCATACCGAGGGAAGGTGTAAATGCGTCATTAAACCCGCCACCACCCGACACAACCAAGTAGTAAGGTTTGTCACGTAAGCAGAACATGCCAATTCGTTACTAGTACAAATCTGGCTGTCGCCTGATGAAACTAGTTGTAATTACTGGCGAAACGTCGTACTCAGAATGTAAATGTTGTGGGTTTGCTTTCCAACACACCGGTGTACTGTACAAGTAACGAATTGGCACGTTCTGTTTACGTGACAAACCTTACTACTTGGCTGTGTCGGGTGGTTGCGGGTTTAATGACACGTTTAGATTTACACGATCTAACCCCAAAAACCTATATTATGGATGGTATTGGTCCCAAAAGCCTACCACGTGTTAAATTGAGGAAAGGTGGTGGGAGAACCTTGCAGGAATAAAAAGGCGACGATCCGGGGTGAATTTGTGACGAATGACTGTAAGCGAAGACAAAGGGTGATACGTTTGTTTGAAAAACTCGGGTGCAATCGTTATGCACAGCCAACGATAATAGGTGTGACTCTTAAGGGCAAAGCTGGTGTAAAGTTATTCGCCTGGCATACGAATACTACTCACTATTAATTGTGTTATTTATTGGGGGGGGGGGGGGGCGTTAGACCCTTAGAATACTACATCATTTGTATTGCGTCATCAAATTTGGTTGATTTACTTGCTGTTCATGATTGCTAGCACTAGGCTTGGATCACTCCTCAATGTTGACTTGTGCTGCCTTCTAAACCCACTGCAAAATGTACTGAAAAATGATCTGCGGATTTTCAGTGCGCTATCTGCGATTCCTTCTGGAACTTTTCACTGAATGCTTCGCGTTATAAATGTTGGATTGGTTTAGTGAATTGATCCTGGACAAAGATAATCCCTCGACTCGAGATGAAGGCCGAATAGTGGGGCAGAGGCTGTAGCAGCTCCACCAGGAACTCTTGGCTGAGACAGCGGCTCTGAAATCTGCTTCTACATCTTGTTTAGAAATTTTGATACCACCACAGAAGCAACTGAGAAACATTAATTGGAGATCATGGAGTTTTGTGAAGAGGCTGATTCTCTACAGAGCTCTGATAAAGTTCTGGAAAGATGCCTGGAAGCAGCTGAGGAAACTATCAAGAGACTGCATTCACTGATCGCACTAAGCCCAACTTAAACTTTTTCGGCTTCCTGAGGGAGCAGAAGGGAAAAACTTCTTCTTAAGCAGCAAGGTTCTTCATAAAAAAAACATCAACTAGCTCTGATGCCACGGCTTTGGCTGTCGTCAAAAAACCGATGTCATCAGTCCCCCTTGTGTGCGCCTTCTTCTTACCATTTTGAGGGCGAGGCCATGAGTCAAGTGATGTGCTCCAAATCGTGTGGAAGGCCAAGGAAGCCTGACTCTCGCTTAAGGACGGCAAGCTCTTTTTTTGTTCCTCGTATAATAAGAGCCTATGTCCGGCTCACGTGGTGATCGACTCTGCCAGTCCCGCTTTACAGCCAATGGGGAGAGAGCCTGGGAGCATGGCCTCGGCGTGATCACGGGATGTCAGCTAGGGTGATTGGTTCTGCTGGTCTTGGCCTCAGCCAATGGGAAGACAAGTAAGGGGCGTGGTCCCGGGAGTTGATGGGGAATCTGGAACATTCGGCGCAGGCTATTAAGGATTGGCTGTAATGTACTACGTGACCCAGGCGTTAAATAAGGGGAGAGATCAGAGACACGTGGTCAGACACGGAACGAAGAGGTTTATTACACTCGCATTGCTCCTTTGGGCTCGGCTAAGTGGACAGCATTGCAGCCCTTTCATGGATTTCTGCCGAAGGTGGAAGGTGTCATAAAGTCAGTTACTGTGTCCAGATTAACTTTGAGTCTGCGTTAATCTGAAGCACCACCATTGACTGATCCTCCGCTGTGGTAAAAGCTGTATCAGAGATTGAAAACCTACTGCAGTGCTCTTCGCAGTCAAGAATGTCTCACAGCTCATTTTGTTTCGTCCCGAACAAAATGGCATGGAAGATCAGTCTTCTTGTCCAAGGTGTGACATTCTGGATGATCTTCCAGGCCTTGGGTACATTCACACAGTCAATTTACTGGATTTACTGCATGGTGAGGACAACATTTTCTTCTGATACGACGTGAGGATGTTGTTAGAGGCCATCACACTTTTGGCGCCACCTTTACAATCTCCATCTGCTGCGTGGCTGCTTACTTGCTTCACTCTTATCTTCGGGGCTTTCATTATTTTTACGTCTGAACCTACCATGCTGTGAGAATGGAAGCAAAATCTTCACTGGAGCAACTCATACTGTCAGGATCCAGTTACAAGGCTTGGTGCCACTATGGACAGCGTGATTCGCCAATAGACTCACGGAATCCCTCCACGAACATTTGCAGACTCAACACCTTTATCTCATGTCATTTTAATTATTTACGTTATCTTCAAATAAGCACATTACCATTACCCCTATAACCCATCTCATATGCCTATCTATGATTCCCCAAGACTTTGGAGTATATTGGAAACTTGTGTGCTCGTTGTTTTTGCAGAATAGATTAGGAAATATACTATAGAGCCGGAGCGATAAAAAAAATCACAAATAGTTCATGCAAAAAAACACATCAGAGTAAAAACAAGTGAAAAGATAATAGGGGGAATAAAATAGAACAAAAGATACCACGTATCAATGGCAGACGGGCATGACTATTACGGGGACAAAACAACGAGCCACACACACACACAATTGGGCGACTGAGAGTCCAAGTGCCAGTAGATTCTGGGGGAAATCCAGATGCGCAATGGGATGCAAAACACTGGCCTGGGCCAACCATCCTAACACCCCACGCAGCCCCAGAGGTCGCAACCGGGTACCCGATACCCGTACCCTACCCGATACCCGGCTACCCGTACCCGGCCGGATACGGGTACGGGTACCCGTTTGCGACCCTGGTGCGGCCGGGTACGGGTACAGGTACCCGTTTGCGACCCTGGTGCGGCCGGGTACGGGTAAGGAAACAAAACCCGTTTGCGACCTCTGCGCAGCCGCCACCACCCACGACGCATGCCGCCATAAAAGGCCCCAGGAGAATCCCACACCACGATTAAACGGTGCACAGGACAATGAGAGTCTCCCCACGTCGTATTGTCATGGTGGCTAGGTCCCCACGTGCTGTGATGTTGTAGTGGTAAGGGCCCCGGACAGATGATAGAGGAGGCAGCTGGGGAGGGTGGATGGAGGGTTGTCAGGAAAATGCTAGGCTGTAAGTAGGCCCGAAAGGCCCAATGCAGAGACAATGATTACCCAATGAATATATGTGTGTTGAACTTCTTTCGCACCGTACCTAGCCAGCCGTGCTAATCAAAGGTGCATAACTAAAAGGGGAAGGGTAAAATAGTGTCAGATATTTAGCAAAGGCAGCCGTGCAAGAAGTTGAACCAATCGACTACAACTCAACAAGGGCAGATGCAGGAAGGTAGCAAAAGGCAGATGTGCCCTAATAAGCGGTCAATTCCATTGGTGTATATTTTGACTTAAAGCTTTCGTGACTGCAGTAATTGCTATTATTGGGTCTTTCGGTAAAGTCACTTAGATAGGTTCAAATAAAATAATAAAAGAAAAAGAATAAACTACGACGTTTCGATCGCAACACAAGCGGTCGTCTTCAGGAAAAGGAAGTCGACCGCTTTTGCTACGATTGAAACGTCGTAGTTTTTGGTTATTTTTTTGTTATTTTCTTTGAACCTATCTACGTGACTTTATCGAAAGACCCAAGAATATGATGTATATTTATTATCTTAACTACTTGGTGGGTTTTCCTTATCTCAAAAAAATGATTATACTAGCTTAGCAACATTGGGGACCTGTAAATATTCACATGCGATAGTCAGGGGAATGTTTATACAAGACCCAATTACACTGGTCAACACACTTTTTCTGGCATAAGGTATTCCAACGGTTTTAATGTAAGTTTGGGGTGCTGATTCCAAATCTGGCATCAGTTTGTGTCTATCACATCAGGTTTTTGAGATATCAAATATTGCATTTTCAATAAAAACTGCAGAAGAAAAATATTAAATAAATGTGGATATCTACATAAAATTATATTATAAACACACTATCCTAAAAATACAGCACCATATTTTATCACTAAAGCAGTCACTGACTCGCAACAACTTGCAATTATAAGTGACTGAGTTAATGTCGGGTAACATCAATGAAAATGGGGTATGCCGATAACATAAAAATGATGTGATAGAGCAAATCTGAGATCAGATTTGTAATCAGCACCCTGAAATTAGTCTAAAACAGCTGCAAAAGTCCAGGCCAGAAAAAAATGTGTTTTTGTTGTTGACCAGTGTTATTATCGTCTATTCCGGTGAGAGTTTGTGTGTAGGTGTTGTGTGCATATTTATTTATTTTCTTTGCCTTTTCTGGGATCATCAGAAGCCTGTTGAATGTTTCATTTGTTTGATTATGTGCAGTGAATCTACTTGTGGAGGAAATGGACGGAGATTTGTTTTCTCTTTTTATATAATTATTTTAAAAAGTTCACCTGGAAAAATATCCCCTCAGACAGAACGTCTCATTTGTGACATTAGTGGAAGGTACCTTAAAAATACAAGCAAATTGTTATTTTACAAGGGCCTCCAGTGTGTGTCGATTGACGCATACAAGGCAAACGCGTAACAAACATAACGTATACACACGTTTTAAAATGTGCCAGTTCTGTTCGACCCACTGGCTAACGTTTGTTTTTTAAAATTTGCCCCACTTATTTGCAGTCAAACATACTATTGCTTGATACAAGATCCCGCCCATTCAAGCACTTCTTTTCAATCACAGTTTGTGGCCTACGGCTGGCTTTTGTGTTCACATACAAATTCTTTTACTCTCTGTCCCTTATGGATAAAGATGAGGAATACAATACCTCATCATATTTCCCTGAACCAACAAGCATGGCCATGGTCTGTCTCAATATTAACGACTTGAACCATCCCATAATATGGTAAACTACCTTCGCCCCGTATGAATAGGCTCGGGGGTAGATATTGCCTTTCTTCCACAATCTCATTTCACCTTGTTTGATGTCGTCTTTGGGCCGATCAGGCTTACTACCATCCGTCCCCGTGCCGTTAACAGTCAAGATAGGACTACAGTTTTGACCGACAGACTAAACTGATTCCAGACGTGCTCTCTATGATTCTGCTCCTCAACGACAACCATATGTTACGTAATTAATTTCTAGGTAAATATTTTCAAGGCAATCCCCCCCCCCCCCCATCCTTTGTGGCACTGCAATGCTTGAAGAAATCACTTGTCTTTTCCTCGAACACCTTTCAGACGACCGACGCATCGATAAATGTACCTAGACGGCCATTTAGGAATGTGGCAAATAATTTAGGTCGTAAGAGCCCCAAAGGCGGTGGAATCATCTGCCTCGATCTGTGAAGGAGGCACCCTTGCCTGTCGATGTTGAAGTGAAGATCACAGACATTCGGATAACTTCGCTCGCATGCTTTCATGGAGTTCATCAACTTGCTTTCACCGTTTCTTATCAGTTGTTGTTGTTGTTCTACACACGGACGTTGCTTGTTGAGTATCAATGTATTTATTGTGATCGTATTGTACAGTGCTTTCAGATGTTGCTATTTGCAGAGCTTTTGTATTTATAATAAGATAAACTTAAATATATATATATCAATAGCATTTTTTATGAAATTACTTATTACGTGTTCACTTTTCGAAAAAAGATTTTTTTACACGATTGTAATGTTTTTTTCTTTCTGTGCGGCAATTTGAACCGATTTTATTGCGAATTGGGCAATATATAAATGTATAAGGATTGGTTGATTGACCAAAGTTTAACGTTTGGCTTAAAAATGCGTCGACTGACAACTGTGAAATGAGTGGGCACTCCGATTTGAGAGTGAAAATGAGCCACTACAAAATATTACATGGGGCCCTCTCTAGAAGTCAATTACTTTCCCCGAGGTAACTAAAATACTGAAGACGTGTTTTCTTTCCCCCTCTTTTGCGGTCGTTGACACTTGTGGGGTGAGATCTTAAACATATCGCCTGGTATGCAGGAAGCCGTGGGTTCGATCTCGACCCTGACACCTGTATTGGAGCTGCAATAAATTTCCACACAATGACGATAAGCCACTTCGTTGAGCTATCATTCGTGGCCAGGTCGCTTCTGAAAAGAGCTATGTAGCTCAGTGGGGCATTACCTAGTAAAATAAAAAAAGCTTAGTTTTAGTTTGTTCCCTGGACAGGGGTTTTGGGGCTTAATCCCTGCTTGAACACATCAGTTCTAAGCACCACAGCACACGTTATTACAAACAGCTGTAAAATGTGTGAATATATTGTGTTACTTCTCTCCCATGTTGTGTTTGGGAATGTGTTCGTGTACTTGTTGATGTTTGGGATTTCCGGGGCTTCGATTGGAATGTCATGCTCAGATCAAGATCGACCCTATTTTTTTCTCCATTACAGTAGCAATATTGTGTAGTTGTTGTAGTAGTAATAATAGTTTTTGTGAGATACTGATGCAAGAAACTCCGTCTCAAATGTTGTAATTTGTCTCGGTTCCAGATGTTTGCTAATCTGATGAGATGATGTGACGTGGTGTTCTATGTGTGTGTCCCTTTGGCTGCTTCACATTGCTCTGTGCGTTGTGTCCACTTTCTAGTCTCTGCTCACGACTGTTGCTGCTGGAAATCCATGAAATAAAAAAAAACATTGTATTTGTGAAGCTTGCAAATGGACTTGATGGAGAATTCTGATCGTTTAGGCCACGTATCAGTCAGCAGGGTACAAAGTACAAAGAGAATTATAAGTTGAATAAAGTACACGTTTAACAAATAAGATGCAATAGATTGCAAAAAGGCACGTAAAATGTACCCTAATTACTCTGGTTTGCAAATATAAACACCATTCTGCAGAGGGAGCTGGTAGGAACGTTGGGTTGCTCGGTCAATGGCCAGGGTCAACGGCGGCGTGGTGTATTCCGCAAATATGCCCGATTTTGAGGGCGGGCACAAGCCGGTGTGAGTAGGTTAAACGTGGAGTTTTATTAGGGCACCACGGGGTGACCAGCCCCTCCCCACCCAGCCCGTCCCCACCCTCCCCTCCCCACCCAGCCCCTACCCATCCTCCCCTCTCCACCCAGCACCACCCCTCCCATTTATGGATGCACGACGGACGGACGGACACAATAATCCCCTGTGGGCTGGTGGAACCAGGTGGTTCCTACCAGTACAAGCTGAAATGTGCACACGCCAGCATCGAGAGGTGCCCGCTGAGAAAACCAAGTGAGATTAGGAAAAAAGGAAGGCATGAACCGGGGAACAACAACAAACTAGAGACATATTCATCTTCTTGGTTCTTTCGGTCAAGTCACGTAGAAGGGAAATAATAAAATAAAATAAATAAAACATACTTATTATTTTATTACTTCCCTTCTACGTGACTTTACCGAAAGAACCAAGAAGATGAATCCCTGCAGTCACGAAAGCTTTAAATCGAAATTTAGAGACATATTGACCGCGACGGAACGAAACAAAATAGATACGCATACAATATACCGTATCTCTTCTTGGTTCTTTCGGTAAAGTCACGTAGAATGGAAATAATAAAATAATAAAAATAAAACATTAAATAATTCTCACGACGTTTCGGCCACAACGCAAGCAGCCGTCCTCAGGTGAAGAACAGGTCTGTCGAGACTGCTTGCGTTGTGGCCGAAACGTCGTGAGAATAATTTTATTTAGTTTTATTTTTATCATTTTATTATTTCCATCCTACGTGACTTTACCGAAAGAACCAAGAAGATGAATCTCTGCAGTCACGAAAGCTTTAAATCGAAATTTATACCGTATCTCCTTTACACATGTCCCTCTCCGTAAAAAAAAACAAAGTTTAAGTACTCTTTACACAACTCATTGGTCCCATGGCATGGAAGGACAAGCAAATGCAGGACCGGTATTGACGTACTGTCGGCCCTGTTTGAATCAACGCTGATGAACTGCAAAATGCTAACGGCAAGGGGCCCTCTATTGAACGTGGCTCCTAAGTTGGACGCAAAATTAATGAGAGCGTGCTTGAGCGTGACGACCCTTCGTGGCTGGAGGGGATGAAGGCTGATGGGCATGCATGTATGTTGAACTTCTTTCGCACCGTACGTAGCCAACCGTGCATCTTTTCGGAGGTGCGGGAAATGAGATCAGCCCCACGTGCAGGGCATGGGAAGGGGCGGTATGGCCATGAGGAATGGTGTCGACATGGGAAGGCCATCATCGCGTAGTGGATGGAGAACGACTGATGCCTTGATTTTCAAAACGCATTACTGTAGTCTAAGTTATGTTGACTAAAATAAGGATTTTTCCTTATTTTAAAATAAGGATTTTTCCTTATTTTAGTAAAACAAGGAAAACCTCGCATGAATATAATTGTATTCATACACCCTACTCACTACAAACACACACAACATATACTCTATGTGGAGATAAACGAATTGAGATAGAATATCGCTTGACCTCACACAATGTTTTAACTGTTGAAATTGTGAGGGGGTGGAGCAGTTTTTTTTTAATTTGCATAAAATTGTGTTGATTAAAATGTTTATTTTAAGTGCACAACACTTGTGGCGACAATGTCAAAATGCAAAGGAATTTTTCGATTTATAATATGCTAAATTCCTCTTGATATGCAAATTCATTTGTCAAGGCGCTCTTCCCCCTCCAACCCAGCTTAAATATACGCTGCCAAGCCTGGTGGTGTTCATTCAGACGCTGTCTTTCCGACAGACCTGTTCTTCACCTGAGGACGGCTGCTTGCGTTGTGGCCGAAACGTCGTGAGAATTATTTTATTATGTTTTATATTTATTATTTTATTATTTCCCTTCTACGTGACTTTACCGAAAGAACCAAGAAGATGCAAAGGAATGTTTGTAGGATTTAGGATGAGTTCGTACGTAGTCAACAAGACCACCGAGTGCACGTGGAGCTGACAAGATGCATCTCTTCAGCTGCCTGGCAATTCTTCACAAAGTTCTACGAAGGGACGCCACCTGCTGTCAAATTAACATTAAGGGACTTCCAGCAGAGGTCGCAAACGGGTTTTGATTCCTTACCCGTACCCGTACCCGGCCGCACCAGGGTCGCAAACGGCTACCCGTACCCGTACCCGGCCGCAAGGACCCTCCTGAAAAAATTGAATAAACGACGTCTTTGAGGCTCAGCCTAGACATACTTGGCTAAATAAGTCCATCGCCGTCATCAGCCATGGTCAACCCACCGCTGGATAAAGGGGGCTCAGGCCACAGCCATCTCTCACGACTGTGCAGTGTAATAATATTGACGACTGTGCAGTGTAATAATCCACGTAGCACCAGCACACGAGTTTATTTCGACGCTCCGTCTCTTAGTTGTGCGCCCCGTTCCTTGGCCGCCACTGCATCATGAATCTTGACCATTTGCCATCATCCCTTTTATATTCTTGGTTCTTTCGGTAAAGTCACGTAGAAGAGAAATAATAAAATAATAAAAATATAAAACAATACAATTTTCAGTTGTGGATTTCACACCTGATGGTGATTGCTTGTGTTGCAGTCGAAATGTCGTGAGAATTGTATTGTTTAATATTTTTATTATTTTATTATTTCCCTTTTACGTGACTTTACCGAAAGAACCAAGAATAGGAATACCTGCGGTCACGAAAGCTTTAAATAAAAAAATCATCCCTTTTGGCAACCTATCCTGCCCAATCCCCAACTAACATTTCTTAACGGTTTCAATGATCACATTAATCTTACGTGTGTTCTCTAATCCCACGTGTGACTCTTCTCGTCCATCATTGTAAGTCCAAACATCAATCTCTCCGTGCTTAGTTGCACACAGTTCAGATATTGCGTTCTATTTTTAATAATAAATAATCACATTTATAAAGCGTCTTTCTATGCACTACTCAAGGCGCTATATGCAATGTCGTCGGCCAAGGTGGGAGGAAAAAACACGGGCAAGACAACACGAAGCAAGCGAAATCTGAGGCAAGAGAAGATAGTTGTGCCCTGAGGCAGAGTTGTTTAAGGGGCCGTCCATAAATGACGTCACGAGATTTTGGACGATTTTTGACCACGTCATAGCAAGTCGTGCACACTGACGAATTACGTTCTTGTTTCGGCCCAAAGTTTTTGTTATATTCCATACCAGCCTCAAAGTGATGACGTAAAAAGGTGGACAAGCGCAGGGTTGAGAGCTTTTGAAAAACTGAGCGTGACAATGGTAAAAGGAGTTTCCGTGTATAAGAGATTCAAACCTCGGTTGCGTCCCACGGTGGCGATAATGTTAACTATCTCACCTGGTATACAGGAGGTCATGGCTTCGATCCCGACCCTGACGCCTGCTGTATATTAGGATATTGCATGTCTCTCTCCCCGTGGTCACGTGGATTTTTCTCCGGGTCTTCCGATTTTCCCCTCTGCATTCAAGTATATGGGTTTGGAGCATTTGGATGCTGCTATAAACTTCCACGTGATAAGCCACTTTCTTGAGCTATCATTTGTGGCCAGATCGCTACTGAAAAAGAGCTACATAGCTCAGTGGGTCTTAGCTGATAAAATAAAGTAAAAATAGTGAAGAAAATGTGTAAAAAATGTCTTGTCGCCTGGGTTTCTGACATGGACACAGTCGCAGCATTTATTTCCTGGAAAACCTAACCGCTGCAAATGTAGGAGTATTTAGCTAGAAGCCCTCAAAACACTGATTTCCCACATTCATGCCACGTCCAGAAGGGACATTTTCTGTTCACGCAAAAGAATGAGGATGTTTCCCAAAAAAAGCAATTAGTTGGGAATGCGATTTTTATCATTTCCTGAGGGTCAATTAGTGGCTAAAAGCCCTTAGCAGTGTAAGAAGAGCCATTCAAGCTTCATATGCTTTCCAGATTATCCAGATTAACATATCCAAGAAGCCATTCATGGTACAAATGCTCCATCGTAGCCATGTAAATAGACCTCAGTCCCTCTTCATGAAATGAAAATGTTAGTTGTAAAGAATTAGTGGGACCAGTTACCTAAAACATCATTTTTGTCAACTGAACACACGGGAACGTGAAATTTATTTACGTGTTGCTTGAAACTCGGTTACAGGAGAGAAATTGGTTTCCATGCCAAATCATTTGACACAAATGTGTTAGTTTCTTGGTGACATCCCAATAAATGTAAATTTATTTTGTGTTTCGATTTAAAGCTTTCGTGACTGCAGGGATTCATCTTCTTGGTTCTCTCAGTAAAGTCACGTAGAAGGGAAATAATAAAATAATAATAAAAAAACATAATAAAATAATTCTCACGACGTTTCGGCCACAACGCAAGCAGCCGTTCTCAGGTCTGTCTTTCCGACAGACCTGTTCTTTTCACCTGAGGACGGCTGCTTGCGTTGTGGCCGAAACATCGTGAGAATTATTTTATTATGTTTTATTTTTATTATTTTATTATTTCCCATCTACGTGACTTCACCGAAAGAACCAAGAAGATTATTTTGTGTTGTTATGGAACTTTAAACTGGTATCAATGTTGTATAAAGTAAGGGCAAAAGTATTTTTTTTTGGTTTGAGGACGTTGAGTGTCACAGGAGTCAGAGCAGTAGCCTGGCACTTCTGAGATCCTAGGACACAGAACACAGAGCATGCTCTGGTGATATCACAGCGAACAGCATGGTGATGTGATACCACACAGCACAAAGGGGCCGTCCATAAATGACGTCACGCACCTAGTGGGGGGAAGGGGTTCAGACATTTGTGACGATGTGTGACGAGGGGAAGGGGTTGAGAAATGTGACGTCAGATCAAAATGCGCAACTTTAAATAAATATAGACAACACGTTCTACTTAATTAAATAGACTTTTTAATAAATGTTTTCTCCTACAACATCAGAGTGCAGCGCCACATTAAATATGCACTACAATGATAATAGTTGAAAGCGATTTGAAATGGTTTTTTTTGGGGGGGGGGGGTCTGACTTTTTGTGACGCCGTGTTCGATTTTCATCTTCTTGGTTCTTTCGGTAAAGTCACGTAGAATGGAAATAATAAAATAATAAAAACATAATGCAATAATATAATAACATAATTTAATATAAAATAATATAATAATATTTTATTTTATTATGTTTTTATTATTTTATTACTTCCATTCTACGTGACTTTACCGAAAGGACCAAGAAGACGTTACACAAGTGTTATGATGATTCCATTATAACCTTAGCAGTCAAACATCAACAACAGTGGCAACCTCGATTGAGGAAGCTATCAGTCTTGTCTTGCAGTGTACCGTACGAGAGTGTAGTGCTGAGATTGTGGTTGTAAAAAAAAGACTTGGAAGTGTTAGGAGCAGTCGTGCTTTTTCACTGAGCTCCACGGGGAAATCAAACGGGTGTGTCGTGTTTCTCATTTTCCGCGGTTAATGCCATCGTACTCCTGTGCGCCATTGCTCTCACACGAGTTGCCTCATCCAGCTTCAAGCTGCCAAAGGGCCCCACGGTCTCGTAGCCGGGCAGCGATTGGGCATGAAATATTCTTAGGTTTTTTCGGTAAAGTCACGTAGGTAAAAAAATTAAATTAATAAAAGTAAAATAAAATAAAAATAAAAATCACGACGTTTCGGAGGCAACACAAGCTTCCGTCTTTAGGTGGAACCGTCACAGCACGATAGCTGTATCAAGTGCTGATACAGCTATTGTGCTGTGACGGTTCCAAGTGATACAGCTATCATGCTGTGACGGTTCCACCTGAAGACGGAAGCTTGTGTTGCCTCCGAAACGTCGTGATTTTTATTTTATTTTTATTTTACTTTTATTAATTTATATTTTTTACCTACGTGACTTTACCAGAACAAACTTAAGAATATGAATCCTTGCAGTCACGAAAGCTTCAAATCTAGAATGGGTATGAAATGTCAACGATCCTCCAGTTCAACTCGTGCTGCCACCGATCAGAGCTGCGTACGTCAAACGCATGACCCGCAGCGCAGCCAGGGGCAGATCCGATTGTAATTTCTACGATGAGTTTGTGGAAAAATTGTGGGCAGACAAAGTGGGGGGGGGGGGGGGGGGGGTGCAAAAAAATGCCCTCCCTTATTTTTTAATCGTGGCCGATCGAATCGAAGACATGTGGTCGCATCCAAACACTTCCGAGAAATCATCCCATCTGCAGGTGCCAAAGAGCAGGCGGAATAACTGTTTGGGCCAACCGTACTCAACTTCTGCTCACTTGCCTCCGGTATTCACATTTCTCTGCCGGTGGCAGCTCCCCGAAGCTGCCTGAATCCAGAAGCACTGCTTCGTGGGTCGTGGGAGCTGGGAACCACAACACCAGCAGGAACATTTGTGGCCTAATAGCTCGACGTATACAGCAGCTTCCCTTTGGGAAATGAAGGTGCAGCCCTTGACTCGTCATCTTTGGGTGGCGGCAGTGGTTCGCACGCTGCGCTGCGCGGCGAACTCGGCGGATCCGAGTTGAATTACCGGACACGTGTTACGAGTGATATCTCGTACCGGTCCCAGGGGGACTTCCCTTTTCACCGGCACACGCTGACTCGTGCGGCGAGGTATAGACAAAACAACTCCCATGGGCCGAAACGACACGGGGAGGTCTTCATCCACCGATGGGTTGGGAAAGGACTCAAGAAAAATTGTGATTTTGGCTCAGGAATCAGAATCATAAAGGGTTTTATTCGCCACGAAAGTTTGCACAAACAAGGAATTTACCATGGCAGGAAGGTGCATACATTCAACATGTAGGAATATTAAAACTTAAATAAGTGGTATACAGTCTAACTATACTAAAATTACAAAGTCTAACTAATACTCAGGGGCTAAAGTATGTAAATTTTTTAATAAGTATACAATATGAAATGTAAACTAGCCGTAATATACAATCCCAAAATACAAAAATACAAATAGGGTAACGTGTAAATATGGCAAGGTGTAATTTTGTAGATAAAATGTTACAGTAAGTGTAAAAGTCATTTTCAGCCCTTGGCCTTGCTGAAGAGGCCAACAGCGGATGGGAAGAAACTGGAAACACGCGGAACACTTCTGCAAGTTCAAAAGTGGGCCCAGTGAGACCAGGTAGCGTGTGTAAAACAAAATGGAATATCACACGAGCCAAGCAGCAGAGGTTCATATTCCATGCTAATGCCTCCCTGAATAATTGCAAAGTCTCGCAACAGCTTGCGAAACATATTTCTTCCCACACTTCATATTAACAATGAAATAAATAGATAGCACGGGGGCTATTTATTTTTAAAATATTCCCATTCCAGCTACTGCAATGTTTTATTTATTTGGAGTTTGCGTGTATCCCCCCCCCATGGTGGCGTGGAATTTTCTCCGGGTCTTTCGGTTTTCCCCGCCACATTTAGAAACATATCACGTGTAGAGTATTTGGCTGCTATAAATGTCCACACGATGATAAGCCACTTTGTTGAGCGATCATTTGTGGCGTCTGAAAAAGAGCTACGTAGTTCAGTGAGCCTTAGCTGGTACAATAAACACAACTGATAAGTTTAGTGTTTTATATAAATCTGCATTGGACTGGATTGCCCGCACTTTTCTAGATACCACTATTTTCCACCAGAATGACTGGGACAGTCTCAATAAATGCATCTTAAAGCGCCACTGGCTGACTGGAACACGCAGAGTAAAGCGGCACAAACACAGATGCTCCCGGATGATGTCACTTACATCACCCGACCACAATACTGCACTTTAATTTGATATATATTTTTTGGATTGCTACTACGACCTGCCATTGGGCAGAGGAGTAAAGAGAGTGAAATTGTGATTTCAGAGCTGGATTTCTTTTTTTAATTTCATCACAGAATTGTTGAGACAGTTGGCAAAGACACAGTTTCAGTTTAATTTCTTTGGTATAGCCCTGTGAGCCATTCGGCTCTTGAATCGGGTGCAACCGCAACAAACAAAAGACAAAAACATGAACAAGAAAACATCTTAAAGTGACTATGTGACTATGTGCAAACAGAAAATCCAGGAAAAAACAGCAAAATATTTCAGAAAAAGCACCGTACACCAACGCTGTGTGCAAAAATCCCAGTGGGATGCAAATCAAACAACAACAACAACCACAAAACAACTTAGATTAAGGCCATCAGTCTAACTCCGTATTACACAAAACAAACGTGGCCAAACCAAAAAACGTTTTCGAAATCACCATATTCCAGCGCCGCCACCATGGTGCTCACACATTTGAAACCTGCTCGGCGACTGCGATATTAAACCGAACGACACGACACATTCGTCAATGGCACTGTCGCCCCCGAAGGAAAACGACACAGTCGGCAACGTTTCCGCCCTTCTTTTGATCACAAGGCAGCATTTTAGAGCAGTGCTATTGACGAATGTGTGTTTTCTTTTGTTCGGTTAGCCATGCTTGTGCAGCACGGCGAACGCAGTATCACCAAATGATCGATATTAAACGAGGTTCTCATTACTCTTTGGTTCTTTCGGTAAAGTCACGTATAAAGAGAAAATAATAAATTAAATACTAGCATACGACGTTTCGATTGCAACACAAGCAAATCGTCATCAGGTATAAATGAAATAGAAACACAAATCTAGTATACTTAGAAATGTAATGTAATACAACAGAGAGTCGGGTAACATAACAGTCAACACCCTTATCTTATCCGAGTTCTATGTAAGGCCCCGGTTCCTCCGTGGGATGCGTTTTGTTTTATTTCTCTCCGATGCGTGTTGTTTCCGGTCGTGCCGCGCGTCTGCTCGGCACGACGACGTTCAACGTTTCGCAACGCGCGCCGAGAGCTTCTTCGGGAGCTGAATATAATTCGCCCAATTTTTTGTTTATTTTTATTAACGCTGGAGAGTGAATCACACTGGAGAACACAACTGCCAAAACCTACAGAGCAGTACGGTTTTATAATATTGCCACCTGCACATTCTTCCTTGTTTAACTTTCAAGTTAAATTTTATTTAACCCGCTGAGAATTCAAGAGATGAGGGCAGTCTCGTTTGCACGGGTGACCAGGGGCATGAATTTGCCAGTAGGGGCCGATGATTATTAAGCAGTCCCATTTGGCAATTTCGGACCCTGTTTGCCACCACACGATGGCCTACCCTTGCGAACGATGCCAGGGAATCTTGAACGCAGTTTTTTTTACGGTGGATTCAGACTGCAGTATTAACCAGGACGGCCTCTGGGTTTTGAACCGTGAACCTCTGCAACAAGTGGCGAACGTGCTTACTGCTGGCCAATGTCAATGTCACCACCCGAGTGTATTGTGGCTGCTTTCCCGAGGCAGGCCACTGTGTGTCTTCTCTGCACTATTCAGTATCCTCAGCCCTCCACGCAGTCTGCCCCTCAGTGTGCGTCACAGTCTATACCCTGTCCTCGTTTACAGTCTGGGCTATCCCAGATGCCCCATCATTTACCCAGCAATCACCTTGTCCAATGAGAGAAAAAAAACTGTTCTGTAGTGCTCATATATGGCTGTGTCCCCGTGTCCCCGTGTCCTCGTGTGTCCGTATCCTCACGTCCCCATGTCTCCATGTCCCCGTGTCCCCGTGTCACACCTTGATAAGCGAACGCAATTAATAAATACAGGGTGCTTCAACAAATGTTAACGCTTATATGGGACTATCGTTTTTAATGGGAAAACAACGGATACTACACTGTAACATGATAACAAATGTATGTTAATAGCTTCAAAAAGTCAAAGAGTCTCCCACTTGATCGCCATAATTGTCAACACATGCCTGGAATCTTCTCCAGGTGGTTTCCAGAGCCCGGAGGAGGCACATTTCTAGCGGTGTTGTTGCAAATTCTCAGAAGTGTTAAAAACATTTTGAAGCACTCTGTACGTAAACAATGAGCGGGTCTAACGGTGAGTTCAAATTTGCGCACTCAACTCTCATTGGCGGAGGAGCCAATCACAGGAAGGGGGGGGGAGGAGCCAATCACGGGGGGAGGAGCCAATCACGGGGGGAGGAGCCAATCACGGGGGGAGAAGCCGACGTTGGGCGCACAATCTGATTGGCAGATTGAGACACCCATTCAAATTGGTTCGGTCGTCAGAGGGTAACATTTTTTTGAAAACCCAAATCGAACTAAGGGAGGGGATCGGTCGAAAGACCGCGAGGAGAAACCAAGGGGATTGGTGGAGTGTCCAGAAAGTTCGAGAAAGGACGGCGAAGCGGATAAAAGGAGCGGTTGGAAGGGGTTCGGGACACCCTGAACGAAGTTGTTCCCTGCAGAGCTACATGCCGTGCTGAAGCCGTAATAAAGTCCGGGTTCAACAAAGCGTCTTGTGATGTGATTGCATCTAGACGCTGTACAAACTTTAATTGTTGTTGTCACGTTGTGAATATGAAGCCGACACCGCTGACCAATGTCGTTTAAATGCCAAGGGTGGCCATTTTTAAAAGCCAAGAGTTATTTTTAGTTAAGAGGCCCAAATTAAGTTAGCGCGTGGGGTCGAATTTGGCCCGCGGGCTGTACTTTGGACAGCGCTGGTCTAAATAGAATCGCAGCTTTCAGCAAGAAAATTCACTTCCTGCCACTAACACAGTCAAATTGGGGCCAGGTGTCTGGGTACTTTAGGGCATAGAGATCGTGATAACTAGGGCTTCTGCGATGTGGCGATACTACGATACATAATTTATCGTACGATATATCGTACGATAAATTATATCAAGATATAACGATACTTTACAAAACAGGTTATGTGATTTATCGTACGATATAATATGTATGATAAATTATATCAAGATATAACGTAAATTATATCGTACGATAAATCACATCATCTGTTTTGCAAAGTATCGTTATATCTTGATCATAGTTATCCATTTAATTATTTAAAAGATGGAATTTTTTGCCAAAATACGTATTATATGACACCATGATTAAAGTTCTAAACAAATACTACAGCTATAACCCATTACATTGAGAATCAGAAATAAGAATCTATATTCATACCGGAGTAATCCGATGAGCTGATGTCCAGTAGGGGCGGGTCAAAGAGTGATAACACCAGTATGAGAAAGGTAAGCTAATCACTAAAAGTATATACGTTTATTTTACCATGTAAAGCCTTCTGAGATATTTTCTTATTTTTCAGAAGCGACCTGGCCACACGTGACAACTCAGCGAAGTGGCTTATCAAGTGAAAATGTTTAGCAGGCAAATACTTTAAACGCACGTTTCTAATTGTGGAGGGAACAAGTGGAGGACCCGGAGAAGAAATCCACACGGCCACGGGGAGAGAGGCATGGAAATTCTGAAAAAATATACAGGTGTAGAGGAGTAAAATGGGGGCGTGACGTCATGTGTGCCGTTCAGTGCGATGATGTCACGTCTCCTAGAGTACTTAAGGGAGACCCCGTGACGAAAGCGGGGTCACTGTGGGAACGGGTAGAGTACGAAGGGTGAAGAGGGAACCGGGGGTAGAGAGGGGTCGACCGCTTTCGTCACGGGGTCTCCCTTAAGTACTCTAGGAGACGTGACGTCATCGCACTGAATGGCACACATGACGTCACGTCTCCATTTTACTCCTCTACACAGGCATGGGGTCGGGATCGAACCCCCGATCTGCTGCACGCCAGGCGAGGGAGAAAACATTAAAATTATTTTTTTTCTGGAGCAATTGACGGCTCGATGCTTCTACGATGTCCTAACTTTCGAAGCGCGTCTACATCACGTGAGCAAGCAATTGCAGGGGCTGCGCCTTTTATTTTAACGGCGTCGTGACGTCCCCCCCTACCTACCCTAGAGGAAATGCAGGAAGTGGAAATGCAACCGTCTGTGGTGTTTTTAAATCCTTTACATTAAGTTCGCTTGCTTGCTTAGGACCGTGCAAATCTTTCGGTCGTTTTTTAACCCACTTCCCGTGATCCAATCGAGCTGACATTTTGCACACAGACTCGTTGTGCGTGACAATGCATTTTCGTGAAAAAAAATTTCCAAAATTTTACACTGTTTAGGGAATTTTTTAAAATATTTAATTACCAATTGTTTAATGCTGCCAGACAATCATCTGACCCATAGGTGGCAGCCATCTCAAGCCAGAGGACGAGAGGACTCTAGCCGCCCCGATGCCACACATATAAAGGATTTATAGTGAAAAACTTTGTTTTTACGGGTTAATTTGTTTGTTTGTTTTTAACGTGTATTTATATAAAAAAAACGCAGGGATAACACACAGCGCTGTGATGAAACTGATAGACCGGCACCTGCAACGGATAATCTTTTTTTTTACTTACAATTGATGGGATTTGCCACGGCAATGTCCTCAAGTCCCCAGTGGGATCCGTGCACTCAGGTGACAGGGCCACGGGTGACGCGCACGATCTCACACATCGTTGAAATGCGGTGTGCCTTTTCTGGAAGACTTTGCTGTTTTTTCCTGGATTTTTTTTTCTGTTGCGTGTAGTCACTTGAAGATGTTTCTTGTTCATGTTTTTGTTGCGGTTGCACCCGAGTCAAGAGCCGCATGGCTCACAGGGTTATACCTAAAAAATGAAACTGAAATGAAACTGAAACCTGCTTCGCCTAGAATAAGGGCAAAGCGCGCTGGAGAAGATTTCGCGATCGGATTTCACGCCGTCACCGCATTTTTTTGTGTTCACATTTCGCCGTCGCAATGTGAACGGTCGAGGAGGCGCAGAGTGTTTTTTTCTTTTTCAGAGCGGTCTCATCACTCGTTCACGATCGCTATCGGTGCGGTATCCAAGCGCAGATTTTGAAACCCATATACATTGAGTGCAGAATTTGGAGGATTCGGTACGGCGTATTTACCGGGATAAGGACGCTGGGATTGTAAACGGGAGTTAGGGTAAAAATCATTTGTGGTTATTACTGTTGGGTACGGTTGTCACCACTGCCACAAGACCAAACCAGGACATATTTGGCCAAGCGGCAGTGCACTCGCCGCTTGTTGCAGAGGTTCACGGTTCGAACCGAGCAGGCCGCGCTGGTTAATACTGCGTGCGGGGTGTATGCATCATGCGTCGAGATTATTTAGATTCATTTGGTGCTATAAATGTGCAAATGATGAGCCACTTTGTTGAACTATCATTTGTGGTAGCCATGCCGCTTCTGAAAAATAAGTTAATTCCACAGTGGGCTTTGCATGATAGCTTAATTTTTAGCTTTCTAGTACTTCGCACTATTATCATGTTTTTGTAACTGTTTGTCGTTATAACGTTCTTACCCGCCCCTACTGGACATCTGTGAAAAAGAGCTTCATAGCTCATCGGATTCCTCCAGTATAAATACTGATTCTGATTCTGAATACGCGCCATCTGCCGGGCAGAGAACGTCATGGAAGAGTAGGCCGTTGCGTTTGCCGGCTTCGCAGGTCGAAATTTGCCAAATTTCCAAAATTGCTCGCCAATTGCTCGATTGGATAACGACGGAGTAATCACCAAGTCCCGTGCTGGAAGAGCCTTCCACGACCCTCCTCAAAGGGGGCCTTGAGACTCAATGAGGCTTTCCCGGCTAAACAAGCGTGTCGCTAATAATACTTATACACTGCTCACCCATGCGTCAGCTCTGCCCCCCCCCCTGACCCCCCTCCATCTCCCCCCCCCTACTCCGCCACCCCAACCCACGTGTCCTTTGCTGATGGCTCATTGGCACCCTGGGACATTGTGAAAGGCGCCTGATAAGTGCAAATCATCATCACCATCACTACTATTATTATTTCTATTAAAAGGATGCAAATAAATGATTGACTGCTGAGTGTTGTGGTTGACAATCTGGTACTGCTCAGCAGTGGTTTGAAAAGTGGGGCATTGGGAAATGTCAAGAGGCTAGCGATGAACGCGTTGGTGTTCGCTTTGTCCTTGTGCTGTTCGCCTTTTGGTGTTGTTCTCTGGTTTAACGCCGGTGATGCTGAGACGAGGCCATCGCTGGTGTAGGCAAATCAATTTCAAGGACAATGCGAACATTATTGTCAGAACACGTTTGTTTGCATGTGTAACGGGTTCCGGAGACACTTGTAGATGTACTTCTTTATTACAATACAACACTCCAACAGTACTCCAACTCTCCAACAGTCCTGATACTCTGTTACAGCCTAGGTACACAGCCTAGCTACACAGCCTAGATACACAGCCTAGCTACACAGCCTAGATACACAGCCTAGATACTCTACTCTGGCTACGCTCCGGAACTCGCCCTCACAAGGTCGTAGAGTCGGGAGTTCCAGAGTCGGGGGTTCCAGAGTCCCAGCGCTGGCTCTCGCAGTATCCCAGGGTCTTCAGATGGCTGGTAGTGGGTCTTGGGTCTTGAGTTACAACTGGGCCCTGATCGTCCAGGGAGCTCTCCTTTTATGCCTGGTCTAACGAGGGGTGGGGCCGTGTGCGCCACCAGACATCCCACAGAGCACACACAGCCCCCCCCCCCCCCCCCCGTTGGCGGCGCCAAAAAGGCTTAAGTGCCTGGGAACCCAACGCCTGGCGCCCAGAGGCTTAAGCGTCTGGACCCCCTTGGAACCCAGCGCCTGGCGCCCAGAGGATTAAGCGTCTGGACCCACCTGGGAACCCAGAGCCCCCAGCAGCCCCTCCCTTCTTATGTTACTACATTACCCCCCTCTACGTAGAATCCAGCCGACCCGGCTGTCAAAAAAAAATACAATTGTACAAGAAAATATTTGTTAACCATCAGATTGAGTGTGTGACAAATCAAGAAAAAAAAATGAGAAGAAAGCGCCTCTCCCCCTCCTGTGGTCACCGATGCAGAACAACACTGTATAAACACATATATGCAGGATGAACGCACGCCCCAATCGCCCACTATACATGATGGCAAGGTGAGTGGCATCGCGTTGGGACGAGAGTTCGTGGGCGGGGGTCATGAAAATCGTTTGAGTTTTGAGCGAGTTCGAGTGGCAGGTCCATCGGTCACGACGGAGGCGGGAGGGGACCGACGACCCGCTGTTGCGCTTGTGTCCTGGGTCGCTGATCCCGCGGGCAAGCTTGTTCCCGCTTGGTCGGCCGTGGCGGATTTCATTCCCAAGGCACCTGAGGGCGGGACAGCGGGACCTGCCCGAGAGTTAGAAGCAGCATCATCGCGGCGCGGCTCGTCAGACATGTCGCGCTCTCGGCCCCGGAGAAGTGAAGGAGGTGTGTAGGGTTGAATGTAAGGTTTTAGACGTGACGGGTGCACGAATCAACGTCGCTTGCCATGCTGGATCCTGACACACTGCGGGCGGAGAACGCGAATAATAACAACCGGGCCTCTCCAAGGCTTAAGCAGTTTTGAGGAAGTAGCCAATGGTACCTGTGGGCAGTGGAGCCAGGCGCGGTCCCCTTCTACCCAAACGTGGCGGGATGTGCGCAGATTCCGCAACCGCTCGTTGGCAAGCTGACGGGCTTCTGAGTTATTTTGAGCAGCCTCCCGGGCATCCATGAGACGACGCACATTAGCACAGATGTGGTCGGCAATCTTAGCCTTAGGTGCGGGCTGTTTAATGTGCAATTGTACGTCGATTGGGGGGCAAACCTCCCTACCATACATAAGATAGAATGGCGAGTACCCCGTGGCAGCATGGGGCGCCATTCTATAGGCGGCCAAGACACCAGGTATGTGGAGATCCCAATCAGTCTGTGACTCAGACACCTGGTGGCTTAGCATGGAGGTAAGTGTCCTATGTAATCGCTCGACCATACCGTCAGTCTGGGGGTGATATGGCGAGGTGCGAATTTTGTGTGTCCCTAGCAGGTTGCACACATCCCGCAACAGGGTGGAAGAGAAATTTTTCCCTTGGTCGGTCAGCAGGCGTTCGGGAGCACCCTTGTCCAGGACATAGCCCTGGAAAAAGGCCTCCGTAATGGCTGCTGCAGACTGGTTGGGGAGTGGCCAGGCCATGGCCCATCGGGTAAAATATTCGACCCCAACCAAAAGGTACTTACTACCCCGAGGAGTAGCGGGAAACGGACCCAAAATATCCAATGCGACGATCTCATTGACCCGGGAAACTTTAATGGATTGGAGCGGCGGGCAGGACGGCCTAGCAGGTGGTTTCCGCCGTGCACATTCTGTGCAACCTTGCACAAGGTCAGCCACATCGTTTGCCATGCCCGGCCAGAAAAATTCCAATTGGATTTTAGCTAGTGTTTTCTGAACACCCAAGTGCAAGAGGCGACTGTGGGTTTCCCACACAAGTCGCCCCCGCAGGGAGGTGGGCACCACCAATGTGTGGGATTGGGACCCCCCATCCCAATGCATGAGGACGCCTTCCCGGATGACATATGATACGGGGCCCCCCTGTGACCTGTGACCCTCGGCATCCCAAGCGCGGCGTCTCAATTTGAGGAGGGAGACGTCTTCCATCTGAAGACGTCCCCAGTCGTCCAACCCGAGGCCCAGCAATGCGTCCTGCGGAACTTGCGTGGAGGGAGCCCCGTGGTCCCCGACCCCATCCCCGGCCGTGGCCGCAAGGGATGGGGGCGGTACCCCGTCAGGCTGCCTACAACGCCCCGCACCCAAAAAACAAGCACAGCGCTCATTGTTCGGCAGTCGCGACAACCCGTCGGCGTTCCCGTGTTGATTCCCCTTGCGGTAAATGACAGTGAACGCAAAGTCCTGGAGGATCTCGAGCCAACGCGAGAGCTGTCCAGATGGTTGGTCCACTCGCAAGGCGTATTGTAGCGCCGCGTGGTCGGAGCGTACTGCGAAATGCCTGCCATACACGTATGGCCTGTACTGCTTTATGAAAAAAACGATAGCAAGCAATTCGCGGCGCGTCACGCAGTAACGTTGCTCCGCGGGTGACAGCACCCTGCTGCCATAGGCGACGACGCGCTCCACTTCATTGACAATTTGCGACAGCACCCCTCCAATTCCGGTGTTGCTGGCGTCTGTATCCAGAATGAACGGAGTGGTAAAATCTGGATAAGACAGGGTAGGAGCATCGACCAGTGCTTTTCGGACGGCATTGAACGATGCTTGTTCTAACTCTCCCCAGCGGAATTTGACCCTCTTTGGCCGTTAATGCGTGGAGGGGCTTCGCGATGGATGCGAATCCCGCAACAAATCGTCGATAATATGAGGCGAAGCCGATAAAACTCCGCACCTCCCCAACAGAAGTAGGAGTTGGCCATGAGCGCACGCAATTTGTCTTTTCGGGGTCCGTGGCAATTCCCGAGCGGCTGACAATATGGCCCAAATAACGAACCGAATCCCTCATGAGGTGGCACTTTTGCGGTTTGAATTTGAGGTTAGCCGCTCGCATTTTAAGGAAAACTGCCTTCAATCGCGTGAGGTGTTCATCAAAAGTTTTGCTGAACACGATTACATCGTCGAGGTAGATTAGGTAAGAATCCCACTGGAGCCCAGCGAGGACCAGCTCCATCAGGCGCTGGAACGTCGCCGGGGCCGAGTGAAGACCCATGGGAAGTCTGTTGAATTGGAACAGTCCCTGCGGTGTGCGAAAGGCCGTCTTTGGTTTGGATGCGTCATCAAGGGGTAGCTGCCAAAACCCCGAGAGGAGATCCAAGGTGGAGAAGTAATGCGCACCTGCTAAGGCATCGAGCGACTCGTCCATCCTGAGAAGTGGGTAGGCGTCGGCCACAGAAATCTTATTAAGTTTCCTGAAGTCAACACAAAAGCGGAGGCTCCCGTCGTGCTTCTTAACAAGAACGATCGGCGCTCCCCATGGGCTATTTGATGGCGCAATGACATCGGCCGCCAACATATCGTTGACGGCTATCCGTACATGTTCCTTTTCGGCCGGGCTCAACCGGAATGGGTTTTGACGAATTGGAGCGGCATCACCCGTGTTGATGTGGTGGCTTAGCAATTTAGTGCAGCCAATGTCGAATTTGCTTTGACTGAAAACGTCGGCGAAATCGCTCAGCAGCGCGCGTAATTTAGCATGCTGTAATGGTGACAAATCGGCAGAAGTGGAGCAAAGCGCGTCGAGCCATCCTGTGTCAGGACCTGGCTTGGCAACGGAAGAGAACTCGCCCCCTACGTGACCCACGATCACATCTTCTGGCGGGGCTGGCGTCGCGTGAGCAAGCACCATTCCCTGACAGATAACGGCCGTTTCCAATCCCGCGTTAAGGACCTGGATAAAGGGGTCGTGGTCGCTTCGCACGAGCGTTTGTGCACACACGAGGTCCGACACCCGCTCAGCTGAACGCGAAGGCCCGATCACAGCACCCCCCATGAACGCGTCGTAATCAAGGGGTTTACGAAACCGGAGGGGAACTAACATCTGAGAGCCAGGAAGAATGTGAATTGTGCACGCCGCCAACGCCTGCACCGTCGTAGATGCGGAGTGCAACCGAGTGGGTGTGGGTAGAAAGGCCATGCGTCGGTCGGAGGGGAGCTCAATACACCCTTTGTTAATGAGAATTTTAATGGGCATCTTCCCCAAGAAATCTGTTCCGAGGAGGCACGGAACGGCGAGGGTTGATGCGACCAAAATGGGCCCAACTAATTGGACGTCAGCAATGCGGATCTGAGCATTGATCCGTCCGGTGATGCCCATCGAACCCCCATTTGCGGCATAGCATGGCACATCAACTGGCTGCAAGGGACGGCATGTATCGGGCAAAATGTTATAAATTATGTCTGAAATGATGGTCGCCGACGCACCCGTATCGATCAACATACGAACATCAACGCCCTCGATGGAACCCACTACGGCAGAGGACCCTGCCGCAGCGGCAACGACCCTATGGGCCAACTCGGACCATTGACCCGGTCCGAGCGCCCGGTTGTTCAATGATGGGCCCGAATCCCCCTCCTCCGAAGCATGACCTCCCTGTGTGGTGTGAGGGTGCGTGCTTGTTGTAAGTGGGGGCCGAGAGTGCGAGGTGTCGTGACTCGCCTGGGTATGCCGAGGATACGGTGGTGGCCGAGGCGCCGGAGGTCCTGAAGTCCGGCGTCGGGGGACCCGGCAGCCGGACGCCACATGGCCCCGAAGGCCACAGTTGTGGCAGACGATGGACGCTCCGTCCTGGCGCGAGGTTGGCCGGTCCCGCTGGTGGTGATTTCGCTGGGTTCGCCAGTTGGACGATCCGTGATTTTCTGTTGCCGCGAAGGCCTGATGAGGCCCCGAATGCACGTCATAGGCTTGTGCATCAGGTGGGCCTGCGCAGGCGGCGATGGTCGTGTCCTCATCGCAATGTAGGTGTGCTTGGATGCACCTGGCAGCACGTAGCGACGTGAAGTCGTCGTCGTCGTCGGCTGTCGGCATGGCAACTCGAAGCTGGCGGGCCAAGCTCATGAGCTTCTGCAGCACGAGTGACTCCACAGCGTCTTCATCCATGCGAGGGTAGGCAACCTTCGCCATGGCCAGCAGCGCGCTGCGGTACCCCATCGCCGACTCGGAGGCCTTCTTCCTCCTCGCATCGAAGCGGTGACGTGCTTCGGATGGGGGTCCATAAATCAGCCGCATCTGATGAAGGGCATCCGTGAGCGTGGCACGTTTCGCCCATGGCACAGCAAGGAGTGCTGCGAGGGCATCGTCGTCGAGCATGGCCGGGAGGCCCTGGAGCGCTTCATACTCCGACCAGCCGGACGTCTCTATAAGAGAGACGAACCGGCGTTCGAATGCTGCCCACTCACCCCCCTCTGAAGAAAATGCCTTGAGTGCCGGCAGGCGTTGCTGGACGTGAGCCAAGCTTCCGTTGCCTGGCAACCCGGCTGAAGCTGGCTTCGCGTTCGCAGCGCTGTCACTCGGCGGTTGCCAACAGCTGTCACTCGGCGGTGAGGGACGCAGCGCTGATGATGCGACGTCATCGGGTTGGCCCACGCTGGGCCCGGAAGTGACGTCGCTCCCAGCGGCCACTGCTCCCCCCGCAGAAGTGACGACACACCCGGATGTATTTGTGTTGGAGCCAGCGGAATGGCGCGGCCGCTGCGCCGCCTCTCTCCCTCCTGCCTCCGCCTGTGAGCGACGCATGTCGTCCAGGATGGAGACGGTGGCGTGGAGCAGCTCGGTGAGGCGAAGCAGCGTTTCCTCCATTGCTGCTCCCGAAGCTGGAGGAGGATCGGCATGTGTGGTGGACGACTGCTCAGCCGGCGGTGCGGCGTTGTTGTCGGCCCGAGTTGGCTGCCCCGTCGCCGCTTGCTCTTCAACATCGCCGTCAAGACTGAAGGTACGTGGCTTACTTCTTGTCTCCATTACCCCACTTCTGACACCAAATGTAACGGGTTCCGGAGACACTTGTAGATGTACTTCTTTATTACAATACAACACTCCAACAGTACTCCAACTCTCCAACAGTCCTGATACTCTGTTACAGCCTAGGTACACAGCCTAGCTACACAGCCTAGATACACAGCCTAGCTACACAGCCTAGATACACAGCCTAGATACTCTACTCTGGCTACGCTCCGGAACTCGCCCTCACAAGGTCGTAGAGTCGGGAGTTCCAGAGTCGGGAGTTCCAGAGTCCCAGCGCTGGCTCTCGCAGCATCCCAGGGTCTTCAGATGGCTGGTCGTGGGTCTTGGGTCTTGAGTTACAACTTGGCCCTGATCGTCCAGGGAGCTCTCCTTTTATGCCTGGTCTAACGAGGGGTGGGGCCGTGTGCGCCACCAGACATCTCACAGAGCACACACAGCCCCCCCCCCCCCCCCCCGTTGGCGGCGCCAAAAAGGCTTAAGCGCCTGGGAACCCAACGCCTGGCGCCCAGAGGCTTAAGCGTCTGGACCCCTTGGGAACCCAGCGCCTGGCGCCCAGAGGATTAAGCGTCTGGACCCACCTGGGAACCCAGAGCCCCCAGCAGCCCCTCCCTTCTTATGTCACTACACATGTTTAAATGTTTGATCACAAGCGCGTGTGGTTAATGCAGACTTGATGCCTTGCGATGGGACGTCCATTTTGGTGTTTGAACATTTTAACATCACCTGCATTCTTCAGTATCTTTAGACTCAGAATCTTTATTTATCCTGGAGAAACCCGATGGGCTATGAAGCTCTTTCTCAGAGATGCCCAGTAGGGGCGGCTCAGAAAATAGATATATGTTACTCTTTGGTTCTTTCGGTAAAGTCACGTAGGTATAAAATAAAATAAATTAAATCACGACGTTTCGGGGGCAACACAAGCGTCCATCATCATGTGGGACAACCACAGCAAGAGACAATTGCTTCCACTTCAGCAATTGTTTCTTGCTGTGGTTGTCCCACCTGATGACGGGCGCTTGTGTTGCGCCCGAAACGTCGTGATTTATTTAATTAAATGTTTTACCCACGTGACTTTACCGAAGAACCAAAGAGTATGGATCCCTGCAGTCACGAAAACTTCTAATCTAGATAGATATATTCAGACGCTGTCTTTCCGACAGCTCTGTTCTTCACCTGAGGACGGCTGCTTGCGTTGTGTCCGAAACGTCATGAGAATTGTATTTTATTATGTTTTATTTTTATTATTTCCCTTCTACGTGACTTTACCGAAAGAACCAAGAAGATAGATAGATATATGTTCATATTTAGCGTTAACTACGATTGTAGCGATTCAGCTTGAGTCTAAGCCTATAACAACGCAAGACAACGCAAGTCATTGCACGCATTTTAATTGAATGACGCAGTAATTGTGTCAATAGGCTTGGGAGCGAGGTTTTCCGTTGAGCAAGATCAACGATGTCGTTACAGGTTTTTAGCTCCCTCCACGGAGCGCAGATTCCTGTCGTTATCTGTGATCGTCCTGACACCGTTAATATTAACGCCGGGTCATCAATGCCTTGGGTGGACGGTATCGATATTTTTTCAATTAATACACCGCGATACGGGGTGGGGGGGAGGCTATTGCACGTCCCGCGCTGTTACAGGGTGGACCTGAAATAGAACTCGCACCCCCAAGACACACACACACACACAAAGACAAAGATCCCCCGTGTAGCCTTAGCAGACTGTTGGGGCAAGGGCTGTTAGCGAGTAGCACCTGTGAAGGTCGTCACGGCACACGTTGGGGGGGTGGGTGCGGTGGCTAGCAGCCACGCCCGGCCGCCTTTGTGTCTCTCCCAGTGGCGATGTTTGCACACGGCACCAGGTACTCATTTGAGGCTGAGTCGACCTAGGCGAGGCCCAAGACCGGGACCCAGATAATCGTCACCGGTGTTGGCCGTGAGCGGGAATCGAACTCGGGTTGCTGGGGTCGTAGCGCAGTGCGCTAACAGCTGCACTACCGCTACACTACAAAGACAAAGATCCCCCGTATAGCCTTTAAAGGCTGTTTGGGGAAAGTGCTGTTAGGGAGCATCTATGAAGGCCGGCACGGCACACGATGCGGTGGATGGCCAGCGTCTCGCCCGACCGTCTTTGTCTCCCCAGTGACGATGTCTACACACGGCACCAGACACTCATTTGAGGCTGAGTCGACCCAGGGGAGGCCCAAGACCGGGACCCAAATAATCGTCACCGGTGTTGGCCGTGAGCAGGAATGAAACTCGGGTGTCCATGAAAAAATTGTCTTCCACGAAACCGGTCCCTGGTGCCAAAAAGGTTGGGGACCGCTGGTTTAGAGCATCTAAGTGCAAACGAAGCGGCAGGGAGGAGGCTTCCCACCAAACATGGAACCCCTTCAAGACCTCTCTTGCAGTGAGTGTTAATTCTTAAGAGCATTCATGAGGACATTTAGGAACCCCCCCCTCGCCCCTTGTTTTTCTAACAGAGGTATCAGAACCTAGAAAGACACCAGGGGGTTGGAGAGTTTATTGAAACGTGCGGTTTAGACGGGTCACCATTGCACTGTAATTCGTAATGTGCGGTTGTGCGGGTGTCAGCCTCCTTTCATGTCCTCTGTGTTGTGTATCTGCGACGTCTTGTTCGTAAAATTATTTTGACGAAAAATAATTCACCCCAAACGAGAGCCCCTCGAAACTTCAGATTTCTCGTGGCGTTTTGCCATTTTCCCACAGCGATCAGCGAGATAGATTTTGCGAGCAGCTGAATGCGTAAACATTGTTGAGTCTGACAAATCTATCATGCTACATGTTGAAAAGAGTCCTCGCCCACAACATACAAATTAGCTGCGGGCAACATATAACTCCAGATTAAGATAACAACGATATAGATTTAAAGCTTTCGTGAATGCAGGAATTCATACTCTCTGGTTTTTTCGGTAAATTCATGTAGGTATAAAATAAAATCTAAATAAATCGCGACGTTTCGATTGCGACACAAGCAATCATCATCAGGTGGGAGAACCCACGGCAAGAATTGTTTTTTGCTGAAGTGGGAGAGAGATGCCGTGGTAAGAGGTTATATAGGTGTAATATGAGGATGCACCCGGGGGTAACTGAGCGATGGTGATAGGCTCTGCCGGCCTCAGCCCGTAGCCAATGGGACGTAGAGCCAGGGGCGTAGCCCTGTGGTTGTAGAGCAACATCTAGAAGGTTCCAGGGGTGAGGCTGATGATTGACTGCGTGGCATCACGTGTGAGCCAGGTGTTATAAGGGGTGGAGAGAGACAGCTAGTGGTCAGTGTCGAGAGGTTTGAGGAGAGACCACGTCTGTGCCTCTGGCACATGCCAGCGGCCACGTGGCAGGCCGGAGGCTGTCTCCCGAACGCCGTTAGCCAGCGGTGTGACTTTACTGAAAGAACCAAAGAGTATGACTTGAATTCTCTGCCACGGCCAATTTCAGTACAGGAGTGTGTGATATTGGATGTGAACCAGCCCGTGGCACGCCTTCCACCAGCCCACACTCAGCAACTTGGTGAAGTATGGTCAATCACCCCCCCCTCTCCCCCATAACTGGCACAGTGTGGTGAGGCCTTCATCCAGCGGTGAATTAACAAAGTGCAGTAAATGTATTTATAATATATTTTCTTGTTTTATTACCGATTTTACTGCTGGGAAGCCGACGCGAACGCCATAAATCTTGAAGGTTTTAACTCTATTGACTGAAATATGATGCACACTACAATTCAAACATGCTAGCCTCTACATCAGAGTGCATTAATATTGAAACTGAGTGTTTTACGTTATTGTTATTTGAATACGTTTTTTTTTATTGCAGCACACTTGTGAATAGAGGTAGCAACAACACAAAGGTGTGCTGCTCACAAACAGGGGAAAGGCACCATTCCCATCAAAGGGGCCGTCCATAAATGACGTCACGCACCTAGGTGGGGGGGGCGGGTCAGACATTTGTGACGATGTGTGACGAGGGGGGGTTTGATAAATGTGACGTCTCATCAAAATGCGCAACTTTAAATAAATATAGACAACACGTTCTACTTAATTTAATAGACTTTTAATAAATGTTTTCTCCTACAACATCAGAGTGCAGCGCTACATTAAATACGCACTACAATGACAATAGTTTAAAGCGATTTGAAGCATGTTTTATATTTTTTGGGGTGCGGGGGGCAGTGCTTTGTGACGTCATATTTGAGGGGGGCGGGGGTCTGACTTTTTCTGACGCCGTGTGACGAAGTGGGGGGGGGGGGGTCAAAAATCGTCCAAAATCGCGTGACGTCATTTATGGACGGCCCCAAAGCCGGGCGGTGGTGATGGTTACGCACGTGGCCTGACATCTGGCCCACCAGCAGAAAGCAGTACAGCAAGTGGACTAATCGCCGTCTGTTTCTATTTGTACGGGGATAGGGCGTTGCCCCCTCCCACGTATGTAATTATTACTAGTCATTGATTGGTTGCGAACATCTTAAAATAAAAACCCAACGTAGCAGCAGGACCGTCCCCAAAATGATTCGTACGACTACTCAGAGTGCCTTGTCGGATAAATAGGTAAATAAGTTTGTACTTAGATTATATTTGTTTGCAACTGAATATGTTGCCCGAGTTTACAAGTTGACCACGAAAAATATTTCGTGGTCAACACAGTGAGTGTATGGGTACCTTTGTGAGTCTATAGGTCCCTGTTCCCTGTGTGAGTCTATGGGTCTCTTATGAGTCTCTGGGTGGGGGGGGAGTAACAAAGGACATTGCGTGGAACAACAACAACCAACAACAACACCACGTGTGGCGGCACAACTCGAGAAGCTCATGCAAGGCACACTCCAAACTAAGGGTAAATCATTAATAATTAAAAAATAATATGGTAGATAATCGATTATCCGGCAGCTTCGGATGTAGGGCGGGCACCGGATTTTCAAAAACGCCCGATAATTATATATAAGGGGCCGTCCATAAATGACGTCACGCACCTAGGGGGGAGGGGTCAGACATTTGTGACGATGTGTGACGATGGGGGGGGTGTGTGAGAAGTGTGACGTCACATCAAAATGCGCAACTTTACATAAATATAGACAACACGTTCTACTTAATTAAATAGACTTTTTAATAAATTTTTCTCCTACATCATCAGAGTGCAGCGCCACATTAAATACGCACTACAATGACAATAGTTTAAAGCGATTTGAAGCATGTTTTATTTTTTTTGGGGGGGGGGCAGAGCTTTGTGACGTCATATTTGAGGGGGGTTTGACTTTTTGTGGCGCCGTGTGACGAGGGGGGGGGGAGGTTAAAATCGTCCAAAATCGCGTGACGTCATTTATGGACGTCCCCAAATACCCTATTTTAACAAAGCGACTGACATTTTCCCGTACTTACCACCCCAAGTAGCTACATATGCTACGGGTCCCCGCACTTTCAAGGGCCCCGCGCTAAATGCTTTCAAGCTATCAATTCCGGTTCAGTGATTTTGCACTTGCTCTATTACTATAGTATTATACCGCCTTCGACTTTTACGAACGACTGGGTTTTTAAGGTTAGCGATTTGTCCTATTATCTGGCTGTTTAGCAATTGAAACTATACAATTACTTTACTATGCAAGTAAAAAAAATTGTGTTTTAATATTTACGTGCTTATTTATTTATTTAGGGTCCATTGATAACAAATGCTACAGGCCTCGCACTAGCTTAATCCGGCACTGATTACCGTGCGGTATATAGTCGTGAAAAATTGCATATACGCGCAGTGTTTTCATTGTTTAAGCAGTTGTATGTAGTGTATAATGTACCGTGTGTAATCATTTGACACCGAAATCGAGCGATAGCTTCTTTGTCTTGTCAAACGCACGTGGAGCTGACGATCGCCTGACTTGGTAACATCAAATTTGGAGCGGTTTCGCCGGATAGGGCCCCCAGGACTGCCGGATAACGTTGGAAGCAACCGGATAATTGCGCGGTGCCAGGATAATCGATGATCAACTGTTAATCGTATCACTGTTGCTAGCTTTGACCTCATTTTTTCTTTTCGGTAACAAAAAAAACCTTCCCTCATTTAAACCGCGTGGCCATTTGCATTCCATGACTCATCACCCCGTATTCTATTGTCGCCAGTTTAGCGAATTTGTCACACCGCTTAAATTACGTACGTACGTCACTATTTTAAAATATATTTTTCTTTACCCGTAAACTCGCATTTTAAATGCGAGGGCTCGTTAGGCCGTGTGCATTCACTCGCTCGCCGCAGTTTCTCCAATTTGTACCCGCAGATGATGCCCCCATAAAATGGAATAAAACAGAACCGGGACCGACATTCAAACACAAACTTCAGAATGCATGCGGGAGGCATGGATGTGTTGATTCATGTAGTCGCCATGCGTCTTGCCTACGTTAAAGCGGACTTTCAATATCGTTTTACTTTTATTGTTTGCAACAAGAGGCAAACGGACGATGACTGTACTTCACAGGGTATAATGCAAGAATTGGTTTTACCCTTTCTGGCAATAAAACAGGAGGTTTCGATTTAAAGCTTTCGTGACTGCAGGGATTCATCTTCTTGGTTCTTTCGGTAAAGTCACGTAGAAGGGAAATAATACAATAATAAAAATAAAACATAATAAAATACAATTCTCTGTATAATAAAACACAATTCTCTGTATTTTATTATGCTTTATTTTTATTATTTTATTATCTCCCTTCTACGTGACTTTACCGAAAGAACCAAGAAAACAGGAGGTGTTAAGATGTTAAAACACCAAACAGAAACCTTTTGGAGAGAATCATGTCTGCATTAACCACACGCACGTGTGGTGAACATGCGTGTGTGTCTATGCATTTCGATGTGTCTATCTCTTGCGTACGAAAAATGTGGTTCAGGAGCTACGTGCCATTGTCGAGGTCTGCTGCTGGTCACGACGAGAGAGCATCAGGAGAGAGAGAAAATGAGTTGGTGTCAATTTTGCTGTTCGTTCTCTGTTGAAGGCGCCCAGCCCGCAGAGGGTCTACTTTATTGCCCATAGTTTGGGTCGCATGGACCCACAATCGCACTGATGTCCCTGCTTGTCTTTAAGACACCTAGATCATTGTGTGCTCCGGATGTGCTTTAGATTTTCAGATTAACCCAGCAAAAAAAAGCAGGCCTAAGATAAGAAGACATTTTGGACATCCCTACCGCCGCTGTATTTTAGGAAAGGCTGCATGCAACGCTCATTACCTTCGATGCAACTGGACTCGCCGCAGAGCGGCTGCTATGTACTTTGCTCTTCATAGTCGCTTTTTTAACCTACTACACAAGTATGTATGTATGTTGAATTTCTTTCGCACCGTACGTAGCTAATCGGAGGTGCGGGGGAGGGGGGACAGCAAATTAAACACGAGAAGCGGTTCTCAAGAAATGAGTTTGTCAATGTAGACGATTTAAAAGTGCATAATCCTTTACTGGCTTTGTAATATCGGAAGCAAGAGCGTTCCAGACGGCCGCAGAAGCGCGTCTGAAAGCGCGCGATGCAATGACCATCTTTGTTCGATGGCCAGCCAAACGTACGAGGTTAGGAATGAACTGATGTGTTTTGTTTTGTTGCGTTTAGTTTGTTGTCCTTCCCCCAGCACCTCCGATTAGCACGGTTGGCTACGTACGGCGCGAAAAAAAGTTCAACAAATATACACGGGTGGACTGTACAGCCCTTTTGTCAAGCCACTGCTGTAGAAGGGTCTCCTTATCGACGCATGTTTAACCAATTACGAACACTCGACTGCCTGCATCTTGACACCAACACGGCAAGCGAATTATCATTTCTGCGAAAACTAAATTACGACCTCGCAACGGTTCCTTCAACAATGCGTAGAGATTTTATATTTTATTTTATTTACATTACCGCGGTAATGCGATTTTGCCGACAGTATCTGCGGCGCGAGACTATTTTTAACGCAGGGCGCTCTTGATAAAAATCTAAGTAATCTTGTTGGGGCGGTTTGCGCCTCCGCGCAGGCTAACGGTCAAGCGAAGATGGCCATGGTTCAGCTCCAGTTCCAACTCTTTATCGTACTTCTCCGCTCCGGTCGACGCCGCAGCAGCAGCCGCAGCAGCAGCAGCAAGCTCCTCATTGTGACGTCGCTCATCTCGTCGACGGGCTATCAACCATCGTCACGCGAACTCCGCTGCCATTTACCGCATCACCGCGCGAAGCTTCTGCGGCCGTCTGGAACGCTCCTTTCTTCCGATATGAGGAAGCCGCCGCTGAAGCCGATGGCAATTGAAAATCATCTGGATTGAAAACTCATTTCTTTAGAACTGCTTTCTTTTTGCGTTTAGTTTAGTGGCCCTCCCCCACCCCCACACCTCTGATTAGCACGGTTGGCTACGTACGGTGCGAAAGAAGTTCAACATACAGACAGACATACATTACCCTGCCACCGATCTCGCAGGATGTGACTCATAACAGCTTAAATATACGCTGCCAAGCCTGGTGGTGCCCATTCAGACGCTGTCTTTCCGACAGACCTGTTCTTCACCTGAGGACGGCTGCTTGCGTTGTGGCCGAAACGTCGTGAGAATTATTTTATTGTTTTATTTTTATTATTTTATTATTTCCCTTCTACGTGACTTTACCGAAAGAAGCAAGAAGATGAATCCCTGCAGTCACGAAAGCTTTAAATCGAAATTTATAACAGGCGGTAAAGGTGCAGCCCTGAAACTGCCTTGTTCACGCCACTGTTGACAGAAGGGCCTCCACAACAGGCAGCTCTAGAGGGCCCCTCGAAACGGTGTTTGGCCTCCTCTTCCACGCTGGTCAGACGTCTTGAAAAAATCTGGGAGTGCCCACACTTTAATTACGATGTCGCGTGAGTCCTACGACCTTATGACAAAAGTAGGCCAGAGTGAAATGTAAGGGGCCGTCCATAAATGACGTCACGCACCTAGGGGGGGGGGGGGGAGGGTCAGACATTTGTGACGATGTGTGACGAGGGGGGCGGGTGAGAAATGTGACGTCACATCAAAATGCGCAACTTTGAATAAATATAGACAACACGTTCTACTGAATTAAATAGACTTTTTAATAAATGTTTTCTCCTACAACATCAGAGTGCAGCGCCACGTTAAATACGCACTACAATGACAATAGTTTAAAGCGATTTGAAGCATGTTTTATTTTCAAAATGGAAATATGGTTTTGGGGGGGGGGGCAGAGCTTTGTGACGTCATATTCGGGGGGGGTTTGACTTTTTGTGACGCCGTGTGACGAGGGGGGGGGGGGGGTAAAAAATCGTCCAAAATCGCGTGACGTCATTTATGGACGACCCCTAATCACGCTTCAGGTTACTGCCGTTAGAAGCGAGATGTGAAGTCCCTCGCCTGGTATACAGGAGGTCGTGGGTCAGATCCCGACCCTGACACCTGCTGCTGTATATTTGGAGTTTTCGGTGTCTCTCTCCCTGTGGTCACTGCGTGGATTTTTCTCGGGTTCCTCCGGTTTTCCCCTCCACATTTAGAATCAACATCACGCGTTCGGAGTTATTTGGCTACTGCTATACATTTACACACGACGATAAGCCGCTTGCTTGAGCTATTTCATTTGTGACCAGGTCGCTTCTGAAAAAGAGCTTACAAAAAACAGTCTGCATCAACAGCAGGCCATGCTTTCCCACCTGATGACGGACGCTTGTGTTGCGCCCGAAACGTCGTGATTTAATTTAGTTGTTTTCATTTATTTTATTTTTTACCTACGTGACTTTACCGAAAAAACCAAAGAGTATGAATCTTTGCAGTCACGAAAGCTTCAAATCTAGCTTACATAGGCTCAGCGGACCTTAAACTGGTCAAATAATGAAACAAAAAGTTTCAATAGTTTTACTTGTCCATAACGGTCCGTTAAATAACTAACATTTTAAAACATTTTTTTTTAAACACGCTTTTATGAAATGTACTGTAATGGCAGAATTGCACGACTCCAGGAAGTGGCCCAGAAGCTTGCCATAACGTAAGGGACCGTGGCCAATTACAGCCAACGTCAGTTGACCGTGGGCAATTAGACCCAAGCCGATAGATAACATATAAAAAAGAATGTTTAAAAATATATTTATTTTTATATATATTTTTATATATAGTATTGTCATCAGTATGACATAAGTATACCAAGTTTGCAGTCGATACCACATTGGGGAGTGGGTTAAAATTGAGTTACAAGATTTGAGGATACAACAACGACAACAACAACGACAACAACAACAACAGACAGAGCGAGTTAAAAGAAAGCTTGTCATAATAAAAAAAAGGCTTGTACGAGGGGAATGTTTAGTCTGGGGTGTCCCCAATGTTACGTTGGTGATGTCTGGTCTCCATGGCTACAGGGGCACGTGGACACAGATGGACACTCCGACTGATGCTCCTGCTGTTGTGGAGTGACTCATGCAACCAGCTATGGCTACAGGGTTTTGGTGGTACATGTTGTTTATGTCGTTTATCATGAAATTTCGGTCACAGTTCCTATGGTCCCTGTTACATTGCTTTTATGGCTTTATTTTGGTGATTTCGAAAACGTGTTTTTGGTTTGGCCATGATTTTTTGTTGTAGTACGGAGTTAGAATGATGGCTTAAATCTAAGGTGTCTTGTGGTTGTTGTTGTTTGACTTGCATCCCACTGGGATTTTTGCACACAGCGTTGGTGTACGGTGCTTTTTTTTGAAGATTTTGCAGTTATTTCCTGGATTTTTCTGTTTGCGCATAGTCACATAGTCACTTGAAGATGTTTTCTTGTTCATGTTTTTTTGTTGTTGTTGCGGTTGCACCCGATTCAAGAGCCGAATGGCTCACAGGGCTCTACCAAACAAATTAAATGAAAAATAAAACTGAAAACACCGTGGGCGCTCACTGTGGACGGGGGGGGGGGCATCGTCTTGGAAGCGTGACCGCTGACATCCCACCAAAAAACCCGAAAAAACCTGAGATGTTTTTATTTTAAAACGTTCGGCGCACAAAAGACGGCGGCGGTGGCGGGCAGTTGAAACTTCCGACAGCTGCAGGAGTGCCCCTCGGCCACGTAATTGCGCACGTAACCTTTTCGCGCCGCATGCATTATGGTGATGGTGATGATGATGATTTCCCCTGTGCTACCGCCGCTGTGGCAGTGGCGGCGTGGCCCTACCGAGTCATCTATCGACTCTCAAATTTGCTCCGCGCGCATTGGGGGAGGCGAGGGGGGTCACCGGGGTTAGATGCGCGCACACCCACGGGGGGGGGTCTCTGCGCTCCATTTTTGTTCTTCTTGGCACCCGTTGCTAAAAATAAGTAACCTTTCGTTTTTAAATAAATTTTTTCCAAAATGCGCCTCTTTTGTACGCTGACTTTGTCGTTTATGTAGCGCTTACTTTGCGTGTGCTTTTTTTCTGCGCGCGTGTATGTCTGTGCGTGTGTGAGTGTGGGGTAGCGGTAGTGTAGTGGTTAGCGCTACGCTGCGCTACGAACCCGGCGACCCGAGTTCTATTGCCGCTCACGGACAACGCCGGTGACGATTATCTGAATCGGTCCTGGGCCTCCCCTAGGTCGACTCGGCCTCAAATGAGTACCCGGTGCGATGAGTAAACATCGCCACTAGGGAGACAAAAGCGGCCGGGCGTGGTGTTGGCCACCCACCCCCTCGTGTGCCGCGTCGGCCTTCATAGGTGCTGCTCGCTCACAGCACTTGCCCCAACAGTCTCTTTTTAAGGCTACACGGGGGACCTTTGTCTTTGCTGTGTCCGACATCACTTCTCAGGCCCGTCTCAGCGCCTGCGACGACAATGCACTGCGGCAGGAACAAAGAAAATTGCACGCGACCGCCTGCCGCCAAAGATCCATTGTTGAGAGAGACAGACAGGGTTCATCCATTGTAAGCCCAATGTCCCGTATTTTTTAACGATAGGAGGGCCAAATTGCGATGTGCACTTTTGTAGGAGACATCTGTGCAGCCGTAACATCCGTGGCGGAATAGGGTGTTTTAAAAACAATTGACCAAATTTCAAAGCAGTATATTTCACGATGACATGTTATAACTACACAAAAAGTTACAAACGGTTTAATGAGTTATCAAGGTTTACTAACCATTTTATAAATGCTCTATGTGCCCTCCACCTGCTGTACGAACAACATCGAGACGATAGTTGAATTCGTCCCAAACGCCTCTCAAAGTGTCTTCTTCCACTGAAGTCACCGCTGCCGTGATTCTGTTTTTGAGGTCATCCAGATTAGTCGCTAATGGTGGCACAAAAACACGGTCTTTGACGTATCCCCACAAGAAAAAGTCGCAGGGTTTGATGTCTGGTGATCTTGGGGGCCAAGAGTGTAGCGCCAAGTCTTGGGGTCCCTTGCGACCTATCCAACGTTGACGCTGTGTGTCTTGCGAATGACTGAGGCCAGGGGCTGTTTGTGCGCTGGGAGAGGCATCGGGCGGTAATCATTTGAAACTCTATGCCCCGCCCTCTCTATGCCCCGCCCTCTCTATGCCCTGCCCTTTCAAGTGGTAAGAGTTTCATTCATGGGCGGTTCGTGGTTGCAGAGATATAGCGATTTCAAATCGGGTCCATCCTTTTAAAACACCCTGTACAGTAGTTCTGTGTGGTTTTTTTTTTTGGGGGGGGTGTTGGTGAAATTTCAGGATACTTCCCAAAATTCACGATACGGTGGTAATCAGTGCTCTGTGATCCAGTGCCGGATTGTCCTCATAGCACAAGTAGCTACATATGCTACGGGCCCGCACTTTCAAGGGCCCCGCGCCAAACGTTTTCGAGCTATAAATTCAATTATTTTTAGAATGTATTTTTGTTATTTATTTTTTTTTCCTACGTGACTTTACCGAAAAAACCTAAGAGTATGAATCCTTGCAGTCACGAAAGCTTCAAATCTAGAACTATCAATTCCAGTTTTAGTGATTCTGCACTTGCTCTATTACTATAGTACTATACTACCTTCAACTTTTATGAACGATTGGGTGTTTAAGGTTAGAAATTTGTCAGTATTGTCCGGCTGTATAGCAAATGAAAAAATTAAATTACTTTACTATGCAAGTACTAAATTTGTGTTTTAATATTTAAGTGTTTTTTTATGGACCCTTTATAACATATGCTACAGGCCCCGCACTCGCTTAATTCGGCACTGCTGTGATCCATCCCATGATTGTGGTCTTCCATTCGGGTTGTCACCTGTCCTTGTTTTTTTTCCCCAGGAATGTCCCTTTTTTATGCGGTCGCTGTCCTGGGAAATATCTGTGTCTCCGTGAGACATTACGAGTCCCGTGTTTCTTTGTCAGTGGCACACGAGAATTATATACGAATAAAGCCTAATCACTTAAGGCAACGCGTTTGAATGTTAATTGAACACATGGGCTTTCGCGATCAATATTAGTCACAATAAAGGTGTTTGGGTTAGATCGCTCAAATAAAAACACGTGTCGTTAATCAGCCACCACTAGCGAAACTTCGTACTAAAATTACAAATGTTGTGCGTTTACTCTCCATCACACCGATGTGCTGAAGCAGTAGCTATTTGGCCCGTTTTGTTCACGTGTCGAGTCATGGCGAGTTAACGGCACTTTTATATCGACGCAATCAAACGGCCAAAAAAGCTCAATTATGAACATTTCAATGTTGTCCTCCCCGTTACCCGTCGTGAGATATCCTTCTTCCCGTGCAATGTCCCATTTCTTTTTTGTACCAGAGATGGCAACCCTCTGACGATCACTTGATTGTAACGGCACCCTGTGGAAATATTCGTGTTCAGTGGAGGAAATGGGAGCGCACGACCCCGGGGCAATCTGCCTCAGTGGTGATCTACCGGGTCTTTACGACGCAATTTATCGCGGGCGGCACGCGATCGTATTTAATTGGACACGGAATGCCAATTGGCAGTGGGAATCAAACGGGGGACATCCGTACGCTGCCGTGGTTATGCTGTCACGGCTCTCAGGTGCGTTTTAGCCGGGCCGTGGTGGCGATGCCACGTGGCCCAGCGGTCCAGCACTGTGGAGGCGAGGTTTGGTGGATCGCACAGAGATGTTGCAAACCCCCCTTCTCGTTTGCATCGAAAGAGGAGCCAGGAGAAGACAGTGCAGCAAAACTGTGGGGATAGAGCGTTTCCCCCTCGCACGCGTGGGTTTCTCCGGATGTTCCGATTTCCTCCCACATGTAAGCTCTCGAATTGGTCGATACCACCTTCATATATAGAGGACCACAGAGCTTGGGCGATTGTTGACGCCAGCTCACCGCACGGCTGCCTGTCTCGCTTGACCGTGGTTCCTTGTGCCTCTGAGTCATTGATTCTCGACGAGAGTGAGCGAACACTGTGCATTGCATTACAAGTTGAAGTTGTTCTTATTATTGTATCATTATTATTTCGTCATTATTGTCGCGTCATTTTTGTTGTGTAATTATTATTGCCAAATTGTTATTGTATAATTATTGTTGTGTAATTATTTTTGTATTTTTTATTATTATTGAATAATTATGTATAATTGTTATTGGTATGTTTGTGTACTTATTATCTCATAATTATTATTGTAGTAAAATAATTACTGTACTGTTTGGTTCTTTCGGTAATGTCACGTAGAAACATTTTCTACATAACTTTACCGAAAGAACCTGCAGTCACGAAAGCTTTGAAACCATTATTACTGGAGAATTATTATTTTATAATTATTGTATCGTGTTGGCCGGCACGGTGTGAAGCGAAGAGGTCGGCGCAAAAAGAAAATCCTCGAAACTCAAAATGTCATTCAACATTTGTTCCTGCAGTGTGCAAAAAAAGAAAACGGTAAAAAAAAATCTGTGTGGCGAACGCAACGCTTCAATTGCGTACGAGGCCACAGTTGTGGAGGCCGCAAACAGTAGCGACGTTTTTTTTTATAATTTCCACGAAATTGTTGCAAATTGCTGAAAGAGACGCGTGAGCAGAGTTGGCTTTGCTTAACACGTAGGCTTTCGCGACCAATATTATTCATAATCAACGTTTTTGGGTTTAGATCGCGTTATTTATAAATGTGTCGTAACCCTCCACCACCCGACACGGCCAATCAGTAAAAAAGTGTCACGTTGACAAAAGACAAATAGTTCACTGCTTTAGCCCACCGGTGTGTTGAAGCGTGAAACCACAACATTTACAATTCGCCAGAATTGCCCGATGATGCTGGATGCAATGATCAGCGAAACGTCATACTCAAAAATTGTAAATGTTGTGGTTTCACGCTTCAAAACACCGGTGGGCTAAAGCAGTGAACAATTTGTCTTTTGTCAACGTGACACTTTTTTTACTGATTGGCTTTGCTTGATTTCCTTTTTAAAAATGCCAAAACGCCAGTAAGGGGGAGGGGGCTGCTTGGAACTTTGGGCCTTAATTTGGGTCAACGTTCTTGGGCCGACGGATCCAACCACGTGGCCACGTTGGCGTGTTTACTGGAACAACGACCCTCTCACCTCGTTCCTTCGAACGTTTCTTTCCACAAATCTCAGCCATGAATTATACTCAAAAAATAATTACCATACTCGTCGTAGCCTTAATTAAGGTGTAATGATGATACTGTGGTAAAATTACCGTCACGTCCATGTCCTTTAAATTTCATTTCACAGATCGAATCACTCATGGGCAATATTAATTTCAACGACTTATATGCTGATTGTATTACGAATCTCATCTTCTGAAAATGTGTATATATTTAAACATTTATAACACATTGCCTTTTGCATTTTACATGTTGGCATGTTTTAATTGCTTTTTTTGTTCATATATCGCTGGATGTTGTTGCTTTATGCTCGAATTGTTCCATGTTTCCCTACTTTTAGTGTAATGTACTGACCGTATGTCTGTCCGTCTGTCTGTCTATGCGTAACGGGTGGGATTGGGTAGGTAACATTCATATAAAACAATCCAATCGTTGTTTTGTCAATAGTTGGTTTGGTACGAGGTGTGGTATAAAAAATTTACCGGCCAAATTGGGTTTCCCTTTGAATAGACAAACCAGTGCTAAAAGGCCCTTTTCAACCTCCCGTCCCAGCGGGCCGAGCCATCACCTAAGCCCTATCCCCTAGTAAAATGTTCAACTTTGAACCAACATCGGTATTGCGGTTGAAACCTTTGCTCCGATGTTGATCTAACGTCCCACGTTCCACTTGGGAGGCATTTCGCTTATTGTTTCCGCCGGAAAATAAACCGTGCATAGTAAATATGACGAGCAGAGAGCCACGAAACTCGTCAATAATTTTTTTTTACAATTTTTTGTTTTTATTTACGCTTCTTTACCGAGGAAAGCCTCGCTGAAACGCTTCACCAGGAGGATCCTGCCAGGTTTTATTTGCAGTAGGGGGGCGATGTTTCTGCTACGTGTGTGTAATCCCATTTGAGTCGTTTGTAGCTATATTTTCAGCATCGGAATGTTTGGCCAATACCAATTACATTGCATGTTTATTGTTGTTTTATGAGGAAAACCTATGCTGAAAAGGAAGGGAGAAGAGACAAACTCCGTGCAGAAAGGTGCCCGAGTCGGGAGTCGAACCCACGTATTGTTGCTGTGAGGCAAGAGAGTTACCACTACGCCACCCTGACTGCCTGCCTGACACCCTGAAAAATGCACTCGAAAAACAATTAACCCGTAAAAACAAAGTTTTTCACTATAAATCCTTTATATGCGTGGCGGCTAGAGTCCTCTCGTCCTCTGGCTTGAGATGGCTGCCACCTATGGGTCAGATGATTGCCTGCCACCATTAAGCAATTGGTAATTAAATATATATTTTTTCCCCTAAAAAGTGTAAAGTTATGGAAAAAAAATTTCACGAAAATAAATTGTCACACACAACGAGTCTGTGTGCAAAATTTGAGGTCGATTGGATCACGGGAAGTGGGTTAAAAAACGACCGAAAGATTTGCACGGTCATAAGCGCGCAAGCAAGCAAGCAAGTGAACTTAATATAAAGGATTTTAAAAAATAGGGCCCATGTTTTCATCGTGGGCCTCACGATGACAAAAATAAATAAACCCAGGAGAGGAGTTCTGAGGTACCTCTGGGAGCAGGGTTCAAGTGAAAAATAGATACAAGTCAGTCCTCCTATACCGTACTCTTAGGTTTTTTCGGTAAAGTCACGTAAGTAAATAATAATAATAAAATAAAATAATAATAAATGAAAATAACTCAATTAGATCACGACGTTTCGGAGGCAACACAAGTCTCCATCTTTAGGTGGGACCGTCACAGCCAAATTTACTGTATCAAGTGAAGAGAAATCCAGGAGACAAGATCTTATATATACTGGTCAAGGGGAGGGGGGAGGAGCTTAGGGGGAGGAGCTTATCTAAATATGAATGTATGCTCTCTCTCTTGCTGGAATTACTCTTCGGGTTGAACCACGTGTTATTTGGCATGATGTCCGACGTTTTTTCTCCACGTGCTTGGAGCTTCTGCAGGAACTGAACACAACAGAGAGCTGTACAGCACGCGCCTACATGTACACAACGCATGTTTGCACCGTGATTAGCATACGACTATCTTACATGAATGATATAATAACACGACAATAATTTACAACCGGCTTTCAATTCACTGCCGGATCGAGGCCTCCTTGCGCGGTGCCAATTGCGGGAGAGTTGTTGGCCGTACTTCGCCGTGCTGATTCGTGTGCGGTGTTGGTGGGGAAGAGAGTTGGGGGTGGGGGGGCAGGACTGGTTTCAGGCATCACTCGCCCTGACGTTTGCCTTAGCCGGGAATCGAACTCAGGCACTGAGGTTCGTAGAGCAGTGCGCTAACCACTGTTGCCACCACGTGTTCCCCCCACCCTCCTCCTCACCCCCGCCTCTCCCTCTCTAAATTATGTATTTCGAAATTATTATTGGTAGGATGAAAAACCAATTTGTTAATATCGCAAAAACATCGCTTTTTGTTGTTGTTGTAAAATCCAATCACATCCACTTTTGGACATTTTTTTGCAACATCAATTACGGTAATTTCTTTTGCTCTTATTTAAATTCACAACTATGGATGGGCCCGTGTGTTTGAAATATGGAAAGCAATTACATTTTAGGCGATAAAGTAATTTTGCATACGGTCGTAACGACGTGTTAGCGTGCCGAGTGGTGTTACGTATTATTTTGTCACATCGCACATTTGTGAGATGAATGTTGTTATTAATGATAATACCACCGGCAAGTCAGCCAAATTATTATTTTATAGTTTGATTACTGTTCAGGGTGTTATGCACGTTCGCTTAAATTTTGAAGGGTAGATTTGTAAGTTGATTGCTACACGGTATTCATTTAAGCGGAACAACTCTCAATTCAATAACGCAGACAAACAGGAAAACGCTTCCACTGCTACAGTATATACCGTTTTATCACTCCATCTTTCAGCAACGTTGTGAATTTGAGAAATTTAACTTCAATCCTTCGCAACGTTCGCACGTTACACTCCATCGGGATGGCGAGCAAGCGCCAGAGCGCTCGAGAATGTGTCGTAACCCTCCACCACCCGACACAGCCAGTAAGGGATTTGTCACGTAAACAGAACGCCAATTAGTTACTACTTCAGCCAACCGGTGTGTTGAAGAGTAAATCCACAACATATACAATTTGAGTGGTATGACGTTTCGCTGGTAATTACATCCAGCATCATCGGGCGAGATGCCAGAATTACCAACAAATTTGTGTTTTTTTTACGTGACAAATTTCTTACTAATTGGCTGTGTCGGGTGGTGGAGGGTTACGACACATTTATACTTACGCGATCTAACCCAGCAACCTTTATTATTAATAATATTGGTCGCGAAAGCCCCCTGCGTGTTAAACTGCTCGAGAAAGGCCCTCTGTCACGATCTCAAAATGACAGTTCCACGTGTTATTTGCCCGAGGCTTCAATACCATCTCACCGAATTGAAATTACTCCCGGTGTGTGTGTGTGAGGGTGGGGGGGGTGGCGAAGGGGTGGGGGTGAGTGGGATTCCTCGTGGGCCAAGTTGTTTCTCCACTCTGTATCTCCGCTCCGTCTGTTTTATATTTTACGTTTTGTTTTTCGATTGCACACAAGCCAATGCAATTTGTAGGCAGTCGTTTTGGAATGTTCTCCCCCGCGGAGGGATATTTTGAAAAAAAATTTGAAGCCTGGCCTCCGTCCAACGACAGACAGCGAGGTCATGTGCCCTTCCTGAGAAATGTTTGGCTGCCGAGTTATTTGGTTTTTTTAAATGTTTTCTTTTTCTATGACGAATGTGGCTCCAGCTACTGTTTGTTAGTTATATTCGACATCTCACGGTGAAAGTTAACTGTGTCCACACCGGAATCAAAACACCCGCAATGTCCCACTTGGTGATTTCGAAAAGTGTATTGGTTTAGCCATGTTTGTTTGTTGTAGTACAGAGTTAGACTGATGGCCTTAATCTAAGTTGTCTTGTGGTTGTTGTTGGTTGTTTGACTTGCATCTCACTGGGATTTTTGCACACAGCGTTAGTGTACGGTGTTTTTTCTGCAATATTTTGCTGTCTTTTCTTGGATTTTCTGTTTGCACTTAATCACATATTCACTTTAAGATGTTTTTTGTTCATGTTTTTGTTTTTTGTTTGTTGCGGTTGCACCCGATTCAAAAGTCGAATGGCTCACAGGGCTTTACCTACTAAATGAACTTGAACTTTAAATCTGAGCAGATTATACAGGGCGATCCATTCATAGATACTCCGCCGATGTCCAATGACCCCCTCTGAATGTCTCCCTTGCTCAACAGCTGCTCGATCACCATGAAAGCTTATGGCTCCGTATCGTACAGAGGGAAGTTTTGATCGATTTAATCAATTAGTGCACTGAGATGGCACTCATTACACACAAAGTGCTTGCCGCAAATGAACCACGACAACTTGCTGATCTCGTCAAGGAGAATAAACCATCACGCGAACTCCGGTCATCCTCGCAGTGGCTTTTGGCTAGCGATCAATCGAAGACGGCCCACTGCAGCCGTCTGGAACGTTCTTCCTTCCGATATTAGGAAGCCATTGAAGCGACACACTTTTAATTAACATAGATTGAAAACTATTTTTTCTAGAACTCCTTTTTGCGTTTAGTTTGTTGTCTTTCCACCTCACCTCCCATGAGCACAGTTGGCTACGTGCGGTGCAAAAGAAGTTCAACATGCAGACCGTGTAGAGAGGCTTTGAAACCAAGTGTTGTGTTCTCTATAATATCCCTGGTTATTTTAGTGGGGTGTCTATAAATGGATCACGCTTCCTATACACTTGTGCAAGCCTAATAACGTTGATCCAACCGACAGATTAAATATCTGTGTGAAAATGGCATGCATGTGTGCAGTACTCCGCGACCTCACAGATCCTATATTCAAATCACCGACGTGTAAAATCACCCTGAATGCACCCAGCCGATCTTGAAAGCCCAGTCTGCCGAGCACTTGCATGGGGGAGAATACCAGCTGTTGAAGGTTTAGGCTGCGAAACGTCCAGAATATGGTAGGTCAGCGTCGGCTTCTTGAATGTGTCTGTGTGGAAATTTGAGTGTGACCCCCTTTGTCTGGGTTTTGTTTTCATGATTATTCCCCCCAGAGGAAGCCAAACGCTCATTTAAGGAATTGATAAAAAAAAATATTCCCAATGCGTGACCATCCAAAAGGCGAGTCTCGAAACTGAGTAAGATTTCCCTGGCTAAAGATCACTACAATACTGTATTACTATTAGTAGTATTTCATCATCCATAATATAGTTTCATTTTTGGGTTAAATCGCGTAAATAGAGAATTATGTCGTTAAACCCGCCACCACCCGACACAGCCAACTAGTGAGGTTTGTCACGTAAACAGAACGTGGCGATTCGTCACTAGTACGGCACTAGTGTGTAGTGTATAGCGTAGTGTATCTCTCTCTTGTTCCTACATCAAGTTGATGATGACCAAGTGTGTAGTGTATAGTAGTGTAGTGTATAGTGTAGTGTATAATGTAGTGTACTAGTACAGCACTAGTGTGTAGTGTATAGTGTAGTGTATAGTAGTGTAGTGTATAGTGTAGTATACTATTACAGCACTAGTGTATAGTGTAGTGTATAGTGTAGTATACTAGTACAGCACTAGTGTATAGTGTAGTGTATAATGTAGTGTACTAGTACAGCACTAACCGGCTGTGTGTTGGAGAGCAAAGCCACAACATTTACAATCTGAGTACGACGTTTCGCCGGTAATTACAACCAGCTTCATCAGGCGACTGCCAGATTTGTGGAGATATTCTCCTGTTTCGTTAAGACAACGGCTTCATCTGCTTAATTCGAACCAGTAATTCATCAGTTGGCACCGTCTCCCGATGCAGTCGAATGAATCTGAAATCTCGGCATCAATTTGTAATTCGTTGCAATCCCCGAAAAAATTCACACGAAAGAAGAAGAACACGATACAGTAATACCCTGATTCACTCCTCCCCGTTTAACGTCGTTTCGCAGACATGTCGTCGTTTTATTATTATCAACGACGTTATTCGATTGGCGGCGCATCAACCCCACACTCACGTCGCTGACACAGCATCGTCGTCCGTCCTTTCTCCTTATCCGTGGCCTCTCCGCCTCCTCCTCCACCACCACCACCCACTACTACCCTGAGCATCGCTTTGGTCGGCGTCGTTTTGATATTCGTCGGACGCAATCTCTCTGCTGTCTCCTCCAGTGGCTCCTTCCTACCGTGACGTGGACACTGTCTGCAGATACTTTACTCCACTGTGCACCAGCAGGATTTTGACAAAATTGTTCATGAACAAAGTACAATATTCACACACACACACCTCCTAAATTAGCTATTCCACTCATTTTATTTCACCAGGTAAGGCCCCACTGAGCTGTGTAGCTCGTGTTCAGAAGCGACCTGGCCACGAATGATCACTCAAACGAAGCGGCATACCGCGTGGAAATGTACAGCAGCAGCCAGGAGGGAAATAAACCAGAGGACCCGGAGAAAAATCCACGCGACCACGGGGACCCGGTCCTCGGTACCACCTTCACTAACCTACCGTGGCCGTCACGGTGAAGTACGGTCAAACAACCAGCACGGCCGACACACCTCGGGTGGGCGTTGTTTGGGAGGATGGGGATGGTTGGGTTGTAATTTTTAAGTGTTTGGGTGATTTGTTTACGTTTCCTGTACTCTGCACTCCCGTCGTGTTTTGTTCGTACTGTTTGTTGTTGTGACGTTCTCAACTCGCCGCGACTGGACGTCTGTGAAAAAATAGCTTCATAGTTCATCGGATTCATCCGGTATAAATCAGAGGTCGCAATCGGGTACCCGATACCCGTACCCTACCCGATACCCGGCTACCTGTACCCGGCCGGGTATGGGTACGGGCACCCATTTGCGACCCTGGTGAAGTCGGGTACGGGTACGGGTAGGCCGTGAGTGACTGGTGAGTCACCGTTTGTCACTCATTTCCCAACGTCTTGTCTCTTCTCACAATTCAAGTTCCTAGAATCAACCCATCCGCGCCTGCAACATGGCTTCATCCCAGAGGTCGCAATCGGGTACCCGTACCCGTACCCTACCCGATACACGGCCGGGTACGGGTAGCCAGGTATCGGGTACGGCCAGGTACGGGTACCCGTTTGCGACCCTGGTGCGGCCGAGTACGGGTACGGGTAAGGAATCAAAACCCGTTTGCGACCTCTGGTATAAATACATATTCTGATTCTGTGGGGTTGGCCTTCATCCAGAAGTGGATTCACTAAAGGGATGTGAAGTGTCACTTGATCTTCACCACGGTAAAGCCACAGAAACGTAATTGTCACGAGGATGGCACCGGCACTTAGAAAGGCAAATGGACGATGCCAATGTCAGCTTGTGGGTGCGTGCGATGAGAATGTGGGACCTATTCTTATTGTAAGACGCGTCTCTCCTATAGGGCCACACAACCTTGCTAAACGTATGCACAGGCACGGCCCGGTGACATCCAATTATCGCAGCAGAATGCCGCCAGATGAAGTCAATGCGCTTGGGTTACAGAGTCACGAAAATGTTTTTAACAGATTAATTTCACCCGATTGCTTTTGCATTGATTTGAATCATAAGCAATCGTATCCCCCCCCCCACCCCCCTCGTTCAATAAGCCGGCGTTTGCCCAAATCACCGCATGTAAATCACCAAGCAGCGTGAATTCACGAAATGTTCACGCGCGCTTTTGCGAGCGCCGGCCGAAGCAGCTGGCGCACCGAGGATACCGAGGATGTGGAACCCGACAACCGGCTAACGCCAAGCGGTGAGTTGCTATCTGAACCGGCCACGGGCCAACTTGCACTGACCGGCAAATTGAACGCTGCGCGGTCAAATCACCCACTTCAACCGACAAGGCATGGGAAGGCCTGCGGGTGTCCACAATTAATTTGCAATCCAGAGGTCACCGGCTCGACCTTTAAATAACGGGAAAGTTTGTAATTAACCCGTAAAAACAAAGTTTTTCACTATAAATCCTTTATATGCGTGGCATCGGTTTTATTTTATTATTCATTTCTGTTTTTCTTGAGTAAGAGTTTAATTTTTATCACATTGGTATTTTAAATTAAATATGAAAAAAAAATCCTAAAAAGTAGAAAATTTTCCACGGTCGTAAGCGCGCAAGCAAGCGAGTGAACCTAATATAAAGGATTTAAAAATACCCCCCCCCCCTGCCTCTGTCGAACACAGCAGTAGAACTAGGGAGACCGCAGGGTAGCCGATCGGCAGCGCGACTGTGCTGGGGTGGAGTGCAGGGACTCCCACCTCTCGTGCATTCCCTGCAATGTCCTGCTCATGCCATGCGGGCGGTCGGTCTCGAGCGGCGTTCTTCATTGCAAAGGCCCCGCGAGCCACAGGCGAGGCAACCTCACGGCCGTGACAATGCACAGAGAGTGAAAACACCCTCCCATCATCATCATCGTCGTCGCTGTGCTCATGACAAACCCCCAATGGTTTCAAGTAACGTGTGGAGGCGCTCACACACTGATGATGTCTTATCGGCGAAAGTGACCCCCTCTCTGAATATTTAAGTAGCACAATAGTCTCGATTTAAAGCTTTCGTGACTGCAGCGATTCATCTTGTTGGTTCTTTCGGTAAAGTCACGTAGAAGGGAAATAATAATTATTATATTATTTGACTATATTATTTTATTTTATTATATTATTTTATAACATTATTATATTATTATTTTATTATGTTTTATTTTTATTATTTTATTATTTCCCTTCAACGTGACTTTACCGAAAGAACCAAGAAGATATCACAATAGTATTATATTGTATTCTATTATGCAAACTACAACAGTATTCTATTGTGCTCCTTCTTGTCTTCATGGGATATGTTTTTGTTAGAGCTGCTGCACTGTTTGAGAGGAGAGCTTGCACGTACGCAGTGTCTTTGTGCTGTGTTACATTCCGCTGTATCCCGTGCATATGGCAAATGAACCTTGATTTGATTTGAAAATTAGTGAAGAACACTAGGATAGCGCTCCCCCCAGTGCACGCCCTTGCCTTCCGCCGGCAAGTGGCGTTGGCGAGATATTGCAGGGGCTGCACCTTTAACGGATTGCCACCACGAGCTGACAGTTGTTTTGGGGGCAGCTGTTTCAATGACCCCCATCCCACCCTCATGATGCGTCTCCACTTCTGCATTGGCGTTCTCCACCCTCTTGCCATCTGCCTCCGATCGCTCACACCTACAGACGTCTCGCTGCAAGGCAGCAGTGTGGTTTCTTAACCTGGGATGAAGACCACCCCCTCGGGGTACAAGATGTCCCTTTCTGGGGTTGGGGGAAGGGGCGCGTGACGTGGCCAGATTTGTTTTATAAGATCGATCATCGACAAAACGAATTAAGCACTGGCACCTAAGTACAACTGCTTTGTTTAATCAAACCTACGTATTTATTAACATTCTACATTGTTTCGATTTAAAGCTTTCGTGACTGCAGGGATTCATCTTCTTGGTTCTTTCGGTAAAGTCACGTAGAAGGGAAATAATAAAATAATAAAAATAAAACATTAGAAAATAATATAATAATATAATAAAATGAATTTTAATATTTTAATATAATAAAATAATAATATAAAAAAAAATTATGTTTTATTTTTATTATTTTATTATTTCCCTTCTACGTGACTTTACCGAAAGAACCAAGAAGATTCTACATTGTTTAACGTGTGAGAACCAAGGGGATGCAGGCTACACAGTAAAGGGAAAGAACCGCTGCTGTCAGGTGACCCCCCCCACCCACCACCGCCGCCCTGTGTGTGTGGTGATGTGATTATTGGCAAGAGAGTCGAGACCGTTTTGTGCCAGTGTCATGACTCAAGTAGCCTGAGTGGAACACGTCTCCACGTGACCACGCCAGAGGACGCGACGATGTTTCCCTTGCAAAAAAAAAAAACCAATTTGAGATGCCTCGATTGGCTGTCACCTGGTTAAATAAAGGACAGCGATGAATTAACGACGATTTGAGATTCAATGATGCACGGGAAATGACACTTGGTTGCTCTTATAAACAAGATGAATGCAGCTTTCCATCCGTGAGCTTGTATAGCAGGTAAAGGTGCAGCCCTGCAATTGCTCGACCACGCCGCTACTGCCAGAAGGGCCTCCACTAAAGGTGGCTCCAGGGAGCTACCTTTGGTATTTGGTCTACTCTTCCACGCTGGCCAGACGTCTTTGAAAAGGTGAGAGTCAGATCAAAATCAGAATATGTGTATATATGTACTGGAGGAATCCGATGAGCTATAAAGCTCGCACAGATGTCCAGTACCCACACTTTACCCCACCACACACAACGGACTCATCGACTAACTGTGGTGTACCCATTTATATACTGAAGTTCTGAGAGCTCCTTTGGAAGGTATTTGGCCTACTCTTCCACGCTGCTCAGACGTTATTGGAATATGTGAGAGTGCCCACGTTGTACCCCACCGCACGTGACTGCGACTGGCTGTGGCGAACCTATTTCGATGGATTTTTTGGGGTGGCCAGTAGACGCGGTGGGTGTGAATCTGAGAAACTTGCCGAACCAGAAGATTGAACCGGTGGCCTCTGGATTGTTTGGACAAAATAGACCGATTGGAATGCAGGCATATGCGTGTATGTATGTACATGTTTTGTGATGTGTTCCCCGTTTCAGATTGAATCTTGGCGCAATAGGGAGTCCAAGGACGGAATGCGCATTAAAAATGTGAATTACTATTCGTATTGTCTTGTGTCGAGCCGAGATGCTGTGCAAGATTTTGGACAACCCGAAAAATGTTCGTTTCGTAACTTATCCAAATGGATGGCGTCGTGTGGAAATAACGTCACTCCGATTGAGTCACTTCTGTGGTGTGTGCGATCGATGAATTAATTCATAATAAGTATAACCCGTAAAAACAAAGTTTTTCACTATAAATCCTTTATATGCGTGGCGGCTAGAGTCCTCTCTTCCTCTGGCTTGAGATGGCTGCCACCTATGGGTCAGATGATTGTCTGAAGTATTAAACAATTGGTAATTAAATATTTAATTTGTTTTCCCTAAACAGTGTAAAATTTTGGAAAAAAAATTTCACGAACATTTATTGTCTCGCACAACGAGTCTGTGTGCAAAATGTCAGCTCGATTGGATCACGGGAAGTGGGTTAAAAAACGACCGAAAGGTTTGCACGGTCGTAAGCAAGCAAGCAAGCACGCAAGCAAGCGAACTTAATATAAAGGATTTAAAAATTATCATAAATTGTCCCACAGAATCAGAGCGTTTTTTTAAATCTGAAACTTAATCCTAATACGTGCAAGAATAATCATTTAGATGTTACAAAACACATCTTCGTGCGGGAGAAATTAAAACAAACCCTCTTCTAAAGACTGTGGTGGAGCTGGCCTTGAATAACACCGAGTTGATGTAGCAGACAGACAGACACCTGTTTAACCTCAGCACCAATCAATATCTCAGATGGCGCGCCACGTTTACATCGAATCTGTGCGCACCCTGACGAAATAACCCCGCAATTGCGTATTCAATATCTTTTTTGTTTTCTAATAGTGCACGATTCATGGTAATACCTCAGTGCATGTAAAAATGTACCAGAGGCTAATGACCGTACGGACATGAGACAATAGGGCCAATTGCCAAAGCACGTGCCTTCGAATGCATTAATAGTTCTGATGACAGTAATTTGTATGTCATAACGATGATAATTGTGTCCATAAAATCGTGACAAATTATGAAGATAATTCGTATTTTTATATACGTGATTAATTCATGATAAAAAAAAACATGTGCGGTGTGAATACACTAATTAATTACAATGCAGTATTGTGTTACTTTACATGAAATAAAATCACGTATTTTACACGTAAATTTCTTTCCAAGCACCGCTCACCTTTTGACTGCCATTACATTTCCGTGCCGCGATGCACGACATCGGACAAAACGAGTGACGTGAAGAAACGCACCCAAATCAGCGAGCACCTATTAAGGTCCGCACAGTGCAACAACAACAACAGAAAAAGGCAGCGTTGTCATCACCGTGCTCATCCGCCTTTGTCTTCCCCTCTGCTGAATTATATCCACACCGCACCAAGGGCAATTTTTTTTTAAAATCCTTTATATTAAGTTCGCGTGCTTGTGCTAGCTTGCTTGCGTGCTTGCTTGCTTAGGACCGTGCAAATCTTTCGGTAATTTTTTAACCCACTTCCCGTGATCCAATCGAGCTGACATTTTCCACACAGACTCGTTGTGCCAGACAATTATTGTTCGTGAAAAAAATTCCCAAAATTTTACACTTTTTAGGCAAAAAAAAATTATTTTACATATATTCAAATAGAACGCATTCATGGCTTTGGCTGAACGTCAGAGTGTAAGAGCCCAGAGCGTAACCCCTCCACAGGCCGTGGCAGAGTAGCGCAGTTGGTAGCGCCCTCGCTTCCCATGCCAAAGGTCGCGGAATCGATCCCCGCGTCCTCCACAGGCGAATATATTTTAAAATCCTTTATATTAAGTTCGCTTGCTTGCTTAGGACCGTGCAAATCTTTCGCTCGTTTTTTAACCCACTTCCCGTGATCCAATCGAGCTGACATTTTCCACACAGACTCGTTGTGTGTGACAATTAATTTTCGTGAAAAAAAATCCAAAATTTTACACTGTTTAGGGAAAACAAATTAAATATTTAATTACCAATTGCTTAATGGTGGCAGACAATCATCTGACGCATAGGTGGCAGCCATCTCAAGCCAGAGGACGAGATGACTCTAGCCGCCACGCATATAAAGGATTTATAGTGAAAAACTTTGTTTTTACGGGTTTACTTGTTATCCTTTATATTAAGTTCGCTTGCTTGCTTACGACCGTGCAAATCTTTCGGTCGTTTTTTAACCCACTTCCCGTGATCCAATCGAGCTGACATTTTGCACACAGACTCGTTGTGCGTGACAATTAATGTTCGTGAAAAAATTTTTCCTAAATTTTACACTTTTTAGGACAAAAATATTATATTTAATTACCAATTGCTTAATGGTGGCAGGCAATCATCTGACCCATAGGTGGCAGCCATCTCAAGCCAGAGGACGAGAGGACTCTAGCCGCCACGCATATAAAGGATTTATAGTGAAAAACTTTGTTTTTACGGGTTTACTTGTATATATATAAAACTCGCCAACTGTTCATCGTACTCCGGAATGGCCGATGCTGATGTTCGCCACGTGAGGATTCGGCAAGTGGGAGGCAACAATCCAAGTGCCAGGAGAAGCCGCCCTCTGCTGTCCCCCCTCGTGTGAGAAAAATCCAGGACGCGGGGTGTAAGATGAGAGTAAGAGGCGCAGCCCTGCAATTCCTTGCTTGCTCTCTCGCGCCACTGCTGGCGAAAGGGCCTCCAGCTAGAGAGAGCTCTAGAGGGTATTTGGTCTGCTCTTCCACGCCGGCCGGGCGTCATGGACGTACCTGCAAGCGACAACGCACTCAGTGGTTCATATTTTTAGGTTTTTTCCGGTAAAGTCACGTAGGTAAAAAATTTAAATAAAAATTAATAAAAGTAAAATAAAATAAAAATCACGACGTTTCGGAGGCAACACAAGCTTCCGTCTTGTGTTGCCTCCGAAACGTCGTGATTTTTATTTTATTTTACTTTTATTAATTTTAATTTTTTACCTACGTGACTTACCGAAAAAACCTAAGAATATGAATCCTTGCAGTCACGAAAGCTTCAAATCTACACAGTGGTTGTTATCTGGAAAACTCTGAAGCTCACCGAACCCTGGCGGGGGATGACGGTGGGGGTGAAGTGGGGTGGGGGGGATGTGGGGGAGGGGAAGGTGAAATTGGGGGGGGGGGGGGGGGGTGCCGGAGAGCTGGAATCCCATCGTGCCCTGCATGAAGGAGAACGCGACGCGCCTCTTTAAACTTCAAGGGACGGCGGTGCACTTTTATTGACGAGAGCGATCGCTCGCGTTTTCACTCGGGTGCTCTGTTAACACTTTTACTTCATTCTTTCATTTATTTACTTTCGAGGCCTCACCTGCACGTCACGCCAGACACGCGCGCGTGAGGCCCTCGCCAAATAAACACACGAATGAGCGAGCCAGGCTGCTACATCCCACAAATGAGGCTCCTCCACACTCTCACCACCAAAAAAATTGTAAAACAATCCATCACAAAATTAGTTTGTGAATTATACTGCACCAGCCCCCCCCCCCCCCCTTCACGCCCGTGTCTAATTGTTTACTTTAATGCCTCAGCAGAGTGAGAAAGCTTCCGATGTGTGATTGCATACAGCATTATTCAGGCCGTATCAACACCACTGATTTGCACACGTGGCAAAGTTGATGAAGTGCCATCCCTGAATCTGTAGACAAGGAAGTGCTCGTTTTTTTTTTTAAGCGCAGGCGAGGAAATCACAAAACTTAAACCGTAACAAATGTGTTGGCCAAGACCTGAGCCAGGCTGAACTATTTATTGAATAAACTTTTTTTTAAATCATAAAATAAATAGTTGCGTGGTGCGATGCGGTTGACCCACCCAGACTCTTCATATCAAGATCGCGTCTGGCTGCGTTTTATAGTTCAGTCAAAGGCAGGACGACCTCCACTCGACGATATTTGGCCTACTCTTCCACCACTGACCAGCCGTCTTGGAAGAGGTGTAAGCACACACTTTACCCCACCACACTCAACCTGCCACTTGACTAACCGTGGTGGTGCCGGTTAGACACTTCTGGGGTGGACAGAGGTGGCGGTAAGAAGTTGTGGGTAAAGTCACGTAGAAGGGAAATGATAAAATAATGAAAATAAAACATAATAAAATACAATTCTCACGACGTTTCGGCCACAACGCAAGCAGCCGTCCTCGGGTGAAGAACAGGTCTGTCGGAAAGACAGCGTCTGAATGAACACCACCAAGCTTGGCAGCGTATATTAAGCTGGGTTAGAGGAGGAGGGCGCCTTGACAAAGGAATTTGCATATCAACAGAGATATTTAGCATATTTATGCAAAATGCAGATATGGGATTAGTCACTACTTGTGGAATGTGTAGTGATGGGGGGGGGGTATCAAAGTCATATTATGCTTCGGCCACAACGCAAGCAGCGTTGAGAATTGTATTTTATTATGTTTTATTTTTATTATTTTATTATTTCCCTTCTACGTGACTTTACCGAAAGAACCAAGAAGATGAATCCCTGCAGTCACGAAAGCTTTCAATCGAAAAAGTTGTGGGTGTTTAAGAAAATTGCCCTCGTTCATCTCAACCTTCCGCGCCGGAGATCGAATCGAACCGGCTAACCCTGGATAGCAAGTCCCGTGCGCGCCGTTACAGCACGGCATTATACCGTGAATAAGTGGTATTTTTTTTAAGTTACCATTTACAGCCCCCTTGTCGATCCATTCCAGGGAGAAACATTATCTAGAGGACAAATATGCATGAACACATTTGTCCAGAAAACGTATCCTGCTTGCAAACAGGATGACAATATCCACGTCCTGGATATTGTTTGTGTTGAATAAATGCATTTTGGACGCAGTCAATACGTTTTCCTTTTATAAATGAGCTCGGCGTGACAGATCCTATCCCAATCGCGGTTCTAATCGGGAACACACTGTAAGGCCGCGTTAATCACCATCACAAGGCAACCGCAGGAGACTCGATAGAGAAACACTCCACCCCAGGCGCACCCACCCTCATCCCCCCCCACCCCCTTGAACCCCCTTCCCTGCCCTCCCACCGCACTTCACAGCTGATGTTAACCATGGACAGGAATTGAACTCAAGGCACCGCATTCATTATGCAGCGCACTAACCACCGTGCGACTGCTCCAACAAAACGACGCGTGTGTGTGTGCGTGTGTGTGTGTCTGTGTGTGTGTCTGTGTGTGTGTGTCTGTGTGTGAGTGCGACTGTGTGTGTGTGTGGGTCTGTGTGTGCTGAGCGGTGGTGTAGCGGTTAGCGCTACGCTGCGCTACGAACCCGGCGACCCGAGTTCGATTTCCGCTCACGGCCAACGCCAGTGACGACTATTTGAACCGAGGTCGACTCAGCCTCAAATGAGTACCCGGTGCGATCTGTAAACATCGCCACTAGGGAGACAAAGGCGGCCGGCCCTTATCGGTGCTCGCTAACAGAACTTGCCCCTACAGTCTGTTAGAATGAAGTCTGTTAAGGCTATACGGGGGATCTTTGTGTTGTGTGTGCGTGTTGTGGGTGTGTGCGGGTGTGTGCGGGTGTGTGCGTGTGTGTTGTGTGCGTGTGTGTGTGCGTGTTGTGTGCGTGTGTGTGCGCGTGTTGTGTGTGTGCGGGTGTCTGCGTGTTGTGTGCGTGTGTGTTGTGTGCGTGTGTGTGTGTTGTGTGCGTATTGTGTGCGTGTGCGTGTTGTATGTGTGTGCGTGTTGTGTGTGTTGTGTGCGTGTTGTGTGTGTATGTTGTGTGTGTGTGCGGGTGTGTGCAAAAGTGTGTTGTGTGCGTGTGTGTGTGTTGTGTGCGTGTTGTGTGCGTGTGTGCGTGTTGTGTGTGTGCGGGTGTCTGCGTGTTGTGTGCGCGCGTGCCTCTTCTGTGAGTGCGCATCGAGTTTTCAATTTAGAGTTTCACATTCCCTCTGAGATTTTTCCAGGTGGAATTACGACCCAGAAGCAAAAAAAAGTCATCTCCGTTATAATGAAGATGCAGCTGTGGGTAGCCCCACCCACTCCCCTCCCTCGTTCATTTTAAGAATTGTTCCCATCCAGGGTTATACAATTCGATGTTAAGCAATTATTGCAGCTCATTAGCAGCGCCTCGAGTGGCTGCAAGCAATGATGTGAACCGATTGCCCGGTAAACGTGCAACGATGGGTAAACGGTCGTTGTCACAACGTTTAAACAACGTTGGCATAACGTTCATTGTTTACTGGGCACGTACAACATGTACGAAAAAAACCAACCCTGTTGAACATGTGATGTAAGAATATATATGAATTGATGAATTGATGCGTAGGCAAAACATTTCTTCGCATGCATCGGCAGGCCCAGCATCCTTGTAAATTTGATGAGAGCCATTTACAGGACAAGCATCTGTTGATTGCTTAACGCAAGAAAAAAATATATATAGACGGTGCTTGACCCCAAAAAGGTCAGAGGTTGTTTCCTGCCACAGATAGAAGGCTTGCATTCAGTTCGTGCTATGAAGTGAATGCGTTGTTGGTTTTTCATTGTTTTCTTCCTCCGCTGATTAGCTCTGGCGTTCGGGTTCTGTGCACGAGTGTTAGAATGTTGATAGCGCATTTTGTGACAGTGGCGTCGCTGTGACGAATTGTAAGACTTCCTGTAGACCCTGGCAGGGGCCGAAGTGATTGTGCCTGGTGGATTTTGTTCGAAAGGGCAAACACCGTGCTGCACCCACGCTGATTTTGCCGATTCCTCGTTAAACCGCAGCTGACGGGATATTCCAAGCCCCGCGGACGTCAATTTAACCAGCTAAAGGCAACGCGTCCAATTTTAATCAACTTGACCCAGAGTGGAACCGAGTCATCTTACGTCGTGAGTCAGCCATACAGTATTTGTGTCCGCTTCACGATGATTCCACGCATTTTTGTACCTTTCATGTCCGAAATTCTAATCACCAAAACGATTTTGAGACCATGGGCGGGTCTTACCCTCATTAAAATAATGGTAATTAAATGAAACGAAAAGCTTGTCAGGAAATATGATTTTTTTTGTTCCTATCAAATGACTGGCGTCCGGTTCATGATGAGCGGTAGCCCCCTAACCGCACCCCCCCCCCCCCCCCAGAGATTTGTCATGGACCCGAGCTTTGTTGATTATGAGTCAGAGGCAAGAGTGCCCCAGGTTTGTGTGTTTGTGTGGCGAATGCACCCGCCTCTTGGGCTCACTCTCTCCTTCTCTTGCTCTCTCTGTCTTGCTCGCTTTTGGGGTCCATTTTCAGGAGACTGGAGGTGCCCTCTTTTGTTTAACAAAAGCTGTTTCATATATGGGGGTGCCTTACCTGGCAAATAAGCGCCGCGACTTTGCAAACTTGATATTCTTAGGTTTTATCGGTAAAGTCACGTAGGTAAAAAATAAAAATTAATAAAAGTAAAATAAAAATAAAATAAAAATCACGACCTTTCGGAGGCAACACAAACTTCCGTCTTCAGGTGGAACCGTCACAGCATGAATGCTGTATCAAGTAAGAAAAATTATCAAGAAAACCGTCCTTGTATATATACTGGTTGAGGGTGGGAATTTATCTTACTTGATACAGCAATCGTGATGTGACGGTTCCACCTGAAGACGGAAGCTTGTGTTGCCTCCGAAACGTCGTGATTTTTATTTTATTTTTTATTTTACTTTTATAAATTAAATTTTTTTACCTACGTGACTTTACCGAAAAAAACCCAAGAATATGAATCCTTGCAGTCACGAAAGCTTCAAGTCTAAAATTTGCAAACTCCGTCTGTGCCCAAGCAAAGACGGATAGTTTACAAGACCAGGAAACACTGACGGCTGCTGTTCTGCGTCGGCGGCAATGTCGAGGGGCCTGCTCAAGGCACGGCTCCAGCTGAAATCACGCGCACCACTCCAATGCCGGGGACGCGCACGTGTTTTTTTTAACGGGGGGGGGGGGGTCAAGCCCAGTGCCGAATGAAGCTAGTGCGGGGCCTGTAGCATATGTTATAAAGAGACCCTAATTGTTTTAAAAAGCACAAATATTAAAACAGAATTTTTTTACTTGCGTAGTGAAGTAATTGTATTTTTTTCATTTGCTATTTAGCCAGTTAATACGACAAATCGCTAGCCTTAAACTACCCAGTCGTTCATAAACGTTGAAGGCAGTGTAGTACTATAGTAATAGAGCAAGTGCAGAATCACTGAACCTGAATTGATAGCTTGAAAGCATTTAGCGTGGGGCCCTTTAAAGTGCGGGGCCCGTAGCTACTACACATGTAGCTACTACACATGTAGCTACTACACATGTAGCTACTACACATGTAGCTACTACACATGTAGCTACTACACATGTAGCTACTACACATGTAGCTACTACACATGTAGCTACTACACATGTAGCTACTACACATGTAGCTACTACACATGTAGCTACTACACATGTAGCTACTACACATGTAGCTACTACACATGTAGCTACTACACATGTAGCTACTACACATGTAGCTACTACACATGTAGCTACTACACATGTAGCTACTACACATGTAGCTACTACACATGTAGCTACTACACATGTAGCTACTACACATGTAGCTACTACACATGTAGCTACTACACATGTAGCTACTACACATGTAGCTACTACACATGTAGCTACTACACATGTAGCTACTTTTGCCAGTAGGATAATCCGGCACTGGTAAAGCCCTCCGCACCGGTACGAACGACGTTATTAATTTCCTTATTAACGAGATTATTTGTCGCACGTGCGGAACAACGTCATGCTTGTGTTGAGCGTGCCACGTGCAGTGCACGTGACGCGGGTAGTGTTTGTGACGAGCACACGTGACGCTGTACTCGGTGTGATTTGTATCGAAATCGACTGCAGTGCTTTTGCTGCTGGCAGCAATAAAAGTGGTTTAAAACTCAAACCTTTCTTGCTCTCTGTCTTGCACTCTCTCTCTCTTGCTCGCTCGCTCTCTGTTGCTCGTAACGAACGCGTGCTCGAAGCGAGCCGGTGCAATCGTACGGGAACAATCACACGCTCCTAGCGCGCGCTATTCCTGGCCACTTCTCAAGCTCTGCTTGACTCTGTGATAGGAACGTGCAGGTGGTTCGCGTGAGGTTTTTTTTTTGTTTTGGCAACGTGGGATTGGGTGAGTTTGGAGGATTTCTGGGCTTGTTTAGTTAGCATCGCCCCTCCGAGGCACTTGCAGCCTGGAGACAGCCACGGTTATTTTCTTAAGTACAAGGTTTGATATTTTATCTAGATATTTTTCACTCAAGTCACATAACGAACAAAAAGTAGAGAGGCATTTTATTTCAGGCGATGGCCCAAGGGATGACAAACCACAGAACATGAAGTACTTTACTTAAGAAATATGTTCCCAACATTTCAACTGCGCCGTTCAAACTGCCGTCAAACTATCATTCTTTGAAAATTGATTGCTACCTTCATGGATATCCTCCATGTATCTGTCGAAATGGTGCTCTGCAGTTTTAAGAAGCCCTGTAGCCGGAGCTCCTGGAGAATAGCCAACACATGCGAGGGAGCAACACTCGATCCCATACAAATGGGACAGGTGTAAGTCCACACCTGCTGCACCGTCTTCCCGCTGGCGAGTCAGGGGTACGGGCACGCCCACGGGAAGGAAGTTTTTCGGTGGCATTTGTGCGACCAGCAGTTACGCGATGATGGCGCAATTCTGTAGCGACGCAACATTGAAAATCCATCGCAAGGGCACTGAAACTAAAGAGTGGAACTTCATGTCGGCCTCAATTTCCCCGTGCATCAATAGCCTCGCTGCAATGTATTTTGCTTGAAACCGCAAAGGACTCCTCTAGGGCAATTGTGCTTCTGTAAATATTATACGTACACTGCGTTGTTATCGCCTCTTAGTCCATTTAATTGCTGGATGAAGGATTTCCCCATGCCCCGTCGAGCATGGGAGACGTTTGGTCGTACTTCAACGCTCTGATCAGTGTTGTGCGTGTTTGTGAATAGGGGGAGGAGGAGCCCTTGCTAACCGATTCAAATGTCACTCGCCACCGATGCTATCCGTGATCAGGAAACCGAACGTAGTGGCAGCCCAGGTGGCTAATCACCACGACCACCACCCCCACCACCCCCACCTCGCCTAGTACCGTACATTGCTGCTATTATGGAAATGCCACCTGCGGACACTGAGGTCCTGTCCTCAGCTGTCTCGGTGCGCGCTGCTTTGCCCGTTTTATCTGACACATGCCGGGCGCGCCTGCGTAATGCACGGCGCGCGTGCCCGTGCGTGTCAAACAGAGAGGGAGAGAGAGGTGTGTGGCAAGCAGGCACACTGGCCTCACGGCCTCTGTCACTGTGGGTTTGTCTCCGTCGGGATGCGGTGTCGGGCAGTTCTTCTTCTTTCGTATGGCATAGCGGGGGGCGGGGGGAGGGAGCACCAGTGTGTACAGATGATTTAATAGTTGAATGTTAGTATCCAATGCAGCTGCGGTAGACTGCTGTGCGTGGTTGCAGCGATATCGGCCGGGTGGTTGCGCGCGCGGTTGGCGGACTGGTCGTTGATGTTGTCGGGCACTGGCGCACAAGCCACGGACGAGACGCATCTCAGCCGCTCTGCTGTACATTGACGCCGCCTTAGAGCGGAACGTGGTGGGTGGGTGGGTGGGTAGCTGCAGTGCCGGATGAAACTAGTGCGGGGCCTGTAGCATATGTTGTTATAAAGGGGCCCTACATTTTTTTTTACACATATATTAAAACACGTAAATTTTTTACTTGCATAGGGAAGTAATCGTATTTTTTCATTTGCTATACAGCCAGATAATACGACAAATCGCTCACCTTAAACACCCAGTTGTTCGTGAAATTTAAGGCAGTATAGTACTATTGTAATAGAGCAAGTGCAGAATCACTGAACCGGAATTGATAGCTTGAAAACATTTAGCGCGGGGCCCTTGAAAGTGCGTGGCCCGTAGCTACATATGTAGCTACTTGTGCTACGAGGATAATCCGGCACTGACAGCAGTAAAGCAAAACAAATATATATACAGCAGTGCGATCCGGCGAAAAATTACCCCGTATTCTTGTACATGGAAATTTAGTTTTCGGGTCCATTCGGCGTACAGCCGTTTCAATACGGGCAAGGAAAACACATCTATTTGCTTGTGTTGTAGGATGAAAGTTGAGATTCATAAGGGCACGGGGTGACCAATAAGGTCTGAATTGGACTGTAATAAGGTAGGGCGCTGATAAGGGGTTGACAGGTATGGGACTGTGGCTCAAGAAACACCGTGGCAGGGGCTGGTACGCACGTTATCTCGAGGGGGGGGGGGCTAAAACAACGGACACCATTTGGAAACAGGGTTCGCAACGTGATCCACTTTTTTCTCTTCATATAAAAAAAAATAGTGCCGGCTCAAAATGTATTCGCTCGAGGGATTACTTTCATGCAGGTGGCACCGCACTGTCGCCGTACACGTTCACTGTGTACCCTTGTTAAAGATAAAGGATCGTCACGCGCGGGTTGGAACCGTATTCAGCGGGATTGTAGGGGCCGCCCATTTAAAGACGTCACGCGATTTTGGACGATTTTTGACTCCCCCCCCCCCTAGTCACACGGCGTCACAAAAAGGCTCATTGAGCTGTACAGCGATTTTTTCAGAAGCGACCTGGCCACAAATGATCGCTCAACAAAGTGACTTATCATCATCACGTGGATATTTACAGCAGCCAACAATACTCTAAACGCGGGATGTTGATTTTTCTTAACGTGGAAGGAGAAACTAGAAGACACTGAGAAAATTCCACGCGACCACGAGGGTGAGAGAGACGCACAAACTCCAAATATACAGCAGGCGTTCAGGGTCAGGATCGAGTCCACGACCTCCTGCATACCAGGCGAGGTAGTTAACATCTCGCCACAGAACTGAGCAATCTCGTTGGTGCTTGCTCTGGATTTCCTTCCCGATTGTCCTCGGGTTCCTGCACATCTATGCGTACATTGGGCCCACCTTACACATTCTACAACGTTTAGAGATATTTGTACGAATGACGCTGTATTTAAAAAACATAAAAAAATATATAAATGTATTATGGTCATATTCACCACTGGGCCAGTTTGAACAAAATCAGCCATTTGAAATGAGTCCCAATTACCCTTGTAGGAAATTAGCAAAATGCTCACTTGTCTCTGAAAGCGGATGCTAAAAATCCCATGGCAAATTCTCAAGAATGGAACATTGTGTTCTAACGCTTCATTCATTCTTTAAAAAAAAGTGCATTACGAGAGTAATGAGAGACATAACTGTCCCATACCCTAACGACGGAATTGCAATTCTCCCCTTAAAAAAGAAGAAGAAGATAATGATTCTCAAAAGGGGCTCTCTCGTTTGCCGTTGTTAAAGCACACCGACTGATACGTTCACAAAGGCAGACGGTGAGAGCCATAATGCAGAACGCACGAGCGGCAGTTACGGGGGTCTGTCTCAACATTTACGCGTAATGACGGATGATCTTGCGAACATTGCCCGAGTAAATGAGCATCGCATTTTAGAACGTCGTCAACCCTTTTTGCATTTGAAATACGTGTGAAAGAGTCGTCTTCAATGTGGTGACAAAAGTGTTTTTTTGCAACACAAAAACGACACAAACAACACAACGGCTCGTTGACTCGCACGCACGCGCGTCACGGAGCGGTGTGCGTGTTTGCATTGTGCTGTAAACGTGTGTGTGTGTATTCCTTCGCCAGGCGGGATTTAATATCCGCGCATGATTGATCGTGCGCTCGATGGAGGAGTGCTTCGTCGTAACTTGACAGCGATAACCATTCAACACCGAGTCGCGCTCCCCGATTACGCGCACGGGTTATGGAATCGGGATATAAAAAAAATAGCAGCAACGTGCGAAAATGAAGTGAAAACCCCAAGAATGACTGGAATATGAAAACCTGGCTTCTGGACGTCCGTAGAAAATGCGGAGATTTTGATGAAGCTAGGCGAAACGTCGTACACAGATTGTAAATGTTGAGGCTTGGCTCTCCAACACACCGGTGTTGCTGTACTATTAACGAATTGGCCACGTTCTGTTAAAGTGACAAACCTTTACTGATTGGCTGTGTCGGGTGGTAGCTTGTTTAACGACACATTTGTATATTTACGCGATCTAAGCCAAAAACAGCTGTATTATGGATGATAAAAAATATATATATCCCTGTCACAAGTCCGACGGCAACATTGCCGCTGACCGCAGTGATCAATTACGTTCAGCCACGGCACCATTCATCAGTGGAACGTCCACATCACCCTTCACGACTTCATTCACGCCCATTAAACCCGAGACAGCTGGCATGCGTGAACAAATTAATTCTATAAACATCTTTATAATGGGGCAACATCATCAACCACCCACCCACCCCCCACCACCCGAAGTTTGCTTAAAGGCAGCGTCGACTCTAAATGAGGAATTTAGACACTCGGAGAGCTGAACACACACACACACACACCAAAAAAAAGAGGCAACTCTTCGCCAGTGGGGATTGTTGGCCGGCAGAATCAGGGTTGTGAAGAGGAGGATGTCATTACCGGGCACCGCATAGCTCCTGAGGCCTGAACGAAAATCCCTCTGCGCAAGGGGTTCTGGGTGGGGTGGGTCCAATACCTTTGCCCGCTCGGCTCAAAAAAGATGTGGTCAACTTTTGAGATGAAGTCAACCCGTCAAGTCGCATCCGGAATTTGAGACTTTTCTTATCGCGCAAGGCCATCACCAAGGCGCTACGTTTCGCGGATGAGTCGCGTGTTACTGCGTACGGTGCGAAAGAAGTTCAACATCCAGTACACACCTGAGAGGCTTACAGTGATGACATCACCATCACTCTATTTAGGAGCGCGGTGGGCGCGCTCTCGCCCCCCCCCCTCCTCTCCACCCCCATCCTCCCTCTCGTCCCCCCCTCCACCCCCCTCTCGTCCCCCCTCCATCCCCAGACCACCCCCTCTCGTTCCCCCCCTCTCCACCCCCCGTCCATCCCCCCCATCCCCACCCCCACTCCATCCCACCCTGTCACCCCCCCCCCTCTCCATCCCCACCGCCCCTGATACCCCCCCCCGCTCCATGCAACCCCCCCTCTTGTCCCCCCCCTTCTCCTCCCCCCGTTCATCCCCCCCCCGCCTCCTCATGCAGATGCCGTTACGTCACCAGCCTCGTCGTCCATCTGGCAGCATCGCGTGTCGCAACGTGTTCTGCCCTCGCCCGATTTACAGGGCGAAATGTTAACTACCTCGCCTGGTATTCAGGAGGTTCGTGGGTTCGATCCCGACTCTGACGCCTGCTGTATGTTTGGAGTTTGCGCGTCTCTCTCTCTCTCTGTGTCCGTGGTGAGATGTTAACTACCTCGCCTGGTATGCAGGAGGTTCGTGGGTTCGATCCCGACCCTGACACCTGCTGTATGTTTGGAGTTTGCGTGTCTCTCTCTGTGTCCGTGGTGAGATGTTAACTACCTCGCCTTGTATGCAGGAGGTTCGTGGGCTCGATCCCGACCCTGACACCTGCTGTATGTTTGGAGTTTGCGGTGTTTCTCTCTCTCTCCCCGTGGTAGCGTGGATTTTTCTCCGGGTCCTCGAGTATTTTTTTACCCTCCGCATTTAGAGTCATCATCACGCGTTGAAGAGTAATTAGCTGCCATACATATTATTTCATTTTCTACCTACGTGACTTTACCGAAAGAACCAAAGAGTATGGATCCCTGCAGTCACAAAAACTTCAAATATAGATCGATAAGCCACTTTGTTTCGGTATCATTTGTGGCCAGGTCGCTTCTGAAAAAGAGCTGTACAGCACAGTGGGCCTTACCTGGTAAATAAAATAAAAAGTTTATCTTCTTGGTTTTTTCGGTAAAGTCACGTAGAATGGAAATAATAAAATGATAAAAATAAAACATAATAAAATAATTCTCAGACTCTGTCTTATCGACAGACCTGTTCTTCACCTGAGGACGGCTGCTTGCGTTGTGGCCGAAACGTCGTGAGAATTATTTTATTATGTTTTATTTTTATTATTTTATTATTTCCATTCTACGTGACTTTACCGAAAGAACCAAGAAGATGAATCCCTGCAGTCACGAAAGCTTTAAATCGATATAAAAAGTTTAGTTTAGTACTTACCTTAATGTCAATTTAACGTTTCTACGAATTGGACTCTACGGATAAAAAGCGCCGTACAAATGTAAACTATTATTATTTATTATTAGTTTATATTGGAAACCAATTGTAATTTATTTGTATTCATGAATCCCCCCCCCGTCCCTTCGCACGTGAAGAGCTCACAAGTGACGTCATCACATCTGCCCCTCTATTCAAGGAACGAAACAGGAGGATTTCTCCACAAATCTGGCTGTCCGCCTGATGAAGCTAGTTGTAATTACTGACGAAACGTCGTACTCAGGTTATGAATTTTGGAGATTTGCTCTCCAACACACCGGTGTGCTGTACTAGTAACGAATTGCAATGTTCTGTTTACGTGACAAACTTTACTGATTGGCTGTGTCGGGTGGTGGCAGGTTTAACGACACATTTATATTTACGTGGTCTAACCCCCCCCCCCCAAAAAAAAACCTGTATTGTGTATTAATTAGTACACTGGAAATTCGCTTCTTGAGCCGTCCGATCGCTGTGCTCCTTTTGTGGCCTCCTGGACATTTGTGAGAAAGAACTTTATAGCTCATCGGATTCCTCCAGCGTGAATAAAAATTATCATTCTGGTGTCGGTGCAATTCCGTGCATCGCTGAGCACGCTTCGTTGTGTTTTCTTACCTTTGTTGGATTTCCCACGTTGTCATTGTCCACGGTGTTATCTGATGTATATTGCAAAGGCTTTCTCAGTTCCTTCGTGGCTCAAAGCATATAATCTATTTGTTTTTTTAAAGCTGAACACAAATCGATAAATTTAACCCAAATGCCCACTCAGCACTTTCAATTCACCACCCAGTTGCCACCTCGGGCATAATAAAAGCAATGATATCACCGCAATTGAATCAAGGGGTGCTAGAATTGTTCAATACAACAAGAGTAAGTTAAAAATACCAGCTCAGTGTTTGAATTACACTGGTCAACACACTTTTTTCTGGCATAAGGTATTCCAACGGTTTTAAGGTAATTGTGGGGTGCTGATTCCAAATCTGGCATCAGTTTTTGTCAAATATTGCATTTTCAATAAAAACTGCAGAAGAAAAATATTAAATAAATGTGGATATCTACATAAAATGATATTATAAACACACTATCCTAAAAATACAGCACCATATTTTAACACTAAAGCAGTCACTGACTCGCAACAACTTGCAATCATAAGTGACCAAGTTAATTTCGGGTAAAATCAATGAAAATGGGGTATGCCGATAGCATAAAAATTAGATGTGATAGAGCAAATCTGAGCAAATTAGATTTGGAACAGCACCCTGAAATTAGTCTAAAACAGCTCAAAAGTCCAGGCCAGAATTTTTTTTTTGTTGACCAGTGTTATCATCATTATTATTGTTTCTATGTAGGGGGAGTCTTAGCCTGGATGTGAAATCACTTAACCCTACACATTCCGTACATGTCGGCTCGACTGCATTCCTTCTGGCCCAAGCAGCGCACTTGATTAAGGACTGAGATTTTTTTTTTGAGGGTTAAGAATGTTTTTGCTCTGTGTTCCATTCCTCGCAAGAGAGTAATAAACGTAGAATTTACTCATGAAGATTGCCAATTTTTACAAAGAGCTATCGTTTTATATTTTTAAACGTGGCGTCACAGAAACCCCTCTGCGTTTTTTTATTTATTGTGTCTCTACCCTTAGAACAGTACCTGACCAATGTAATGTAGAAAAATTACATTTAGCTCTATAGTGCTTTGTCTGGCAATGATGTCCGACGTTTCACACTACATGCTGGGAGTTTCTTCGGTCGATTCATGTGCCTTAAGAAGCTCCCTGCACGAAACGTCGGACGTTATGCGGTACAACTGGGGTTAGCCACCTATAAGATATATAAAGTGATATAACATTTCACAGAGGGATATTTCACAACACCGGAATTGCACTGTCAATATTTGTATGTACGTTGAACTTCTTTCACACCGGACGTAGACAACCGTGATAATCGGAGGTGCGGGATTGCAACGCATTGCCTTGAGTGGTGTACTATTATTATTATTATGACGCCACCGACACACACCGGGGCTTCTATTGCCTAGGACAGCTGCCTCAACAAGAGGTCAATGCTAGGAACACCAGGACAGGTGGCAACCCGAGGTGCACCCTCCACACGTACGGGAAGAGCTATGCAGCCACAACCGCGGTGGGGGAGGTGGGGGTAGAAACAACCTCCTGCGCATCAGGATAACCAACAATTCGTACCAGCGTTACTTTCACGCAGCGATTGGCGGCATAGAACATCAAACCCACGACGTTGCGAGGTCCACGTGTCAGCATTGGCTGGCCCTCACGCTTTGACTGCACAGTAATTTCCACGTGATGATGATGAGCCACTTTGTTGAGCTATCATTTGTGGCCAAGTCGCTTCTGGAAAATAAGTGAATCCCTCAGTTGTCTTTACCTGGTAAGATGTAAAAGAAGTTTAGGTTTATTTCTAGACTAGTATTTTCTACCCGGCTTCGCCCGAGACTTGTATTCTTGTCTTGGAGGGTGGGGAGGGGATGCGTGACGTCAGTAGGCACACTGCGTGACGCTGCCGCATGCGGGTGACATCACAGATGTGACGTCATCGCTCACCTGCCATGCAAAATATTACATCCATTATTGCGCCCCCCCCCCCCCCCAATACGAAAGTTTATTTTTATACTTTTTGCATTGTGCACAGTCTGGAAGCTACCCACATGCCAAATTTCAAGTTTGTTGCATGTCGGGAGGAAGTATGCTAAACATTTCGAACAGACACACATATTCACAAATTCCTTTTTATATATTTGTGTTTTGAAAAAGTTATTTGTTTACCTTTCCCATGTGTTGCACTCCTTCTCGTGCTGTTGTATTGTTTGTTGTTGGAACGTTCTGGCCCGCCCCCCTACTGGACATCTGTGATAAAAAAGAGCTTCATAGCTCATCGGATTCCTCCAGTATAAAATAAAGATTCCGATAGTGCGTAAACCCTCGCGTCTCCCAGCTTCAGACACCCCAGGCCACCTCCAATTCCGCCGGTGTTCGTCAGAGGATTTTTCAGAAATTCCGTGCAGTGCACGCCCAATAAAGGTTCTGAGTCCACCCAAGAACAGATGTTGCTGTTGAGTCAACAGTCGATTGCGTGGATCTAACAGGGATAACAAATTGAATTCAAACGCATACACCGGGAGAGACCGGAGATTGTATTACCCAGGACTTCCACGTCATCACTCCGTGGTTGGAGGTTAACCTCAGGCCATCAACTCTCCAAGGTCAATATATTTACGTACGATAAACTTCTTTTGCTACCGTACGTAGCCAACCGTGCTAATCGTAGGTGCGGTGGTGTATGGATAATAAACTAAGCACAAAAATGAGTACCACTGAAACAAACAGTGGTTCTTCAATGGGTATCCTCGACCCGACCATAGGAATGTGGAATCTTCACCGCTAGCTCAATGCTTATTTGAGCCAGAGATGACTTAGCCTTTTGACTTTTTATATCCTGTACTGCATTGTCAAGATCAGCACCAATGTATAATCACGTCTTTTTGCCGTTTACAGCATTAACCATCACATTCACCATCACAACTCCACGTGCAGACGTAGCTCGAGGGACGGAATGCACAGATATTGCGATTAAAGTCAATAAATAGGCTGCTCGTTAAAAAAATAAAAACCCAGAAAAGTTGTCTCGAACAATTTTTGTACGTTTTTTTTTTGAAGCAAGGAATTCATTTCCACTTCAAAGCGAGAAGGGTTAGAATGAAACACGAATCTGTGCCGTCGAGAAGGAAACCAAGTGTCATCCTTCCCACCGTGCTACTTTTGGCGAGAGAGAGAAAGAGATGGGGGAAGGGAGGCTGGGAGGAGACGGTGTTCTCCACAGCGGAGGTGAGTTGGAACAACATCTGTCCGTCCATTCCGTACCCAAACTCCAATTGAATGTCATGCCCCCTTCCAACACAAACTCCAGCCAGAATCAAAACACGGCCTCAGGATCACAGCGCGGGGGGGGGTGGGGGGGGGGCGTGAGGGGTGATCGACATTGGGGGGGGGGTGGTACAGGAGAAGAGGAGAACTTCCCACAGCTGCCCCCTTCGAATGTTTTATAGTCGTAAAACATAAAAAATAAAGTTCCTACGATTTTGAACACCGGTACTGGTTGCTCTTCAAAGTTGTCTGGCTCTGCGGACACCCCGAAAGGCAAAGATCCCCCAAGTTATAGCCTTCACAGACTATTGGGGCAAGTGCTGTTGGCGAGCACCACTGAAGCTCGGCACGGTACGCGAGGGGGTGGGTGGCCAACACCACTGCCCACTGGCGATGTTTTTTGCCCACCGCACCAGGTACTCATTTGAGTCCGAGTCGACCTAGGGGAGGGCCCAGGACCGGTTCAGATAATCGTCACCGGTGTTGGCCGTGAGCGGAAAGCGAACTCGGCGCTCGAACCGTTACACCGCCACTCCACACACACACACAGCCTTTACCTTGTACACACGGGCGGTGAGATCTATGGCGGAATCTATCGTAGACAAAATCAGATCGCATCGTTACTCATTTTGTTCAGCATCGAACATCGGACTGAAAGGTTTTTGTTTAACTGGCCCGGAAGTTTGTGAGGTTTAAAATCCTGGTTAAGCCGGGGTGGAGGATGACTCAGCCCATCATCCTTGCGCGGTCGCTAAAACGGGTACCACTTCGTGGGGAAGTCAACAGTGGTCGTTCTATGGACAGACTCGCTCCCGTCATAGGAATGTGGAATTCACATCACTGGTTCAGGGCTGTAAACGGCAGATGAGCACTACGTCAATGTCATTTTGAGTGGGTAATAACTTTTTTGTTGTTGAAAACACTACGTAACACAATTTTTGTTCCTCGGTAGTAAGTGTTATTTCCTAATTGCTTATGCCTAAAAAGTAAAGAAAATGGATATTATTCCCCACAAACTTAGTTTTTGTGGCCAGGACCGAGATATTTTTAAATTTACCCATTCTCGATGAGAAAACGTGCGAATTTTTGTCTTTTCGTTCACATAAAGTCAGAAAAAAACATATTAATAAAAATTTACATGTATTTATACTAAAGTAATAAAAAAATTACTACTAAAGATTTTGAAGTAATTAGTTGATCACTTTCACGAAGCAGCCCCCAAATGTAGTCTCCCATCATGTTCTCGTTATACTGTCCTTGGTTGCGGCGTTCAAAGTTCAGTATATCCTGGTGGAAGCGCTCGCCTTGCTCCTCCGAATACGCTCCCATGTTCTCCTTGAATTTATCAAGATGAGCATCAAGGATATGGACTTTGAGGGACATCCTACAGCCCATTGTGCCGTAGTTCTTTACCAGAGTCTCAACCAGCTCCACGTAGTTTTCGACCTTGTGATTGCCCAGGAAGCCATGAACCACTGCGACAAAGCTGTTCCAAGCCACTTTCTCCTTACCAGTGAGCTCCTTGGGGAATTCATTACACTCCAGGATCTTATTTAGCTATGGTCCGACGAAGACATCGGCTTTGACCTTTGCCTCAGACAGCTTAGGGAAGAAGTCTTGCAGGTACTTAAAGGCTGCCGACTCCTTATCTCCAGCTCTGACAAATTGTTTCATAAGGCCCAATTTGATGTGCAGTGTTGGCATCAGCACCTTCCGGGGGTCCACCAGTGGCTCCCACTTGACGTTGTTCCTCCCCACAGAGAACTCGGTCCGGTGTGGCCAGTCCCGTCCTGTGGTAGTGCGCCTTAGTGTCTAAATCTTTTGTCGTAATTTTTTAATTACTTTAGTATAAATACATGTTAATTTAGATTCATATTTTTTTTCTGACTTTATGTGGACGAAAAGGCACAAATTCGTCCGTTTCCTCATTGAAAATAGGTCAATTTAAAAAAAGAAGATCACTGTCCTGGTCACAAAAGCAAAGTTTGTGGGGAATAATAGCCATTTTCTTTACTTTTGAGGCGTAAGCAATTAGGAAATAACACTTACTACCCAGAAACAAAAAAAATGCGTTACTCAGTGAAATCAACGTTTGCCGAACGTCGATTGTCATCCGGCTCCAAATCACCACCCTTCCGCTTCAAACAAGGTCAGGCTATAGGCCTGGTCAGCATGATGATGCAGAAAGTCCACACAGCTGTACACCACAACCGCGAACAAAAACCACTTTAGGATATATACAGCTCCGCTTTGAAAGACAAAAAGGTGAAGGCGCATCACTGCAACTGCTCGGTCGCGGCACTGCTGGCGGAAGGGGACTCGGTTAGAGGCAGTTCTGAGATCGTACCCCTTCTACAGGTTGTGTTTGGCCTACTCTTCCACGCTGGCTAGATGTCTCGGTTTGAGACTGGACAGCCAAAAACACTCTACTCACTCCAGTAAACCCGATTGCTAGAGAAATCAAAAGCTTAAAACAAAAATTCAACAAAGCCACAATAAATAAATAAATCCACCGTACATTTACGTAATTCTATACACGTGGAAAAGTATGTATCCCTGCAAAAAAATGGATACAAAAAATATTTTTTTCCACACACCAATCGTAGCATGTTGTGCCGCTGAGCGGAACACCGCTCACGTGTACAAACATTGCTCAAAGTAAAATTGGTTTACGCGTGCACATCACCGCCTTGTGGTGGATCGGCCCCGATAATCTGCGTGGAGCCAGGCACTTTGGTTGTCTGGGAGACAGAGGGGGTGTGCGGTGGTGCTGGTGGTGGTGGTAGGGGGAGATGATGGGGAGAGGTAGTGTAGTGGTTAATGCGCTGCGCTATAAACCCGGTGAGCCGTGTTCGATTCCCGCTCACGGCCGACACCCAGTAATGATTATTTGAACCGGTCCCGGGCCTCCCCCTAGGTCGACTCAGCCTCAAATGAGTACCTGGTGCGGCGTGTAAACATCTCCACTAGGGAGACAAAGGCGGTCGGGCGTGGTGCTGGCCACCCACCCCCTCGTGTACCGTTCCGGCCTTCATTAGGTGCTACTCGCTAACAGCACTTGCCCCAACAGTCTGTTAAGGCTGTACGGGGGATCTTTGTCTTTGGTGGAGGGGGGGGGGGGATGGGGAGGGGGAGGGCTGTTCGCTGGAGGGGAATGATGGGTGGCGCTGCGGAGGGGCTGATTGGGAGTCAGTCAATGAGCTCGCTGCATTGGCACCTGCTGTAGCAGAGGTTAGGCGGCAGATGGCTTGTAACCCGGCTCTCAGCGGGATGCGTGGAACTTCTTCTCGTGCCGTTGGATTTTGGCTGCGTTTGCAACGAGAGTAAGGTAAGGAAGGGGGGAATGACACGGCTGTTGGGGTGCTGTTGCTGTTTTTGTTGTTGTTGTTGTTGCTGCTGCTGATGTTGCTCTTCTGGCAAAATAAATGGCAGTATTGCGTGTTGAGATGTAGAATTTCGCTTCTCAGAAATTCGTGGAGGATTAAGAAAAAATACGGCACGAAGCAAATTTAATTCGCGTTTTTTATTCGTAGAGTTCTGAAACAAATGTTTGCGAAACGTGAAATAGCTTGGTATAAATTGATGAAATCGTGAATCTAGTTTAAGAAAAACTTTCGACGAACATAAACACATTTCGAGTGAAGCTAAAAGGTCTGAATGCCATCCTCGGCATCAACATACTCAGCTACAACGAGCCAAGAAGATATGACTTACGATTACTAAAGCAATGACCGTATTTGCAAAAAAAACCGCTATTATAATTACGGTATTATACTTTCATAGTCAAAATAACTTTGCCCTTTTAAGGATACGTCGGTAAAAATTTTTTTTATTTTAGATGCACAATGATAAAATAATGTTCTTTTTTTTAAACGGTCTTCTATGAAACCACTCTCTCAGTTTGTGTCCCCGTGGTCATGGGTAAAAGCATTCCAATGCGCTCATCCAGTGATTTAACAATGACGCGGATCGCGAGAATGCATCTAGAATGTTCACACGAAGTGCAAACCTCAACACGAGGGTCATACAAGAGAGAGAGAGACCAACCCCCGCCCTATTATAGATGACGTCTCAGGCAAGGGCCCTTTCTCATGGTACATTGATTGAGAGGGCAGGGAGATGGGGTGGATACGAGTTGGAGATTGCACCTTACGTTCAGGTGACGTCTCAGGCAAGGGCCCTTTCTCATGGTACATTGATTGAGAGGGCAGAGAGATGGAGTGGATACGAGTTTTCACTCGGGGTGGGTGGGTGCGTGATACGAATTCAATCAATTCATGATGACCGTTTGTTTTGGGTGAGATCGCGTACATACAAGTGTGTTGTACACCCACCAACCTTTTACCGTTCGCCTTTTGGCGTTCTCTGGTCTGACACCGGTGGGGAGACAAGACCATGGGGCAGGCTGTCTCTGATGCAGGCCAATCAGTTTCAAGACATTGCATCATATTATCAGAGCCGTGTTTGTTTGCATGTTTGGGCACAAGTACGTGGTGGTTGATGCAGACTTGATGCCTGGCGAAAGGTTATCTTGTTTGGTGTTTGAACACCTGAACACCCTCTGTTTTATTGCCAGAAAGGGTGAAAAAGGAAACCGATAATTTTTTCCTAACCCACCTCCTTCATCCGGACGTTGTGCGAACGTTGTGAACAGCACGTGCCAATGCGTTGCGACCTCAGCACCAACAGGTTGTGCGTTGGACAGCAGGACGCACACGTGACATCACCTGACGACCGCCTGCTGATGCTGGTTGTCGTCATCGCCAGCGAAACGTCGTACTCGATTTGTAAATGCTGCTGTGCGTTTGCCCTCCAGCACGCAAGCGGTGGTGCTGAAGTGGTCAACGAATTGGTCACGTTCTGTTCACGGCGTGAGAAACCTCACTGATGTGAAACGTGATTTGAAGCTGACTGATGTGCCCTGTCAGGTGGTGGGGGGCGTACGACGCATTTAGATGGACGCTATCTAACCCAAAATAAACTTTGTCACGATTCTTGTAGGTCGCGAAAGCACACGTGTTCATGACTTAAAGCTTTCGTGACTGCAGGAATTCATATGCTTTGGGTATTTCGGTAAAGTCACGTAGATAGGTTCAAAGAAAATAAAAATAAACCTTTATAAACAGTTTGCCTTTAGAAGCTAACCCCCTTTCCATGATGACGACCGCTTATGTTGCGATAGAAATGTCATCGTTTTTTTTTATTTCCTTTGAACCTATCTGCGTGACTTGACCGAAAGACCTAAAAGAACGCATACGTGTTCAAAGTAGACTCAAACGAACCTCATTGCTCCGATATAACAAATACAAAATTATTGACATCGTACCGTATTTTAGGGTCGGTAAACAAGCAAGCGAGATCATGAACCCGCCGCTCTGTGGAACGACACGAAGACAAACTTTCGAATGCATCGGGCTGCAGTGCACAAAACAACACACCGCTGTGTAACTACAGCTCGATGCATTGCTACCGAGGTGGCATCGCGGGCTCAGAGGGCCAAACACGCGAAAATCATAAAAATAAAACATAATAAAATAATGTTTAAATTTTATTATTTTATTATTTCCATTCTACGTGACTTTACCGAAAGAACCAAGAAGATGAATCCCTGCAGTCACGAAAGCTTTAAATCAAAATTTGCTCGCATCAAGTGACGCGACACTGAGCCAGTGAGCAGTGTGGCGAGAACCCTGTAGGGTTTTGTCGCGGATCCGAGGGACTCCCACGTAAGACGAAGCCGAGATTTTCGCAGGCTTCCATGATCCCTATCTTCTTAAGAGCATCCGGCACAAATTTAAAATTACGCAATCTCAATGTTTCGTCGTTGATGCTGTTGCCCATAATTTGGTGATGCGTTACAATTTGAAGAGGTGGGGGTGAGGGTGGGGGAGAAGGCTTCGCTTAATGAAGGATTGTGCAGCGCAAGAGGCAATGGAGGGGAAAAAAACTGCGCACTTTCTCATTAGCAGAGCAGAACAGGGCACGAGACAGCCCAAGTGGTCTCCTCGTGCAAGTCGAGTTGATAGACCCTTTGAGTGGGCGGTTTGTGCGGGGGGTGTTGTCACCGTGGCCTAACGGCTAACAACACCACGATGAAAAGGTTGGGCGGTTCGATCTCTCGCCGCGGCAGTCGAAAGGCGACGGCGCCAAGTTTCGTGAATTCTCCCAAGCCTCTGTCCACCCCAGTGGTAAACGTGACCAGAATTATAAATGGGCACACCACAGTTAGTCGATCGGTAAGTCGCGTGTGCGGCGGGGGTAAAATTTGGGTAACTCTCCCACCTCTTCGAAGACGGCTGGCCAGCGTGGAAGAGTAGGCCAAATGCCCGCTATGTACCGATCTAGGTGGTAGGTGATTCTGCTTGCAGTGCAGTGCGCGAGCTCTTGCAGGGCTGTGCCTTTAGCTACGTGGGTTCACTTGTGGTCTCGGCGTGCCGCTGGAATAGAAACGCGTCTGGGTTTTGGAGCTGGGCGCCGATACCACAGATCAAGATAATACCGCACACTTCACATTATATAAGACGGTCCGGTGTCAATAAAGTTATACAAATCTGGACTCACAAAGACAAAGATTTCGATTTAAAGCTTTCGTGACTGCAGGGATTCATCTTCTTGGTTCTTTCGGTAAAGTCACGTAGAAGGAAAATAATAAAATAATAAAAATAAAACATAATAAAATAATTCTCACGACGTTTCGGCCACAACGCAAGCATTCAGACTCTGCCTTCTCGACAAACCTGTTCTCCACCTGAAGACGGCTGCTTGCGTTGTGGCCGAAACGTCGTGAGAATTATTTTATTATGTTTTATTTTTATTATTTTATTATTTTCCTTCTACGTGACTTCACCGAAAGAACCAAGAAGAAAAAAAGACAAAGATCTCCCGTGTAGCCTTAACAGGCGATACACGAGGGGGTGGGTGACCAGCACCACGCCCGACCGCCTTTGTCTCCCCAGTGGCGATGTTTGCACACCGCACCAGATACTCATTTGAGGCCGAGTCGACCTAGGGGAGGCTCAGGACCGGTTCAAATAATCGTCACGGGTGTTGGCCGTGAGCGGGAATCGAACTCGCAGGGCAGCGCGCTAACCGCTACACTACCGCCCCCCCATACGCACACACGCGCACGTGCACACACCCACGTCTGACGCACCCCCTAAACGTAAGTTTTAAAATAGGAACAGGCGGGAGGGAGTTTGTGGGGGGGGAGGAGAAGTGAGTCTTAGAATCGGGAGAAGACGTCAACTGTTGAGCAAGCGAACAAATTATGTCACAAAAGGATCACAAAAGGCCACGGCAGTCTGACCATCGCGGTGGAGAATGTGAGGATAAGACAATTTGCTTGTGCAACTCTCACCCGATCAACCGTCGCTGCCTCCCTCCGCCCAATCGAAGCACCCCCAACCCCCCCCAACCCCCCCCCCCCGCATCTTCTGCACTCGCTCGTTTGACCCGCGCCGCGAAGGAGTTTCAACGCCCACCGCCGTTCCCACCTTTTGTTTCCTCGTTCAGCCCACTGTCACACAGGCAGCCGCAACGCAGCGCTGCGAACATCTGCTGACAACAAACACCCGTGTGCTTACATACACACGCACACACACACACACGCGCACACGCACACACACGCGCACACACGCACATGCGCACACACACGCACGCACACACACACGCACGCATACAAACACACACGCGCACACACACACACGCGCACGCACGCACATACGCACGCACACACGCACGCACACACACACACGCGCACACACACGCGCGCAAACACACACACGCGCACACACACACGCGCGCACACACACACACGCACACACACGCGCACACACACACACGCGCACGCATGCACACACACGCGCACACACACACACACGCGCACACACACACACACGCACACACACGCACACACACGCGGGCACACACACGCACACACACACGCACACACACATACGCACGCACACACACACACACGCACACACGCGCACACACACGCACACACACACACGCGCACACACACACGCGCAAACACACACACGCGCACACACACGCACGCGCACACACGCTCACACACGCACGCGCACACACGCACACACACACGCACACACACACACAATCATGCACGCACACACGCACGCGCACGCGCACACACGCACACACGCGCACACACACACACGCGCACACACACACGTGCGCACACACGCACGCACACACGCGCGCACGCACACACGCACACACACGCGCGCACACACACGTACACACACGTAAACACACACACGCGCACACACACGCACGCGCACACACACACGTGCACACGTGCACACACGCACACACACACGCACGCACACACACGCACACACACACGCACGCGCGCGCACGCAGATGACCCACCCCCCCTCTCCCCATGTAGCCCTTCACAGAGTTTTGGGGCAAGTGTTGTCAAGCCAGTAGCGGGATCGATGAAGGCGGGTCCGGCACACGACTGGGTGGGTGGGTGGGCCAGCGCCATGCCCGCCCGCCCGCCCGACCGCCTTTGTCTCCCTACCGACGATGTTCACACACCGAGGCTGAGTCTGCCTTGTCACTGATGTTGTTGGCCGTGAGCGGGAAATCGAACTCGGGTGGCCGGGCTTCGTTGCGCAGCGCGCTGACCGCTGCACCACCGCTCCCCACTTACAGACACGCGCACACACACACGTGCAAGCGATTTTAAAGCAAAGAAGTAACGTTGGCACGCACTCTCACTTTATAAGACGATTGAAGCGTTAAGCACATCAGCCTCGACAGAGACGTGGTGTTTGCAGCAGCAGACTCGTTCTTCCGATGCATCCCTGCGCATTTTAGCATTTACGTATTTATGTATTAGTATTTTTCTATTTTTTTCGGAGCATGTCTGTTTGCATGCCTTGCCACAAAGAATGTGTGGTTAACGGAGACGTGACGCCTTGTGATAGGTAGAGTGAGGGAAAAAAGTATTTGATCCCCTGCTGATTTTGTACGTTTGCCCACTGACAAAGAAATGATTGATTGATTGCTTCTGTGAACAGTTGTCTTTTACACAGGTGAAGTATTGGAAATGACGGCAGGAAACTCCTTGACGGGTAACACACTTTTTATTAAATCTTGACGTGTCACGATACAACGTGTGGTCTCTATTCTTCTGACTATACACTTCACTTAACTCGTGTAGACTCTATGCCTCTGGCTACACACACTCCACTTAACTCGTGTAGACCCTATGCCTCTGGCTACACACACTGCACTTGACTCGTGTAGACTCTATGCCTCTGGCTACACACACTTCACTTGACTCGTGTAGACCCTATGCCTCTGGCTACACACACTTCACTTGACTCGTGTAGACCCTATGCCTCTGGCTACACACACTTCACTTGACTCGTGTAGCCCCTATGCCTCTGGCTACACACACTGCATTCCGCCTCTGGGTTACACAGAGTCCCGGTCCCTTCAGGACAGCGGGACTAGGTACCGCAGGGCCCTATCTCTTCCTCCCCGTCTTCAGTCTTCGCTGGTTACACACTGCCCGTGCGCCTGTGTGCATCCCCTTATATAGCCCCCGCTCACGGGAGACGGAGCGGATGCGGACCTCGACGTGAGCATCACTCCTTAGTTAACCAATGACGACGTGCTGTTCCTACGATCCGTTTTCCCCAGCGCGTGTTACCACTACCCAACCAATCACGCCGCGCTGCCACCCGATCACTCCCTCTCAAGCGCGTCACCGGCACACAGCCAATCAGCACCACATAACCCACGACCCCGCGCTGACCCCTGATCTTTCACCGTCAGCGCGCGTCACCACCCACACAGCCAATCACTACGCGCTGACACACGATCCCTACGCCAGCGCGTATCACCACTACACAGGTAACAAGCTGAAATTAGGAGCACTCCCTTTAAGAGTGTGCTCCTAATCTCAGCTCTTTACCTGTATAAAAGACACCTGGGAGCCAGAAATCTTTCTGATTGAGAGGGGGTCAAATACTTATTTCCCTCATTAAAATGCAAATCAATTTATAACATTTTTGACATGCGTTTTTCTGGATTTTGTTGTTGTTATTCTGTCTCTCACTGTTCAAATAAACCTACCATTAAAATTATAGACTGATCATTTCTTTGTCAGTGGGCAAACGTACAAAATCAGCAGGGAATCAAATACTTTTTTCCCTCACTGTATGTCTACTGTGGTGTGTGAACATCTTTGTGCCTCCTGCTATTATTGCCAGAAAGGGAGCAAAGCCAATCGTTGTGTTTCCATCATTTAGAAGCTGCCACTAGGGTGCCACAGATACATTTGACATTAATTCCAAATGTTTGGAATTGAAGGGCGTTGTGTTGAAGGTGTGCTGCGTTATTTTTCATAAAAACACATTCCTTGCCGAGGGAGCTGGTAGGAACGTTGGGTTGCTCGGTCAATGGCCAGGGTCAACGGCGGCGTGGTGTATTCCGCAAATATGGCCGACTGTGATGGCGGGCACAAGCCGGCGTGAGTAGGTTAAACGTTGAGTTTTATAAGGGCACCACGGGGTGACCAGCCCCTCCCCACCCAGCCCCACCCTCCCCACCCAGCCCCTCCCCACCCTCCCCTATCCACCCTGCCCCACCCCTCCCATTTTTTGATGCACGACGGACGGACACAATAATCCCCTGTGGGCTGGTGGAACCAGGTGGTTCCTACCAGTATAATTATCGTGTTTTATACACACGAGTGCGTTTAGCCAAGAAGCGCTTCAACGCACGGTGGCCTTGACAGTTTACGGAACCTATCAGGGTTATTCGTCTAGGACCACTTAATGTTAGACATTATTAAAGCGAATTAAATTAAATTGTTAAACAGTCCGATCGGGTGGCTCAGCCGGGAGAGTGCTTGGTTAGCAATCGAAATGTCGCGAGTTCTTCAACCCAGATCAGACTTTTGCTTTAGATCGGTGTTTTAAGAAGTCACTTTTATCTCTCTCTCGCTCTCTCTCTTTCTGTGTCTCTCCGATGGTGCTGTGTCCGCGCCGTCGCCCAGCTGATACGATTTGTCCCAAGTTTCGCGCAGCAGGGAAGCATACATTCCGCGACACATGTGGACACATGGAGACGGTGGAATTCCATCTGCTCCACGCATTAAAAGCGTCACTGAAGACTCTTGTGACATTACCGGAAATGTCTGACGTTACATCAGTGCCGGAATAAGCGAGTGCGGGGACTGTAGCATATGTTGTTATAAAGGGGTCCCTCAATAAATAAAAAAAACACGTAAATATTAAAACACACATTTTTTGCTTGCATAGTAAAGTCATTGTATTTTTTCATTTGCTATACAGCCAGATAATACGACAAATCTCTAACTTGAAACACCTAAATGTTTAAGGCGATATAGTACTATAGTAATAGAGCAAGTGCAGAATCACTGAACCGGAATTGATAGCTTGAAAGCATTTAGCGCGGGGACCTTGAAAGTGCGGGGCCCGTAGCTACATGTGTAGCTGCTTTTGCTTCCAGATAATCCGTCACTGCGTTACGTACTTTTGCGACGCAATGCGAATTCGTGAATCTTATAAAATTGGATGTCTGCGTCGCAGGAGCATGAGAAATGGCGGCGGGTTTTGGGGGGCCTTCATCCAACAGTGGATTGATCGTGGCTGATGATGATGATGTAGATGATGGTGATGAATGGAACCACCTCTTGAAACACGATACAGAGAGGTCAGAGCGCTGACCTGACACCGCCTAAATCCTGGGTTCAAATCCAGGTGGTCTCGTGACTGGGCCTCCGATGAGTACCTGGTGTGGTTTGTAAAAATCGCCACTCGGGGAGACAAAGGCGGCCGGGCGTGGTGCTGGCCACCCGCCACCTCGTGTGCGCGCCAGCCTTTTCGAGTGTAGTGAGGTGATGATGATCGCAGTCAGCCCAGTCATCAATGACTGCACGCAACAATAACAACAACAACAAAAGCCCATCACGTTACATTGTATTGCGCGCATAATTTGGCCAACTCTCAGCGCTGAGCATGAAACATATCAAAGTTTTTGACTGTCGTGCAACGAACATTACCCTCGGTGGCGGACCGGGACGGGAAAGTGAGTGCTTGTACTTGTACTGCCCGTGACGGTTTGGATCAGAGGTCACGTGTTTCGCGTGTGACGCTGTCGTTTCTGTGTCCGCGGGCCGTCCCGAGACGAGACGGTGGTGTGCACTGCTCTGCGGGAGATCCTCACGAACACTGTCTCGTGACGGCACTCCTACCGCACAAATGGGATACACTTGGGGGAAATATTTCTTACAAAAAACACTGCAAGGGTGAGAAACATAAATTTAGGAGGGTGAAGAGTTGGTGTGGTTTTTTTGTTGCAGGGAAGAGGGAAGGATTATGGGATAGGAAGGAACAGAGAGAAAAATAATACACGCTCCTCCGATTAGCACGGTTGGCTTACGTACGGTGCGAAAGAAGTTCAACATACGTTACACATACACACGGTCATCGGCAGAGGAGAAGGGGATGATGGTCGTAGTCGGATGGGAGGGGCAGATTCTACACAGAGACGTCGCAGAGAAAGTGACCTCCAATTGGGCAGAGGCAGACCGGCTACTGGGGGGAGTAGAGCGTGAAGAGAGGTAGGCTGGGGTGAGTACATGGAGGCTCTGTTGAAGACAAACATGAGTGCCCTTCCAGTTCACCCATTATTGCATTGAGAGCCAGTGGAGGGAACCTGCAGGATTGGGGCAATGCCCTCTTGTTTGCCGGTGTGAGTGAGAGGTTTTGGCATCGGGCATTTTTGGATCATCTGGACTTTGCAAGTGAGGGATTCGAGAATGCCACCGAGACTTGAATCGAATATCAAACACCGTGTGTTTCCCCCACCCCCACCTCTCGCCGTCATTGAAGAGTTATTGAGAATTTTTATTCAGTGAAGACTTTTGAAATTGGAAGTCGAGAAGGCAAAATCGAAATCATATTCCTCCGTAATTGTGGCAGGAGTAAAGCAATAGATTTAAATCTTTTTGGTTTGTTACATGAACAGTAGAAAATGTGTTTATAATAACCCACATAAATTAGTGGACGGCTGTGAGATTTAACTGCTAACCTTATACAAACTAGCTCGGTGATGAGCTCACAACCCGCTAGATTATTCGCTCGTAAAAATACGAACGTAGCATTTCCAACAATGTTTTAGAGATCTTTCCCAATCCACTATCTTTCTGTTTTGGGTTTTTTTTGTCGTTTTTACTTCACCTCACTGGTCATCCCAGTTTGGTGGAGTCGGAGGCTCAAGGACCGGGTTCAGATATTCGCTCTCGCCACTGACGTGAGCCGTGGTAGAGAACTAAAACTCAACGGTTGATGGGGCCAGAGAGACAGCTCGCTCAACCGCTGCACCACCACTCACCCCCTCCCCCACCCCACGAAGGTACTGAGAACGCTGAATAAAAAAAAATTAACACAATAACTGCTCCGATTTAAAGCTTTCGTGACTGCAGGGATTACTCTTCTTGGTTCTTTCGGTAAAGTCACGTAGAAGGGAAATAATAAAATAATACATAATAAAATACAATTATCACGACGTTTTGACCACTACACAAGCAGTTTATTTTATTATGTTTTATTATTTATTATTTCCCTTCTACGTGACTTTACCGAAAGAACCAAGAAGACATTAACTGCTGTATACTTTTTTTTAATGGTCGTGAAAATCAACGCAAGAAGCCCACACGGATGCAAATTCATGTGTCACGAAATATTCAAAAGGCGACCCTAGGAATTCACATTGTGACACTTATTTTCCCTGATAATTATGAAGTTTGGTGAATGTAATTCACTGAGTGAATCACTGCTTTGCTCGTGATGCGTGCTCATGTACTGGGTATATTTAAAATCCTGCTGGGCAATGCTGATCTAGAAACTTCCAAAAGGAGTGATGGTCCTGGAATTTCAAACTTTTAAAACAGGGCCCTGACAATAATCATGCAATGTATTCATCAGCGACCTTGTAATAGCTTGCCATGTTACGGCACGATATAAATTGTTGTTTTTTATTATTATGAACACAATTCCACGAGATATCCTTACAAATCAAATCCTGCCACCCGAAACACAGCCGCCAATTCCCAGGACTGTCCGGGTCAAACCGGGACACGTGGCGATCCGAGTGGCAGCACTAACAGCACAAACACTTTCACAAACCTTCACCACGTTCGTCAACCACGCTGCTCCGAAGAGGAAAAGGTTCATCTAAAACGCGCGACGTTTCGAACAGTGGCCCTTCTTCAGAGCAAAGATCGATCATAATACCGCAGTACATTTACTCTGTGTGCATACATACACACACACAATGTATGTCCATACATACCAGAGATAAACTTGTGAAGCCAGTGACAATTATAGTTTTACCAATCCACCACGTGCACAAAAAGGCACAAGTCTATACCAAGAGATCATAAGGTCCACAAAGGCAATTACAGTAATCAAGGCAGGGCAAGAGTGGCTTTCCGCACAGATTCTGTGGGCTTGTGCCTCTTGCGTGAACGTGTAATGCGCGGCCTTTTAGGGCTTAAAGAGCAACTTGGGACATGATCCATTTTTTGACCGACCGCCTCCATCCTCTCAGTACGATCTTTCTATGCAGCGCCTCGTGATGCGGTTGGCCCGTCCGAGGGAGACGGAGCGATGGAATCGGCTCGTGGGCAGGGTGCCACGTGGGTGATGACACCGCGGGGATAGTGTGATATGGTGGTGGCTTAGGGGAGGTCTGTAATCCAGCAGTGGATTGATCGTGGGTGATGTATGTACGTACGTATGTTGAGATTCGTTCGCACCGTACGTAGCCAACCGTGCGAATCGGAGGTACGGGGGAAGGACAATAAACTAAGCACAAAAAGCAGTTTTAAAGAAATTAGTTTAAAATCTGTATTTAAAAGTACATGGAACCAGTTGCTTCCTAATACTGGAAGGAAGAGCGTTCTAGACGGGCGCAGAAGCGCATCTGAAAGTGCCGCGACGTGGTGACCGCCTTTGTTTGATGGCTGAGCTAAAAGCAAGGTATTGTGATCATGATGATGAGCACGGTGTTAAATCCGAATCGTATTTCGTTATTGCCGTTGTCAGGATTGCCACTAAACATGAGCATCACACAGTGATCATTTGAGAATGTGGATAAGGTAATTGTATGCGGTACACGTAAGAAGTAGAGAGGGGCTTTCGACTGCTTTGCATGGCGCACACTCACTCCATGACAGACCAATTACTTGGTTCACTGACGATGGGGGGTTGGATGCTGTCCAATGGTTGTAAGTGTGTAGCACAAGCCACGACACTCCTCGAGTAAAACCAATCAAACTCCGGGCCATCATTTTCGGTAACACAACATGTTTTTTGTAAGCTTGAGGATTTCTTAAAATTGATAAGCACGTACTATAGTAATAGGTTTTTACCCTTTCAACTGGTACAAAAACTGACACCTTTATACAAGGGATCATGTTTTCAATAACCACAACACAAACAGTCAAAATGCAAAAAAAAGCCAGACAACGTTCCTACCAGCTCCCTCCGCAGGAATGTGTTCAGAGCATGTTTTAGTTTGCATGTTCACCACGAATACGTGTGGTTAATGCAGACATGATTCCTTGCAAAAGGTTTCTATTTGGTGTTTGAACATCTTAACACCTCCTGTTTAATTGCCAGAAAGGGTAAAACCTATTTTTATTTTTTCATTCTTTGACACTGGCAAAACTTGAACTCATTACATATTTTTCCCGTGAGTCACAATCACGTATATACATGCGATTTGGATGAATGCTACCACCACTATGATCACTGTTACATTGCTTTTATGGCTTTATTTTGGTGATTTGGAAAACTTTTTTTGTTTGGCCATGTTTGTTTGTTGTAGTACGGAGTTAGAATGATGGCCTTAATCTAAGTTGTCTTGTGGTTGTTGTTGTTGTTTGACTTGCATCCCACTGGGATTTTTTGCACACAGCGTTGGTGTACGGTGCTTTTTCTGGAATATTTTTTGCTGTTGTTTCATGGATTTTCTGTTTTACACTTAGTCACATAGTCACTTTAAGATGTTTTCTTGTTCATGTTTTTGTCTTTTGCTTGTTGCGGTTGCACCCGATTCAAGAGCCGAATGGCTCACAGGGCTCTACCAAATAAATGAAACTGAAAACTGAAACCACTGAACTGGCATTCGCTATCAAACATTCAAACGCGAAGGATGCCACCGCGTCCATTGTGCCAGACTTGGTGTTCTTTGAGGCCACGTGGCTTGGCTAAGGCTTGCCGGCAAGAAAGTCAGTGCAAAGACTCGGATGTCGTGGGCTAACAGATTGTTCATGCTAATGGTTGATCCATCCGTGCTCTCTCGTGTGCCAGCCTGCTTTGTTTTAGCTGCCCAGTGCGCCGAGCGTCGCTCCTCCGCCTCCTGTTGTTGTTGTTGTTGTTTGGAGGGAGCTTCAGACAGCTGCTCGAACACGTCATAAACAAGCTGTGACACCCGCGGTACAGCTGGCAGCAATGGTTTACTCAGCTCTCCGGGTTCTTTCGTGCCAAGTCAGGCTATCTGAACAATTTTTTCATTAAAATATTACTAAACGGTTTTTTTTTTACTTAAAACTTTCGTGACAGTAGGAATTCATATTCTTTGGTCATTTCGGTAAAGTCACGTAGATAGAAAAAAAAACTTTTCCTGATGATGACCGCTTGTGTTGCGATCGAAACTTCGTGATTTTTATTTGTGTTTTTTTTTCTACGTGACTTTACCGAAAGAACCAAAGAATATGTTTTTTTTTACCAGGTAATGCCTACTGAGCTATATAACTCTCTTTCAGAAGCGACCTGACCACAAATGATAGCTCAACGAAGTGGCTTATCACCATGTGGAAATGTATAGCAGCCAAATACTCTAAACGCGTGATGTTGATTCTAAATGTGGAGGGGGCAAAAAAAACCGGAGGACCAGGAGAAAAATCCACACCATCACCGGGAGGGAGACGCGCAAACTCCAAATATACAGCAGCAGGCATCGTCAGGGTCGGGATCGAACCCACGACCTCCTGCACACCAGGCGAGGTAGTTAACATCTCAAGCCCGTGCCGTGCCCATTTCACGAGACGGCTAAACAACAACACGCTCGGCTGCCGTCGGAAACCCGACATTAGACCTCGAAGCAGCTCCCTCATCGATTGCTCGCAAATTTACGTACACTGCCGCATGGAGCTGTCCGGGGCTTAGCTCCGGAAATAATGTCAGGGACTCGGGGAATCAGCGGGTGGTGGGGGATGTCGCAAAAATAATATTCCGTGAGAAAAGAATCTCTGTGCTTGTGTATGCGTTTGAACAGAGACGCTTGCATATAAATGCACGCGCGCGTGTGTGTGTGTATGTGCGTACGTTCGGTAAGGATTTGAGCTTGACTGGACAATTCTCATGCGGGGGTGAAGGTGGCGTGGTGACAGGATAAGGTAACGTTGCATATCCAGAAATCCCACGTCCATTCGCGTGCCTCACGATTTTCTCTCTCTCTCTCTCTGCCTTCAATGTCCCTCTTTCACGCGCGAAATGGCATGCAAATTAAAACCTGAATTCGGCACACACACACACACAAAAAACATACTTTGCTGTAAATGTCCCACGGCAAAGAGATGATGGATGTTGCTCTGAGGTAATGGTTATCACACTGGCCCTGCCATCCAGAGGACGCCGTTTGCCCGTTTGATTTGACCTCCGGGCGCGGAAGTTCGTGAAGCGTTTAAAATGGGTGTCTGCGTCGCAGGAGCATGAGAGATGGTGACAGGTTTCGGGGGCCTTCATCCAGCAGCGGATTGATCATGGCTGACGACGATGATGATGATGATGAACGTAACCACGTCTTGAAATACGGCACAGGGAGGTCGGAGCGATGACCTTCCACCACTAAAGTTCTGGGTTCAAATCCAGGTTGCCTTCTGACCAATCCTTCTCTCCCTCTGTCCAGCCAGCAGTATAAATGACGACACCGCAGAAAGTTTGCCCGGTCCAGTGTGGAAGAGTAGGCCGAATACACCTCCAGAGGGAGCTCCCTCTCCAGGTCCCTTCCTGGCAGCAGTGACGCGAGGGAGACGTTTCGAGGGCTGCACCTCTGATTTTATTTGCCTGGAGGCAATCCCAGTGTGCATACCATTACGAGGCAGTCACATACCGCTCCAACTGAGAGATGTTTATAACAAACAACAACAACAACAACAAACCCCATCACATGCTGCAGAAGAGCATTCTGGATTATTATTATGATATAAATAATTTAAAGCGTCAGAGTTTGCTGAGCCATAAGCAAATGCTGCAGTTTAACGTAATTATGGAAAGCCAATAGGTGAGCAAAACTAAATATGTCCTTGTATGTGCAGATACAGAACATATGGCGATGATAAAATAGTTTTATTTATTTATTTGGTTAAATATACATTTTGGAATCTTAGCATTTAGTAGAAATGCCTAAATCTAGAACTGCCAAAGAAGGCAACCCGCAAAAAATGTCTTAGAGTAGTGGAAGAAAAATCTCAATGCTATTTTCACCCGAGCACTCATTTTAGGGGCCTAATGGTGGTTAATTTGGGACGCTGTCATATATTGTTGGGCTGCACAAGAGGACGTTTAATATTTCTTGATTTTTTTAGTACACTTTCCATTCCATTGGCCGGAGAAAGAGGAACACTTGGGATAGAAAATCACAGTCTTTATTCATACTGGAGAAATCCAATGAGAACTTATTTTTGGGTTAAATACATTATTCAAACATCAAAATTGTAGAGTTTGTTATGCATTAGATCGCGGATATGTCAATGTGTCGTGAAACCCGCCACCACCCGACAACCAGCCTCATCAAGAGAGGGCCTGATGAGGTTGGTGGTAATTACTGCCAAAACGTGGCTTTGCTCTCCAACACACCAGTGTGCTGAACTAGAAACTAATTGGCCACGGTCTGTTTAAGTAACAACCCTTACTAATTGGTTGTGTCGGGTGGTGGCGGGTCTAACGACACATTTATATATTTACGCGATCTAACCCAAAAAAAAACTCTACTATGGATGATATTTGTCGCGAACGCCTTACGTTGTGTTTAAAACAATTGAAACCGTGACAAAAGGTCAGAGCGGGCTCGGGGCAGAACACGGAAGGGGTGGTGGCTGATGGTCAAGATTTGTGATGCGAGCGGCAGCCGAAGTATCGAACGCGTCCACTAAAGGAGGGGTCCCCAACCCCCAGGGCCACGGACCGGTACCGGTCCGTGGCCTGTTAGGAACCGGGCTGCACAGCAGCAGCAGGAGGTGAGAACGGTGAGTCCGCGCGTGGAACCCGCCCCCATTGTTTTATAACACTGGTCAACAAAAAAAAAAAATTTCTGGCCTGGACTTTGCAGCTGTTTTAGACTAATTTCAGGGTGCTTTTCTCAAATCTGATCTCAGATTTGCTTTATCACATCTCATTTTTATGCTATCGGTATACCCCATTTTCATTGATTTTACCCGAAATTAACTCTGTCACTTATGATTGCAAGTTGTTGCGAGTCAATGACTGCTTTAGTGTTAAAATATGATGCTGTATTTTTAGGATAGTGTGTTTATAATATCATTTTATGTAGATATCCACAGTTATTTAATATTTTTCTTCTGCAGTTCTTATTGAAAATGCAATATTTGATATCTCAAAAACCTGATGTGGTAGACAAAAACTGCTGCCAGATTTGGAATCAGCACCCCAAAATTACCTTAAAACCGTTGGAATACCTTATGCCAGAAAAAGTGTGTTGACCAGTGTCATTCACCACTTCCGTCCGCGTCTCTTTCCCGCACTGCGCGCTTGCCTCAGTGTCACAGTGTTGGTAAGCCCACAAGCTACTAACCCTAGTAGCCCCAATGAGTAACAAAACCAACGTCGCTGGAGAGCTTCTTTGAAAAGGGGGAAAGACCCAATGATAACCCCCCCCCCCACACACCGGTCCGTGAAAAAATTGTCTTCCACGAAACCGGTTCCTGGTGCTACAAAGGTTGGGTACCGCTGCACTAAAGGACAGCCACCAAAGGAGACGGAGCGGTGAAATCAGCTCGTGTGTGAGAGATGGTGGCGACCTGGGGGACGCCTTGATCCAGCAGTAGATGTATTATGACGACGATGATGGGATGGGCACGGTTTGCTCAATACCCTTTCAAGGTAAATGTTGAATGGATCAAGCAACGCGTCTGCGGCTTCTGACTTAATCTTGACGACAATAGTGACAGCCCTTGTGCTCTGGATTGAATGTGATCCATCACCGCTTCGTGTAAACGTTAGGTGTGTGCACAGTCATTCGAGAATATTAAACGCACACACAGAAGCGGTGCCATTTGTGGCCATTGGTTTGGAAGGCGTAATATATAATCCATTCTCATTCATTCGTCGTTCATTCATTCATTCCTGCCTTCATCCCGTCGTGGGCTCCGTGCGGAGTTAATGACACTCGTATTACCCGATATTTAAACATCACAAGTCCATTATCGAGTGCTATGCAAGTTTAAAAACATTTTTGGGCACGTGCTGCATATGTCGATCATATCTCCGCCGTGCTGTGCACAATTGATCGATGTAAAAATGGTAGAGAATTTAAGAAAACACATTCATAATCGCGCTCACTCACAAGTGGAACAACAAATTGGATATTGTATTTGCCCATTAACTTCACGTAGAGACGACAGCTCGCGGTTTGTTGATTCTTCCGCCTGTGAGTTGCGCAGTCGATTTGGGTCTGTACTTTAACACGCACACCTTGGAGCGTCGGTGGACAATGATTGTCACCAGTGGCAGTTCCTGCAAAATCTCTCAGGGAGGGCAAATGTCTGGATGATTGATAAGGATAAGGTCCACCCATGCAATGGATAAATTAACAGCTTAAGCATGTAAAGGCAACTTCACTTCTTTAATATTAATGAAAAATAAAGTGACTCTTACAATACATAATGTTTGTTTCTATACTCACTATTATTACAATCCACTCAGTTTCTTTTATTAAAGATTCCACGAGGTAGCGACACGTAATATTGTTGACTGAAACGTGCTTACGTATGATGACGTAAGCACGTTAGTGCGAGCCCTCCCGGAAGCCATAGAGAATGCATTGCAGCGCCCGCCGTTCGAAAAAAAACATCTTTGAATGTAAGTCTATGGGAACACTCTGGGCGATTCTCAGCCAGAGTGAAATCGCCCAAAAAGAGGCGGTACTCCACAGAACGTGACATGACGCTGATTGGACTATATCCAGAGGCACAGTAACGGCTGAGATTGGTGGTGCGTCGCCCAATCGCCCTAATGATGAAACCGCCCCTGATTGTCACTTTGCTTTACAACGCCGCTCACAACACTCCCCCCCCCCCCTCTGCACGTGACTTCTGGCCCATCGGGGGAGACTGCAGCCTCCCCCTGCACGTGCGAAAAGCAGTGCGTTCGTCGCACGTGGCTTTGGAGATCCAAACACCCGTCCTTAGTCGCATGCACGTACGCACGTGTACGTGCATGCAGTGTGCGTTGAACTTCTTTCGCACCTACTCTTGGGTTTTTTTCGGTAAAGTCACGTAGGTAAAAATAAATAAATAATAATAGAAATAATCATAGAAATAAAATAATAAATCACGACGTTTCGGAGGCAACACAAGCTTCCTCCATCAGGTGTAAAAGGGCACAGCCAAAATAACTGTAGTTATTTTATTATTATTTCTATAATTTTTATTGTTTATTTATTATTTATTTGATTTTACCTACGTGACTTTACCGAAAAAACCCAGGAGTATGAATCCTTGCAGTCACGAAAACTTCAAATCTAGAATTCTTTCGCACCGTTACGTAACCAACCGTGCCAATCGGAGGTGCCGCGGTCGTTCAACGGAGCTAAAGGGCGCAAAGGGGCAGCCCTGCAATTTGGTTGCTCGCGCCACTGCTAGCGGAAGGGCCTTCTCTTCACTGGTTCTTTTTGACACGGGCTGCACGCTGCACCCCCTGGGGGTGCGAGATGCCCTTTCTGGGGGTGCGAGACGTGGACAGATATTTTGTTTAGAAGGTGTATCGTCGAAACACACACACACATTAAGCACGGGCACATAAGTTACAACTTACTTTGTTTCATCAATCCCCACGTAGAAGGGAAATAATAAAATAATAAAAATAAAACATAATAAAATAATTCTCACGACGTTTCGGCCGCAACGCAAGCAGCCGTCCTCAGGTGAAGAACAGTGATTGGTGCAACAGGTCCTGTTCTTCACCTGAGGATGGCTGTTTGCGTCGTGGCCTAAACGTCGTGAGAATTATTTTATTATGTTTTATTTGTATTATTTTATTATTTCCCTTCTACGTGACTTTACAGAAAGAACCAAGAAGATGAATCCCGGCAGTCACGAAAGCTTTAAATCGAAAAATCCCCATGTAGTTATCAACATTGTACATCGATTTACGGTTAAGAACCAAAGGTGTGCAAGGCTGCAGTAAAGGCGAAGGAACTACTGCTCTGGAGGGTTGTTAACTCTCATTTATATACTCTTAGTTCTTTCGGTAAAGTCACGTAGGTAAAAAATGACATTTTAATTAATAAAAATATAATACAAAAATAAAATAAAAATCACGACGTTTCAGAAGCAACACAAGTCTCCGACATCAGGTGGGACCGTCACAGCCAGATTTGCTGCATCAAGTGAGGCAGGGATTCAAGATGCAAGCTCTTAAATACAAGTTAAGGGGGAGGAGGGAGGGGGTGGAGCTTATCAGAATGTGGTAGCCAATGAATGGAACGTATCGGTAGGGGGGGGGGGGCTAAAAGAGGGCACGAGGTACTAGGCGTCGACGTGTAAGTAGCCAATGAATGGAACGTATCGGGAGGGGGGGGGCGCGTCAGTGTGTTGTGCCCTCCGTGCGTGCTCATCGATGTGTCTGGGTACACCGTGTGCAATCATCACGCTCAAACGGCACAACAACAACAACAACACAAATACGTCCAACAGTTGAATGAACTTAAACGCGGCTCGTGTGCAGTGGTAGTGGGGCTGGTTCGATTGTCAATCGGAACGATGAATACAATTGCTGGATGAATGCCATGTCAATCGGGGGGTTGGTTGACCATGCTTCACCAAGCCAGTCATCGCAGGTTGGTGAAGGGAATGTCGGTTGTGGGGTGCAGGACTGGTTCCAATCTCACGCTCGCACACCGATAGCCATGGACGGGAATCGAACTCAGGTTGCCGAGTTCGTAGCGCAGCGCACCAACCACTGCTTCGAAACCCTTAACTAACGCAGGTCACGTCCATAGACATTCACAATATATGTGTGTGTGTCAGTGAACTACAGCACTGGTGTCTAAATCTGTGGTTGGTGCACCGTGAGGTGAGCCTGGCGACCTGAGTTCGATTCAGAGCCAGGGCAAAAGTGAGTGGTGAGCGATATCCGAACTGGTCCTTGCAACAATGACCTTGACAAAGAGCTGAAACATATTATTAATATGATTATTACTACAACTACCGCGTGAATCTGCTCTTGGTCTCCTCTAGATTCGTTGATTCCATCATGAGCACCGTCATTCTTGCGACGTACGTGTTCAGAAGCTCAAAGGGGAAGGGAGATGTATTGATTACCTAATCCAGCAAGTTTCCTGCCTGCCTAATTAGGTGGTCGCAAACAGCGTTTGCCTCACCAACTCCCTCGCCCGATATACAGGAGGCATTGGGTTCGATCCCGACGCTGACGCCTGTGGTATATTTTGAGTTTGCGGGTCTCTCTCCCCGCGGTCGCGTGGATTTTTCTGGGTTCCCCCCCACCCACCCCCACGTCCACGTTTAGAATCAACATCATGCGTTTAGAGTATTTGGCCGCAATAAACTTCCACGCGACGATGAGCCGCTCCGTTGAGCTACCTTTTTGCGATGGCCAGGATCCACTTCTGAAAAAAAAGCGCTGTATAGCTCAGTGGAGCCTTTTGCCTTGTGGTTAAATAAAAAAAAATAGTGACTCGAAGTGACGTAGGACCCTTTAGTGTTTGCCGTGTCCGCTCGGTCGGTGCGCCTGTCAGCCGTCGTGTGAAATCTGTTTGCTCAAAGCGCGCTTCGTTAGCGCAGCAGCAGCAACAGCAGCAGCAGACAACCCGAAACTGCAGTTCCACAGAAATTGCAGCGAAAATGTGGAGTTGGTGCGGTCGTTGGTGCACTGCGCCACAAATCCCTTGGCATTGGACATGGGGGAGGGTGGAACGACCTCTGACAAGGTGGAATGGCTCTGTCTCTCTCACAACCAACGCGTAAACGTGGCCTGGGTGGACCCGCGGATTTGTCAACCTTTGGTGCGTCGACAAATGCGGCTGGTGGAGGCCCCTGGGCTGCAGCTCTTAAAGCCCCCCACGCCTTGATCCGGGCCCTGGTTGCACGCACACGTAACAGACAAGGACGTGATAATTGGTCTTATCATATTTTTTACTGGCAAATGAGGTACCAATGGTGAGACAAGGACGTGTGCCAAACGCAACTGCGAGTGAAGTATTTCAGTGACTGCACCAAAGTAAACATCGTGTTAAAATTTTTTTTTATATATATGAAGTACCGGTGAGGACGCTTGACGCCGAGGTTGAGGCACACGTATGTTTATTCACAATATGACAGTGGGCATATACACTCTCGAGGGGGTATCGGCCCCCTCACCCGTATAACTCGGGATACACCCCTAGCTAACTCTGTCCTAGCCCCAAATCCTCCACTAATGGGCTAGGGGAGGCTAACTGGCCCGACACTGGTAAGTCGGGCCCGGTACCCGGAGTTCCAGACCAGCTCTTACAAGAGCACCGGCTCTGGCTTTCGGGACCACGCCGCTGGCTCAATCCTGTCCGGCCCTGAAAAGGACATCGAACCAGGGGAGTCCAGGGCTCTATCTAAGACGTCTTCAATCTTCTTCCCTTAGCTTAAACATAACTGCCTTGAGCCCTTTCAACATCCCCTTTTATACCCAACCTCTCCCTGAGGGGTGGGGCCCCGGGGGATCATAACGTTCGAACCAGCCCCCCCCCCCCAGGGTGTCTGGCTCGGACGTCGTAGAGGGCACTTGCTCGTGCACTTACGTAGCCCCGCCCACTGTGTTTGTTTTCCATAGGCTGCCATGCATAACGGGCCCTCTCTTTAACACCCCTACATCACCCCCCCCCCCCCCCCCCCCGCATAGCTTGCAGCCGTCCCGGCTGCCAACATACAAAAATGACAATAAAAGTGCATTTACACCTTGACCGCGCGTGTGCCTCACTATTTTTCAACAATGACAAGAACACAACAAAATGCAACAGCAAGAAGAGAAAACAACCCGACGCACCCCCCCCTTGAATAAATATGAATTCCGTAAAAAAAACAACCTATATACAATTTGCAGGGAACCCACCATACACACAACACCAGGTGAACCCAACGTATGTACATTTCAATGGGCAGGGAACACACCACCCACACAACACACAATGAACACAACGTATGTACATTTCAATGGGCAGGGAACACACCACCCACACAACACACGATGAACACAACCTATGTACACATCTTCCGGTCTCATAACAGTCTGCGCATTTTTGCGCGCGTCCTTGCAGCGGGCCCCTCACACGGGGTAACCCCGGGTGGTGGACCGTCAGGTGGCAATTGTCCGTCCCGGAGTGAGACCTCATCCGATGTCGCGCGACCGTCGGTATCCTCAGGAGGGGTGGTCGGGCGTGAGCCCGTCAGTCCTGATGCACCTGGAGGTGGCACGGCTGGCAAGGCATTAGGTGAGAACGACGGAGACGGACCCAATGAGACGGTCGACCCCCCCCCACGTTTGGCCACGCATGTGTGAAGTGGGTTTGTGTACCGCAACGAAGGGTTTTAACCTAGAGGGGTGCACGAACCATCGCCGCTTCCCCCATTTAATGCGCACGCACTGTGGTCGCAAAACTTCGACCACCTCCACAGGGCCCCGCCACGGCCGCGCCAGCTTAGGGGAGGTAGCCAGGGGCACTTGGGGACAGTGCAACCATGCCTTGTCCCCCGGCTTCCACTGTATCACGTGCGCCCGACCCAGCCTGAGGCGCTCATTCGCTTTTTGACGGAGGTCCGAGTTTAGCATAGCAGAATCCCGCGCCTCTGTTAATTTGGCCAGATTAAATTTGACGTGGTCAGCCAATTTAGTTTTCCCTTGCGGGTCGGGGATCTGCAGCTGGGCGCGAACAGGCGGGTCGGGTTCGCGACCGTACATGAGGTAAAAGGGGGAAAATCCCGTAGCTGCATGGGGTGCCATCCGATATGCCGCCAAGACCCCTTGAATATGCAGGTCCCAGTCAGTCTGCGAGTCCGAGACCTGCTGTGACATCATTGACGTAATGGTGCGATGCAGGCGCTCGACCATTCCGTCAGTTTGCGGGTGATACGGGGAGGTACGAATTTTCTTTGTGCCTAAGAGGTCACAGACTTGTTTGAGTAATTTACCGGAAAAATTTCTGCCCTGGTCGGTCAGCAGCCGCTCCGGAGCACCTTTGTCCAGGACGTATCCCTGAACAAAGGCCTCCACGATGGCTGCTGCCGACTGGTTGGCAAGGGGCCAGGCCATAGGCCAGCGCGTAAAATACTCGACACCTGTCAACAAATACCTATTGCCCCTGGGGGTGGCGGGAAATGGGCCCAAAATGTCCAGCGCGACAAGCTCATTTATTCTGGACACTTTGATCGATTGCTAGGGCGGGTTAGACTCCCGCGCCGGCGGTTTCCGTTGCGCACACCGAGGGCATGATCCCAATAGATCCCCAACATCCCTCGTCATACCAGGCCAAAAAAAATCAAGTTGTAGCAGTGCAAGAGTCTTTTGGGTCCCCAGGTGTAATAGGCGCTGATGCGCGGCCCACACCACCTTGCCTCGCAACTCAGAAGGGACCACCAGCCGATGTCGCTGGGATTTGCCGTCCCAATGCATCAGCAGACCTTGCACCATTTCCCATGCATCCGAATCACCCTTCACCCGCCCAGCACCCCCGACGCGACGACGCCACCCGAGGAGGGAGGTATCCTCCATTTGGAGGCGCCCCCATTCAGTGACGGGCAACCCCAACAGGGAATCTCTTCCCTGTTGTTCGATCGAATTAGTAACTAATGTTTCGTCGTCGTCGGTGGCTGCCAAGACCGGAACCGCTGCGTCCCCTGAAGGCCTGCAACGTCCCGACCCCAGGAGGCATGCACATTCGGAGGTGGTTGGCATGCGCGACAGAGCGTCCGCATTCGTATGGCGAACGCCCTTACGGTAGGTGGTTTCAAAATCAAAGTCCTGGAGAACCTCCAACCATCGAGACAACTGTCCCGATGGTTGTTGAACTCGCAGGGCATACTGTAGTGCCGCATGATCTGTGCGGACGGTGAAATGCCGACCGTACAGATATGGGCGATACTGTTGGATGAAATAGACAATTGCCAACAGTTCCCTACGGGTGACACAATATCTTTGCTCCGCAGGAGACAACACCCGACTACCGTACGCGACCACCCGTTCCACGCCATCAACCACCTGGGAAAGCACACCCCCAATACCCGTGTTGCTCGCATCGGTGTCGAGCAAAAAGGGCTTAGAAAAATCTGGGTAAACCAAGGGAGGAGCTTTTACCAGGGCGTCCCGAAGGGAGCAGAAAGCAGCCTCCTCCTCTTGACCCCAGTGGAACCGAATCCCTTTAGATGTTAAAGTGTGCAGGGGTTTTGCAATTGTCGCAAAATCAGCGACGAACCGTCGGTAATACGACGCGAACCCAATGAAACTCCTGACCTCTCCCACCGAGGCGGGTGTCGGCCAGGAGCTGACACACTGCGTTTTGGCGGGATCGGAAGCAATACCTGAGCGTCCCACGATGTGCCCCAAATAACGCACCGAATCGCGCAACAAATGGCATTTTTGGGGTTTGAATTTCAAATTAGCAGCCCGCATCTTTAGGAAAACCGCCCGCAACCTCTGGAGATGTTCATCAAAAGTTTTACCAAAGACGATAACGTCATCCAAATAAATGAGGCACGACTCCCATTGCAATCCAGCCAAAACCAATTCCATCAAACGCTGGAAAGTTGCCGGCGCTGAGTGTAAGCCCATCGGCAACCGGTTGAATTGGAACAGGCCATGCGGTGTACGGAAAGCAGTTTTAGGCTTTGAATCATCGTCCAGAGGAAGCTGCCAGAATCCCGAAAGTAAATCGAGTGTGGAAAAGAATCGTGCTCCCGCCAAAGCGTCCAGCGATTCATCCATCCGAGGGAGCGGGTATGCGTCGGCAACCGAAATTTTGTTAAGGCGCCGAAAATCAACGCAAAACCGCAACGATCCGTCCTGCTTTTTAACCAGGACAATCGGCGCTCCCCAAGGGCTGGTGGACGGAGAAATGATGTCGGCGGCCAACATGTCATCAATAGCCGATTTGACATGGTCCTTTTCGGCGGGACTCAACCAAAACGGATTTTGGCGAATTGGCGCGCTGTCACCCGTGTCAATATGGTGACGCAGCAGGTGAGTACAACCCAAATCGTATTTATTCCGACTAAAAACGTCGGAAAATTCCCGCAGTAGTGTTTTAAGTTGTTGACGCTCTGAATCTGACAGGTCCGTCGATCCCGCACAAAGCGCCTCGAGCCACCCTTCATCGCTGTCCGAATGCGGTTGCGACGCAGGGACAACGCTGACGTGATTTGCGACGGGTTCCTCACATGGCACCGGCGTTGCGTGAGCAAGCACGGTCCCCTGTGGGACCACCACCGCCTGCGAGCCCACATTGAGGACCGCGATGAAGGGTTCACCGTCCCCTCTTACTATGGTCTGGGCCGGGAGTTAATGAGGTCCACTAACCCCGGCCCTAGACGGCCCCAACAGAACCCCTTGGGCCCCAATACCCTTAGCGAAGGGCCGCCGAAGTTTCAAAGGAATCAACATTTGCGCCCCCGGAGGGACGCGCACCGTTCTCTCTACGAATGCCGGCACCGTCGCGAATGCCGTCCGAGTCGTAACTGGCGATGGCAGAAACGCCATACGTCTGCCCGACGGGAGCTCAATGCATCCCTGGTCGATTAATATCCTAATCGGCATTTTGGCCAGGAAGTCCGTCCCCAGCAGGCACGGAACCGCCAGCGAGGAGGAAACAAAAATTGGCCCAGACAATTTAATTTCCCCAATACAAATTTGGGCACGAATTTGTCCGATGATGCCAAGTGAGCCCCCGTTAGCCGCATAGAATGGTACGTTAACAGGCATCAAAGGACGGCTCCGGACAGGGAGAATATTGTAAATTAACTCCGAAATAATGGTCGCCGATGCTCCCGTATCGACCAGGATGCGCACTTCAACCCCGTCGATGTGCCCCACAACGGCCGACGACCCCGACGATGCGGCTATCACACGATCGGCCAGCACGGACCACTGGCCGGGTTCGATATGAGTACCCGGAGTGGTGCGTGATGGTGCGATGGTGCGCGATATCGGCCCCCCTCTCGTTGCGGTGTTTGAGTGCGTGACGGGCGTGTGTGTGGGCCAAACGTGTGGGGTGCCGCGACTCGCCGGGTTATGATGGTGGAGCTTGTGATGAGGCCCGTCGTCCCGTTGAGGTGTCGTCCTGCGCTGACGAGGAGAGCGGCACCCCGAGGCGACTTGGCCCCGGACGCCGCAGTTAAAACACCGCGGGAGCGCCGTCGGAGGTGACGGATGGTCGGAACGGCCCGACCCGTCCCGGCCCGACCGTGCTCCCGTCGCCTGTTGCCGTCGGTGGTAGACGGCGTAGAGCTCCTCCGTCGGAAGGGTGGCTGCAGCCACCGCACGCCCCGCCGATGCCCTGCTGGCTTTCCGCCGGAGCGACAGGAGGTTGGCGTGGAGGAGCCTTGCCGCCTGGAGCGATGTCATCTCCGCGTCCTCCTGCGCGACCACAGCGATGTCAAGGTCGTCAGCCAGGAGGAGGATTTTCTCCGTGACCATAGCGTCCACGCCGTCGTCGTCCATACGAGGGAAGGCCGACTTAGCCATCGCCAGGAGGCTCGTCCGATATGCTAGGGGCGACTCCTTCTCACCCCGCTTGCGGTCGTAAAATTGCTGTCGGCATTCAGCCGATGGTCCATAGACCCCGCCCAGCAACTGTAGTGCCATCGGTAACGTAGACCGCTTCTCTCTCGGCGCCGATGTGAGGGCGGCGAGCGCGTCGCCGTCGAGGAGCGCCGGCAGCGCGCAGAGAGCCTCCTCATCGGACCATTTCGCCATCTCCTGATGGGCGAGGAAACGTCGGCGAAAACCGGCCCAGTCCCCCTCCGCGCCGATGAACTCCTTCAGCGGGGGCAGTCTCTGATGAAGCGCAGCGGTCGTTGTAGACTCCCGCAGGCTGATGTCACCACCACTCGGCTGTGCGTCGATGCGAGCGGCCGATGGGATCGCCTGTCGCGGTTGTGATGACGTTGCAGCTTCAGCGACGGCGATGTCGGAGTGGATGTCTAGGCTGGCCACGCCCCGAACAGCTGTAGCGTCGATGGCGGGAATTTCAAATTCGGACTGCTCCGAAATGGCGGGAAGGCGCCCTGGTCGTTGGCTCGCCTCGCCCCGTGTTGGATCACCGGCCCCTAGTCGCGTGATGGTCTCCAGCGTGGCGGCAGCGGCATACAGCAGCTCCGCCAGCCTCCCGTGAGCCAGCCGTAACGCGTCTGGCTGCGGCCCCTCTTCATTTCGATGCCCCGGTAAGGAGGCGTCAGGCCCCGGCTGCACCTTGTCTTGTGGAGCCGTCTCGGGCTCGACGATCTCGGCAGTGTCTTCCTCCTGCGGTACTTTGGCCCGCGCTATTTTCCCCGTGTCCATGTTCGAATTACTTCTGACACCAGTTGAAGTACCGGTGAGGACGCTTGACGCCGAGGTTGAGGCACACGTATGTTTATTCACAATATGACAGTGGGCATATACACTCTCGAGGGGGTATCGGCCCCCTCACCCGTATAACTCGGGATACACCCCCAGCTAACTCTGTCCTAGCCCCAAATCCTCCACTAATGGGCTAGGGGAGGCTAACTGGCCCGACACTGGTAAGTCGGGCCCGGTACCCGGAGTTCCAGACCAGCTCTTACAAGAGCACCGGCTCTGGCTTTCGGGACCACGCCGCTGGCTCAATCCTGTCCGGCCCTGAAAAGGACATCGAACCAGGGGAGTCCAGGGCTCTATCTAAGACGTCTTCAATCTTCTTCCCTTAGCTTAAACATAACTGCCTTGTGCCCTTTCAACATCCCCTTTTATACCCAACCCCTCCCTGAGGGGTGGGGCCCCGGGGGATCATAACGTTCGAACCAGCCCCCCCCCAGGGTGTCTGGCTCGGACGTCGTAGAGGGCACTTGCTCGTGCACTTACATAGCCCCGCCCACTGTGTTTGTTTTCCATAGGCTGCCATGCATAACGGGCCCTCTCTTTAACACCCCTACATCTATATAAAGCACCTTCACTCAGTGAACACGCCAACGTCAGACCAACGTTGGATCAACGTTGGATCAACGTTTGTCCAACGTTCCGTGTTTCCTGGGCTTACACATCCGGAGTTTTATAGGCGCGCTGTGACTACGGTTGCTAGGTCGTCTCTGGTGCACACACACACATACACGGCACACTGGTGAGTGAGAACCCAGAATCATCGAACGTTGCGCCGACGTTAGACCAACGTTCCGTGTTTACCGGGGAATCACCTCTACAGACGAATCCGGTTGAGGCGCACGAGCTGCATCTGTCGTGGGGAGATACCAAGCCCCATGCATCTCTGGGGGCTCCATCAGGGATTGTTCATGGGGGTACAGGAAGCACTTGGCCACCCCTTCATTCATTCATTCACTCGTTTGTCCTTGCCTTGAATCTCTCCCATCTTACGTACGTGTGTATGGTGAACTTCTTTCGCACAGTACGTGGCCAACCGTGCTAATCGGAGGTGCGGGATGGCAATGCATTGCCTTGAGTAGTGTACTATTATTATTGTTGTTGTTATTCCGCTACCGACACAGACCGGGGCTTGTATTGCCTAGGGAAGGCTTACGGACTCAACATGAGGTCAGTGCTGGGAACACCAGGACAGGGGGCAACTCGAGGTGCCACCTGCACACGCATGCGAGAAGCTACGGAGCCACAACCGCGGTGGAAGGACAACAAACTAAACACGACATCAACAAAAAGCGGTTCTCATTTTAAAAAAAAAATTGCCATCAATCGAAATTATTTAAAAGTGCCATAAGCCTCCAGTTGCGATCTAGTGTCAGAAGGAAGAGCGTTCCAGACGGCCACAGAAAGCGCACGGTGCGGTGGCCGCCTTTTTCTTACAAAATCAGTATTTATTCCATTCAGCTTTTCCTTCTCTCGTGGCTTTTTCTTATCCCTCTCTTACAAGGCGCCCTGAGACATTAGTGGAAGGCGCTTTTACAACATAAAAAGCATTTTTTTTAATCATTATTATTATTTGCCTTTCTGTGCTCCTCTTCGCACTGGACACTGCCACATCTGAACCCATCGGCGCACATCGGCCTGTGCGAGTGCACACACTGCAGTTCTACTCACTTCTTGGTTCTTTCGGTAAAGTTACGTAGAAAGGAAATAATAAAATAATGAAAATAAAACATAATAAAATACAATTCTCACGACGTTTCGGCCACAACGCAAGCAGCCGTCCTCAGGTGAAGAACAGAGCTGTCGGAAAGACAGCGTCTGAATTACGCTGTATTTCCGACAGACCTGTTCTTCCTCAGGTGAAGAACAGGTCTGACTTACAGACCTATTCTTCACCTGAGGACGGCTGCTTGCGTTGTGGCCGAAACGTCGTGAGAATTATTTTATTATGTTTTATTTTTATTATTTTATTATTTCCCTTCTACGTGACTTACCGAAAGAACCAAGAAGATGAATCCCTGCAGTCACGAAAACTTTAAATCGAAAAATTCTGCTCACTTGTGTGTGTTGTTGTTGTTCATAATAATAATAGTACAAAACCAACAAACCGCTGTTAACGCAAGGAAGTCCACCACTCGAGTCGTCCTGCTCAGGGATCTTTACTGCTCCTATCAACACGAACACGCACACTTTGTAGGGCACCACCACTGGGGTCGACTTGAGCCTCTTCTTCCGCGGAGCCCGGAACCTTCGTCTCATACCTCCTTATAACCCCCCCCTCCTCCTTCTACCCCCCCTCCTCCTTCTACCCCCCCCCCTCTCCTCCTTCTACACCCCCCCCCCTCTCCTCCTTTCTACACCCCCCCTCTCTCCTCCTTCTACACCCTCCCCTCTCCTCCTTCTACACCCTCCCCCCTCTCCTCCTTCTACACCCCCCCCTCTCCTCCTTCTACCCACTCCCCCCCTCCTCCTTCTACACCCTCCCCCCTCTCCTCCTTCTACAACCCCCCCTCTCCTCCATTTACACCTCCCCTCTCCTCCTTCTACACCCCCCACCCCTCTCCTCCTTCTACACCCCCCCCCCTCTCCTCCTTTTACACCCCCCCCTCTCCTCCTTTTACACCCTCCCCCTCTCCTCCTTTTACACCCCCCCCCTCTCCTCCTTCTACACCCCCCCCCCCTTTCCTCCTTCTACACCCCCACCTCCCCTCCTTCTACACCCCCCCCCTCTCCTCCTTCTACACACTCCCCCTCTCCTCCTTTTACACCCTCCCCTCTCCTCCTTTTACACCCCCCCCCCTCTCCTCCTTTTACACCCCCCCCCCTCTCCTCCTTCTACACCCCCCCTCTCCTCCTTCTACACCCCCCCCTCTCCTCCTTCTACACCCCCCCTCTCCTCCTTCTACACCCCCTCCTCTCCTCCTTCTACACCCTCCCCCCTCCTCCTTCTACACCCCCCCTCTCCTCCTTCTACACCCCCTCCTCTCCTCCTTCTACACCCTCCCCCCTCCTCCTTCTACACCCCCCCCCCTCTCCTCCTTCTACACCCCCCCCCCATCTCCTCCTTTCTACACCCCCCCCCTCTTCTCCTTCTACACCCTCCTCCTTCTACACCCTCCCCCCTCTCCTCCTTCTACACCCCCCCCCCTCTCTCCTCCTTCTACACACCCCCTCCTCTCCTCCTTCTACACTCCCCTCTCCTCCTTCTACAACCCTCCCCCCCCTCCTCCTTCTACACCCCCCCCCTCTCCTTCTTCTACACCCCCCCCCCCTCTCCTCCTTCTACACCCCCCCTCTCCTCCTTCTACACCCCCCCTCTCCTCCTTCTACACCCTCCCCCCTCCTCCTTCTACACCCTCCCCCCTCTCCTCCTTCTACCACCCCCCCTCCTCCTTCTTCTACAACCCTCCCCCTCTCCTCCTTCTACACCCTCCCCCCTCCTCCTTCTACACCCTCCCCCCTCTCCTCCTTCTAACACCCCCCTCCTCCTTCTCTACACCCCCCCTCTCCTCCTTCTAACCCCCCCCCCCTCTCCTCCTTCTACACCCCCCCCCTCTCCTCTTTCTACACCCCCCCCCTCCTCCTTCTACACCCTCCCCCCTCCTCCTTCTACACCCCCCCCTCTCCTCTTTCTACACCCCCCCCCCTCCTCCTTCTAAACCCTCTCTCCCCCTCCTACTAACCCTCTCTCCTCTCCTCCTCATAAACGCCCTCTCCTCTCCTCTTTCCCGCCAATCTGTATCTCGTTTAACAAAAACAACCCCTCTCCATAATGAATCTGTATCTCTTTGGGGTTCCCGCCCCCCAATACACGCCTCCCCCCTCCTTTCGCGCCTCCCTTTCCCGAGTGCCCTTCTCTGAGTTGTTTCTCTAGACTGTGGTCCCTCGTCCTTTGCGTGACCTCCACCGCCCCCTCGCACCCCACCACCACCACCACACCCAACCCGAACCATGTCCCCGCACGACCCCGGATTTCATATCTGGCGTTCCGTTACCGAAGCGGGGGCGTTCTATGAAGGAGCAAGCTCGCGTAGGAGCATTGTTATCGTGACCAGAGCGAATCGCGGCAGAGAGTGCGGCTTTCGTTTTACACGATGCGAACAAACGTCACGTCACGCTTCGGCTCACCTAGACTGCGCGCGCGTATTTTTTTTGTTACGTTTTTAGCTTTAAAAAAAAAATTGGCTTCGATGTCCTGCACATGCGCGTTTCTCTTTTTTTTCTTCTAAGCAAGTAAAAAAAAGGGGCAATAACTGATGCAGTGGGGGGGAGGTGGGAGAAATTTGGAACAGATTTTTTTTTCGGGCTGCGAGTTTTAGTTTTCGGGGCGAACAGATTTCGAGCCGCGTTTGGAGAACAGCGGCGAGGAGCCTCGGGACACCATCCCAGCCAATCGTCAAGGCAATGTCACAGACACAGAATAACAGCGCCGGCTCTTTTTATGTTTTGAGTCGAGGTAAATCGTTTAGAGCGTTGTTTATCGCCTCTCGCAGAACTGTTGGAAATCGCGCTGGAAAATAAAAAATTTATATCGTTTGTTACCTTCAAAAAAATTGATAGCGTGGCAAAATATAAGTGCAGCCAACTGGAAGGCTTTAATGTGACCAGCACTGTGATTTCATTCATCTGGGCGGTAGGGAAAAAATGTTCTGCCCTTCTTCAACGCGTGTACTGTACGTTGAACTTTTCTTTCACACCATGTGTAGCCAACTGTGCTAATCGCAAAGATGCGGGGGGGGGGGGGGACAACAAACATAAACACTCATTGGCGTTGGTCAGTGTGATGACCTCTTGACCCCTTTTCGGTGGCCTGCCGCAGGCGAGTTACTCCGGCTTAGCCTAGGAGCGGACCTGGAGCTTAGCCAGGGCGAGAATGTGAGAATCAGAATATGAAGGGTGTTATCGGCCAATTATCGAGCGTTTATACATGTGGTGAGGAAAGTGAAGGGCACCACCAAAAACCTGCGGCCCACAGTCACGTCCCAGCGCTTCAACAGGCCCGTCCATGTAACGAAAAATTTCCCTGAAGAGGGAAGCTCGGCATCGCTCGCCACCTCAGCCAGCCGCCGGAGTGGCGCTAAGCAGAGGTCGCAAACGGGTTTTGATTCCTTACCCGTACCCGGCCGCACCAGGGTCGCAAATGGGTCCCCGTACCCGGCCGGGTACGGGTAACCGTTCCCTACCCGTACCCTACCCGAAATGAGTGACAAACGGTTACTCACCAGTGACTCATGGCCTACCCGTACCCGGCCGCACCAGGGTCGCCTAAACGGGTACCCGTACCCGGCCGGGTACGGGTAGCCGGGTATCGGGTAGGGTACGGGTATCGGGTACCCGGTTGCGACCTCTGGCGCTAAGGCAGTGTCCGCCTACTGCAGGTCCCTTCATTCTCCCAGGGTCAGCCCTATGTCCCAGCAACTGAAGCCGACGACCATGCCTGGTCCTAGTCCCCGACGAGAACTAGGGCTACAACCTCGGGGGCACACGCGGCGGGAGGCTTACAAAGCGGCGACCCGTCGCCACAGGCGCACGTAACGGGAGCCTGCAACCGGGGACAACGGCATTGGTGTGTCTCAGCCCTTTGCGGTGCACCACTCAGTATGAATATTCTTGCAGTCGTTCAAGCCACCAAGCCATTTGACCCGCCGGCTGGTCAATGCGAAGTGAATAATGTAACGACGCATGATCCGTCCTAGCAGTAAACTCGCGACCGTACAGATAGGGGTGAAACTGTTGAACAAAATGGACGACGGCAAGCAGCTCGCTGCGGGTAACACAATATTGCTGTTCGGCCGGTGACAAGACGCAACTCCCGTACATGATCACGACCTCCCTACCCTCTTGAACCTGGGAAAGAATGGCCCCGATACCCACGTCACTAGCATCTGTATCTAACACGAAGGCAAGCGAAAAATACGGGAATGCTAAAGATGGCGCTTCTGTCAGATGCTGGCGCAGCGTCAAAAATGCGTCGATCTCCTCCTGGCCCCAATGGAACATTTGTCCCTTTGCCATGAACGGAGGCAAGGGCATAGCAATGGGGGGGGGGGGGAACTTCTCGACAAAGCGGCGGTAGTATGACCTAAACCCCACGAATCTGCAGACCTCGGTTACAGACGTGGAAGTGGGCTAATCACGTACATACTCTACACCGTTTTTTCCAGATCCGTTGTGACCCTGGACGCATTGACGACATGATCCCTTTTGGCGTCATCTGGTCCAACACCATGTGAGACTAGGCTCTAAGGAAAGCTGTCTCGGGTGTGGACCAATCAACGTCAAGGACAGTGCATACATTATCAGAGTTATGTTTTTTGTTTGCATTATGACTGCAGGTATTGTGGTCAATGCAAACATGACTCCTTGTAAAAAAAAAGGTGTCAGTTTTGTTGCCAGATAAAAGGGTTAAAACCCAATTATCATATTTTTTACTGGCAAATGAGGTTCCAATGGCATGATCCAAGTACTTAACAGAGGACCAAAATGTTCTAAAAGACTTGTCACAACTGGGCCAAGTGTTCCTCGAACATGCAACCAAAGACAATGACATCATCTAAATAGATGAGGCAGGACTCCCACTGTAACCCCGCAAGTACCAACTCCATCAACCGCTGGAACGTGGCAGGAGCTGTCTGCAAACCCATCGGGAGACAGTTGAATTGAAAAAGACCTTGGGGTATCCTGAACACAGTTTTTGGTCTAGATTCGTCATCCAGTGGTATCTGCCAAATTGCCACATCCAATGTGGTGGGTAGTGCTGCCAGGGCCTCCTCCTCTGTCCCCTTCAGTCCCCGGACTGCTATCTTGAAACGGCAAACAAAAGAACACCCATCCCCTGTTTTGGACGTCAACTCCTCTATCGTGCCCAACTGGCGACCCCGTCCACATTCCCTTGGTCATCCTGGTTGGGGTGCGCATGGGTTTGTGGTCCCGGTTTGTGCTGCTCTCTCTTGCTTGGTCGGCTGCGCTCCGCTGTAATCCGGATGGTCCCACTCTTGAGCTGGTGCTATCGACGGGGGCTCGGAGGGCGGGATAGGGCTTGCTCCCTGGTCCCGCGCAGGACACACTGTCGGCGGTGTCGGTGGTGGTTCGCCCGCTGCTGGCTGCTGCTCAGTGTCCCGGGTTGGGAAGGCTGCATGAGGCTTTCGCCGCCTTCCTGGGGTGGTGATGTGGCTAGAGGCCCTCGACGTTGTCCCACCTCGGGCCCCGGCAAAGCAGCGCTGTTACTGCTTCCAGCAACTGATCCATCCTCCGATCTCTGGATAATGGTCTGCTGTGGCAGTGAGTCTGCCCCGCCGGGTTGGTGGATGAAGGTGCCCATGTTGGTTGGACGGCTGCCTCGGACCTTGCCGATGTACCGGCGGACGAGTCCCGACTCGGCGGGTCCGTTTCAGAGCAGTGCTCGCCCTCGGAGCCTAGAGTGTCTTCTGCTTGGGTCTCCCCAAGCTGAGCTGAAACTTCCCACCGCTGCCACCAGATGAAAAGGAGACTTGGGCTGGTATACTTAAATTTCTTTATTTGATTGTGACCGCTCGTACACCACAGCAACACTAGTCTTCTTGGCTCTTTCAGTAAAGTCATGTAGAAGGGAAATAATAAAATAATAAAAATCAAACATAGTAAAATAATTCTCACGACGTTTCGGCCACAACGCAAGCAGCCGTCCTCAGGTGAAGACCAGGTCTGTCGGAAAGACAGCGTCTGAATGAAACACCACCAGGCTTGGAGCGTATATTTAAGTTGGATTGGAGGGGGAAGAGCGCCTTGACAAAAAATCGAAACGCAACACTAGTCGTTAAACCAACCTCATTTGCACGTTTTCCAGTCCCTTTTAAACCTCCTCTCCACCAATCACCTTTCTCCAACCACTCACCCATCGGATTGCGTGACCTGCACATCAGTGCTCACACCCCCATCTTTATTTCCTGCCCGAGCGTGCCTTGTGTGCGTGATGTGAGTGACCCCTGACCTCCGACCCTTCCCTGTGTGCATGATGGATGCGTGTGGCGTGTGTGTGATGTCGAGTGCGGAAGATACACGTGTTGTTTGTGTGGTGCGAGTGTGTGAGGAAGAATGAGACATCCTCTACACTTCTAATCAATTTCCACACGGATGGTTTTATGGACGTTATGATTGTAAGATATCATTCGAATAAATTAATAATATAATAGATAATGGGACAATACTTTACCCAGGTTGTATAACAGAGAATAAAACAAGAAATAAACTGACCTCTTTTTTATTTAACCAGGTAAAGGCCCACTGAGCCATATGGCTCTTTTTCAGTAGCGACTTGGCTACAAATGATAGTGTAACGAAGTGGCTCATCATGTGGAAATGTATAGCAGCCAAGTACTCTCAAAGCATGTTTATTCTAAAGTGGAGGGATAAACCAGACGACCCGGAGAAAAATCCACTCTCCAGGCATCAGGGTCGGGATCGAACCCACGACCTCACCCATACCATGTGAAGGAGTTAACATTTTGCCGCAGTGGTGCCCGCATAATAAGATATCAACAACGTCATGTAATTTATGAGAGCCACAAGTGCAGTCTCCAGGTGATTAATTCACGTTAAAGGTCAACAATAAGAGGTGGTGAATTCTAGATTTGAAGCTTTCGTGACTGCAAGGATTCATACTCTTAGTTCTTTCGGTAAAGTCACGTGACTTTACCGAAAGAACTAAGAGTAAGAGGTGGTGAATATTGAGGCCTAGGGCAGGCTTAGTATAACAATTATACATGGATGCAATTCATGGGACAACAGCGGTGTATTCATTTAATGCCCCGTCCCATCTCATTGTCGACCTCCCCACAGACTCGGTGGAGCGAAGAGTCACAAAAGATGGTGTCGCCGCAGACCTCGGGGGACGAAGTTTGGGCCCCAGACGGGGAGCGAGACGACGTGGACGAGTGCTGGATCGACGAGAACTTCCTCCCCAACGTCATGCCGCCCGTGCTCATCCTCGAGTTCATCCTTGGTCTGCTGGGCAACGGTTTCACCATCTGGGTGACGTGGTGGCACGTCAAGGTGTGGACCAGCTACACCATCTACCTCTTCAACCTGGCCCTCACCGACCTCCTCTTCGTCGTGCAGCTGCCGCTGAGGGTGCACTACCACATGCGGCTCAACGACTGGGTCCTGGGCGAGTTCATGTGCGACATGGTGGTCTTCTTCTTCTATGCCAACATGTACGGCAGCATCTACTTTCTCACGTGCATCAGCGTGGAGCGCTGGCAGGTAATCGAGCGCCCCCTGCGCTCGCTGAGCCGACGCCGCTCGCTCATGCGCGCCAAGCTCGTGAGCGTCGCCCTCTGGTTCCTTGCGCTCGTCCCGCAGGCCGGCATGCCGTTCATCTTCCACACGTTCGAGCACAAAAACCAGACCCGCTGCCTCAGCTTCAACCAGCCATGGCTCATGCGCAACTTCAACGTGTGGAACGCCGTCGAGATGGTGCTCGGCTTCCTGCTGCCGTTCGGCATCATGCTGGTGTTCCACGTGCGCATCGCGCGCAAGCTGCTCTGCTCCAGCACCAACCCGCGCCTCTTGCAGACGCGCAAGCGAGCCGCCCACTTCATGATCGTCATCCTGCTCATTTTCGCCATTTGCTTCATCCCCGTGCACATCATGCGCTCGCTGCTCATCGCCGTCAAGCTGCTCGTGCCCAAGAACTGCGGCCTGCACCAGATGGTGGCGCAGGTCTTCTACTGGTGCCTGCTGCTGTCCAGCTGCAACTGCATTATGGACCCGCTCATCCTCTTCCTGTCGGGCGACCGGTTCCGTGTGGCGGCCAGCGAGGTGCTGCGCAAGTTCTGGGGCCCGGCGTGCGCCTGCGAGGAACCGGGCAGGGCGATGGGCAACAAGTCGGTGGTCATCGCGGTGCACCTGCACAGCATCGAGATCAAGACGGACGACGCCACCTGTAGGGAGAGCACCGGCGGCGTTCAGGAAAAACAGCCGAAGGGCCGGAAGGCGAGGAGGAAGAAGTCGGTCGATGAGGGAGCAAGGCAGGGCCGGGGGATGGGGTCGGAGAGAAGCACGGAGTCCGGCAGGGTGGCGAGGGGCGCCGCCTCGAGGGGGGAGCAGAGAGTGGAGAGGAAGGAGGGCTCCGCGGGCCGCACGAAACCAAGGACGGACCAGACGAGCACGTGGCTGACGCAGGACAGGGGGCAAAAGTTGGCCGGAGCGAACGGCGCCACCGCCGTGCTGGGAAACGGAGTGAGGGCGATGGAAATAAGGACCATCGCGGGCGTAGGGTACGGGGAGGAAACTGCGCATCGTGTTGGCACCGAGAGAAGAAATGAAGTGGGCGATAGGGAGAGTTTCCACTTTCACAAAAACACCGAAGTGCCCAGCAATTGAGATGGGGGCGGCCATCGTCGAAGCAGACGAAGCTTTCAGGTTTTTGATGCGGCGTGGAGAAAAAAAAGGGGGGGAATTCGTGCCCCCCTTTCTGAACATTGAGTGGTGAACGCCGAACATTCAGTTCACATCTGATAAATCACTTTTTTTTATGCAGTCGATGTTTTTGTGTGTGTCTAAGTTATTGGGTTGAACACATGTAACGAAGAGGAACTGTAAATGAACAAGCATGCCAACGATGCAGCGTGAACTTATATATTGTACGTCGTGTAAAATGTTTTTTGGTAATGCATTTTTTAAGTATCCCACCGAAGATGTGAACACGTTGACAAAAGAAACAATGCCACATTGGGAAGTCTGAGCAAAAAATAAAATGTTTTGGCTCTCCTCCTCTTCCCCAATCCCCCACATTTCAATTCATAAACTCCCAGTGAGATGGGAGTTTTATATATATACAGAGATATAAAAGCTGCAATGCGATGATATGAATGTATAAAATGTAACTGAATGTAGACAAAATATAACTTTTTTTATTTTACCAGGTAAGACCCACTGAGCTATGTAGTTCTTTTTCAGAAGCGACCTGGCCACAAATGATAGCTCAACGAAGTGGCTTATCGCGTGGACATTTATAGCAGCCAAATACTCTGAACGCGTGATGTCGATTCAAAATGTGGAGGGGAATAACCGGAGGGACCCGGAGAAAAATCCACGTGAGCTGGCGTGGGAGGCAGGATCGAACCCACGACCTCCTGCATATCAGGCAAGGTAGTTAACATCTCGCCACCGTGGCGCCCCAAAACATAGAGATGCGGTGAGATAAGAGAAGCGAGAAACGGATAGGACAGACGTGAAGTGAAAATGAGAGCGAAGTAGACAAGAAACGAAGGTTGTATTCGACAAGGGGAGAGAGATACGGACGGAAACGAGGTGAGAAAGAGAGATTTGTTAGGATTTTTAAAAATATATTTGCTAGAAATTGAAATCGAACTGATATTTGGTTCACCCCTAAATGTATAAATTAATCTAGATCCTCATGAGTTTCTTGGGCCCTAAGCTTTTGCTTACGCCTGAGTGCCACCACTGCACGTAGGCACGCGCTTTGCCCTTCATGGCTGAACTCCTGAATTAAACATTGCCATTCCCAAATAGCATGTTGAGCCTGTAATTCGTTCCTTTGAAGTTGCAAGTCAGACAACGTTTTTCAGCCGCTCGCCAACGTCCAACTCTCAGGCCCTCGTGTTCGCTTGTTTTCCAGATTGGTGGAGCAGTGCATGTGACAATGATTGTCGATTGCTTTGTTGATTTAACGAAGTAATATCCCTTTCACGAGGGGCAGATTGTATTCCTAGATCTCAGTAGGAAAGAACGAAACGTCACAATAATAACCGTCTTTATTAATTGACATCGTTTGAGATCTTTTTGTTTCGTGTACCGAACATGGCCAAATCATGGGCAACGCATGGACCATTGAGAGAGCAGTGGCTTAACGCCGTGTCAATGAAACACCTCGTTTGGTGGTGAAGCTGCTGCTGCTGCTGGGTTGGCAGCGGTACACGATCACAAATAACAAACAAGACAAATCTCAGCACGTTCGTCAATAACACTGCCCCCCCCCCCCTCTCAAAAAAAATAAGTATATAACAGGTTTCAATTGAAAGCTTTCGTGACTGCAGGGATTCATATTCTTGGTTCTTTCGGTAAAGTCACGTAAAAGGGAATTATTTTATTAGATGTGGTTTTCACAATTGATGATGATTGCTTGTGTTGCAATCGAAACGTCTTGAGAATTTTATTGTTTTATTTTTATTATTTTGTTATTTCCCTTCTAAGTAAATTTACCGAAAGAACCAAGAATATATAACAGGTGTTAACAATGTGCAATAGGTTTTACCCTTTCTGGCAATAAAACAGGTGTTGGGATGTTAAAACACCAAGTGGAAACCCTTTTCTAGGAATCTTAACACCTATTTTATTGCCAGAAAGGGTCAAAACTATCCTTGTTTTTTCATACTTTGATACTGGACAAAAAAAGGTCCCACGTTATATAACAGGTGATGTCTCGCAGCAAAGGCCCCCTTCCCGCAGCACATAAGCCGTAGAGGTAGAAGCCGGCGGTCCTTCCGAGGTGTTATGCGTTGCATACTTTTTTTACATTTATTTTTGGCGCAGTGCTCTTTGACGAATGTGCTGAGATTTTTAGAAAAAAATATACACGCTATTGTAAAACACAAAGATGGGATCTTGTGCGTCTACAATAGGTATCAGCCAGCATCTTACAAAGCGAGTCAGCGGTGGGCACACCGATGACTGTATTTAAACCGCGAGAGCGAACGCGAGCAGGAGAAGGGAAGGAATGTGGTAAGTGAACAGTGGCATGGTTTTGTCGTCACTGAAAGTTTAAAGCATCCCTCAATTAACAATCGATTAACAAGAACAATCAGGTCACCCCGAAACACCTTCGAAATAACACAGCACACGATAACATTTGACACGCGTACGTATGTTGAACTTCTTTCGCACCACCATACGCACGTAGCCAACCGTGCTAATCGGCAGTACGGGGACAGAAACAACAAACTAAACACCTGAAGCAGTCAAATTTCGATTTAAAGCTTTCGTGACTGCAGGGATTCATCTTCTTGGTTCTTTCGGTAAAATCACGTAGAAGGGAAATAATAAAATAATAAAAATAAAACATTATAAAATTATTTTAAAGCTTTCGTGACTGCAGGGATTCATCTTCTTGGTTCTTTCGATAAAGTCACGTAGAAGGGAAATAATAAAAATAAAACATAATAAAATTATTTTAAAGCTTTCGTGACTGCAGGGATTCATCTTCTTGGTTCTTTCGGTAAAGTCACGTAGAAGGGAAGTAATAAAATAATAAAAATAAGACATAATAAAATAATTCTCACGACGTTTCGGCCACAACGCAAGCAGCCGTCCTCAGGTGAAGACCAGGTCTGTCGGGGAGACAGCGTCTGAAACGTCGTGAGAATTATTTTATTATGTTTTATTTTAATTATTTTATTACTTCCCTTCTACGTGACTTTACCGAAAGAACCAAGAAGACCTAAAGCAGTCCTCGAGAAATTATTCGACAAGACATCGTAACATTACACGTTCGCCTATCGCTTAGGGTTTTTGCCACTTTCCCGCCTCTGACCCTTGACCCCGGATGGTCTGGGAATTGGCATCTGGTGTTTGGGTGGCAGGGATTGGGTTGTGCCGCTGGGCTGAAATTTTACTGCGAGATACCTGCACAGTTTTTAAGGCCGACTGGTTTTAGAGTGGCAACCCTCTACTACATTCGCCATTGCAATTTTCATCCAAAGTATACAGGAGCTCCCCAACTCACGAATTTTCAGAGATATGAACAAACCTGTCCGTATGTCCAGTTGCCCGTTCGAACCGAGAGACGTGAGTTCAACCGCCGCGCAATAGATGGCGGTGATGGCATCTACATCTGCAGAACATGAAGAACCAGTGGCATCTACGTCTACAGGAGATTATACAACTTTTAAAGCCATTCCTTGTGTTCGGTGTGCATGCCGTACAAACATGTTTGGAATCGACGGGAGTAAAGTTGGACTTACAAGAAATCAACTTACGAACAGACCTCTGGAACCAAACTCATTCGTAAGCAGGGGAGTCCCTGTATACCGTATGTACTGTACACTTATTGATTCGTGCATTATTGTACAGAAGAGCTAGAATGATAGGCATTTTTTCGCAAACGTTACAAAGCAGGAAACAAACAATTGTGATTATGTGGGGCAGGAAAGAAAACTTTGGAAAATGTAGAGATGTTTTTTTTATTGCACCGGCACGAAAGCTAACTTTATTTAAAAGTCATATTTTTTAATGAAAATCACTTACAGTAAAATAATTATCATATCATAATATATTACAAGATGCCTATATTTTGGGGAGTCGGGGGTTGGGTGAATTGTGTTGCGTGTACTGTATTCGTTATTTTTACGTGTATTTATTTATTTAAGCCAATTGCGATTTCAAATTGAGAATTATTTTCTTGTTTCGGTTTGCATATTGGAGAAACACAGATATAAACGGCGGTCAACAGGTACCACTGTAAGTGACAAAAAAAAAATAAACGTACCTGCAAAAAGTGATACCCGCATGCATATTCCTATCGTATCCACAAAAGCAGTGTTCGTGAATGTTGATTTTTTTTTTTTAGTTAAAGATTTGACTTGACTATACGTAGGATAACAATGACGAAAGCACCACAAGTGACCACAACCGCTGCCCACCAGTTCGTCAGTTGGTTAGTTCATCCTCGTCATTCCCTGCGGGACACGAGACCGCAATGAGTTCCCTCCCACTCCTTCATGTCCTTGGCAACATGTTGAGTCTCGCCCCAAGAGAGGCTGATCGCTGCTAGCAGCTCATCCTTCGCGATCTTTAGCCAGGTGGTCTCGGATGTCCCAGATTTACTTTTGCCCCGTGGTATCAATCTTAGGGCAATTTTTGGTATGCAGAGATGTACCCATTTACAAGGCTCCCAACGCTGACACCAATGTAACTTAAGAGTACTGGGGATAAACGGAGATACAAACTGAGATGAACAGGATTTGAAGCTTTCGTGGCTGCAAGGATTCATACTCTTAGGTTTTTTCGGTAAAGTCACGTAGGTAAAAAATAATGATAAAATAATAAATGAAAATAACTTATTTAGTTTTTTTCAAATCTAGAATTTTCACGTGACTTTACCGAAAAAACCTAAGAGTATGAGATGAACAAGTCACTTTGTTCGAGAATGCAGTAACTGCGCTTGTGTTATAATTGGCTCATAGATTAATCTGAAAAGATTTTACCCACTTCACCGATTGCCCGTTCTGATGATATTTTCAAGGGAAAAAAATCGTCGAACGTCGTCACTCGAGCATTTCATATTCGTGGGGCTTTCGTCGACTATGTTATTAAGAGATCCACGACCGGGTGAAATCTACCGATTGAGAGTTGACTAAAATTTAAAAAACGCCGAATATATGAACGCCGCACCAATAGTCCATTTTGTGTGTACTGTATGTTGGAACTTCTATCACACCTTTCGTGACTGCAGGGATTCATCTTCTTGGTTCTTTCGGTAAAGTCACGTAGAAGGAAAATAATAAAATAATACAAATAAAACATAATAAAATAATTATTAATTCTAACCTTACTCCCTCCCTTTGATACTGCTAATCCTGCATAATGCACGGGCATAATGACTTTAAACCCCTCGCCAAACCTCCTACGCATTTCACAAGTAGTACTAATCGCATATCTGCATTTCCCATAAATATGCTAAATTCCTCTTGATATGCAAATTATTTTGTCAAGACGCTCTTCGCCCTCCATCGCAGCATCAATAGTCGCTCCAAGCCTGGGGCGTGCCATTCAGACTCTGCCTTCTCGACAGACCTGTTCTCCACCTGAAGACGGCTGCTTGCGTTGTGGCCGAAACGTCGTGAGAATTATTTTATTATGTTTTATTTTTATTATTTTATTATTTTCCTTCTACGTGACTTTACCGAAAGAACCAAGAAGATTCTATCACACCGTACGTAGATAGCCGTGCTAACTGTAGGTGCGCGGGGGGAACGACAACAAACTAAACGCAACGAAAATACAACCGCTTCGGTGTCCCCTGTGTCACGAGTCTACGTGTGAGTGTGTGTGGTTGTTAGTGTGAGACTCCAGTCCTGGCTAAGCAAGCCCTAGGGGCTGTAACCGACTTAAACACAGTTTGTTTGGCTATACTGCATTGGCAGCGGGGCACAATCACAATTAACAACAACGACAACAATTTTGATTAAAAATTTTCGTGACTGCAGGGATTCATATTCTTGGAACTTTCGGTAAAGTCACGTAGAAGGGAAATAATAAAAGAAAAAAAAAATAATATAAATATTTAAAAAAATTCTAATCTATATATATTAAATCGTGCATGTCTGTCTGTCTGTGTGTGGATTTCGGACCATACGCACTTTCATTGGACGGTGGTTGCCCCTGGCAACGGCTAGCGACGCCTTCGCCGCTTTCATTGGACCTGGCAACGGCTAGCGACGCCTTCGCCAAGGGCTGCAGTTTCATTGGACGGCGGTTGCCCCTGCCAACGGCTAGCCACGCCTTCGCCACTTTCATAGGCTCCGTAAATAATTAAATAATAGCCATTACACAGTATTGTTCGAGCGCTGAGGGGGGGGGGGGGGAAGGCACGCCACCCGTACCCTGCCTCTGCCGGCTGGACAATTTTGGCGAGGCCGCAGGCTCTGCACGCTACTAGGCCTCGACACCCACCACGCCACTCTGAGGTAAATTCATCAAAGTTTTTCCTACTCTTCACTCCACCCCCACCACAATGTGTGCAATTTATATTACTTTTAAACCCAACGCGCCAACAATCGATTACTTAAATGTTCACTGTACAAATAGTCATTAAGCTGGGTCAGCGTACTGCCAGTCTATCATGTAGACTGTAGCCTGCTTATTAAACTCGGTGAGCGTACTGCCACTCTATCATGTACACTCTAGCCTGCTTATGAAGCTGAGTGCGTGTACTGGCAGTCTATAATGTGGACTGTAGCCTGGTTATTATAATCGATTCTTTATATGTTCTTTGTACAAATAGTCAATAAGCTGGTTGAGCGACCCCAGTTCCATTCCAACTCACGCCCACCACCGCTGACGATTATTTGAAACGAACCTGGGCCTCCCCTAGGTCGACTCAGCCTCAAACGCGTAACTGCTGTCGTGTGTGAACATCGTCACTGGGGAGACAAAGGCGGCCGGCCATCGTGGATCCAAGTCCCGGCCGAAGCCGGGTCATGTGTATGTGTGTATGTGTTTATGTGTATGTCTGTGTGTCTCTATGTATGTGTGTATGTATGTGTGTGTATGTGTTTGTGTGTATGTGTGTGTGTGTGTATGTATGTCGGTTTTTTGTATGTCTTTATGTGTATGTCTGCGTGTCTGTATGTATGTGTGTATGTACGTGTGTGCATGTGTTTGTGTGCATGTATGTGTGTGTGTATGTATGTGTGTGTATGTGTTTCTGTGTATGTATGCGTGTGCATGTATGTGTGTTATGTGTGTGTCTGTGTGTCTGCATGTATGTGTGTGTGTATTGTGTATGTGTTTGTGTGTATGTATGTGTGTTTTTGTGTGTATGTGTTTGTCTCTGTGTATGTATGTGTGTATGTGTTTGTGTGTATGTGTTTGTGTGTATGTCTGTGTGTGTATGTATGTGGGTGTATGTGTTTCTGTGTATGTATGTGTGTGTATATATGTGTGTTATGTGTGTCTCTGTGTGTCTGCATGTATGTCTGTGTGTATTGTGTATGTGTTTGTGTGTATGTATGTGTGTGTTTGTGTGTATGTGTATGTCTGTGTGTATGTATGTGTGTGTATGTATGTGTGTGTATGTGTGTGTATGTATGTGTGTGTATGTGTTTGTATGTGTTTGTGTGTTTACGCTCGCATTACACAAATGTGTTACAGGTCTAAGGCGTTCCTCGCACAGCATTGCCGCTTTATTATTGCAGTCGTTTACTGCCGTGCGCACCCTGAAAGTCGTGTGTGTCTGCAGCAAGCGCGTGTATGTGTACCTATGGACGCGCGCGCGTGTGTTGTGTAGGGGGAACGGTAGTGTAGTGCTTAGCGTGCTGTCTGTGTGTGTGTGTCTGTGTGTGTTTCTGTGTGTGTGCGTGTGTGGTGTGTGGGGAGCGGTAGTGTAGTGGTTAGCGTGCTGTATGTGTGTCTGTGTGTGTCTGTGTGTGTGTCTGTCTGTGTGTGTCTGCGTGTGTCTGTGTGTGTGTCTGTGCGTGTGTGGTGTGTGAGGAGCGGTGGGTGTAGTGGTTAACGCTACGCTGCGCTACAAACCCGGCGAACCGAGTTCCATTCCCGCTCACGGCCACCACCGGTGACGATTATTTGAACCTCCCCTAGGTCGACTCAGCCTCAAACGAGTAACTGGTGTGGCGTATTAACATCGCCACTGGGGAGACAAAGGCGGCCGTGCGTGAGTGGTGAGGGAGGGAGAGTGGTGAGGGAGGGACAGTGGTGAGGGAGGGAGAGTGGTGAGGGAGGCAGAGTGGTAAGGGAGGGACTCAGCCGCACAACGAGTAACTGGTGTGGCGTATTAGCATCGCCACTGGGGAGACAAAGGCGGCCGGCCGTGGTGGATACAAGTCCCGGGCGAAGCCGGGTAGTACAGCTAGTACAATAATATAAATATTAATTTTTTTATTGTTTTATACTTATATATTTATATTATTTTATTTTTTCCCTTCTACGTGACTTTACCGAAAGAACCAAGAATAACAACGACAACAACAAAACTCAACACAGTCGTCAATAACACTGTGGTCATAGACGGAAAAATATATCAGAGGCGACGTTTCAGGCAAAAATGGGTCCTGCTTCATGGCACACGAACAGAGAAGGCCCCATTGCCTGAAACGTTGCCTCTGATGGATCCATTTCCTTTTAAGGCCACGGTCTTATCGGTTATCGACGACTGTGCCGAGCGTATTTTTTCTTTTGTTTGCGAATCTGGTCGCGGACACAAAAGACATAGATCCCCCGTATAGCCTTAACAGACTTGGGGCAAGTGCTGTTAGCGATCACCTATGAAGGCCGGCACGTCACACGAGGCGGCCAGCACCACGCCCGGCCGCCTTTGTCTCCCGAGTGGCGACGTTTACTACACACCGCACCAGGTACACACACACGCGTGCATGCACGCACGCATGCACGCCTACCGGACTCTTGCTTGAAAATAAGAGGACGGGGGAAAGTGTGTTGTATAACCCAGAGGGTATGGTGGTGCTGTACTTTTGACGTCCAACAGTTCTCAAGCGTGCTCTCCGCGAGGGGCAATGCTCAAACGCGAGGTGGTACGTGGAGGGGTGAGAGCTGTTATCTGCAGAAACCCGGCGGCTGCTGAATGTGATTGAAAGTAAAATTGTGCGTACAATAAAAAAAACGGGATTGTCGAAGTGTGATTTTTTTTTTTAGAGGCATGTGAATGTTTGAGATGGGGAGTTTTTGTTCACAGTCAAACTCCTACTTTTTTCTCCGTTCAATTCTGTTCGTCGACTGGTTTTTGCACACACACACACAGAGAGAGAGAGACCGGCAAACATGGAACTTTTCTCCAACGTTATGCCAACGTTTGCGCCAACGATTCTAACCATTTTCCACCGTTGGCCCGGCGTTGGCATGTTGACTAGGAACTAGGGTTGTGGTATTTTTTTTCAAGGCGGCAGGGATTATCAATGCGTGTAGTTTTATGCGACTGACTAATTGTAAGTAGAAACCTTGCCTTAACCAGCTCCTTCTCTCACATCTCCTCCTTCCGAACTCCACCAATGAAGTATCCTAACGCATTACACGTGTGTAACACAGCGCGTACTGTTGAATACACAATACAAGATAATCATGAACATTGTTGAACCATAAACTATTTAGAACAATTTTTTTAACCAGGTAAGGCCTTTTTCAGAAGCGTCCTGGCCATCACAAATGACAGCTCAACGAAGTTGGCTTATCATCATCATCACGTGGAAATTTGTCGCAGCCAAATACGTGGCTTCGAAATGTGGAGAGAAAAATCGGAGGACCCGGAGAAAAATCCACGGAACCACGGCGAGAACATGCAAACTCCAAATACATAGATATCAGGGTCCACGACCTTTTGTATACCAGGCGAGGGAGTTCACATCTCGCCACCGAGCTGATTTATTTTCATTGATTTTGTACCTACGTGACTTTACCAAAAGAGCCAAAGAGTATGGATTCCTGCAGTCACGAAAGCTTCAATTCAAGACTATACGTGTCTCTCTACAAAAAGAAGTGTTTTTGGCACATCCTATCGACGAACAACTGTTGTATAGATTTGTTAACGTGCAGTTCTCCCAAAACAATCTAAACGAAACGTGAAATTCCACACACATTCGTCAATAACACTGCCTTAACAGGGAAAACAATGTTAATCACAGGTGACATTTCAGAAAATGGCCCTCATGCATAGCACATGAAACATGAGCCATTGCCCACAACGTCGCATATTATAAACTTCTCATTTGAAGGCCAGCGTTGTTATTATTATTGGTGATGAATGTGGTGAGTTTGCTTTTTTATTGTGTGTGTGTGTGTAACGCTGCCAACGCAAAAGCAACAGCATCACCAAATAATCTGTTAATTGAAACGTGAAAAATATTTGCAACGTCTCCACTTGCGTAAGCATTACCGTTCAGTCTGAATCGAGTGACATTCGAGCGTATGAATGCCGGTTATCCAATGAGCCGCGTGTTGTTTGACGTCCGATGTTTTCACTCCACGTGCTGGGAACTTCTTCAGGAGCAGAATTGAATTCTGAAGAAGCTCCCCAGCATGCGAGTCATGAACATTATTCTTACTTTCATGCACAGCTTAAAATGTGCTCAGTTCTTCCGCCTTACGGCAACAGGCGACATTAACGTCGCCTCGTTAAGAGACCGCACCGTAGAATTGACCGGGTGCCTTCACAGTGGTTGAACGGTTTTGCTTTCGTGTGAATCGGCTATGACATCACCTACATTGGCTACATTCCTTGAACGATCTCAAAGCCATGGTCCGGCGTGCCTCCAGCAAGGATTCTGTCATGAAAATTACGCCACCACCCGTGTTCCGAAGGAGGAAAACCGCTGACCCAAAACCCTAAACCCCTAAACCCCTAAATCCCGGCCTCTCATTTCTGAGAACCCTGCAGTGGATGCATCCACTTTGCTGTCTCTTAACATCGCGAAGAGACAACAATGACCGTTGCTGAATGATTATTCACCCGTGTTCTGCCAATTCAGAGCAAACGGAATGTTTGCCAGGTGCATAATTACAGCAACCTCGTGAGCGTTGAGAGCTTACACCGAGAACAGTCAGGGGAGTTGTCGATCACTCGTGGTCTTTTGAATCCATGTTTTGAGATCTCTTACCAACAACGAATCAATCTGCTCGGTGCCGTCAAGCTCGATACGGGGACTCCTCTACTTACGAACATTCGATTCACGAACTTTTAGAGATACGAACAAGCCTTGTCCGTATGTCGAAGTTGCCCGTTAGGATCGAGAGTCGTAAGTTCAACCGCACCGTTTAATAGATGGCGGTGGTGGCATCTACATCTGCAGAACACGAAAAACCAGTGGCATCTAAATCTACAAGACATTACACAACTTTTAAAGCCATTCCCCGTGTTAAGTGCACATGCCGTACAACATGTTTGGAATCGACAGGAGTAAAGTTGGACTTACGAAATAATCGACTTACGAACAGACCTCTGGAACCTAACTCGTCTCTGGATAGAAAACCGCTCCATTTTGTTAATTAAAGCAGATCTATATGTTTACATTTGCCCCCATTTTGTGAATCCGCTGCAGGATGAGGGCCTCCCCACGCCATGCGAGTTGTGTGGCTTCTTCGATCGTATTCCACCAACAGGGGGAGGCTTTCGTCCAGCAGTGGATAAATAATGACTAAGTATAGTTTAACACGTAGGGCTTTCGCGACCAATATTATTCATAATAGAGGCTTTTGGGTTAGATCGCGTTATTTATAAATGTGTCGTAACCCTCCACCACCCGACACGGCCAAATAGTAAAAAATGTGTCACGTTGACAAAAGACAAAATACTTCACTACTTAAGCCTACCGGTGTGTTCAAGAGTGAATGCACAGCATTGCCCGATGATGATGGATGTAATTACCAGCAAAACGTCGTACTCAAAAATTGTAAATGTTGTGGATTTACTCTTGAACACACCGGTGGACTAAAGTAGTGAACTATTTTGTCTTTTGACAACGCGACATATTTTTTACTGTTTGGCCGTGTCGGGTGGTGGAGGGTTACGACACATATATAAATAACGCGATCTAACCCAAAAACCTTTATTATGAATGGGTAAGCATGGTGATAGCCGAGCCGGTGGTGGCGCACGCCTGTAATCCGCCGCTGTGCATGCGGCAGAGGTTGGTAGATCACCACGGTGGCTAGGAGATGTTAACTACCTCGCCTGGTATGCAGGAGGTCGGGGTAGGATCCCGACCCTGACGTCTGCTGCATATTTTGAAGTTTGCGTGTCTCTCTCCCCGTGGTCGCGTGGATTTTTCTCCGCATCCTCCGGTTTTTCTCTCCACATTTAGAATCAACGTACGGCCACAGTATTTGACTGTTGCTCTACATTTCCACACAATAAGCCACTATGTTGAGCTGTCATTTGTGGCCAGGTCGCTTCTAAAAAAAAGCAGACCTCTGGTCTGGTACAGCACAGTGCGGACTCATGCCATTTGTCCTCTGTGTATGGGATATCGAGTGTTGCCCCCTCGCACGTGTGGGTGTTCCCCGGGCACTCTGGTTTCCTCCCACGTATTAACACTAAAACAATTGGCTGAAACAACTGAATACATGGAGAACTGCAGAGCTCGGGCAATTGTTCTTGCTTGTTCCTCAGCGATTGCGAGATTCAATTTGCATGAACGACGCTATGCGAAGGTAAACATTATTATAATGAACTTGATTTGAAGCTTTCGTACCTGCAGGAATCTATACTCTCTGGTTCTTTCGGTAAAGTCACGTAGATAGAAAAAATAATAAAAGAACACGACGTTTCGGTCGCAACACAAGCGTCCGTGACTTTACCGAAAGAACCAGAGAGCATTATGATAATGCTCTTTCAGGTAAGCCTGCATCCATTCCGGGTTTTTTTTTCCTGTTTGTCAACCCAAATGTGAAGTCAGCTGACCTTTCTCTGTGGCTTGTTTTAGTTGCAAGACTCATCCATATGCCCCTTGTATTTTCACTGTTGCAAATATTAGCCAAATAAATCCAAGAAAATAATAGTTCAGTTCACTTTGTTTTTAATTGCCCTGTGAGCCAATGAGCTCTTAAATCGTGTTTCGTCAACAAAAACAACAACAACAACGCCGCTTCTCCGACAAAAACGCAACAAGTCACAGTAATATAAATACAAAAATGAACAATAACAGATAAGTGACATTTTTAAAAAGAACCTAGCAAATCATAATGGCAATGTAAACATTAACTTTTTTCGAAAGGAAAATAAGCGAAACATAGATTATATTATCATCAAATACCGCGCTGTATCTAAACATATGTAGGGGTGTTAAAGAGAGGGCCCGTTATGCATGGCAGCCAATGGAAAACAAACACAGTGGGCGGGGCTACGTAAGTGCACGAGCAAGTGCCCTCTACGACGTCCGAGCCAGACACCCTGGGGGGGGCTGGTTCGAACGTTATGATCCCCCGGGGCCCCACCCCTCAGGGAGGGGTTGGGTATAAAAGGGGATGTTCAAAGGGCTCGAGAGAGTTATGTTTAAGCTAAGGGAAGAAGACTGAAGACGTCTTAGATAGAGCCCTGGACTCCCCTGGTTCGATGTCCTTTTCAGGGCCGGACAGGACTGAGCCAGCGGCGTGGTCCCGAAAGCCAGAGCCGGTGCTCTTGTAAGAGCTGGTCTGGAACTCCGGGTACCGGGCCCGACTTACCAGTGTCGGGCCAGTTAGCCTCCCCTAGCCCATTAGTGGAGGATTCGGGGCTAGGACAGAGTTAGCTAGGGGTGTATCCCGAGTTATACGGGTGAGGGGGCCGATACCCCCTCGAGTGTGTATATGCCCACTGTCGTATTGTGAATAAATATACGTGTGCCTCAACCTCGGCGTCAAGCGTCCTCACGGTACTTCAACTGGTGTCAGAAGTAATTCGAACATGGACACGCGGAAAACAGCGCGGGCCAAAGTACCGCAGGAGGAAGACACTGCCGAGATCGTCGAGCCCGAGACGGCTCCACAAGACATGGTGCAGCCGGGACCTGACGCCTCCTTACCGGGGCATCGAAATGAAGAGGGGCCGCAGCCAGACGCGTTACGGCTGGCTCATGGGAGGCTGGCGGAGCTGCTGTATGCCGCTGCCGCCACGCTGGAGACCATCACGCGACTAGGGGCCGGTGATCCAACACGGGGCGAGGCGAGCCAACGACCAGGGCGCCTTCCCGCCATTTCGGAGCAGTCCGAATTTGAAATTCCCGCCATCGACGCTACAGCTGTTCGGGGCGTGGCCAGCCTAGACATCCGCTCCGACATCGCCGTCGCTGAAGCTGCAGCGTCATCACAACCGCGACAGGCGATCCCATCGGCCGTTCGCACCGACGCACAGCCGAGTGGTGGTGACATCAGCCTGCGGGAGTCTACAACAACCGCTGCGCTTCATCAGAGACTGCCCCCGCTGAAGGAGTTCATCGGCGCGGAGGGAGACTGGGCCGGTTTTCGCCGATGTTTCCTCGCCCATCAGGAGATGGCGAAATGGTCCGATGAGGAGGCTCTCTGCGCGCTGCCGGCGCTCCTCGACGGCGACGCGCTCGCCGCCCTCACATCGGCGCCGAAAGAGAAGCGGTCTACGTTACCGATGGCACTACAGCTGCTGGGCGGAGTCTATGGACCATCGGCTGAATGCCGACAGCAATTTTAGGACCGCAAGCGGGGTGAGCTAGGAGTCGCCCCTAGCATACCGGACGAGCCTCCTGGCGATGGCTAAGTCGGCCTTCCCTCGTATGGACAACGACGGCGTGGACGCTATGGTCACGGAGAAAATCCTCCTCCTGGCAGACGACCTTGACATCGCTGTGGTCGCGCAGGAGGACGCGGAGATGACATTGCTCCAGGCGGCAAGGCTCCTCCACGCCAACCTCCTGTCGCTCCGGCGGAAAGCCAGCAGGGCATCGGCGGGGCGTGCGGTGGCTGCAGCCACCCTTCCGATGGAGGAGCTCTACGCCGTCGACCACCGACGGCAACAGGCGACGGGAGCACGGTCGGGCCGGGACGGGTCGGGCCGTTCCGACCATCCGTCACCTCCGACGGCGCTCCCGCGGTGTTTTAACTGCGGCGTCCGGGGCCACGTCGCCTCGGGGTGCCGCTCTCCTCGTCAGCGCGGGACGACACCTCAACGGGACGACGGGCCTCATCACAAGCTCCACCATCATAACCCGGCGAGTCGCGGCACCCCACACGTTTGGCCCACACACACGCCCGTCACGCACTCAAACACCGCAACGAGAGGGGGGCCGATATCGCGCACCACCGCACCATCACGCACCACTCCGGGTACTCATATCGAACCCGGCCAGTGGTCCGTGCTGGCCGATCGTGTGATAGCCGCATCGTCGGGGTCGTCGGTCGTTGTGGGGCACATCGACGGGGTTGAAGTGCGCATCCTGGTCGATACGGGAGCATCGGCGACCATTATTTCGGAGTTAATTTACAATATTCTCTCTGTCCAGAGCCGTCCTTTGATGCCTGTTAACGTACAATTCTATGCGGCTAACGGGGGCTCACTTGGCATCATCGGACAAATTCGTGCCCAAATTTGTATTGGGGAAATTAAATTGTCTGGGCCGATTTTTGTTTCCTCCTCGCTGGCGGTTCCGTGCCTGCTGGGGACGGACTTCCTGGCCAAAATGCCGATTAGGATATTAATCGACCAGGGATGTATTGAGCTCCCGTCGGGCAGACGCATGGCGTTTCTGCCATCGCCAGTTACGACTCGGACGGCGTTCGCGACGGTGCCGGCATTCGTAGAGAGAACGGTGCGCGTCCCTCCGGGGGCGCAAATGTTGATTCCTTTGAAACTTCGGCGGCCCTTCGCTAAGGGTATTGGGGCCCAAGGGGTTCTGCTGGGGCCGTCTAGGGCCGGGGTTAGTGGACCTCATTTACTTCCGGCCCAGACCATAGTAAGAGGGGACGGTGAACCCTTCATCGCGGTCCTCAATGTGGGCTCGCAGACGGTGGTGGTCCCACAGGGGACCGTGCTTGCTCACGCAACGCCGGTGCCATGTGAGGAACCCGTCGCAAATCACGTCAGCGTTGTCCCTGCGTCGCGACCGCATTCGGACAGCGATGAAGGGTGGCTCGAGGCGCTTTGTGCGGGATCGACGGACCTGTAAGATTCAGAGCGTCAACAACTTAAAACACTACTGCGGGAATTTTCCGACGTTTTTAGTCGGAATAAATACGATTTGGGTTGTACTCACCTGCTGCGTCACCATATTGACACGGGTGACAGCGCGCCAATTCGCCAAAATCCGTTTCGGTTGAGTCCCGCCGAAAAGGACCATGTCAAATCGGCTATTGATGACATGTTGGCCGCCGACATAATTTCTCCGTCCACCAGCCCTTGGGGAGCGCCGATTGTCCTGGTTAAAAAGCAGGACGGATCGTTGCGGTTTTGCGTTGATTTTCGGCGCCTTAACAAAATTTCGGTTGCCGACGCATACCCGCTCCCTCGGATGGATGAATCGCTGGACGCCTTGGCGGGAGCGCGATTCTTTTCCACACTCGATTTACTTTCGGGATTCTGGCAGCTTCCTCTGGACGATGATTCAAAGCCTAAAACTGCTTTCCGTACACTGCACGGCCTGTTCCAATTCAACCGGTTGCCGATGGGCTTACACTCAGCGCCGGCAACTTTCCAGCGTTTGATGGAATTGGTTTTGGCTGGATTGCAATGGGAGTCGTGCCTCATTTATTTGGATGACGTTATCGTCTTTGGTAAAACTTTTGATGAACATCTCCAGAGGTTGCGGGCGGTTTTCCTAAAGATGCGGGCTGCTAATTTGAAATTCAAACCCCAAAAATGCCATTTGTTGCGCGATTCGGTGCGTTATTTGGGGCACATCGTGGGACGCTCAGGTATTGCTACCGATCCCGCCAAAACGCAGTGTGTCAGCTCCTGGCCGACTCCCACCTCGGTGGGAGAGGTCAGGAGTTTCATTGGGTTCGCGTCGTATTACCGATGGTTCGTCGCTGATTTTGCGACAATTGCAAAACCCCTGCACGCTTTAACATCTAAAGGGGTTCGGTTCCACTGGGGTCAAGAGGAGGAGGCTGCTTTCTGCTCCCTTCGGGACGCCCTGGTAAAAGCCCCTCCCTTGGTTAACCCCGATTTTTCTAAGCCCTTTTTGCTCGACACCGATGCGAGCAACACGGGTATTGGGGGTGTGCTTTCCCAGGTGGTTGATGGCGTGGAACGGGTGGTCGCGTACGGTAGTCGGGTGTTGTCTCCTGCGGAGCAAAGATATTGTGTCACCCGTAGGGAACTGTTGGCAATTGTCTATTTCATCCAACAGTATCGCCCATATCTGTACGGTCGGCATTTCACCGTCCGCACAGATCATGCGGCACTACAGTATGCCCTGCGAGTTCAACAACCATCGGGACAGTTGTCTCGATGGTTGGAGGTTCTCCAGGACTTTGATTTTGAAACCACATACCGTAAGGGCGTTCGCCATACGAATGCGGCCGCTCTGTCGCGCATGCCAACCACCTCCAAATGTGCATGCCTCCTGGGGTCGGGACGTTGCAGGCCTTCAGGGGACGCATCGGTTCCGGTCTTGGCAGCCACCGACGACGACGAAACATTAATTACTAATTCGATCGAACAACAGGTAAGAGATTCCCTGTTGGGGTTGCCCGTCACTGAATGGGGGCGCCTCCAAATGGAGGATGCATGGGAAATGGTGCAAGGTCTGCTGATGCATTGGGACGGCAAATCCCAGCGACATCGGCTGGTGGTCCCTTCTGAGTTGCGAGGCAAGGTGGTGTGGGCCGCGCATGAGCGCCTATTACACCTGGGGACCCAAAAGACTCTTGCACTGCTACAACTTGATTTTTTTTGGCCTGGCATGACGAGGGATGTTGGGGATCTATTGGGATCATGCCCTCGGTATGCGCAACGGAAACCGCCGGCGCGGGAGTCTAACCCGCCCTTGCAATCGATCAAAGTGTCCAAAATAAATGAGCTTGTCGCGCTGGACATTTTGGGCCCATTTCCCGCCACCCCCAGGGGCAATAGGTATTTGTTGACTGGTGTCGAGTATTTTACGCGCTGGCCTATGGCCTGGCCCCTTGCCAACCAGTCGGCAGCAGCTATCGTGGAGGCCTTTGTTCAGGGATACGTCCTGGACAAAGGTGCTCCGGAGCGGCTGCTGACCGACCAGGGCAGAAATTTTTCCGGTAAATTACTCAAACAAGTCTGTGACCTCTTAGGCACGAAGAAAATTCGTACCTCCCCGTATCACCCGCAAACTGATGGAATGGTCGAGCGCCTGCATCGCACCATTATGTCAATGATGTCACAGCAGGTCTCGGACTCGCAGACTGACTGGGACCTGCATATTCAAGGGGTCTTGGCGGCATACCGAATGGCACCCCATGCAGCTACGGGATTTTCCCCCTTTTACCTCATGTACGGTCGCGAACCCGACCCGCCTGTTCGCGCCCAGCTGCAGATCCCCGAGCCGCAAGGGAAAACTAAATTGGCTGACCACGTCAAATTTTATCTGGCCAAATTAACAGAGGCGCGGGATGCTGCAATGCTAAACTCGGACCTCCGTCAAAAAGCGAATGAGCGCCTCAGGCTGGGTCGGGCGCACGTGATACAGTGGAAGCCGGGGGACAAGGCATGGTTGCACTGTCCCCAAGTGCCCCTGGCTACCTCCTCTAAGCTGGCGCGGCCGTGGCGGGGCCCTGTGGAGGTGGTCGAAGTTTTGCGACCACAGTGCGTGCGCATTAAATGGGGGAAGCGGCGATGGTTCGTGCACCCCTCTAGGTTAAAACCCTTCGTTGCGGTACACAAACCCACTTCACACATGCGTGGCCAAACGTGGGGGGGGTCGACCGTCTCATTGGGTCCGTCTCCGTCGTTCTCACCTAATGCCTTGCCGGCCGTGCCACCTCCAGGAGCATCAGGACTGACGGGCTCACGCCCGACCACCCCTCCTGGGGATACCGACGGTCGCGCGGCATCGGATGAGGACTCACTCCGGGACGGACAATTGCCACCTGACGGTCCGCCACCCGGGGTTACCCCGTGTGAGGGGCCCGCTGCAAGGACGCGCGCAAAAATGTGCAGACTGTTATGAGGCCGGAAGATGTGTACATAGGTTGTGTTCATCGTGTGTTGTGTGGGTGGTGTGTTCCCTGCCCATTGAAATGTACATACGTTGTGTTCATTGTGTGTTGTGTGGGTGGTGTGTTCCCTGCCCATTGAAATGTACATACGTTGGGTTCACCTGGTGTTGTGTGTATGGTGGGTTCCCTGCAAATTGTATATAGGTTGTTTTTTTACGGAATTCGTATTTATTCAAGGGGGGTGCGTCGGGTTGTTTTCTCTTCTTGCTGTTGCATTTTGTTGTGTTCTTGTTGCTGTTCTTATTGTTGAAAAATAGTGAGGCACACGCGCGGTCAAGGTGTAAATGCACTTTTATTGTCATTTTTGTATGTTGGCAGCCGGGACGGCTGCAAGCTATGCGGGGGGGGGGGGGGGGTGATGTAGGGGTGTTAAAGAGAGGGCCCGTTATGCATGGCAGCCTATGGAAAACAAACACAGTGGGCGGGGCTACGTAAGTGCACGAGCAAGTGCCCTCTACGACGTCCGAGCCAGACACCCTGGGGGGGGCTGGTTCGAACGTTATGATCCCCCGGGGCCCCACCCCTCAGGGAGGGGTTGGGTATAAAAGGGGATGTTCAAAGGGCTCGAGAGAGTTATGTTTAAGCTAAGGGAAGAAGACTGAAGACGTCTTAGATAGAGCCCTGGACTCCCCTGGTTCGATGTCCTTTTCAGGGCCGGACAGGACTGAGCCAGCGGCGTGGTCCCGAAAGCCAGAGCCGGTGCTCTTGTAAGAGCTGGTCTGGAACTCCGGGTACCGGGCCCGACTTACCAGTGTCGGGCCAGTTAGCCTCCCCTAGCCCATTAGTGGAGGATTCGGGGCTAGGACAGAGTTAGCTAGGGGTGTATCCCGAGTTATACGGGTGAGGGGGCCGATACCCCCTCGAGTGTGTATATGCCCACTGTCGTATTGTGAATAAATATACGTGTGCCTCAACCTCGGCGTCAAGCGTCCTCACCGGTACTTCACATATATAAGTAATTTAAATACAGCCTCAAAAACGATGGCATTCGGTCTGATTCTTGGCCACAGCCAACATCAGTGGTGAGCGATGTGTGAACCGGTTCTGGGTTGCACTTTGCAGAGACAGCATGTTGTGTACCCGCGTTCTACGGCGTGGGCTTTAATGCCGTACATTTTATGCACAACTGGAAAGATTGCGTAATGCTCCCCATCTTCCTTTCCATAAACACCTGTGCTTTTTTTTGTACCGCAAACACATTATGATTTTTTAGCAACAGCAGCGGTAGCGGCAGCGGCAGCCGAGTGGCCAATCATGCAAATCGGCCGCAATTCCGGAGCAAACAGCGGTGGGACGTGAGCCAAGCCTCGCGCAGCTGCTCCCCCGCAAGCCTCGTTTCGTCGGTTACAGAGAGGGACACCTTCCCGCGCGTGACAGAAATCGTTTCAAAAATGGAACAAAAATTCTGAGTGAGCCGACTTGACCGAAGCGATCCGCTCTCGACTATCATTGGCGTAATTCACTCACTAACAAGAGCAGTGTTGCCCCCCCCCGGAATGAGTACAGCGCTGACATAAGAAGTGGTAATCTTGGTTCTTTCGGTAAAGTGACGTAGAAGGGAAATAATAAAATAATAAAAATATAAAACTATAAAATTATCACGACGTTTCGACTGCAACACAAGCAATCATCATCAGGTGTGAAATCCACAGCAATAAAATTTCACACCTGATGATGATTGCTTGTGTTGCAGTCGAAACGTCGTGAGAATTGTATTGTTTAAAAAAAATGTATTTCCCTTCTACGTGACTTTACCGAAAGAACCAAGAATATGAATCCCTGCAGTCACGAAAGCTTTACATCAAAATAAGAATAGGCTTTAAACTTTCTGGAAATAAAACAGTTGTGTTAAGAAGTTCAAACACCAAAGAGAAACCTTTTTGCAAGGAATCACGTCTGCATTAACCACATTAACATGCAGTGACATGCAGATTAAAAAAAACACGCTCTGGTAGTATATGATGAATTGTCTCTGAAACGGATTGGTCCACACCAGAGACAGCTTTCTTTAGAGCCTCGTCTCAAACGGTGTTAGACCAGAGGACGCCAAAAGGCGAACAGCACAAAGGCAGTGCCACTATCAGAGCATTGAGAGCTGAGCAGCTACGTCATGGGAAACTTGTGTCAAAATATAAGAATAGGTTTTACCCTTTCTGGCAATAAAACAGTTGCGTTAAGATGTTAAAACACCAAACAAAAAAACTATTTTTCAAGGAACCCAAAGCGCATTTCTCCCCCTCCCCCGGTTCCCAGATCTCAGCCTGGCAAACCGCCCTGGTCACTACTGCAGGTGGATGTCGACGTTGACAATACGACACTCGCCGCCGCTCCGGATTTGTATCGATGAAATTGCTCGCGAATGAATTTGTTGGACAGCCACAGGGGAACATCAACCCACCTTCCCACCCCAGCCCCACATCCTCCTCTCCTTCCCCTCCACCGCTGGCAGATTTGTGGGCATGCTAGTTTAACAGGTAGGCTTTCGCGACCAATATAATTCATAATAAACGTTTTGGGGTTTAGATCGCGTTATTTATAAATGTGTCGTAATCCTCCACCACCCGACACGGCCAATCAGTAAAAAAGTGTCACGTTGACAAAAGACAAAAAGTTCACTACTTTAGCCCACCGGTGTGTTGAAGAATTAATCCACAACATTTAAAAATGTTGTGTACGACGTTTAGCTGGCAATTACATCCAGCAGATGTAATTGACACTTTTTTTAGTGATTGGCCGTGTCGGGTGGTGGAGGGTTACGAAACATTTATAAATAACGCGATCTTACCCAAACACGTTTATTATGAATTGTGGCCATGTTCTGGGTTGACCTTGTATCTCAAAGGGACAGCTGCCATCAGGACCCGTCCCCGTCCCCGTCCCCACAGCCACCTACATGGAACGCGCTACGAGACCGTACTGCATGAGCGAATGAGAGGGAGGTGCGTGGGTTATGAACATTAAAGTGACGCAGATGAATCGGAGAGGGCATCCCCCCGTATAGATCACCCCCCCCCCCCCCCGCTGATTTCTAATGATCCTCTTCATTTATTCTCAACAGGGGGCTTTGGATGCTTTGCGAGGGGGGGGGGGGGGTCTCGGTACCATTCGAGCTTGGGGAGAATCACAAGGGTTGAACGAGCCCGTTGAGACTGCCGTGCGGGAAGCTTTGTCGGCGTGTCGTTTTCGTGTGGCATCTATAAATGGAGCATCACCGCAGTTCACAGGGCCAGCGTTTCCGAAGAAAATCCAACGATTATTGTTTAAGCTGCTGATGACTTGTGGAGACACGAGAGAGAATTTTTTTTTTACGGAAATATTCATAGATGTTTTTGCTTAATACAATGTTGATATATTGTGGATAATTTCCTTGTTGTCATGTTGGGCTTGTCGTGCATCACACGGTGATGTATTATTTTTCTTTTCATTGTCATGTAAGTCCCCATTAGCCGGCTGACAGCGGCGAACGATACCTGGGTTCCCCCCCCCCGCCCCCCCGCGCCCACCCACTTCACCAACCCGCCACTGACCGGCGTGGTGAAGTATGGCCAAACGACCCCCACGATTAACATGCCGTGGGGGGCAGCCCTTCAACTGGCGGTTGGTTGACAAAGAGCCGAATGCGAAGAAGTGTCCCTCGCGAGTCTCACGCAACAATAATATTTGTTTGGCAGCTGTTGCGTTGTATAACCGGAACCCCCGGGGCAAGGTCAGCTCAGGTCACAGCCCGGAAATGTCAGGAACACGTTGGCCATACGCCCACAAAATATCCTAAAATGCCCCCCCCCCCACCCCACCCATCATCATCTCTCCACACACACACACACCTCCCTACCTATCTATCGCCTCTATTGACCACCGATACACCGCTGAAAAACAGGCGTCCGTAATTGAATGCAATTAAATTCCCTTACAGAAGAAAATTGCTCGGCTTAGTGCTGCCATTACGGCCTCCACGAGGAGGGCAGTAATGCACAATGATTTGTTAAAATCCACGTAAGCTCTAACTTCATGTTGTCAATTCCAGTTAATGTTATTTTGCCAGTTTTGGGATTAAGTGACCACGTTTCTAGTGGCCATTTAATAATTGTAGAGCTTCTTTCGTGCAATATTTTGCACTCCGATTGTACGTGTTTTCTCCAAGAAAATGTTGAGATAATTTGCGCGCGAAAAATGCTTCCGCAGATTTTTTTTTAAACGTTATTATTGTCATTGTTATTGTCGTCGTCACGGCAGGTGATGGCCTCAAATGGCACGGAAGCACTCGTATGGCTCAAATTTGTCAAAGGCCCGTGGTAAACACGCAAATAACTACTGTTATTTTTCAAAAGGGATTTTTAAATGAATATTTTTCATGAAAGGAACTTTTAAAAACACAAATACGCACCTGCCCAAACTGGCGTATGTGCTAAGGGTCATTTTTGGGACGACATTTTTTCAGGTATTTGTATTTTTAAGGGCCGGTTTTTAATTTTTATTTGTACATTCAAACGTTGGCATTTAAAATCACTAAACGTTAAATGACGCTCGTTTGTTTATGCTACAAAAAAGTGCATCATGAAATATGAACGTCTGCATTTTAAATGTGAGCATCGAATTCTAGCTGGAAAACAAATCGAATTCTAACAGATTTAAAATGCGCTATCAAGAAATCCGCGGAAGCATCTGTCGCGCGCAAATTATCAAAATTTTCCGTGAGAAAACACGTACAATCGGAGTGAAAAGTATTGCACAAAAGCAGCTCTACATAGCACATTTAAAATTTGATATTCCTCCAGCAATGTTGACTCCCTCGCCTGGTATGCAGCAGGGTTGCGTGTTCGATCCCGACTCCGATGATGCCTGTGAGCTGATCCGTGAGACCTCCGAATGGATTTTTCATCTCATTCCGATGGCACAATTGGACTAAAGGGGGGGGGGAGGGGTGAATGGGAGGGGGGCACAGAAGCAAAAATATTGAGGCCAAAACTTGATTTGTAAAAAAAAAAGAACAGAATTTGATAGACGAAACCCGAAGGTGGTTGGGTTGCTTTGGACAAGCTCCACAATGGGAATGTAGAATTTCCACCAAATGGGATGAACATCAACCCCCCCCCCCCGATCCTATTCTCTCTCAAATTAATCAGGGAGAGACGCCTTCTTTACACTGATTAAACAGAGCACGGAATTCGTTTTACCGTGACGGCAATATTACTCGGAAACATTCATAAGCAGACCACGTGATTTAAATTGCACACAAATTGGTAACGGCATTATCGAGAGTTGAAATCGGGTTAAAAACAATGGCAAAGGCGCGGCCCTGCAAGTGCCTCGCTCTCACCGCTGCTGGCGGAATGGGCCTCCATACTCGTGGGAGCTCTCTAGGGATCCCCTCCAGAGGGTATTTGGCCTTCTGCTCCATGCTTGCCAGACCACTTCGAAGAGTTAATAATAATAATTTCACTTATATATTGCTTATTCTTGGAAATAATAAAATAATAGTAATAATTAAACATAAGAAAATATTATGTTTTGTTTAATTTTATTATGTAATTTTTTTATTTATTATTTCCCTTCTACGTGACTTTACCGAAAGAATCAAGAATATGAATCCCTGCAGTCACGAAAGCTTTAAATCGATATATATCGGCTCTCATCAAGGATCTCAAAGTGCTGAGCGTAAACCACACTTTTACCCCACCGTACGTGACCTGCCGGGGGGTGGTGGCTGGGTTAAGAAATATTTCCCGTCGCTTGAACTGTGGTGCCGGGAGGTCAAATCGAATCGGCAGAGATCTGCGTTCCTAGTCCAGGGTGCTCACCGTTATGCCAAAGCAACTCCCGTTTGGCAATTGGCGTCAAGACGGTGACTGACTGCGATTGGATGGAGTCCGTGACATGTGCAGTAGCTTGTTTGGAGATTTACTTTATCCACGGCGTCCCAAAAAAAATTACTTATTCGGAAATCAAATATAAAGGACGCGTACATTTGTGGCCCGCTCGTTAGTAAGATTACATTTGGGGGGGGGTGGGGATATCGTATGCAATGTCATCCAGCCCATCGATTTTGCAAATAACTTCTCTTTGAATAAAAAGGGCACTTAATTCGATTTTAACACGAAATTATTGTTATAATTTATCAGAAGCCCGGTAGTGATGCTTAGCGGTGTAGAACAAAAACACTCCGACCAATAAAGCACCCACGCCCTGCGCATCATCGGTGCTGCAACTCTCATTTTCTAGCGATGTTCACAATTCCGAACGGTTTCACGCACGCTCATGCATTCTTAATCAAGCGTACGTACATTCGCTCACTTTGTAAAAGTAGGGTCACGTATTTTCCACCCGCGTTCAAAGCAGCTTGTGCTTTACGACTGGACATCTGTTAAAAGGAGCTTTATAGCACATCGGATTCCTCCAGTATAAATAAAGATTATGATTCTGAAATGCCCATGGTGTAACTGTCATTTTATGATGGTGTTCACATATTTGACATTTTCACATACTCGTCTCATCCACAGTCCCCAGTGAGTTGAATATGCGACATTGTACTGTTAACAGCAACAACAACAAAAAGCTCACCTCTAGTAAACATGGAACGTTGGGACAACATTGGGCCAATGGTTCCAACCACATGCCAACGTTGTGCAAACCAAGTGTCGTTGTTGGCATGCCAACCATGTATCAACGTTGGCATGCCAACCATCTGTCAACGTTGGCATGCCAACCATGGGTCAACGTTGGCATGACAACCATGTGCCGTTGTTGGCATGCCAACCATGGTTCAACGTTGGAATGCCAACCATGTGCCGACGTTGGCATGCCAACCACATGCCAACGTTGGCATGCCAACCACGTGTCACGTTGGCATGCCAACCATGTTTCGTTGTTGGCATGCCAACCATGTGTCGACGTTGGCATGCCAACCACATGCCAACGTTGGCATGCCAACCACGTGTCACGTTGGCATGCCAACCATGTGTCGACGTTGGCATGCCAACCATGTGTCAACGTTGGCATGCCAACCATGTGTCGACGTTGGCATGCCAACCACGTGTCAACGTTGGCATGCCAACCATGGGTCGACGTTGGCATGCCAACCACATGCCAACGTTGGCATGCCAACCACGTGTCACGTTGGCATGCCAACCATGTTTCGTTGTTGGCATGCCAACCATGTGTCGACGTTGGCATGCCAACCACATGCCAACGTTGGCATGCCAACCACGTGTCACGTTGGCATGCCAACCATGTGTCGACGTTGGCATGCCAACCATGTGTCAACGTTGGCATGCCAACCATGTGTCGACGTTGGCATGCCAACCACGTGTCAACGTTGGCATGCCAACCATGGGTCGACGTTGGCATGCCAACCATGTGTCGACGTTGGCATGCCAACCACGTGTCAACGTTGGCATGCCAACCATGGGTCGACGTTGGCATGCCAACCATGTGTCGACGTTGGCATGCCAACCATGGGTCAACGTTGACATTGTACCTACGTTCACCGAAAACAATTCCTGCACAAGACCAAGCTCGTATCGAATGAATTCTCAGGATTTAATAAAGGCCATTGAATTATTGATTCGTACCATGAATTATGCATTCATAATAACGATGTTCTTGTTTCCCATGCACGTCCGGGGATGTACGATTGATTTGGAGGTGAAGAGGACATGACGGCAGGGAGGACAAGCTCACACGGTGCTGAATAAAGGCTCTAAACGTCAAACAACACGGAGAAATACGTGTAACAAGCACACCGCCACTGTGTATTTGGAGTTTGCGTGTCTCTCTCCCCGCGGTCGCGTTGAATTTTTCTCAGGGTCCTCCGGTTTCCCCCCCCCCCTACATTTAGAATCAACGTCACGCGTATAGAATTATTTGGCTGCTATAAATTTCCGCGTTATTATCCACTTCGTTGGGCTATCATTTGTGGCAATGTCGCTTCTGAAAAAGAACTATATAGCTCAGTGGGCCTTACCTGGTAGTACAGTTACGAGCGGTTCCTGAATGCAGTTCTTCAAGAACTGCTGACAGTTTTTGCATAATGCGCAATGTCTGTGTGCCTTGAACACGCATCTGCGTGTTGTTTGAAACTCACGGGGTTTTTTCCGACCTGCACCATCATAACATTTTCTCATCATCTACAGGTTTGATTATTCTTCTTGGTTCTTTCGGTAAAGTCACGTAGAATGGAAATAATAAAGACAGCGTCTTTCTGACAGACATGTTCTTCACCTGAGGACGGCTGCTTGCGTTGTGACCGAAACGTCGTGAGAATTATTTAATTATGTTTAATTTTTATTATTTTATTATTTCCATTCTACATGACTTTACCGAAAGAACCAAGAAGATGAATCCCTGCAGTCACGAAAGCTTTAAATCGAAATTTAGGTTTGATTATTGTTTGCATGGCACAAGCCAGTGGGGGGGGGGGGGGGGGGCATAGTGCGGATATGGAGAACTCCGCATCTTCTATTCAGCGTTATTCACTAATTTTCAGAGAGGGCCCACTTTCGCCGATAAAACATCATCAGTGTGAGGGCCGCCACACATTAATTGAAACCATTGGGGGGTTTGACCACATGATAGGTGGGTTGGGGGGGGTGTTTTCACCATCTGTGTATCGTCGGAAGGGATCCTCACGTCAGTGAACGCACTCAAGGCCACCAGGGAGGGACACCCGAGGCCCGCGGGCCTTGCGATGAAGAACGCAGACTTCTATGGTTCCCAGAGGCAGACTTTGCAGCAGTGATATAATTTGCAACTATCGTCCTAATTAGGTTGAACACCGGTTAATGGTTGGTCTAATTTTTGCAGAAATATATTTTGATGGTGATCTAAGACAAGATGACCACGATTCACTTCTTCAGGTCCTGCCTGACCTGCAAGACTGTCGATGGGGTTAGGCCCCACGTTACTTACAGGAAGTGACCCACTTCTATCCACCACCAATGAGGTCCTTGAGATTTTTTGAGATCCGTCTTCTTCTTAGAATTCTGAGGTCAAGGCTCCAATCTATGGGGTGATCGGTCTTTTGCCAGTGCAGCTCCAAGACTATGGAACGCGTTGGCCTCTGACAATGAGACAATCAGAATTATGTTGTTGCTATTTAAATCTGCCCCTGAAAACGAACCTCTTTAAATTTTGATTCGAAGCTTTCGTGACTGCAGGAATTCATACTCTTTGGTTCTTTCGGTAAAGTCACGTGGGTAGAAATAAAATAAAACAAATCACGACGTTTCGATCGCAACACAAGCGGTCGTGTTTTGCGATCCAAACGTCGTGATTTGTTTTATTTAATTTTATTTCTAACTACGTGACTTTACCGAAAGAACCAAAGAGTATAACCTCTTTAAAGTTGCCTTTTCCCTGTTGTTTTGGTCGTCTACCGCTGGCTCTGTCTTATTTCCTGCTTTCCATACAAGGCACATTGGGATCCTTGGACGAAATGCGCCTTACAAATGTCAACTATTATTATGATTAGGAAAACGCCGATGGCGTTTGTTTTGCATATGTACAAATAGCGCGCGCGTGTGCCTTTTTTTGCTACTAATTTCTGCGTGTTGTTTGAAAAATTTATGGTTTTCCGGCCCGCACCATTATTCTGTTATGATGTGATTTTTTTTTTGTCTTGCCATTTGCGGATTTGCAGAAGACTCTAAATACAGCCACTGGCCCTGGGCCCAGATTATTCCTCATCTGGAGCTGTGTGTTCCTGCCATGCCCCTCCCTGTCCACTCTGCCATCTCATGCTGACCTCGTCAGCTGCAATGAGAAGTGCCTCTGATAGCTCTGCTCTATGTTACTCGTACTGGCAAAGGGCTGTGAATTTATAGACAGTCAAATAAACAAGTAGACAACATTACCCCGTTCACGTCTTTGCCCGTAAAGGTTGAGGGCTCACCAGGCGTTGATTCAAGCAAGGGCGACTCTGCTGATGAGGCACCGTTTGTCGAAGCCGGTCCAGAGTTTTGCTTGTCTTGAGTCAATGCTGCTGAAATTATGCACTCCCAGAAGAACGTGGCGGCTGATAGGTTGTGTAAGAAATACTTTCACGTGTTTTTTTTTGTATGTGGACAGGTAAATATGTGGGGGCATTGTCTGCTGAATTATTTAGCTTTTTGTATTATCCACACGTATTAATTTGCGTTCGGTAAAACTAAACATTATTTTTTTTTCATTGTTTTTATTTTATTTTTGAATGGTTTCTCTGTGACTCAGTATCTATGAATATGTAACTATGCATATGCCCATTTACGACTGTTCATCGGGAAAATTAAATTAATTGTAATTCTCATAAGGGTATCATGGTGCACAGTGCAGTCTCCAATGCTACCCACTCTATATCGCTCTGGCCTACTATTCATGTGCTATGAAGCAGGAACATTGCCTGATATGGCCACCTATCATATACATGCATTTCCATTGAAGGCCACAGTGTTATTGACGATTGCGTTGAGTTGTGTTTTCTATCTATCACTCTTGTACTGGTAGGAACCTCCTGGTTACACCAGCCCACAGGGGATTATTCTGTCCGTCCACCGTGCATCCAAAAATGGGAGAGGTGGGGCTGGGTGGGGAGGGTGGGGCTGGGTAGTGGGTGGGAGGCGTGGGGCTGGGTGGGGTGGGGCTGGGTGGGGAGGGGCTGGTCACCCCGTGGTGCCCTTATAAAACTCAACGTTTAACCTACTCACGCCGGCTTGTGCCCGCCCTCACAGTCGGCCATATTTGCAGAATACACCACGCCGCCGTTGACCCTGGCCATTGACCGAGCAACCCAACGTTCCTACCAGCTCCCTCCGCAGGAATGTGTTATATGCATGCATTTCCATTGAAGGCCACAGTGTCATTGAGTTGTGTTTTCTATCTATCACTCTTGTTTTTCTGCAGGGTATAAGCGAAGATTGTGGACGTGGATTGCACGGTCAAGCTAGAATGAGAATTAGAATATTTAGACTGCAGGAATACGATGAGCTATAAAGCTCTGTGTCGTAGATACGTACCAAGTATCAACCGCGTCACTTGCAAAGCGCGGCCAGGGAATCCAACTTGGGTTTTCCAGGGTCACGATACAATGCCCTGAATCAGTGCGCCATCACTCCCCCCCACACGCACCGCCACATAAACGCCGGCTCACGCACAACGCTGACCCAGCTCTCAGCGTCGAATTTACTTTCCCGTACCCTTTCAGTAGATTATAATAATAGTTAAGAGAGTGAAATGAATGAATAGGACAGGAAATATTTTGAAAGCGTTCATTCAATCTCCCATAAATCAAGCCTAATCTAATCACTTCCTCAAATGTTTTTTCACATTCTCTCTCTCTCTCTTCGCCCCGTCCGCCCGGCTCCCACCCAGCCTTCTAACTCCCTAAATGCAAAACTCAACCTCACATGAACTGTGCCTATTTGTGATGCACCTTATTGGCTTAGACGTAAGAATCACTAAATATTATGATTATTACATTCCTTCCAAGCCTCAGTGCCGTAATTACGTCATAAGTTATTCCGCAATCACTCGAAGCGCAAGCAGTCATTCTGATAATGAGCGGAATTGATGGTTCGACAAATGACCTGAATTGAAAATTTACCCCTTTTCACATTAATCCGGGTATTGTCTACGAAAAAGATGTACGGTATTGCGCCTCTAAAAAAACATTACTGTTAAAACACTATTTTTTTTATTTTACCAGGTAAGCACCCGCTGGGCTATACAACTCTTTTTTCAGAACAGACCTGGCCACAAATGATAGCTCAAAGAAGTGGCTTATGATGTGGAAATTTGTAGCAGCCATATACTCGAAACGCGCGATGTTGATTCGAAATGTGGAGGGAAAAAACCGGGGGACCCGGAGAAAAATCCACGCGACCACGGAGAGAGAGAGAGAGAGAACAACGCAGACTCCAAATATACAGCAGCAGGCGTCAGGGTCGGGATCGAATCCCCGATCTCCTGTATGTGGGCTCGATTCCCACATACGGGAAAACGATCTCGAGTCGAGAATCAACGACTCTGCCGCGCTCCTGCCGCCCGATTTGATCAAGGAAAGATTTACACGCGAGATGCAACGATGGTATATCTCTGAACGGGCGATTAAGCACACAACCTTGCCGTACTATTGCAGATCGAGAGCCCGTCAGCAAGCGCTTTGTCAAGATGCGTTATCGGCGATAAATAAATAAAAACCACGCAAGTCATTTATCGGGACAATTCATGGAATAATTTTGTGTGGTATCGTGGGACATTTTTTGCCAGTGTCAAAGTATGAAAAAAGGAAAGGGTTTACCCTTTCTGGCAATAATACAGGTGCAGTCTTAACTGACTGTGATGTTTCCATCCTACCTGCCTATGCCAGCTGTTATTTCCGACTCTGTGTGTGTGTCTCTCTCTTTATGCCTCTCTGTAAGATATCTCATGCTCAAATGTCCTTTGCATTGCACTCTCATGCCTTTGGATTGCACCACTCTTCGATCTTACATTAACATACCAATCTCTCACATTAACATAGCCACTTCCATGCCCTCGTCGAGGAGGCCGCTCTCCTATCTTACATTTGCGTGCTAATTTCTCACGTTAACATCACTAGCCCCGGCCACTTCTTTATGACCCTTGGGCTACACCCATTTCAAACCTTTTAAAACAGTCTGCCTCAGCAGCAGACCATGCTTTCCCACCTGATGACGGACGCTTGTGTTGCGCCCGAAACGTCGTGATTTATTTTATTTTATACCTATGTGACTTTACCGAAAGAATCAAAGAGTAATAATACGGGTGTTAAATAATCATCTAAAATAAAAACGATACCTTGCAAAATAAGATACCACCAAATAGATACCTTGCAAAATGTATTTATTTGGTGTTTGTCCATCTTAACCACCTGTCTAATTTCCAGGAAGGGTAGCACCTATTTTTCTTTTTCAGAAATGTTGTGTACGTTAGGAAGCACACTTTCAATTCAACACACGAGACTCTGAGCTTTGCTCTGTACGTACAGCATTCGCCACGTTGTCAATGCGGCAATTGTGATGTTCAAAACTCAATACGGTTTAAGTTTTGAGGCACAGACCCAGTTGTAGGTGGGGGGAAACGTTCATCGCCTAACTTTCGTCGCAAGCAAGAATATTCTGCAGTGCAAATTGAAGCGCCGATTTCAGGACGTGGGTCAAACACGACCACGTTCATTTTTGCAGCGTCACCACTTTGTCGATGTATCTTTCGCAAGCTTCTTAGAATCTGTTTCTAAGGAGTGTTTACTCTGCAGCCCGGAGTAAATCAATAACACAAGATGTTTGCTGACGATAACGACCACGGTGATAACGCTTTCTTTGTCCTTTGCAGATGTTTTAAATGATACCCGTATTCCTTCACGCAAATTCTGAGTTTTCAATGAATATCATCTCATAACACATATGTAGTGGTGATACGCGCTGGGATTAGGGATCGTATGCCAGCGCGTAATGATTGGCGGTGTATGTGGTGACGCGCGCTGACGGTGGAGGATCAGGGGTCAGCGCGGGGTCGTGGGTTACGGGGTACTGATTGGCTGTGTGCCGGTGACGCGCTGAGAGGGAGTGATCAAATGGCAGCGCGGTGTGATTGGTGGAGTAGTGTTAACACGCGCTGGGGAAAACGGATCGTAGAGAGAGCGCGTCGTGATTGGTTAACTAAGGAGCGATGCTCACGTCGACGTCCGCATCAGCTCCGTCTCCCGTGAGCAGGGGCTATAAAAGGGGATGCACACAGACGTAAGGGCAGTATGTAACCAGCGAAGAATGAAGACGGGGATGAAGACCTAGGGCCCTGCGGTACCTAGTCCCGCTGTCCTAACGGGACCGGGACTCTGTGTAACCCAGAGGCGAGTGTATTGTGTGTAGCCATAGGCATAGAGTCTACACGAGCCGAATGCATTGTGTGTAGCCAGAGGCATAGGGTCTACACGAGTCAAGTGTGTTGTGTGTAGCCAGAGGCATAGGTTCTACACAAGTCAAGTGTGTTGTGTGTAGCTAGAGGCATCGAGTCTACACGAGTTAAGTGGAGTGTATAGTCCAAAGGATAGAGACCACCCGTTGTATTGTGATACGTCAAGATTTAATAAAAGTGTGTTACCCGTCAAGAAGTTCCTGCCGTCAATTCAAATACTTCACATACATCGCTGAAATCGTGCGAGCGAGGCCCGAAAATTTGTAACAAACAATATTGGGTAAACATTAAAACATTAACCCGTAAAAACAAAGTTTTTCACTATAAATCCTTTATATGCGTGGCGGCTAGAGTCCTCTCGTCCTCTGGCTTGAGATGGCTGCCACCTATGGGTCAGATGATTGTCTGCCACCATTAAGCAATTGGTAATTAAATATTTTAAAAAAATTCCTAAAAAGTGTACAATTTTGGAAAAAAAATTTCACGAAAATAAATTGTCACGCACAACGAGTCTGTATACAAAATGTCAGCTCGATTGGATCACGGGAAGTGGGTTAAAAAGCGACCAAAAGATTTGCACGGTCGTAAGCGCGCAAGCAAGCAAGCAAGTGAACTTAATATAAAGGATTTAAAAAAACACGCTTACGTGTCGCCTAGGTGACACGTGTGTCTCTCCGCTCTTGGCAATTGTGCGCAGTTGCGTTGCGAGCTGCAGAGGCGATCCACAGCGACTCCATTGCAGCCACCCGTGACGTTGGGAAGGGAGAGTTCCTCGTTTTCGTGAGAGATCTTTGGCCATGCGACCCACGGGGGAGTGGGTGGGTGGGTGGTGGTGGGGGAAGGCAACGCGGTGGGTGGTGTGTGTAGCGCAGTATCGACTCGATAATCGCAACTCACGACTTACTCTACGGGACGTCTGGTAACAAAAAACAAATACCGTGTACAAAATCATTTGGCACGTGTCGTGTGACGACGGGTACAGCCAGATCCGACCGCTTCCGTTCGGTGCTCGCCGAGCTGCATTGGCTTCTGGGTATCCGAACGAATACATCGATGAGGACGCGCTAATTACGCACACGAATTGCTCGCCACAATTGAACCGCAATACCTCGCTCATCTCGTCAAGGAGCACAAACCATCATCACGCGAACTCCGCTCATCCTCGCAGCAGCAGCAGCAGCCATCAAACAAAGGCGGTGGTCACCACATCGTGCGGCGCTTCCAGATGTGCTTCCGCGGCCGTCTGGAACGCTCTCGCTTCCGATATTAGGAAGCCACTGGAGGCTGTGCACGTTTAAATCTAGATCGAAAACTCATTTCTTTAGAACTGCTTTTTTGTGTTTAGTTTGTTATTTTCCCCCCGCTTATACATCACCCACCATCAATCCACTGCTGGATTACAGGCCTCCCATAAGCCACCACGATATCACACGATCCCAGCGGTGTCATCACCCACGTGGCACCCTGCCCACGAGCCGATTTCATCGCTCCGTCTCCCACGGACGACGACGTCTCGAACGCCTAAATGTCGACGGGACAGAGCACAAGCGTCTAAATGCAACCGCATCACGAGACGCTGCGAAGAAATGAGCGAGCATCTTGATCGCACTGAGAGAATGGAGGCGGTTGGTCAAAAAATGGATAATGTTCCAAGTTGCTCATACAGATGGAGAGGAGTGAGGCGGGATGGGGGGGGCGGGGAGATGGAAGATGGGAGATCGGAGATGGGAGAGGGGAGAGGAGAGAGAAGAGAGAAGAGAGGAGAGATGCGAGATGACGGGGAGCTCTGCATGCTGATATGAGCTACCCGTCGGAGGCCGTCGGACTGCGAGAAGGGCTGCGTGCAGAACGAGAGAGAGTGAGAGAGTGAGCGAGAGAGTGAGCGAGAGGTGGGGGTTTACATAAAGCAAAGTTATTATAACAAAAATTACGAAATGATGAACGAAGCAAAGTGCCGACTACACCGAGCATCTTCTTGTTCCCACTGATCGTAAAAAAAGGAGAGATGCAAAGGGGAGATGGGAGAGGGGAGTAGAGAGAGGGGAGAGGGAAGATGGGAGAGGGAAAATGGGAGATGTCCAATAAGAATGTATGTGAGAAGCTTTACGCAGATCCATTCGCGGCTGTGTCGCCCTGACAGCGACGACACTGACCGTGTTTTACCCTGACGGATGACACAAGCCATGGAGCCAATTTGATTGCACGGTGTTGGGGAGTGGGGGGGTGGAATGTGGCTTCCAAATGTGTTCGGCTTTCTCCATTATTTGTTTTCTTCTCCAAAAAATATATAGATATATTTGCCTGTCAGCGGTGCAAGTTAAATTCGAATCGTAAACCCGCAAAGAGACAGACGACACGACCAGAAGGCCACAATGCTTGTATGCGAGTATCAACCGGCCCAAAAAAAAAACCCAATCATAAATTCAACTTGGAAACGCTCGCTCCCGATGGCACAGATCGACTCCAGAGGCGCGAGGGATCCGCAGAGCGACGGGAAGGCAGCCACGCGGGTGTTAACATCGGCCAATCCACCAGTGTTTGCACGTGGCAGGGACATCGCAGGGCCACCGAGAAAAATCGACGCGCGCGATGGGGTAAAACGACTCGAACCCCGTACAGACGGAACAGCCTGGAGTCCACGTGATTTGCCGTCACAGCCTTCTCCTGGCGAGAAACGGTGGTCACGGGAAGGGGATTTCACAGCCCATCTGTGCGGTGACCCACCAACCCTCGCTTCCTCCGCAGTGCTGGAGTGCTTCTGTGGTGTGGCAATACTAAGATTAGGTCGTCCGTGATAACCGTATCATTCGTTTTGCTAAATATTGTAACGTAGTGGTTATCGTTGCTCATTGCTGTGTTTTTCAATATTCCATATCTTGACAAAAATTCGGTTCACAACAGTAATTAAAGTTATAATATATATCGCCCTTAAATCAGTGTTTTTTGCAAGAGCTGTGTTTATATATTTTTGTAAGGATGTAATGATTAAAAGACTTGCGGCAGGCTTGCGCTAAGTGAACTGCAGTTGAAGGACGTTTACGCCAAATCTATTTCCACTTAAAACTACGGAAATTTTTATTTTATTTTACCAGGCAAGGCCCACTGAGTTGTATAGCTCGTTTTCAGAAGCGACCTGGCCACAAATGATAGCTCAACGAAGTGGCGTATCACGTGGAAATTTATAGCAGCCAAATACTCTGAACGCATGTTGATTCTTAACGTGGTGGGGGAAAACCCGAGCGAGCCGGAGAAAAATCCACGCGACCACGGGGAGAGAGAGAGACACGCAACCTCTAAATATACAGCAGGCGTCAGGGTCGGGATCAAACCCACGACCTCCTGCATACCAGGCGAGGTAGTTAACATCTCCTAGCCACCGTGATGATGGTGATGAGAGAGAGAGAGACAAGCAACCTCCAAATATCCAGCAAGCGTCAGGGTCGGGATCGAACCCACGACCATCCTGCATACCAGACGAGGTAGTTAACATCTCGCCACTTGAAGTCCAGCAACGTCAACAATAACGCAATTACAATGTTCCGGGAAACTGAAGTTGCAATCGTCGTCACGTCGTCACACGTGATATGACAGATGGTGAACCCTGTATCAGAATGCTTTAGTCGATCAATTCAGAATTGGACTTTGTTATTTCAGCCGCTTTCTCTCTCTCTCCAGTGTACAGAACGAGAAAAAAAGATGCTGGAAGGTGACACTGATGGCTGCTCTGTGCTTCCAGTGTTCAGAGGCCTGCTTAAGGCGCGGCTCCGGCTGGAGCACACGTACCACACACATGCCGGTGATGTGCACGTCTTCTTCGAACGCTGGGGAGCCGGGAAAGCCCCTCTCTGTACCAGCGTGGACGGCACCCTCGTGGTGTTCACCTTCTGAAGCGCTCGCTCGTCACCAGTGGCGTGCGCGATGACCACCACAGCCACGTGACTTTTCTTTCGTGTTGTGCGCGGTGCTTTTAGCGCCACAGCGCGTGGATTTGTAGCGTTCATTTTCATTTGTTTGCTGGTGAACTGTGTATTTCGAATCGAAATCGCCTCCAGTGCTGTTGCTGCTGGCGGCAATAACATTTATTTAAATGTCAAAGTCTCCAGCGTATGGCAAGTGCGTGCAAATCACACGTCCAAGTTAAAGTCTGTGAGCCACGCGATAGCTTCAAGGATGGAGCGACCAATACTGCTCAGTCCCGCCGGGGAGCGGCCGTAAGATGCGGTTGTTCGCGATAAGGTCCATTGTCTGGTTGGGGTGGCCGCAGTCGCACCGTGGGGGTCGTCTTTAATTCTCCACTCGTGGGAGGAGGTGTGTGCCCAGCGACTTGTTGCTGCTCCGACACGCGTTGACGGAGCGCCGCTGATTTCTTCGGCAGATCGTCACCGTGGCACGGCAATCGTGGGGTCGTCGACGCGGCTTGCCTTTGGAGTGTCCACACAACTCCACTGTGTTCGCCAGCGGTCTTTGATTGAACCACCGCGTAATGCGATTGTCTCGCACGATCCCAGATTCGGTGTCCGGGATTTCAAACGAGTTCGTGGAGGGATCAAGCAGGGTCTTGCTGTCATGGTAAATGTACACTGCCTCGGATTTGTTTTTTTCCAGCCGCTGAGGCCCTTTGAGCCAAGCGACTCTTTGACAAATCACCGATGCACCACCCCATGCCACTGCCTCCCGTAGGAGTTTACCGCTCACTGCCACGTGCAGTCCAATGAGACATTTATTGGACGACCGCGTGCTGCGTTCAACTTCAAGCAGTTTGAGTTGTCGGAAGCTGATATTTTGATGTTGTTGTTGTACAAATTGACTCGAGGGTTAAATCGACGTGACGAATGGAAACCCTGAAAGTCTGTAACGTTCCCCAGATTGTGCTTGTTGCCAGCCAGCGAACAAGATAGACACACTATTACTATAAGATTGACACACCATTACAAGCTGGACTCATTGGCTGAGCAACACAACCCGCCATTGTATCATCACCACCGCTGTCAATCGGTCACATTTACCCAAATTTATTTCGATAGTGATCCAAGATAATAGGACCACAATGCACTCATTCAGGAAATAAATGCTGATGGGTGTTTTTTTTTGCATATGCACAAATGGCTGGGTGCTTTTTGGACTTTTTTCATTTTGTTTGAAACAAATGGTCTTCCAAACTGCACTATTATTCTGTTAGGATGACGGGTTTGTCTCATAATGTACAGATTTTATTTTTGTTGTGTATGAGTCAAGGTAATGAGCCCCTCTGCATGGATTGTCGAACCCCATATCTACGATTCCTAGAGGCAGACATTGAAGCATTGAACATAGTTGACCACTATATACTCTAGATTTGAAGTTTTCGTGACTGCAGGGATCCATACTCTTTGGTTCTTTCGGTAATGTTACGTAGGTATAAAATAAAATAAAATCACGACGTTCCGGGCGCAACACAAGCGTCCGTCATCAGGTAGGACAATCACAGCAAGAAACAATTGCCAGAAACGTCGTGATGTTAATTTATTTTATTTTGTACCTATGTGACTTTACCGAAAGAACCAACGAGTACTATATACTCTGCCGATGAGTCCTAATGATGATGAAGCCAGTCCACAGTTTATCATTGATGCTGTCAATCGGTCACATTGCCTCAAATGTATTGTGATGGTGACCTAAAACAAGACGACCACAATGCACTACTTCAGGACCACAATGCACTACTTCAGGACCACAATGCACTTCTTTAGGAAATTCTGATGGGGTTTTTTTTGCATATGCGCACATTTCTGGGTGCTTTTTACATACTTTTTAGTATTCTTGAAACAAACTGCACAGTCAACTCACTAAAAATGTTTGACCCAATATGTGGCCTGAAATATTGATATAATTGCTCAACCCAGGCTATAAATGTTCTGATGCGTGCATTGTCTTTGTGCTGTTCCCCTTATGACGTTCTCTGGTCTGACACTGGTGAGACTAGGCCATAAAGAAGGCTGTCTCTGGTGTAGGCCAATCAGTTTAAAAGACAATGCATTATATTATCAGAGCATGTTTGTTTGCATATTTTGACACACATTTGTGTGCTTAATGCAGACTTGATGCCTTGCTAAGAAAGAAAATAAATTGAATGATAGAATACGACGTTTCGATTGAAACACAAGCAGTCGTCATCAGGTAGAACTAAATTTGGGAGAGAGACAAAACACAGACACGGAGACACATAGACAGACAGACAGACACACAAGCAGAGAGAGACAACACAGATACACACAAAGAGAGACACACATAGACACACAGACAGACACACGCAGAGAGAGAGACAACACAGAGACAGAGAGAGAGAGACACACATAGACACACAGACAGACACACAAGCAGAGAGAGACAACACAGAGACACACAGAGACACACACAACATAGACAGACAGAGACACAACATAGACACACAAACAAACACACAAGCAGAGAAAGACAACACAGAGACACACAGAGAGAGACACACAACATAGACACACAGACAGACACACAAGCAGATAGAGACAGCACAGAGACACACAGAGAGATACACAATATAGACACAAGCAGAGAGATACACAACACAGTGACACACACAGAGAGACACACAACATAGACACACAGAGACACACAGAGAGAAAGACACAACATAGACACACAGAGACCCAATGCCTCTGTGTCGTGGCCTATTTGGTGTTTGAACATCTTAACGCCTCCTGTTTGATTCCCGAGAGAAAGGAAACACCGATTCTTATTTTTCATCATTTTGTGACACTACTATACGTATACAGTGACTAGCTGTACTACCCGGCTTCGCCCGGGACTTGTATCCACCACGGCCGGCCGCCTTTGTCTCCCCAGTGGCGATGTTAATACGCCACACCAGTTACTCGTTTGAGGCTGAGTCGACCTATGGGAGGTTCAAATAATCTTGACCGGTGGTGGCCATGAGCGGGAATCGAACTCGGTTCGCCGGGTTGGTAGCGCAGCGTAGCGTTAACCACTACACCCACCGCTCCTCACACACACAGACGCACAGACTCACACACAGACTCACACACAGACACACACACAGACACACGCAGACACACACAGACACACACACACAGACACACACACAGGCAGCACGCTAAGCACTACACTACCGTTCCCCCTACACACCACACACGCACACACACAGACACACACACAGACACACACACACAGACACACAGACACACACACAGACACACACACACAGACACACACACACACACAGACACACACACACAGACACACACACACACAGACACACACACACACACACAGGCAGCACGCTAAGCACTACACTACCATTCCCCCTACACACCACACACGCACACACACAGACACACACACAGACACACACACACAGACACAGGCAGCACGCTAAGCACTACACTACCGTTCCCCCTACACAACACACGCGCACACACACAGACACACACACAGACACACAGACAGACACACAGACACACACACAGACACACAGACAGCACGCTAACCACTACACTACCGCTCCCCACACACCACACATGCACACACACAGACACACACACAGACACACACAGACACAGACAGCACGCTAACCACTACACTACCGCTCCCCACACACCACACACACACACAGACACACACACAGGCAGCACGCTAAGCACTACACTACCGTTCCCCCTACACAACACACGCGCGCGCGTCCATAGGTACACATACACGCGCTTGCTGCAGACACACACGACTTTCAGGGTGCGTAAGGCAGTAAACGACTGAAAGAATAAAGCGGCAATGCTGTGCGAGGAACGCCTTAGACCAGCAACACATTTGTGTAATGCGAGCGTAAACACACAAACACATACAAACACATACACACACATACATACACACACATACACACAAACACACAGACATACACATACACACAAACACACACATACATGCACACAAACACATACACAATACACACACACATACATGCAGACACAGACAGACACATAACACACATACATACACACACATACACACACATACATAGACACACACATACATAGACACACACATACATACACACAAACACATGCACACACGTACATACACACATACATAGAGACACGCAGACATACACATAAAGACATAAAAAAAAACCCACATACATACACACACACATACACACAAACACATACATACACATACATACACACATACATAGAGACACACAGACATACACATAAACACAAACACACATACACATGACCCGGCTTCGCCCGGGACTTGGATCCACGATGCCCCGCCGCCTTTGTCTCCCCAGTGACGATGTTCACACACGACAGCAGTTACGCTTTTGAGGCTGAGTGGACCTAGGGGAGGGCCAGGTCCGTTTCAAATAATCGTCAGCGGTGGTGGGCGTGAGTTGGAATCGAACTGGGGTCGCTCAAGCAGCTTAATGACTGTTTGTACAAAGAACATATAAAGAATCGATTATAATAACCAGGCAAGAGTCCACATTATAGACTGCCAGTACACGCACTCAGCTTCATAAGCAGGCTAGAGTGTACATGATAGAGTGGCAGTACGCTCACTGAGCTTAATAAGCAGGCTACAGTGTACATGATAGACTGGCAGTACGCTCACCCAGCTTAATGAGCATTTGTACAGTGAACATTAAAGTAATCGATTGTTGGCGCGTTGGGTTTAAAAGTAATATTAATAGCACACATTGTGGTGGGGGTGTAGTGAAGAGTAGGAAAAACTTTGATGAATTTACCTCAGAGTGGCGTGGTGGGTGTCGAGGCCTAGTAGCGTGCAAAGCCTGCGGCCTCGCCTAAAATTGTCGGCTTGGAAGAGGCAGGGTACGGGTGGCGTTCATTCCCCCCCCCCCCTAGCGCTTTAACAATACTGTGTAATGGCTATTATTTAATTAAATACGGAGCTTATGAAAGTGGCGAAGGCGTGGCTAGCCGTTGGCAGGGGCAACCGCCGTCCAATGAAACTGCAGCCCTTGGCGAAGGCGTGGCTAGCCGTTGCCAGGTCCAATGAAAGCGGCGAAGGCGTGGCTAGCCGTTGCCAGGGGCAACCGCCGTCCAATGAAAGTGCGTATGGGCCAAAGTCCACCCACACACACACACACAGACAGACAGACATGAACGATTTTATATATATAGACTAGCTGTACTACCCGGCTTCGCCCGGGACTTGTATCCACCACGGCCGGCCGCCTTTGTCTCCCCAGTGGCGATGTTAATACGCCACACCAGTTACTTGTTTGAGGCTGAGTCGACCTATGGGAGGTTCAAATAATCTTGACCGGTGGTGGCCATGAGCGGGAATCGAACTCGGTTCGCCGGGTTGGTAGCGCAGCGTAGCGTTAACCACTACACCCACCGCTCCTCACACACACAGACGCACAGACACACACACAGACACACACACAGACACACGCAGACACACACAGACAGACACAGACAGACACACAGACACACAGACAGCACGCTAACCACTACACTACCGCTCCCCACACACCACACACGCACACACACAGACACACACACAGACACACACACACAGACACACAGACACACACACAGGCAGCACGCTAAGCACTACACTACCGTTCCCCCTACACACCACACACGCACACACACAGACACACACACAGACACACACACACAGACACACACACACAGACACACACACAGACACACACACACAGACACACACACACACACAGACACACACACACAGACACACACACACAGACACACACACACAGGCAGCACGCTAAGCACTACACTACCATTCCCCCTACACACCACACACGCACACACACAGACACACACACAGACACACACACACAGACACAGGCAGCACGCTAAGCACTACACTACCGTTCCCCCTACACAACACACGCGCACACACACAGACACACACACAGACACACAGACAGACACACAGACACACACACAGACACACAGACAGCACGCTAACCACTACACTACCGCTCCCCACACACCACACACGCACACACACAGACACACACACAGACACACACAGACACAGACAGCACGCTAACCACTACACTACCGCTCCCCACACACCACACACACACACAGACACACACACAGGCAGCACGCTAAGCACTACACTACCGTTCCCCCTACACAACACACGCGCGCGCGTCCATAGGTACACATACACGCGCTTGCTGCAGACACACACGACTTTCAGGGTGCGTAAGGCAGTAAACGACTGAAAGAATAAAGCGGCAATGCTGTGCGAGGAACGCCTTAGACCAGCAACACATTTGTGTAATGCGAGCGTAAACACACAAACACATACAAACACATACACACACATACATACACACACATACACACAAACACACAGACATACACATACACACAAACACACACATACATGCACACAAACACATACACAATACACACACACATACATGCAGACACAGACAGACACATAACACACATACATACACACACATACACACACATACATAGACACACACATACATAGACACACACATACATACACACAAACACATGCACACACGTACATACACACATACATAGAGACACGCAGACATACACATAAAGACATAAAAAAAAACCCACATACATACACACACACATACACACAAACACATACATACACATACATACACACATACATAGAGACACACAGACATACACATAAACACAAACACACATACACATGACCCGGCTTCGCCCGGGACTTGGATCCACGATGCCCCGCCGCCTTTGTCTCCCCAGTGACGATGTTCACACACGACAGCAGTTACGCTTTTGAGGCTGAGTGGACCTAGGGGAGGGCCAGGTCCGTTTCAAATAATCGTCAGCGGTGGTGGGCGTGAGTTGGAATCGAACTGGGGTCGCTCAAGCAGCTTAATGACTGTTTGTACAAAGAACATATAAAGAATCGATTATAATAACCAGGCAAGAGTCCACATTATAGACTGCCAGTACACGCACTCAGCTTCATAAGCAGGCTAGAGTGTACATGATAGAGTGGCAGTACGCTCACTGAGCTTAATAAGCAGGCTACAGTGTACATGATAGACTGGCAGTACGCTCACCCAGCTTAATGAGCATTTGTACAGTGAACATTAAAGTAATCGATTGTTGGCGCGTTGGGTTTAAAAGTAATATTAATAGCACACATTGTGGTGGGGGTGTAGTGAAGAGTAGGAAAAACTTTGATGAATTTACCTCAGAGTGGCGTGGTGGGTGTCGAGGCCTAGTAGCGTGCAAAGCCTGCGGCCTCGCCTAAAATTGTCGGCTTGGAAGAGGCAGGGTACGGGTGGCGTTCATTCCCCCCCCCCCCTAGCGCTTCAACAATACTGTGTAATGGCTATTATTTAATTAAATACGGAGCTTATGAAAGTGGCGAAGGCGTGGCTAGCCGTTGGCAGGGGCAACCGCCGTCCAATGAAACTGCAGCCCTTGGCGAAGGCGTGGCTAGCCGTTGCCAGGTCCAATGAAAGCGGCGAAGGCGTGGCTAGCCGTTGCCAGGGGCAACCGCCGTCCAATGAAAGTGCGTATGGGCCAAAGTCCACACACACACACACAGACAGACAGACATGAACGATTTTATATATATAGACTAGCTGTACTACCCGGCTTCGCCCGGGACTTGGATCCACCACGCCCGGTCGCCTTTGTCTCCCAAGTGCCGATGTTAATACGCCACACCAGTTACTCGTTTGAGGCTGAGTCGACCTAGGGGAGGTTCAAATAATCGTCACCGGTGGTGGCCGTGAGCGGGAATCGAACTCGGTTGGCCGGGTTGGTAGCGCAGCGTAGCGTTAAGCACTACACCCACCGCTCCTCACACACCACACACGCACAGACACACACACAGACACACGCAGACACACACAGACAGACACAGACAGACACACACACACACAGACAAACAGACAGCACGCTAAGCACTACACTACCGCTCCCCACACACCACACACGCACACACACAGACACACACACAGACACACACACAGACACAGACAGCACGCTAAGCACTACACTACCGTTCCCCCTACACAACACACGCGCGCGCGTCCATAGGTACACATACACGCGCTTGCTGCAGACACACACGACTTTCAGGGTGCGTAAGGCAGTAAACGACTGAAATAATAAAGCGGCAATGCTGTGCGAGGAACGCCTTAGACCAGCAACACATTTGTGTAATGCGAGCGTAAACACACAAACACATACAAACACATACACACACATACATACACACACATACACACAAACACATATACACACATACACACACATACAAACACACAGACATACACATACACACAAACACACACATACATGCACACAAACACATACACAATACACACACACATACATGCAGACACACAGACAGACACGTAACACACATACATACACACACATACATACACAGAAACACATACACACACATACATAGACACACACATACATACACACAAACACATGCACACACGTACATACACACATACATAGAGACACGCAGACATACACATAAAGACATAAAAAAAACCCACATACATACACACACACATACACACAAACACATACATACACATACATACACACATACATAGAGACACACAGACATACACATAAACACAAACACACATACACATGACCCGGCTTCGCCCGGGACTTGGATCCACGATGCCCCGCCGCCTTTGTCTCCCCAGTGACGATGTTCACACACGACAGCAGTTACGCTTTTGAGGCTGAGTGGACCTAGGGGAGGGCCAGGTCCGTTTCAAATAATCGTCAGCGGTGGTGGGCGTGAGTTGGAATCGAACTGGGGTCGCGCAAGCAGCTTAATGACTGTTTGTACAAAGAACATATAAAGAATCGATTATAATAACCAGGCAAGAGTCCACATTATAGACTGCCAGTACACGCACTCAGCTTCATAAGCAGGCTAGAGTGTACATGATAGAGTGGCAGTACGCTCACCGAGCTTAATAAGCAGGCTACAGTGTACATGATAGACTGGCAGTACGCTCACCCAGCTTAATGCGTATTTGTACAGTGAACATTAAAGTAATCGATTGTTGGCGCGTTGGGTTTAAAAGTAATATTAATAGCACACATTGTGGTGGGGGTGTAGTGAAGAGTAGGAAAAACTTTGATGAATTTACCTCAGAGTGGCGTGATGGGTGTCGAGGCCTAGTAGCGTGCAAAGCCTGCGGCCTCGCCTAAAATTGTCGGCTTGGAAAAGGCAGGGTACGGGTGGCGTTCCTTCCCCCCCCCTAGCGCTCCAACAATACTGTGTAATGGCTATTATTTAATTAAATACGGAGCTTATGAAAGTGGCGAAGGCGTGGCTAGCCGTTGGCAGGGGCAACCGCCGTCCAATGAAACTGCAGCCCTTGGCGAAGGCGTGGCTAGCCGTTGCCAGGTCCAATGAAAGCGGCGAAGACGTGGCTAGCCGTTGCCAGGGACAACCGCCGTCCAATGAAAGTGCGTATGGGCCAAAGTCCACACACACACACACAGACAGACAGACATGAACGATTTTATATATATAGATGAACCTGGTCTATTGGGGGCCCCCTTAAATTTAAACAACAAGAATCCTCGTGTGAGACGACAGAAGAGATATCAACAAGACATATTTAATGTGTTGAGCTAAGAGACATTGGAGACACAAATAGAGATGTAGTGAGATGGGGCAATAGAAATGCAGACAAGATAAGAGGTTTAACACGTAGGCTTTTGCGACCAATATCATCCATAATAGAGGTTGTTTGGGTTAGATCGCGTAAATATATAAATCCAGAAACCTAGGCCGTCGCCTGATGAAGCTGGTTGTAATTACTGGCTAAACGTCGTGCTCAGATTGTAAATGTTGTGGCTTGGCTCTCCAACACACCGGTGTTGATGTGCTAGTATACTACACTATACACTACTATACACTACACTATACACTACACACTAGTGCTGTACTAGTATACTACACTATACACTACACTATACACTTCACTATACACTACTATACACTACACTATACACTACTATACACTACACTATCCACTACACTATACACGAGTGCTGTACAAGTGACGAATTGGCCACGTTTGGTTGACGTGACAACCCTTACTAGTTGGCTGTGTGTCGGGTGGTGGTGGGTTTAACGACACATTTATATATCTACGCAATATAACCCAAAAAAAACCTCTATTAAAGATACGAGATGAGAGACGTTCGTGGATTTAGTTTTTTTTTGTGTTCCAGTACGTGGCACCATCTTGTGGCATGTTACATTTGAATTTGGGCCGATATTCGACAAACCCCGACACTTGTTCATGAATTCGCTCTGCCTTGAGCTGCGGAGCTATTTTTTACACACTTTTATTTAACTCACTTCGTCTGTTGTATCCTCAAAAAGAAACATTGTAACTCAATTTGTACACACTTCCCAATGTGCTATCGACTGCAAACTTCGTATACAGTACACGGGAGAGACACTCACACAGGGCTGGGATGCAAGCACCGAACAAGTACAGCATTATTAAACCCAGAGTGAACAATCACGCGCATGAACGCGCTGTTCGCTCGAGGAACAACGACACGCGGGGTCGGACCTGGGCGGTGGCAGGGCGCTCAGCGCGCCGCGCTGTCAATCAGTTTGACTCCATGCCCGTGGCTCAACTTCATTAACGCACACTGACCGTTGTGTTGAAGCCGGGTTAAAACAACAACAAGAACAACAAACGAAAAACAAGAAAGCCCCATGCCAACACGGCATTGTGTGGAAGGGCCCCCTCATAGCGGGGTTATCTCCTGCAAAGTGTCACGGGTAAATGTGAACGAAGAGGTGAAGTGCCCCTCCCCCCTCCCCCTGTGATAAACAATCTATTTTTAGCGGCGTGCCTTGCTGCCACTTTCTCTAATTGTCCAGAGGCCCTGCTCCGTGATGGGGAAGGGGGGGGGCTTTCCATTTTCCACAGCCTATCCCTGATCATAAACAAGCTGCCATGCAGTCACCGTGAGTAAAACTTAAATGTAGTGTAAATTTCGATTTAAAGCTTTCGTGACTGCAGGGATTCATCTTCTTGGTTCTTTCGGTAAAGTCACGTAGAAGGGAAATAATAAAATAATTAAAATTAAACATATCTACTCAAACACTACATTTAACTTCTTGGTTCATAATAAAATAGTATTATTTTATTATTTTTTATTTTTTATTATTTTATTATTTCCCTTCTACGTGACTTTACCGAAAGAACCAAGACGTTAAATGTAGTGTTTGAGTAGATAAACTGCACTGTTTTGACTTTATTTTATTACCAGGTAAGGCCCACTGAGCAAGATGTCGTTATAATTGGTTTTTTTACCCTTCTATCTGGCAACAAAACTGACACCTTTTACAAGGAGTCATGTTTGCATAGACCGCAATACCTGCAGTCATAAATACAAACAAAAGACATAACTCTGATAATGTGCACTGTCCTTGAAGTTGATTGGTCCACACCCGAGACAGCTTGGTCCACACCCGAGACAGCTTTCCTTAGAGCCTAGTCTCACATGGGTTGGACAAGATGACGCCAAAAGGCGCTGTCTCAGGTGTGGACCAATCAACTTCAAGGACAGTGCACATTATCAGAGTTATGTCTTTTGTTTGTATTATGACTGCAGGTATTGCGGTCTATGCAAACATGACTCCTTGTAAAAAGGTGTCAGTTTTGTTGCCAGATAGAAGGGTAAAAAAACAATTATCATATTTTTACTGGCAAATGAGGTTCCCATAGTGAAGATGTCGTTATTTTTCAGAAGCGACCTGCCTTTCGCAGCAAATGATAGCTCAACGAAGCGGCTTATCGCGTGGAAATTTGTAGCAGCCAAAGAACTCTAAAACGCGTGACGTTGATTCTAAACGTGGAGGGGAAAAGCAGAGGACCCGGAGAACAATCCACGTGGTCACGCAGAGAGACACCGCCAACTCTAGATTTGAAGCTTTCGTGACTGCAAGGATTCATACGCTTAGTTTTTTCGGTAAAGTCACGTAGGTAAAAAATGAAATTTAAAATAATAAAAGGAATAATAGAAATAAAATAATAAAAAATCACGACGTTTCGGAGGCAACACAAGTCTCCGTCATCAGGTGGGACCGTCACAGCCAGATTTGCTGTATCAAGTGAGGCAATGATTCCAAGATGCAAGTTCTTAAATACAAGTTAAGGGGGAGGAGGGGGGGGGAGCTTATCAGAATGTGGTAGCCAATGAATGGGTGACAGCAAAATTTACCACATTCTGATAAGCTCCCCCCCCCCCCTCCTCCTCCCCCTTATCTTGTATTTAAGAACTTGCATCTTGAATCCCTGCCTCACTTGATACAGCAAATCTAGCTGTGACGGTCCCACCTGCTGACGGAGACTTGTGTTGCCTCCGAAACGTCGTGATTTATTATTATTTTATTTCTATTATTACTTTTATTAATTTTAATTTTATTTTTTACCTACGTGACTTTACCGAAAAAACTAAGCGTATAAGACACCGCCAACTCTAAGTATGCCGGCGTCAGGGTCGGACATCAAACCCACGAATCTCCTGTACACCAGGCGAGATAGTTAACATCTCAGAACCACGGCGCCACACTATTTACTCGAATGGGCGCAGGAAATTGCCAGACCTTGTGGATGCATTTAGGACAATGCCCTCATTTGCATAATTACCAAATGGCCTCTTAATGACGCCGACTAGCTTCGTGGTTAGTGCGCTTCTAAATTAACCAGCTTACTGGAAATTGGAAGTGTGATTTAGGTAACGGCTGGATGTTTCTTTTCTCTCTTTGTTGTTTTGGCTTTTATCCCCCCGCCCCCCCCCCCCCCCACAGTTGGAGTCAAAAGGTTAAAGTGATTTCCTGCTCCGATGGGCATTTGAGGCCGCTGCTCTTAGCCTGTTGACAGCTCTGAGCTCGTGGTGGAAACTCCATATTCCTATATCGGCGGACGGATCCATCCACTGTTGACTTCACCCATGAAGCGGTACATCCTCAACATCACAACCATTAACATCATCACCACCATCATGTAGATGTGTATGTTCAGCTTTCTCTCGCACCGTACGTAGCCAATCGTGCTAATCGGAGGTGCGGGGGGGGGACAACAGACTAACACACAAAAAGCAGTGCGAAAAACAATCGAGACGTGCATAGTAGCTCCAGTGGCTTCCTAATATCGGACGGAAGAGCGTTCCAGACGGCCGCAGAAGCGCGCATCTGAAAGCGCCGGGCGATGATGCAATGAGCGTTCACAGCCCTGAGCCAGTAGTGGAAACTCCATGTTGGGGACGGATCTATCCATAGCGCACTATTGACTTCACCCACTAAGTGGTACCCATTTTAACTACCCCGGAGCGATGATGGGCTTCGTCAACACCTAACCCCCCCCCCCCCCAGCCAGGAATTGATCTCGCAATATCTGAGCCACCTGACTGGCTTCACATTCCCTGATTTGGGGATTTAGTAAATCGGGACCAGTAACACAATACCGCTAAACCAGTCACGTAATACCACGATTGGCTTGCTCGAGTTCCCGCAATGCGCTGCTCGATTTGTCGACCTGGATGTGATCCTCTCGTTTCCTGTGGCTGGTGTCCATGTAGAACAAACACCATCACCTTGTATCGAGGTGGGTTGAACCGGATGACTGTTTCCCAGGAGCAAGCGGATCGCTGCACCGCTGCGATTCCTCCAATCGCGTTTGTGCATCGGGCATGCACAATGTACGCTGATTACCAGATGAATAGCCAAACCGGTAATAGATAACCATTGAAATGTATGTGAATTCATTAACACCCCCCCCCCTTCGCACGTTAAGGGCTCACAAGTGACGTCATCACATCTACGCCTCTATTCAAGGAACGAAACGGGAGGATTTCTCCACAAATCTGGCTGTCGGCTGATGATGCCGGTTGTAATTACTGGCGAAACGTCGTACTCAGATTGTGAATGTTGTGGATTCGCTCTCCAAAACACCGGTTAGTGCTGTACTAGTAATGAATTGGTCACGTTCTGTTTACGTGACAAACCTTACTAGTTGGCTGTGTCGGGTGGTGGCGGGTTTAACGACACATTTATATATTCACGCGATCTAACCCCCTGTAAAAAACCCTGTATCATAGATGATATCAGTTGCGGAAGCCGACATCCACGCGTTAAACGGCCATCGAATCACTGCACCAGATTGAATTGAATTAAATGATGACGTCACCCTGATGCTGCTGCTCTATTTAAGACCGGAAGCAACAGGAGAGCTTCACCATTCTTGCCCGTTGAAGCTGATTGTAATTATCAGCGAAACGTCAAACTACTCAAATTTTAAAATGCTGTTGATTCTCTCTTCAGCACACCGGTGGGCTAAAGAAGTGAATTATTTTGTCATTTGAAAAACGTGACACATTTTTTACTGTTTGGCCGTGTCGGGTGGTGGAGAGTTACGACACATTTATAAATAACGCGATCTGACCCAAAAACCTATATTATGAATAATATTGGTCGCTAAAGCCTACGTGTTAAATTGAGGCTGCCTTTAGTTTGGCTTAAATGAGCAGCGGGATAACGATCGTGTTGTGGAAGAGTCGCTGTAGATGTAGAGGGTGGGGGGGGGGGCTTTCTCGTAATCGCGGTCGGATTTCGTCAAGGGTCACATACCGAGGTCACGGAAATCTCAATTTTCACACAAAGGAGTGGATGGATGATTCGAATTTTTTTTTTTTAAGAACTCACCCTAATTAGGGAATACCAGTAACGTGACCCTGACATCCTGGAAAACGTTCAGCGTGGATGAGAGATGGTTTTCTGACCTGGCGTATGTCAACGGGAAGGAGATTCGTGATGTGTTCAAGACGCGAGCGATATAAATTGTTTTCATACCGGAAAAAAAATTAATCAAACAATGTAAAAAGGTAAAGGTGCAGCCCTGCAATGTCTGGCTCGTGCAATGTTGGTGGAAGGGCCTCCACTAGAGGAAGCTCTCTACTCTTCCAAGTATGTTGAACTCATTTCGCACCGTACGTAGCCAACCGTGCTTATCGCAGGTGCGAGGGAAAGGACAACAAACTAAACACGACAATCAGTTCTAGAGAAATTAGTTTGTCAATCCAGATGGTTTAAAAACGCAAGGCTCAAGCGACTTCCTAATATCGGAAGGAAAAAAAGCGTACCAGACGGCCGCAGGAGCGCGTCTGAAAGCGCGCTGACCAAACAAAAAAAAAACTTCAAAGACTACAAAACAACCTGCCATGCGTCGTCTCATCCCCGTCTCGACTCACTTGCCTGTCTCTCCGTGCCCTCCACTGGGTACCCATTGCCAGCAGGGTCACATACAAGATCGCCTGCCTCTGCCACCGCGCCTTCACACCTGCCTGCCCCCCGTACCTATCCTCACTATTGACGACTTGCAGCGCAGCACACGGCAGATGCCTGCGCAGTGTGACTCACGACCTCCTCTCGATACCAAGATCCAGGATGGTCATAGTGTCTATGCGCCGCTTCTCGGTGGCTGCCCCAACAGTCTGGAACGCAATCCCCTCTGCACATTCGCAGCATCACCGCAATCGTCTCCTTCAAGAGACACTTAAAAGCTCACCTCTACAGCCACGTGCTTTCGAGTGACTCTGAGCTTGGCTCCGCGCCTCTGAGTTGCGGCCGTTACGTCCGCAGATTAACGTCTTGACTACAGGTGGCATTGCCCCCACGCTTTTACCCGCCGCACGTGACCTGCCAATCGACTTGCTACGACGCACCCATTCACGCTGCTGGATGGACATTTAAGAAACTTTGCCCCATTGCTTCAAATGCCATGCGCGGAGGTCGAAACGGGTGACCTCTGGATTGCAGGTCCGTTGCACTGACCGTAACACCGTGGCAAATCCTCGTATATATTCTAGATTTGAAGCTTTCGTGACTGCAAGGATTCATATTCTTGGGTTGTTTCGGTAAAGTCACGTACGTAAAAATTTTAAATTAATAAAAGTAAAATAAAATAAAAATAAGATAAAAATCACGACGTTTCGGAGGCAACACAAGCTACTTGATACAGCAAGCGTGCTGTGACGATCAAGTAAATGATACAGCAAGCGTGCTGTGACGGTTCCACCTGAAGACGGAAGCTTGTGTTGCCTCCGAAACGTCGTGATTTTTATTTTATTTTTATTTTATATTACTTTTATTAATTTAAATTTTTTACCTACGTGACTTTACCAAAAACACCCAAGAATATGAATACCTCGTATGTATGTGTTAGTCTCGTTGCCTGAAACCATTGTGTCCGGAGCTTTGATGAACTCCCCACAATTGGGCAAAGCACAAGTTGCAAAAGCGAATTCACAATGTGAGCGAGTCATTTTGGCTGTGAAATTGGTGCTCAGCACCCTGGGAAATAATTCACGGGGACGCAATCTGATGATGTGCGTGACAGTTTCCCCGGCCCAAAGTCACAAACTTAAACTACGGTTTCGACTTAAACCACAATAATGTTGATCAATTGTATCGTTGTTGTTGCTTAGGTACTAAGGATTCCAGGTATCCGTTGCGAAACCGAAAATGGATCTGACTGATCGCTTATCTGGTTAAATCAAGGACACCGATGGAACAAAGGCTGATAGAATGGAAGGCCTTGTGAAGGATATTAAATTCTGAAACTCCCCCACCCCCCCTTGAGTAATTAAATAAATAATCGGCCACCAATCAAAAAACAACTTGACGAGGACTTATAAGAGGGCTGTGATACCGAATGGACACAACGCCGCCGTTCTGCAGGTTCGTGTCAAAGAAAGCTGAGCGCGAGTTTGCCGCAGAGAGGCGAAGGACCGAGAGGCAACTTATTTTCGGTCGAAACTTCCAGAAGAGGCTCAATCCAACCGCCATGGCGTGCAGGTAAGAGCTCATTCCGCCGTTTCACCTGCACCGCGCTCTCACTCGCTCGCCTACGGACGGGCGACGCCGTTACCTCGTCGCGATGATGACCTCTACAGACTTTGCTTTGGCCCTACGGGGAAATACTAAAAAAACAGTGGAACTCTCTCGCTGTCGGCAGTCGTACGCATTCCACCAAATTACGTTCATTAATTTTCACGCGGCTTCGTGCGGCGCGAAAGAACTTCAACATACAGCACAAACATACACACTGACCATAGACTAACACTGCCCATAAACTCAACACTGCCCATAGACTAACACTGCCCATAGACTCAACACTGCCCATAGACGAACACTACCGATAGACTAACACTACCCATAGACTAACACTACCCATAGACTCAACACTACCCATAGAGTCAACACTGCCCATAGAGTCAACACTAACCATAGACTCAACACTGCACCATAGACTCAACACTACCCATAGACTCAACACTGCACCATAGACTCAACACTGCCCATAGACTCAACACTGCACCATAGACTCAACACTGCCCGTAGACTCAACACTACCCGTAGACTCAACACTGCCCATAGACTCAACACTAACCATAGACTCAACACTGCACCATAGACTCAACACTACCCATAGACTCAACACTGCCCATAGACTCAACACTACCCATAGACTCAACACTAACCATAGACTCAACACTACCCGTAGACTCAACACTGCCCATAGACTCAACACTAACCATAGACTCAACACTGCACCATAGACTCAACACTACCCGTAGACTCAACACTACCCATAGACTCAACACTAACCATAGACTCAACACTACCCGTAGACTCAACACTACCCATAGACTCAACACTAACCATAGACTCAACACTACCCGTAGACTCAACACTACCCATAGACTCAACACTAACCATAGACTCAACACTGCACCATAGACTCAACACTACCCGTAGACTCAACACTGCCCATAGAGTCAACACTAACCATAGACTCAACACTGCCCATAGACTCAACACTACCCATAGACTCAACACTACCCATAGAGTCAACACTGCCCATAGAGTCAACACTAACCATAGACTCAACACTGCACCATAGACTCAACACTGCCCATAGACTCAACACTGCACCATAGACTCAACACTGCCCATAGACTCAATACTGCCCATAGACTCAACACTGCACCATAGACTCAACACTGCCCATAGACTCAACACTGCACCATAGACTCAACACTGCCCGTAGACTCAACACTACCCGTAGACTCAACACTGCCCATAGACTCAACACTAACCATAGACTCAACACTGCCCATAGACTCAACACTACCCATAGACTCAACACTAACCATAGACTCAACACTGCCCATAGACTCAACACTACCCATAGACTCAACACTTCACCATAGACTCAACACTGCCCATAGACTCAACACTGCCCATAGACTCAACACTACCCATAGACTCAACACTACCCATAGACTCAACACTACCCATAGACTCAACACTGCCCATAGACTCAACACTGCACCTCTGATTAGCGCTGTTGGCTACGCACGGTGCGAAAGAAGTTCAACAAACAAACAGACACACAAGGTAGTATCGTCAATACCCCAAACAGCCGGCATGCATCAAAATCGGAATCTGAATATTGTATTCATACTGGAGGAATCCGATGAGCTATGAAGCTATTTTTTCACACTTGTCCAGTAACGAATGAACGCGGATCAAGTGCTTGGGAACGGTATTCCCATACGAATCGGGAACTCTAAATCTCCATTGCTCCTTTTAAATGAAGCAAAAAAAAACTCTATTTATTCAATGGCTTTTCTTTCAGATCGATTCGATTGTATGGAGATTGTGACATTTTTAAGCAGTCGCTTCCCTGGGTCCCAACGATATCGTCAGTGGCCATTGTTGATATTTTCATTTTATCTCTGGTTTTATTGTGATTGTGATCGGCGTTTACTGCTGCGTCAGTGGTTTATTTTTAGATATACATTTAGTTTACCTGTGATGTACAGCGCTTCGAGATTACCAATTTGAAAGGCGCTTGATGGAAACTTAGTTTATTATTTTTATTACGCTATGATTATATCATGCTTGCATAGGATGCACGTGCTATGCAGAAGGCCCATTGTCTGAAACGTCGCCGATTATATACATGTGTTTTCCTTTACAAGCCACACACACGGTGTCCTTATTGACGATGGTGGTGAAATATTCCGACTGAATTGTACTCTCTCAGTGTGGCGAGGGGATATTTGTTATTAATACAAAAAATTAAAAATACAACATTCGCATATTTATCACCCCTCCACTTCCCCGCAATATTCCACGATAAAAAAAAAACCTGAAATATTCATGGGTTTAATTGTATAATATTACATTTGTCGCACGCGTATGTACATCGAAATGGGATTTTTCGCGTGGCATAACCGTGAGACGTTTCGCCAAGGCGACTGCAAACGAATCGACATTTTGGCGACGATCCATAAAAAAAACGTGCTCGTCATGGCGGTCTGCTAAAGCAACCGCGACGAGTCAAAGCGCGCGCATTTATGCAGGGTGATTAAAAAAGATGGACCCGATTTCAAAGCAGTATATTTCACGATGGCAACATGTTACAATTACACAAAAAGTTACAAACGGTTTAATGAGTTAAATTTTGATTCAAAGCTTTCGTGACTGCAGGGATTCATATTCTTGGTTCTTTCGGTAAAGTCACGTAGAAGGGAAACGAAAAAATTATAAAAATATAAAAAATACAATTCTCACGACGTTTCGCCTGCAACACAAGCAATCATCATCACGTGTGAAAAACACAGCAAGAAAATTTGAAATCTTTTTTTCAAATTTTTTCACACCTGATGATGATTGCTTGTGTTGCAGTCGAAACGTCATGAGAATACTATTGTTTTATATTTTTATTATTTTATTGTTTCCCTTCTACGTGACTTTACCGAAAAAAACAAGAATATGTTTAATGAGTTATCAAGTTTTACTAACCATTTTATAAATGCTCTATGTGCCCTCCACCTACTGTATGGACAACATCGAGACGATAGTTGAATTCGTCCCCAGCGCCTCTCAAAGTGTCTTCTTCCACTGAAGTCACCGCTGCCGTGATTCTGTTTTTGAGGTCATCCAGATTAGTCGCTAATGGTGGCACAAAAACAACACGGTCTTTGACGTATCCCCACAAGAAAAAGTCGCAGGGTGTGATGATGTATGGGGATCTTGGGGGCCAAGAGTGTAGCGCCAAGTCTTGGTGTCCCGTGAGACCTATCCAACGTTGAGGCAGTGCGTCTTGCGAATGACTGAGGCTAGGGGCTGTTTGTGCGCTGGGAGAGGCATCAAGCAGTAATCATTTTAAACGTTATGCCCCGCCCTTTCAAGTGGCAAGAGTTTCATTCATGGGCGTTTTGAGGTTGCAGAGATATAGCGATTTCAAATCGGGTCCATCTGTTTAAAATACCCTGTATAGCGTAACATTGGCGCACGCGCGCGCAGGTCACACGCACGCACGGTGGGCAGAAACTTCCGAGCAAAACGCGACGGGCAAAAATTTCCACCGCTACGAGACCACGGGGCCCCGCGGAGCTCCGCAGGTGTGAGGGGGAGCTCCGTGGGGTATCCGCGGAGCTCCGCGGGGGAGCTTTCGGCCCCTTTCGGAGAAAAAAAAAATTAACCCGTAAAAACAAAGTTTTTCACTATAAATCCTTTATATGCGTGGCATCGGGGCGGCTAGAGTCCTCTCGTCCTCTGGCTTGAGATGGCTGCCACCTATGGGTCAGATGATTGTCTGGCAGCATTAAACAATTGGTAATTAAATATTTAATTTTTTCCCCTAAACATTGTCACGCACAACGAGTCTGTGTGCAAAATGTCAGCTCGATTGGATCACGGGAAGTGGGTTAAAAAACGACCGAAAGATTTGCACGGTCCTAAGCAAGCAAGCGAATTTAATATAAAGGATTTAAAAACTTGCAATCTCTTCCATCCCTTAATAAAGCCAACCAACCGGCTTAAATAAAAAAAAGCCACCTAGGCACATCGCTCAGAAAGCGAAATATCGCGGGCGAGACGGACAATGTGCGCCACTGTGCGCGATTTATTACGCGCCCGGTAATTGGACGAAGATTAAATTTTGGGGGACTGCGAGATGAGAGGAGCGCTCGCAAGGCGCACAAAAGCCCCCACTGTGTAGTCAGTTGACGGCGCTCGGGGTAGGGGTTAGGGGGTTGCGGCTACAGGTGGTTGCCTAGGATGGAAAAAATTGCGGGAGAGAGGCGGCGGGGGGGGGGTGCAGGAAATTTATTTTAGAGGTGCCCCCCACTCCGAGCTCCCCACCCCCCCCCGCCCCAGTAGTGTTGCCACCTGTCCCTGATTTTCCCGGGATCGTGGTTGTCCGGATAGCCTGTCCTGGGAATGCTGCTAAGACTTGCCGGGATATTTAGAATCAACATGCGTTTATATTCTTGGTTCTTTCGGTAAAGTCACGTAGAAGGGAAATAATAAAATAATAAAAATAAAACAATTAAATTGTCACGACGTTTCTATTGCAACACAAGCAATCATCATCAGGTGTGAAAACCACAGCAAGAAAATTTGATGATTGCTTGTGTTGCAATCGAAACGTCGTGAGAATTTGATTGTTTTATTTTTATTATTTTATTATTTCCCTCCTACGAGACTTTACCGAAAGAACCAATAATATGAATCCTTGCAGTCACGAAAGCTTTAAATCGAACATGCGTTTGTTTAGAAGTTTTTTTTTATGGCTGATTCTAGAACTTTCCACGTGATGATGACGATGCTATCGGCCACTTCGTCGAGCGATTATACGTGGCCAGGTCGCTTCTGAGAAAAGAAGCGAATATGTCGGTGGGCTTCACCCGGTAAAGTAGATCACAATAAGTAATATTTAAAAAAAGTTTTTTTAAACACGCTATAATGAAATGTACCGTACTAATAATGGAAGAACTCCACGACTCCAGGAAGTGGCCCCGAAGCTTGCCATAACGTAAGGGGCCGTGGTCAATTACAGCCAACGTCAGTTGACCGTGGACAATTAGACCCGCCGCACGTGACCTGCCAATCGACTTGCTACGACGCACCCATTCACGCTGCTGGATGGACATTTAAGAAACTTTGCCCCATTGCTTCAAATGCCATGCGCGGAGGTCGAAACGGGTGACCTCTGGATTGCAGGTCCGTTGCACTGACCGTAACACCGTGGCAAATCCTCGTATATATTCTAGATTTGAAGCTTTCGTGACTGCAAGGATTCATATTCTTGGGTTGTTTCGGTAAAGTCACGTACGTAAAAATTTTAAATTAATAAAAGTAAAATAAAATAAAAATAAGATAAAAATCACGACGTTTCGGAGGCAACACAAGCTACTTGATACAGCAAGCGTGCTGTGACGATCAAGTAAATGATACAGCAAGCGTGCTGTGACGGTTCCACCTGAAGACGGAAGCTTGTGTTGCCTCCGAAACGTCGTGATTTTTATTTTATTTTTATTTTATATTACTTTTATTAATTTAAATTTTTTACCTACGTGACTTTACCAAAAACACCCAAGAATATGAATACCTCGTATGTATGTGTTAGTCTCGTTGCCTGAAACCATTGTGTCCGGAGCTTTGATGAACTCCCCACAATTGGGCAAAGCACAAGTTGCAAAAGCGAATTCACAATGTGAGCGAGTCATTTTGGCTGTGAAATTGGTGCTCAGCACCCTGGGAAATAATTCACGGGGACGCAATCTGATGATGTGCGTGACAGTTTCCCCGGCCCAAAGTCACAAACTTAAACTACGGTTTCGACTTAAACCACAATAATGTTGATCAATTGTATCGTTGTTGTTGCTTAGGTACTAAGGATTCCAGGTATCCGTTGCGAAACCGAAAATGGATCTGACTGATCGCTTATCTGGTTAAATCAAGGACACCGATGGAACAAAGGCTGATAGAATGGAAGGCCTTGTGAAGGATATTAAATTCTGAAACTCCCCCACCCCCCCTTGAGTAATTAAATAAATAATCGGCCACCAATCAAAAAACAACTTGACGAGGACTTATAAGAGGGCTGTGATACCGAATGGACACAACGCCGCCGTTCTGCAGGTTCGTGTCAAAGAAAGCTGAGCGCGAGTTTGCCGCAGAGAGGCGAAGGACCGAGAGGCAACTTATTTTCGGTCGAAACTTCCAGAAGAGGCTCAATCCAACCGCCATGGCGTGCAGGTAAGAGCTCATTCCGCCGTTTCACCTGCACCGCGCTCTCACTCGCTCGCCTACGGACGGGCGACGCCGTTACCTCGTCGCGATGATGACCTCTACAGACTTTGCTTTGGCCCTACGGGGAAATACTAAAAAAACAGTGGAACTCTCTCGCTGTCGGCAGTCGTACGCATTCCACCAAATTACGTTCATTAATTTTCACGCGGCTTCGTGCGGCGCGAAAGAACTTCAACATACAGCACAAACATACACACTGACCATAGACTAACACTGCCCATAAACTCAACACTGCCCATAGACTAACACTGCCCATAGACTCAACACTGCCCATAGACGAACACTACCGATAGACTAACACTACCCATAGACTAACACTACCCATAGACTCAACACTACCCATAGAGTCAACACTGCCCATAGAGTCAACACTAACCATAGACTCAACACTGCACCATAGACTCAACACTACCCATAGACTCAACACTGCACCATAGACTCAACACTGCCCATAGACTCAACACTGCACCATAGACTCAACACTGCCCGTAGACTCAACACTACCCGTAGACTCAACACTGCCCATAGACTCAACACTAACCATAGACTCAACACTGCACCATAGACTCAACACTACCCATAGACTCAACACTGCCCATAGACTCAACACTACCCATAGACTCAACACTAACCATAGACTCAACACTACCCGTAGACTCAACACTGCCCATAGACTCAACACTAACCATAGACTCAACACTGCACCATAGACTCAACACTACCCGTAGACTCAACACTACCCATAGACTCAACACTAACCATAGACTCAACACTACCCGTAGACTCAACACTACCCATAGACTCAACACTAACCATAGACTCAACACTACCCGTAGACTCAACACTACCCATAGACTCAACACTAACCATAGACTCAACACTGCACCATAGACTCAACACTACCCGTAGACTCAACACTGCCCATAGAGTCAACACTAACCATAGACTCAACACTGCCCATAGACTCAACACTACCCATAGACTCAACACTACCCATAGAGTCAACACTGCCCATAGAGTCAACACTAACCATAGACTCAACACTGCACCATAGACTCAACACTGCCCATAGACTCAACACTGCACCATAGACTCAACACTGCCCATAGACTCAATACTGCCCATAGACTCAACACTGCACCATAGACTCAACACTGCCCATAGACTCAACACTGCACCATAGACTCAACACTGCCCGTAGACTCAACACTACCCGTAGACTCAACACTGCCCATAGACTCAACACTAACCATAGACTCAACACTGCCCATAGACTCAACACTACCCATAGACTCAACACTAACCATAGACTCAACACTGCCCATAGACTCAACACTACCCATAGACTCAACACTTCACCATAGACTCAACACTGCCCATAGACTCAACACTGCCCATAGACTCAACACTACCCATAGACTCAACACTACCCATAGACTCAACACTACCCATAGACTCAACACTGCCCATAGACTCAACACTGCACCTCTGATTAGCGCTGTTGGCTACGCACGGTGCGAAAGAAGTTCAACAAACAAACAGACACACAAGGTAGTATCGTCAATACCCCAAACAGCCGGCATGCATCAAAATCGGAATCTGAATATTGTATTCATACTGGAGGAATCCGATGAGCTATGAAGCTATTTTTTCACACTTGTCCAGTAACGAATGAACGCGGATCAAGTGCTTGGGAACGGTATTCCCATACGAATCGGGAACTCTAAATCTCCATTGCTCCTTTTAAATGAAGCAAAAAAAAACTCTATTTATTCAATGGCTTTTCTTTCAGATCGATTCGATTGTATGGAGATTGTGACATTTTTAAGCAGTCGCTTCCCTGGGTCCCAACGATATCGTCAGTGGCCATTGTTGATATTTTCATTTTATCTCTGGTTTTATTGTGATTGTGATCGGCGTTTACTGCTGCGTCAGTGGTTTATTTTTAGATATACATTTAGTTTACCTGTGATGTACAGCGCTTCGAGATTACCAATTTGAAAGGCGCTTGATGGAAACTTAGTTTATTATTTTTATTACGCTATGATTATATCATGCTTGCATAGGATGCACGTGCTATGCAGAAGGCCCATTGTCTGAAACGTCGCCGATTATATACATGTGTTTTCCTTTACAAGCCACACACACGGTGTCCTTATTGACGATGGTGGTGAAATATTCCGACTGAATTGTACTCTCTCAGTGTGGCGAGGGGATATTTGTTATTAATACAAAAAATTAAAAATACAACATTCGCATATTTATCACCCCTCCACTTCCCCGCAATATTCCACGATAAAAAAAAAACCTGAAATATTCATGGGTTTAATTGTATAATATTACATTTGTCGCACGCGTATGTACATCGAAATGGGATTTTTCGCGTGGCATAACCGTGAGACGTTTCGCCAAGGCGACTGCAAACGAATCGACATTTTGGCGACGATCCATAAAAAAAACGTGCTCGTCATGGCGGTCTGCTAAAGCAACCGCGACGAGTCAAAGCGCGCGCATTTATGCAGGGTGATTAAAAAAGATGGACCCGATTTCAAAGCAGTATATTTCACGATGGCAACATGTTACAATTACACAAAAAGTTACAAACGGTTTAATGAGTTAAATTTTGATTCAAAGCTTTCGTGACTGCAGGGATTCATATTCTTGGTTCTTTCGGTAAAGTCACGTAGAAGGGAAACGAAAAAATTATAAAAATATAAAAAATACAATTCTCACGACGTTTCGCCTGCAACACAAGCAATCATCATCACGTGTGAAAAACACAGCAAGAAAATTTGAAATCTTTTTTTCAAATTTTTTCACACCTGATGATGATTGCTTGTGTTGCAGTCGAAACGTCATGAGAATACTATTGTTTTATATTTTTATTATTTTATTGTTTCCCTTCTACGTGACTTTACCGAAAAAAACAAGAATATGTTTAATGAGTTATCAAGTTTTACTAACCATTTTATAAATGCTCTATGTGCCCTCCACCTACTGTATGGACAACATCGAGACGATAGTTGAATTCGTCCCCAGCGCCTCTCAAAGTGTCTTCTTCCACTGAAGTCACCGCTGCCGTGATTCTGTTTTTGAGGTCATCCAGATTAGTCGCTAATGGTGGCACAAAAACAACACGGTCTTTGACGTATCCCCACAAGAAAAAGTCGCAGGGTGTGATGATGTATGGGGATCTTGGGGGCCAAGAGTGTAGCGCCAAGTCTTGGTGTCCCGTGAGACCTATCCAACGTTGAGGCAGTGCGTCTTGCGAATGACTGAGGCTAGGGGCTGTTTGTGCGCTGGGAGAGGCATCAAGCAGTAATCATTTTAAACGTTATGCCCCGCCCTTTCAAGTGGCAAGAGTTTCATTCATGGGCGTTTTGAGGTTGCAGAGATATAGCGATTTCAAATCGGGTCCATCTGTTTAAAATACCCTGTATAGCGTAACATTGGCGCACGCGCGCGCAGGTCACACGCACGCACGGTGGGCAGAAACTTCCGAGCAAAACGCGACGGGCAAAAATTTCCACCGCTACGAGACCACGGGGCCCCGCGGAGCTCCGCAGGTGTGAGGGGGAGCTCCGTGGGGTATCCGCGGAGCTCCGCGGGGGAGCTTTCGGCCCCTTTCGGAGAAAAAAAAAATTAACCCGTAAAAACAAAGTTTTTCACTATAAATCCTTTATATGCGTGGCATCGGGGCGGCTAGAGTCCTCTCGTCCTCTGGCTTGAGATGGCTGCCACCTATGGGTCAGATGATTGTCTGGCAGCATTAAACAATTGGTAATTAAATATTTAATTTTTTCCCCTAAACATTGTCACGCACAACGAGTCTGTGTGCAAAATGTCAGCTCGATTGGATCACGGGAAGTGGGTTAAAAAACGACCGAAAGATTTGCACGGTCCTAAGCAAGCAAGCGAATTTAATATAAAGGATTTAAAAACTTGCAATCTCTTCCATCCCTTAATAAAGCCAACCAACCGGCTTAAATAAAAAAAAGCCACCTAGGCACATCGCTCAGAAAGCGAAATATCGCGGGCGAGACGGACAATGTGCGCCACTGTGCGCGATTTATTACGCGCCCGGTAATTGGACGAAGATTAAATTTTGGGGGACTGCGAGATGAGAGGAGCGCTCGCAAGGCGCACAAAAGCCCCCACTGTGTAGTCAGTTGACGGCGCTCGGGGTAGGGGTTAGGGGGTTGCGGCTACAGGTGGTTGCCTAGGATGGAAAAAATTGCGGGAGAGAGGCGGCGGGGGGGGGGTGCAGGAAATTTATTTTAGAGGTGCCCCCCACTCCGAGCTCCCCACCCCCCCCCGCCCCAGTAGTGTTGCCACCTGTCCCTGATTTTCCCGGGATCGTGGTTGTCCGGATAGCCTGTCCTGGGAATGCTGCTAAGACTTGCCGGGATATTTAGAATCAACATGCGTTTATATTCTTGGTTCTTTCGGTAAAGTCACGTAGAAGGGAAATAATAAAATAATAAAAATAAAACAATTAAATTGTCACGACGTTTCTATTGCAACACAAGCAATCATCATCAGGTGTGAAAACCACAGCAAGAAAATTTGATGATTGCTTGTGTTGCAATCGAAACGTCGTGAGAATTTGATTGTTTTATTTTTATTATTTTATTATTTCCCTCCTACGAGACTTTACCGAAAGAACCAATAATATGAATCCTTGCAGTCACGAAAGCTTTAAATCGAACATGCGTTTGTTTAGAAGTTTTTTTTTATGGCTGATTCTAGAACTTTCCACGTGATGATGACGATGCTATCGGCCACTTCGTCGAGCGATTATACGTGGCCAGGTCGCTTCTGAGAAAAGAAGCGAATATGTCGGTGGGCTTCACCCGGTAAAGTAGATCACAATAAGTAATATTTAAAAAAAGTTTTTTTAAACACGCTATAATGAAATGTACCGTACTAATAATGGAAGAACTCCACGACTCCAGGAAGTGGCCCCGAAGCTTGCCATAACGTAAGGGGCCGTGGTCAATTACAGCCAACGTCAGTTGACCGTGGACAATTAGACCCAAGCCGAAACATAACATATCAAAAATATTGTTTAAAATATTTATTTTTTATGATATAATATAGTATTGTCATCAGTATGACATAAGTATACCAAGTTTGCAGTCGATACCACATTGGGAAGTGGGTTAAAATTGAGTTACAAGATTTGAGGATACAACAACAGACAGAGTGAGTTAAATTAAAGCATGTAATAAAATAGTTCAGTTAAAATATTTTGTTTTAGATTAAAAGTCGCGGATTTTGTCCAGCGCCTCATCACAGCGACGATGCACCCCCGTGGGAGGGCAATAAATTGACACGGATGTCCCCCCCCCCGCCACCCTTCTGCTATCACGAGATATTCTTCTTCCCACGATAAGGCCCGGGTTGTTCTTGTACCGGAGAAGCGCCAACCTTGAGTGCCCTCCCCCCCACCGTGTAACCCGAGCAGATCGAGAGCAAAGGGGCAGTGAGCGAGCCACAAAAAACAAAAGTCCCCCACGTGTAGCCTGTAACAGACTGCTGGGGCAAGTGCTGTTAGCGAGTAGCAGCGCCTATGAAAGGCCGGCACTGTGGCACACGAGGGGGTGAGTGGGCCAGCAACCACGCCCGGTCGCCTTTGTCTCCCTAGTGGCGATGTTTACACATCGCACCGGGTACTCATTTGAGGCCGAGTCGACCTAGGGGAGGCCCAGGACCGGTTCGAATAATCGTCAATGGTGTTGGCCGTGAGCGGGAATCGAACTCGGGTCGCCGGGTTCGTAGCGCAGCTAACCGATACACTACCGCTCCCCTACACACTCACACACCCACACTCACGCACACACACAAAGGAAAAGACACGCACACACACACGCAGCCCATGGCATCTTGCTCCGTGTCGCTGGGTATCTGTGACATTCCTGTGACACTGGAGCGGTCCACATGAACGATTTCAAAGTACGTGGGTGTCCATAAAATGTGCCGTTAATATAATTACGTAATTATAACGAGAGAGAGAGAGCGAGAAACAGAGAGAGCAGTTTTGAGGTGGAGGAGGGGGGGGTTCAATTAAAATGTCACGACAAACCGCAACGAGACTCGTCCCTTTAAACCCGCACGTGGCTCACGGTGGCAAGCGGCACGCCGAGACGTTGAGAGTCCACGGGCGTTCACCAACGTCTCTTTGGCGTTACACTCAGGATCGTTCGAGCAACTGCCGTTCGCGACATGGTGATTCTCTCACGAACTCTACGGGCGCCCTGTGCGTCATGCTTTAGCACGCGCAGAGGGAGAGAGAAATAAAAATTAACCCGTAAAAACAAAGTTTTTCACTATAAATCCTTTATATGCGTGGCATCGGGGCGGCTAGAGTCCTCTCGTCCTCTGGCTTGAGATGGCTGCCACCTATGGGTCAGATGATTGTCTGCCACCATTAAGCAATTGGTAATTAAATATTTAACAAAAAATTCCCTAAACAGTGTAAATTTTGGGAATTTTTTTTCACGAAAATAAATTGTCACGCACAACGAGTCTGTGTGCAAAATGTCAGCTCGATTGGTTCACGGGAAGTGGGTTAAAAAACGACCGAAAGATTTGCACGGTCCTAAGCAAGCACGCAAGCAAGCAAGCAAGTGAACTTAATATAAAGGATTTAAAAATGTCGGACACAATACCTCCCCAAAAAAAACTCAATCGGGATGCACGTTCGTGAGATTGCAGGGGTGGACCTGGCAAGAGACGTAACCATATTCATCATTCGCGGGGTCACATTTGCGAGAAAATATCACCATCGGTAGTTTTAGCGACGTCGCAGGGCACACGATGGGCAGGGAGGACTGCTGATGATGCCCGAGCGTCCCGCGACCTGCCGAACCTCCCAGTTAGACGCAGAGGTCGCAACCGGGTACCCGATACCCGTACCCTACCCGATACCCGGCTACCCGTACCCAGCCGGGTACGGGTACGGGTACCCGTTTGCGACCCTGGTGCGGCCGGGTACGGGTACGGGTAGACCGTGAGTCACTGGTGAGTAACCGTTTGTCACTCATTTCGGGTAGGGTACGGGTAGGGAATGGGTACCCGATACCCGTACCCTACCCGATACCCAGCTACCCATGCCCAGCCGGGTACGGGTACGGGTAGCCGTTTGCGACCCTGGTGCGGCCGGGTACGGGTACGGGTAGACCGTGAGTCACTGGTGAGTAACCGTTTGTCACTCATTTCGGGTAGGGTACGGGTACCCGTTTGCGACCCTGGTGCGGCCGGGTACGGGTACGGGTAGGCCGTGAGTCACTTGCGAGTAACCGTTTGTCACTCATTTCGGGTAGGGTACGGGTACCCGTTTGCGACCCTGGTGCGGCCGGGTACGGTTACGGGTAAGGAATCAAAACCCGTTTGCGACCTCTGGTTCGAGGGCACCACGGGCGGCTGCGCTGACGCCCTTCGTGGGATTCGCGGGTGGGGGGCAGCTGCCAGAATCGGACGATTAACTCTGCGCACACTGACGGAGAGTGGCGGGGGGGGGGGCGTCGACTGACCGCTGCTACGCTGTCCAGCTGTGCACTCATTGTCCATTGACATCAGAGGCGCAGCGATGGGGGGTGTATGTGGTGGCAGCGTTATGCGACGCATCGGGGGGGCCCAGTCGGGCTTCCTCTAGGTCAACTCAGCCTCAACTGAGTACGCGGCGCGGTGTGTGAACATCGGCACTGTGGAGGCAAAGGCGGTCGGGCGTGGTGTTGGCCACTAACCCCTTTGCGTGCCGTGCCGGCCTTCATAGGTGCTCGCTAACAGCACTTTGTTTATGTCTATACAACAACAACCGCCTTTCGCCACTAAGTGGCGGTGACGTCACCACGACGCTTGTGCCAGGCCATGTGCACCTTGAGGCCACGTGAAGTGTCGAACGCCCGCTGGCAGGAGGTCACGGGGCAGACCCAGGTGCCACGGGTCGACTGACTGAGATGACTGGCTGATGCACCACCTGTGCCCCCTACTGTACCAACTATATACACACACACACATGAAGGTAAAGGTGCAGCCCTGCAAACAAATAAACAAGTAACACTTTAAGAAGAGGGTTTTTCCCCTTTTTTCTGGCAACACAACTGAAAACGTTTTACAAGGAATCATATCTGCATTAACCACAATACTTGTGGTCATAATGCAAACAAAAGACACACTGATAATATATGCATTGTCCTTGAAACTGATTGGTCCACACCAGAGACAGCTTTCTTTTGAGCCTCGTCTCAATTGGTGTCAGATGCCTTTTGGCGTCGTCTGATTCCTTGCAAAAAGGTTTCAGTTTTGTTTCCAGAAAAAAGGGGAAAACTCCTATTCTTATATTTTGGTACTGGCAAAGGAGGTCAAATGATGAAATAACACTTTTAAAAAAATGTAATACTAACCATAGATGCCAAAAATAACATCGCTACAAATTAACAAAAATATATTTATAAAAATACACACGGCGTAAAATCGAGTAGCGCTACTGCTGGTGTCTGTGTTACTGAACACCAACCAGGATTGTTTACTCACTGACATGCGCATGAAAGCAAGACGCACAACAACTTACTTGTGAGTATTGTTACCTTTAAATCTTTTTTTATTAAACGCGTCACTGGTGAAGACTCTCTTCATCGAAACCCAATACTAAAATAACATATATAGTTATAGCCTAACATATAATTGTATATACGGGGTTTAAAAAAAAAACATTCGTAAGTTATTTCAGTAAAAGTGAGTCGGGAGAAACGAGGAGGAAGGTGGGAGCAGGGAGGGGGAGCAGGAGAGGGGTGGGGCACAGTCGTATCTTGCATAGCCCCCCACCGTTGAAATAGGCGACTGCTTCCCTCGATTGTCATCAACAGCCCCCCCAAACATCGTCACGGTCCCTGGGCACGGGCAGACTTAGCGGCAGGTGAGCGGTAAACAATAGCTGCCCCACCCCCCCAACCCCCACCAACAAAAACTAATCAAATAAACCACAGCGTTTCATCCACCGTGCAAATTATTCCGAGTAAAACATGGAACGGTGAGCCCACGAACTGTTCCGTCCACGTGCCAACGTTGGCACAATGCTACGCGTTTACTGGGATGTTATTACAAACGTGCACCCGATTGTAGTATTTTTTGGGGGGTTTACCGGCTATTTGTTCAGAGTTTAATACACATAAGAGGGTTTTCGCCACCAACATTATTCGTGACAATGGTTTTTGTTGGGTTAAATCGCGCAAATACAATTGTGTCGTTAACCCACCGCCGCCGCCACCACCCGACACAGCCAATTAGTAAGGTTTGTCACGTGAACAAAACGTGTCCACCATTGGAACCTCATTTGCCAGTAAAAAATATGATAATTGTTTTTTTACCCTTCTATCTGGCAACAAAACTGACACCTTTTTTTTACAAGGAGTCATGTTTGCATAGACCACAATACCTGCAGCCATAATGCAAACAAAAAACATAACTCTGATCATGTATGCACTGTCTTTGAAGTTGATTGGTCCACACCCGAGACAGCTTTCCTTTGAGCCTAATTTCACATGTGTTGGACCAGATGACGCCAACCCATGTGAGACTAGGCTCTAAGGAAAGCTGTCTCGGGTGTGGACCAATAAACTTCAAGGACAGTGCATACATTATCAGAGTTATGTCATTTGTTTGCATTATGGCTGCAGGTATTGTGGTCTATGCAAACATGACTCCTTGTAAAAAAAGGTGTCAGTTTTGTTGCCAGATAGAAGGGTAAAAAAACTATTTTCAAAACGTGTCCAATTAGTTATTAGTTCAGCACTAATAGGTGTGTTGGAGAGTAAACGCCCAACATTTGCAATTTGAGTACTGTGAGGTTTCGCTGGTTATTACAACCAGCTTCATCAGGCGATTTGTCAGAATTGTTTCTTCCCAATGTTGTGGGTTTACTCTCCAACACACCGGTGTGCTGAAGTAGTAACCACTTGGACACGTTTTGTTTACGTGACAACCCTTACTAATAGGCCGTGTCGGATGGTGGTGGGTTAACGACACATCTATACTTACGCGATCTACCCAAACAAAAACCTTCATTGTGAATATAGTAACAGGTTTTTACCCTTTCATCTGGTACAAAAACTTACACCTTTATACAAGGGATCATTTTTGCAATAACCACAACACAAGCAGTCAAAATGCAAACAAAAAGAAACAACTCTGATAATGATATGCACTGTCCTTGAAGTTGATTGGTCCACACCCAAGACAGTTTTTTCTGAGAGCCTAGTCTCCATTGGTGTTGGACCAGATGACGCCAAAAGGCGTACAACTCAAAAACAGCGCACTATCAGAGTATTGAGAGCTCGGGGTGAGCATTTACACTATGAGACCTCCTTTACCAGTATCAGAATATAGTAATAGGTTTTTACCCTTTTATCAATAAAATAGTGCGCTGTTTGCATTTTGACTGCTTGTGTTATGGTTATAGCAAACATGATCCCTTGTTTAACGGTGTCAGTTTTTGTACCAGATAAAAGGGTAAAACCCTATTACTATATTCTGCTACTGGTAAAGGAGGTCTCATAGTGTTCATTGTGAATGTCTATTGTCGGGCGCTATGCCTGACGTTTCTCTGTACGTGCTAAAACAGACACGCCAGGTTGTCCGTAAATGTTATCCACGCATTGTTAGAGAATTATCATTCGAAACGGCAGTTCGAACTCCGGTTGAAACAACCGGCCACATGTTCCGTGTTGTGCCAAGCGGAGCGAAACGTTGGACTTCGTACCGAACAGCACGCGGCGGTGGGGACCCAAACGCACAATCGAAGAGCCGTGCAACCACAAGAGCGAGACAAGAACAACAACAAAAAAACGTGCAGCGGTGTTAGGAATGTTCGTACATCATGGACAAGGCTCAGTATAATTGTTCATCTAAACATTTCACTTACCCACATGCCTTCCACTAGCAGCGGCCACCAAGAGCATGCCACGTGTTTAAATGATGATGACTTTGCACATGCTACGTGACCTTCACGGAACGGCATCTGGGTGGGAGGTTTTTTTTACTCAATTTTTTTTTTAAAGAGACGAATTGTTCCATAAAACTGCTTAAGCAGACGCAGCCTTGCACGTTTCTTTATCATTGTTACGTTCTCACTGATAGGCACTGGGATTGTACACACACACACACAAACAAGGGAATACATGACAAAGATGGCTTTTGTATAGAGCTTCGATACATTGTTGGGATCAGTTGCTGCCAGTGAATATCTATTGCGGAAGTTGTGGCGCGTGTGAGGTGTCTATGTTCAACTTCTTTCACACCGTACGTAGTCAACCATGCTAATCGGAGGTGCGGGGGGAAGGATAACAAACTAAACACGACAAGCAGTTCGAAATAAATTAGTGTTCAATCTAGGCGATTTAAAAGTGCACAGCTCCAGCGGCTTCCTAATATCGGAAGGGAGAACGTTCCAGACGGCCGCAGAAGCGCATCTGAAAGCGCGCGATGCGCTGACCACCGTCTTTCTTCGATGGCCAGCCAAAAGCCGCTGCGAGGATGACCGCAGTTCGCGTGATGGCTTATCCACCTTCACGAGATCAGCGAAGTATTGTGTTTCATTTGTGGCAAGCACTTTGTGCGTGATGAGTGCGATCTTAGAATACATTCATTCTGCAACCGGAACCCAATGCAGCTCGGTGAGCATTGGACAGACATGGACGGATACATGCCGCCAGAGAATCGCATACGCATATTCTTAGGTTTTTTCGGTAAAGTCACGTAGGTAAAAAATTTAATTAAAATTAATAAAAGTAAAATAAAAAATTAAATAAAAATCACGACGTTTCGGAGGCAACACAAGCTTCCGTCTTCAGGTGGAACCGTCACAGCACGATTGCTGTATCAAGTAAGAGAAATTCTAAGAGTACCCGTCCTTGTATATATACTGGTTGAAGGTGGGAGGAGCCATTGTGAGGTTCGGTGCGGCTGAAGCACGCTGCTAGGAATGAGCCTTTGTTGTGTAGACTGGTTGAAATGGGAGGTTTCAAGAGTTGTTAAGGTGCGGCTTATTTTACTTTTATTAATTTTATTTTTTTACCTACGTGACTTTACCGAAAAAACCTAAGAATGTGAATCCTTGCAGTCACGAAAGCTTCAAATCTAGAATTGCATACACGCTGCAGCTTGCTAATGTTTTTTTTTTGTCTGCCAGACGTCCCGTAGAGCAGTGAGTTGCAATAATCGAGCCTTGTTGATGCTACGCGGTGAAGGGGACTGCACCTACACGAAAGCCACCTTTGTCCGACACCCAGCGTGGACGTTGACACGCGCACCTGGGCTAGGCACACACACACACACGCGTCACGCATTGCCACGGAGTATTAACGGAGAAAGCTAAACGCAATCAGAACTCTGTTTTGTGGCTCCACGCATGAATAAAATATGTTTCAGTTCATCGGCCTGGAGGTGGTGGCTACGATGCACGTGGATGCCTGTCACGTGCATCTCCGACCAGCAGCGGTTGGCTAGGTGCGTGTGAAAAAAGCTCAACAAATATACATTCAACACCCGGCTCTGTGGAAGGCAGCGGCGAGGGTTGGCGGATGACTGCGCGAAACATCCTGCCCGTTAGCGTCGAGATGCCATTCCCCCGGTGGTCGCCAGCAGAAAATTCAGCACGGCAAAGTGTGGGCTGATATCGTCTGTCCCTTCTGTATGGGGATCGAGCTGTTGCCCCCTCGCGCACACGCCTTGGGGTTTTTTCAATTTTTTATATTATACGGGGTGCTCCAGTTTGCCTCCCACGTGTGTAAGCGCTCGTCGCTAATTTGCCTGAAAGCGTCTTCGTGTAAATGCGGAGAGCCGCGGCGCCATCGTCGGCACTGGCTCACCACCTCGCCCGGGCAGCATTCCAGTTTTTAGTCCGTGGTTCCTTCGCGAATTTTGAGATGCAATTTTGCACGAACGGCGCTCTATAAAATGCACCTTTATGTTTTAAGATGAGCCTATTGGTGTTCCACATCGATACGATATTTGTTTGAGCAAAGCAAAAACCTCTGCATCGAGTGTTTGACCTTCTGGGTCTCATCAGCCGAGTCGAGTTTTTGTTCTTGTTGGTAAATACACGCTGGCCGGATTTACGAACTGTAGTTGGCCAGAGCTCTCCGTATTAAAACACGGGAAACCCCGTTCGACGCAACAACAACAACAACAAAAAGGCCAACAGCGTAACATAATCTCATTACCTCGGTGCTTTTCAAGGCCACAAAGTCACAATGGCCCCAAGGTACACATGGGCGGTTTCCACAACCGTGACACACGCACACACACACACAAACGCACGCGCACGCACACACGCACGCACGCAACAACAACAACCGCCATTCGCCACTAAGTGGCGGTGACGTCACCACGACGCTTGTGCCAGGCCATGTGCACCTTGAGGCCACGTGAAGTGTCGAACGCCCGCTGGCAAGGAGGTCACGGGGCAGACCTAGGTGCTACGGGTCGACTGACTGAGATGACCGAGATGACACACACACGCACACACGAACACACACGCACACACACACACGCACACACAGACACACGCACACACACACACGCACACACACACACGCACACACACACACGCACACACACACACGGGGTTATTTATTCTCACGCCGCCGAGCAGGTCGCCGGAACAACCCAGCGTTGCGCTCGTCCGTCGATTAAAAAGAAAAAAATTGGCCGTTTCGCGGCCCACTCGCGGACCTTCGCCGCAAGTAAATTCATCGTCTGTAGTAGTAAACTCGAGGTTAACAGACACCCCCACCGCCCCCCACCACCGCATCATCAATTTCTCACGCAGAGGCTTTGTATTGTCAGACCGTAACGCCTTTTTAAAAAAATGCAAAATCACCTCCACTCAAGGGGAGGAGGGGGGGGGGACATCGAAAAGTTGTACGCTAAATTTTTTTTAAAAAACTCAAAGACGATGCAATAACGTTTTCAGTGAAAGCCGTGAGAAAATAGTTGAGTCTTGCAACACCCTTCCCGAGCGGTGCCGGATCACCGCCGGCGAAGGCGTTCCAGACCACCCCTTGGGGCGACGCGTGAGAAGACCCGAGGGCAAGAGCCGTGGCCGTGAGAGTCGTAGTAGCAGTAGTTGGGTCCTGCTCGGAGGATCAGGAACGGACAACCGTCTAAGTGATGAAACGTACACACACGAACAACGGAGCTTGCAACGGCGACTTAATGATTTTTCATAAAATCACGCGTCTCGAAGATTCTCCTGTTAGCTGCAACAACAACAACAAAAACGACACCGGAGTGAAGGAAAACACATTCCTGCGGAGGGAGCTGGTAGGAACGTTGGGTTGCTCGGTCAATGGCCAGGGTCAACGGCGGCGTGGTGTATTCCGCAAATATGCCCAACTGTGAGGGCGGGCACAAGCCAGCGTGAGTAGGTTAAACGTTGAGTTTTATAAGGGCACCACGGGGTGACCAACCCCTCCCCACCCAGCCCCACCCTCCCCACCGAGCCCCTCCCCACCCTCCACTCAGCCCCACCCCTCCCATTTTTGGATGCAATAATCCCCTGTGGGCTGGTGTAACCAGGAGGTTCCTACAGTAATATTGCATCCTTATGTTGGCTAAGTGAAGTGGTTAGCTGTGAACCTGGCTACCCGAGTTTGAATCCTGCTAAACGACCGATCACAGCGGCGGATATCTGAATCTGTCCTTAGCCTTCGCCTAGGTCAACTCAGCCTCAACTGAGTACGTGGCGCGGTGTGTAAACGTCAGCACTGTGGAGACAAAGGCGGCCGGGTGCGGTGGTAGCCACCCACGCCCTCGTGTGCCGTGTCGGCCTTCGTAGGTGCTCGCTAACAACACTTGCCCCAACAGTCTGTTACAGGCTATACGGGGGCTCTTTGTTTCTGTATATATATACACACACACACATAAAAAGGCAAAGGTGCAGCCCTGCAATTACTCCTTTACCCCACTGCTGGTGGCAGGGCCTCCAGTAGAGGAGCTCCACTCGAAAGCAATGTTGGTCGACTTTTCCATGCCGCCCAAGATATCTTGGAAGAGGTTGGAAGGACCCCCGCTTTAAATTTCGATTTAAAGCTTTCGTGACTGCAGTGATTCATCTTCTTGGTTCTTTCGGTAAAGTCACGTAGAAGGGAAGTAATACAATAATAAAAATAAAACATAATAAAATAATTCTCACAACGTTTCATTCAGACGCTGTCTTCCCGACAGACCTGTTCTTCACCTGAGGACGGCTGCTTGCATTGTGGCCGAAACGTCGTGATAATTATTTTATTATGTTATATTTTTATTATTTTATTACTTCCCTTCTACGTGACTTTACCGAAAGAACCAAGAAGATGACCCACGCTTTGTCCCGACCGCACGCGGGCCTGTCCATGGACTGAGCGTTGCTGTACCCATCGATAACCGCTGGCTTAGCAGGCGAAGGCCCGTGGGTGATTTATGAACCTGGCGCTACTGCTTCAGCTGCCGCAAGTCCAGCGTCCTGACCCACTCGCTGCTCAACGGCAGCGTCGTGTGCGCAACTGTCGGCGCGCTTTAAAAACGCCGTCGCTTCCCCCCGTGCTTAGTCAACATTCTGATTAACACGTGTGAGGCTTTCGCGACCAATATTATTCATAATCAACGTTTTTGGGTTTAGATCGCGTTATTTATAAATGTGTCGTAACCCTCCACCACCCGACACGGCCAATCAGCAAAAAAGTGTCACGTTGACAAAAGACAAATAGTTGACTGCCATAGCCCACCGGTGTGTTGAAGCGTGAAACCACAACATTTAAAAATGTTGAGTACGACGTTTCGCTGGTAATTGCATCCAGCGAAACGGCGAATTGCCCGATGATGCTGGATGCAATTACCAGCGAAACGTCGTACTACTCAAAAATGGTAAATGTTGTGGTTTCACGCTTCAACACACCGGTGGGCTAAAGCAGTGAACTATTTATCTTTTGTCAACGTGACACGTTTATACTGATTGGCCGTGTCGGGTGGTGGAGGGTTACGACACATTTATAAATAACGCGATCTAAACCCAAAAACGTTGATTATGAATAATATTCTGATTGTTTGAGGGCTCAGGGAAACACCGAGAATGCGGCGGTCACGTGGACAGACGCGGTGTCAAACTGACTTAGTTCGTACAAACCGCGAATGCATGTCAGATTCAGAATGAAAATATTTATTTATACTGGAGCAATCCTGTCCGCCTGATGATGATGATGCTGGATGTAATTACTGGCGACACGTACTGAACTTGTAACGAATTCATGGGATCTCCTTTGCCAGTACCAAAATATGAGAATAGGTTTTTCCCATTTTTTCTGGCAACAAAACAGCTATGTTAAGTAGTTAAAACACCAAACTGAAACCTTTGTACAAGGAATCATGTCTGTGTGGAACATTAGGAATGGATCAACATCTGCATTAACTACACTACTTGTGGTCAGAATGCAAAACAAAAAACATATGAGAATAGGTGTTTTGGTACTGGCAAAGGAGGTCCCATGATGTAGCTGCTCACCCCAAGCTCTCATTACTCTGATGGTGGCATTGTCTCTGGGCTGGACGCCTTTTGGCGTCCTCTGGTCTAACACCGTTTGAGACGAGGCTCAAAAGAAAGCTGTCTCTGGTGTGGACCAATCAGTTTCAAAGACAATGCATATACTCTCGGAGTATGTTTTTTGGTTTGCATTCTGACCACAAGTATTGTGGTTAATGCAGACACGATTCCTTGTAAAAAGGTTTCAGTTTGGTGTTTAACATCTTAACACCTGTTTTGTTGCCAGAAAAAAGGGGAAAACCCTATTATCAAAGTAACGAATTGCCATGTTCTATTTACGTGACAAACCTTACTAATTGGCTGTGTCAAGTGGTGGCGGGTTTAACGACACATTTATATTTACGCAATCGAACCCAAAAAAATCCGCTATTATGGAGGAATCATATGAGCTCTAAAGCTCTTTGTCCGTTAGGGGCTGATCAGAACGTTAAAACGACACTCGTTCCCACTCACGACTATACGCCGCCGTGTGCACAAGAGAGCCTTGCAACGTCGAGCATGACATGACCACGTCTGTTAAAAGTCTCCCAATCTTCAGAGCCATTTGCCCGCTCTCCGCAGTTTACGCGTTCACAAGGGGACAGCGACATTCGTGCGACAGGCTGTGATGTTGCCAGCTGCCCTCCCGGTGCACAGTGTAAATATTAAACTCCCGCATGTCGTAAATGAACGCGGCGCGTATTGCTAAGCGAGCAAACGTGCCAAGTGGCACATCAGCCGAGTCATCGCCCCTGGCTGTTAGCGTCGCACGGAACTTTTCGCCAGCGTCACAGCCAGTGACTGAAGATTCGGGCTGCTGATGCTGCTTCTTCTATTTTTACACGCTTTCATTTAACTCACTCTGTCTGTTGTTGTTGTTGTCGTTGTTGTATCCTCATATCTTGTAACTCAATTTCAACCAACTTCCCAATGTGCTATCGACTGCAAACTTGGTATGTCATATTGATGCCAATACTATATTCTATCATTTAAAAAAAATTGTAAACATTATTTTTTACATGTTATGTTTCGGCTTGGGTCTAATTGTCCACGGTCAACTGACGTTGGCTGTAATTGGCCACGGTCCCTTACGTTATGGCAAGCTTCAGATCCACTTACTGGAGTCGTGGAGTTCTTCCATTACTAGTACATTTCATAAAAGCGTTTTTTTGTTTAGTTTTTTATAATATTACTTATTCTGTTTGTACGGCTGCCGATGTAGATGCAAAGCAACGACTACGATCGTCACGTTCAAGTGTTCGAGCCCAGATAGCAACAGGGTCAGCAGCAGCGGAGTCGCGCATCGCTGTACTGTGAAGGTCGCTGATGCCATTGCATCGCGCCCAGCCACCGTCGCCGCCGTGAACATCTACCCAGCGCTGTTGATTTAAAGAGGTTGAGAGCCAATTCCGGTGCATTATCTCTGACGAGGAAGACCTGGCTGACCTTTGTTAGGCGTGCGCTGTTAAATTTCTGTGTGGGAGTCGTGGGGTTACGTATTGCCGCGCCGGGGAAATATTGCGTCCCGTTAGTCCAAAAATCCGAGGATACTTCACAGATAAAAAAAAAAGTTTAAACAGAAAAAAAATACAACACAATCACTATGATACCGCAAGGGCCTAACAAAACCAGCGCCCAAATCTGTCGTTACTGAGCAGAGCTTGGCAATGGATTCTTAAAATATACATTACGTTGTCCGCAAACACGTGAAATGAGCTTTATAGCTCATCGGATTCCTCCGTTATGAATAAATATTAAATATTCTGATTCTGTGTGGGTATCAGGTGGCCTGGAAAAGTAAGCTCCCTTTAATGCCTGGCTTTGCCAGCTTGTTGTCTGTCTGAATATCACGCTTACTCGGGGATTTGTATCAGAGCACCCAAGAGATGCATGATCTGTAGAGATACAGACAGCAATATATATCAGGCTGTGAGGAAGCCCAAAGATTACGAAAAAATAGAAATGTATATGATTCTAAAGCAGCTCATGCACCAATGCACATTGGGTGAATGTATGTATGTTGAACTTCTTTCGCACAGTACGTAGCCAACCGTGCTCATAGGAGGTGCGGGGGAAGGACAACAAACTAAACACAACAAGCAGGTCTCAAGAAAGGAGTTCGTCAATATAGATGATCGAAAAGTGCTCAGCTCCAGTGGCTTCCTAATATCGGAAAGGAGAGCGTTCCAGACGGCCGCAGAAGCGCGCGATGCCATTGACCGTGTAGTGGGGTAAAGTGTGCGTACTCCTCTTCTCTTCGAACACCTCTTCCCAGTGTGGAAGAGGAGGCCAAAAATACCCCCCTCGATGGGGCCCTCTAGAGCTCCCTCTAGCGGAAACCCTTCTACCAACAGTTACGTGAGAGTAGTAAAAACGTGCAGGGCTGCACCTTTACCCCTTGAGATTAGACTGCACGACAGTACGGACCGTCCTTGCATCGCCTGGCACGGGGCATGACCACAGCGGCCGCCAGTGCGTGCACCGATCAGCTGTTCGATTAATAACACTGGTCAACACAAAACACATTTTTTTCTGGCCTGGACTTTTGCAGCTGTTTTAGACTAATTTCAGGGTGCTGATTCCAAATCTGATCTCAGATTTGCTCTATCACATCTCATTTTATGCTATCGGCATACCCCATTTTCATTGATTTTACCCGAAATTAACTCTGTCACTTATGATTGCAAGTTGTTGCGAGTCAGTGACTGCATTAGTGTTAAAATATGGTGCTGTATTTTTCGGATAGTGTGTTTATAATATCATTTTATGTAGATATCCACATTTATTTAATATTTTTCTTCTGCAGTCTTTATTGAAAATTCAATATTTGATATCTGAAAAACATGATGGGATAGAAAAAAACTGATGCCAGATTTGGAATCAGCACCCCAAAATTACCTTAAAACCGTTGGAATACCTTATGCCACAAAAAGTGTGTTTGACCAGTGTTATTAACGCAGCGGAGCCGATTTCGATAAGAGGGATGATGATGACCTACCGAATTATCTGGGTTGTAAGATGCTCCGGCAAAGAAGGTTCACCCGCTCAAAACGTCATACAAATTCTGGTAAAGGGTTTTTTTTTGGGGGGGGGGGTAAATCGTGTAAATATCAATGTGTCGTCAACCCACCGCCACCCGACACAGCCAATGAGTGAGGGTTGTCACGTGAACTACTAATTGTCACCAAAGCCCCTGGCGGATGTATCTCACTTGGCACGTTGTGTTTTCGCGACAAACCTTACTTAACTAAACCATGTTTTATGTTGCCAGGTAAGGCCAAACTGAGCTATATTGCTGATTTTTTCAGAAAAGACCTGGCTGCCACAAATCTCAACGCAGTGGCTTATCACGTGGGCATTTATAGCAGCCAAATACTCCATAATTGGCTGTGTTGGGTGGTGGCAGGGTTAACGACACATTTATATTTACGCGATCTAAACCACACACAGACCGCTACCGCATTATAAGACGCACCTCGCAACATTTGCTCGAAAATACAGGGAAATACAATTGTGCCTTTCATGCGGGGAATAAGGTAAAAGCACACGCTAATAATGAGGGCAATTCCCGAAACGTCGCCTTTCATGTGTATCATTTTTTTAGCTCACAGTATTATTGATGTACGTGTTTTGCAATAATATTTACTGGTATAATCTTTACTGGGGATATATACTTTGCAACGCTCTTGAAGTGCTGTGGATAGTTTCGTTTGTATTGGAGGAATGGTTGACGGTCAAAAACTGGGCCGCATCCGCCCTCTTGTGGACATCATTGCGAACACCACCCGTATTGCCGACTACAGCCCCGTACTTTTAACAATGACACTCAACAAATTTTTATTTTACCACGTAAGCCCCACTGAGCTGTATATTTATTTTATCTGAATCGGACTGGGCACAAATGATAGCTCAACGAAGTGGATTATCACGTGGGAAATGTAGAACAGCCAAACATCGATTTAAAGCTTTCGTGACTGCAGGGATTCATCTTCTTGGTTCTTTCGGTAAAGTCACGTAGAATGGAAATAATAAAATAATACTCGACAGACCTGTTCTCCACCTGAGGACGGCTGCTTGCGTTGTGGCCGAAACGTCGTGAGAATTATGTTATTATGTTTTATTTTTATTATTTTATTATTTCCATTCTACGTGACTTTACCGAAAGAACCAAGAAGAACAGCCAAACACTATAAACGCGTGATGTTGATTCATATTGTGGAGGGAAAACCCGGAGAGAGAGACACGCAAACTCCAAATATACAGCAGCAGACGTCAGGGTCGGGATCGGGATCGAACCCACGACCTCCTGTACAGCAGGCGAGGCAGTTAACATCTCGTCACCGTGACACCCAACACAGTAATACCGTAACAATAAACTCGGTTTTCTATGGCGCAATGCGCACCAACTCAATCTCACGTTTTCTAATAAACGAAGTGAAAGAATGCCAATTGAGATGCATCCAGCATGGGCGTAATGGGCCCTTGGATTTGAGAAGGGCCTCCCACATATATATTTACAGTCAACAGATTTTCGACCTTATTCTGAAAAGTACTGAGTTGATGGTCTCAGCCTGGTACCCAATGACTACACACAACAAACTACGTGTTTATACTCTTTGGTTCTTTCGGTAAAGTCACGTAGGTATAAAATAAAACCTACGCGACTTTACCGAAAGAACCAAAGAGTATGGATTCCTGCAGTCACGAAAGCTTCAAATCAAGATTAAACTATGTGTTACAATTATTTTGTTTCCACTTAACCTCAACGAATACCATCGTTGAGAATTCAAACGTATAATGTGTATACACGTATACTGTTTATTTACTGCCATATGCCCAACATTTCTCACCTGCAGCGGGGTGGATGGGTAAGTGCTGCCCTCGTCTCGTGCTGGGTAAGAGGTCACGTGTGAAGCAGTGCCGGATTATCCTCGTAGCACAAGTAGCGACATATGTAGTAGTAGCTACGGGACCCGCACTTTCAAGGGCCCCGCGCTAAATGCTTTCAAGCTATCAATTCCGGTTCAGTGATTTTACACTTGCTCTATTACTATAGTACTATACTGCCTTCAACTTTTACGAACGGAGATTATTCTCTGTTTTTTAAACCCCAAAACAACCACGCAGCTGTAAATGAGATGAACAAATAATTTTTTTCTCGTGAAAGTAGCCGAAGTGGAAATAAAAAAAAGAGATGAAGATGGAAAGCGGCCAATGCAGCGTTCTTCATTTCTCAAGGCCCGCGGGGTGACTGACGGGTCGCCTGATGGCCTTTAACGCGGCCCCTGACGCAACTCCATCATCATCATCATCGTGCTACTGTCACCAACCCACAAATGGTTTCAACGGCGTGGCGGCGCTCACGCTTGCGATGTCTCATCAGCGAAAGTGGCCACCACCCCCAGCCTCCCCTCTCTGAAAATGTCGTGAAGATTTGCTGGGCTAATGGGTCCCCCCAACCCCCATGGTGCTTGTGCGTGTGTGCGAGCAGCCTCGAGATCGTCCTCGTGCTGGCTCTGCTCTTCTCCCCGAGTTCCCCATTCGCGATCGACACATCCGAGGAAGGTACATCGTGGACTTTGGTGGCCCCCCGTCCACACCGAAAACACGTGTGATCGTGTTATAAAGGGGTCCCGGGGACGTGAGACGCACCCATAGCCTTGTGCCCGGTGTCAAAAAAATAAAGAGTTAAGTAATCATTTACATTTCGATTTAAAGCTTTCGTGACTGCAGGGATTCATCTTCTTGGTTCTTTCGGTAAAGTCACGTAGAATGGAAATAATACAATAATAAAAATAAAACATAATAAAATAATTCTCACGACGTTTCAGACTCTGTCTTCTCGACAGACCTGTTCTTCACCTGAGGACGGCTGCTTGCGTTGTGGCCGAAACGTCGCGAGAATTATTTTATTATGTTTTATTTTTATTATTTTATTATTTCCATTCTACGTGACTTTACCGAAAGAACCAAGAAGATAATCATTTACATTTATAAAGCGTACTTAAACAATTGTTCTCATGGTGCTAAACAAATCTGCTCACACACACACACAAAGACAAATACAAAGATCCCCCGTATAGCCTTAACAGACTGTTGGGGCAAGTGCTGTTAGCGAGTAGCACCTACAAAAGCCGGCACGGCACACGAGAGGGAGGGGGGCCAGCACCACGCCCGACCGCCTTTGTCTCCCCAGTGGCGATGTTTTACCACACCGCACCAGGTACTCATCTGAGGCTGAGTCGACCTAGGGGAGGCCCATGAGCGGTTCAGATAATCGTCACTGGTATTGGCCGTGAGCGGAAATCGAACTCCGGTCGATGGGTTCGTAGCGCATAAACCAAAAAATAGTTTTTTTGTTGATGCTATATTTATCATTTTTATTCATTTGTACCTATCTACGTGACTTTACCGAAATACCCAAAGAATGTATTTTTTGCTTGTGTATTTTGCACGTTTCTGAAGATTCGAGGGAGCCCGATTCGACCAGTGACTTTGACAGCCACATGTCGTCCGAGTCCAGTGAACACGGAGGCGGCGGCGTCTGTGAGTTCCGTCACACGGCAGATTCTGGGGGGGCACGGGGGGGGGGGGCACGGGAGGGGGGGCACGGGGGGGTGGGGTGGGTGGCGCACCACGACCCTCGCTTGGCACGACAACTCCACGCCGCTCTTCAATAATCCGCGTCGAATTTCTCCCCCCCCCCTCCACCACCATATTTGCCACGTGTGTCTCTACGCGTAAAAGCAAATCAATTATCTACTTTTTCGAATCTTCGAACACACCCACCCCACCCCCGCCCCCCTACTAATATTCCTGCTAAAAGTCCTCTCCTTAACAAGGCATAATACATTTCGATTTAAAGCTTTCGTGACTGCAGGGATTCATCTTCTTGGTTCTTTAAAACATAATACAATAATATAATAAGATATTTTTTATTTTTTATTTTATTACTTCCCTTCTACGTGACTTTACCGAAAGAACCAAGACGAAGGCATAATAAGCCAGCTAACACGAACAGCGTGCTCTGATATCCGCCACGCTATTGATGCCCGTTTGATATGATCGCTATTGCTCCGGCTATCGCTGTTGGGGCTTTCTCCGCTGTCTTTAAAATTGTGAACCCTTCACAGGAAGAGAGATGGATAGAGAGAGAGACACTGAACCGTAGCTGTACGATACAGATGGAATCTTGATCGGAATCAGAATCTTGATTTGGTGCTGGAGGAATCCGATGAGCTATGAAGCTCTTTTTCACAGGTGTGTCGAGTATGGACCGGGGGGGGGGGGGGAGTCAGAGGGTTACAACAGCAAAACTAATACAACAACAAAGACGATAGCAGTGCAAAATAAAGACGAGAGTAAACGATATTGATTTAAAGCTTTCGTGACTGCAGGAATCCATACTCTTTGGTTCTTTCGGTAAAGTCACATAGGTAGAAAATAAAATAAAATAATTCACGACGTTTCGATTCCAACACAAGCAATCGTCTCCCCACCTGAAGACGATTGCTTGTATGGCGATCGAAACGTCGTGATCTATTAATTTCTCTACATACGTGACTTTACCGAAAGAACCAAAGAGTAAAGGTAAACAAGTCACTGAATATAAATAACCGTAATAAATACATTATATATAGATCTAAGCCCGATTTGTCAATATTGGGTACGGCAGCAACAGTGACAGCAAAATAGTCCCAGACCACACCAAGATGGCGCCACACAGCGGTAGGAGGCCCTCAATAAAATGGCCACAATGACATTGAATTATCGATAAGTGGTGCACTGACATTGAACTAAGCTATCGATGCATGGCACATTGAACTAAACTATCAATAAATGGCACATTAACATTGAACTATCGATAAATGGCACATTGATATTGAACTATCAGTGCATAACACATTGACATTAAACTATCAATAAATGGCACATTGATATTGAACAATCGATAAATGACACATTGATATTGAACTATCGATAAATGGCAGATTGACATTGAACTATCGATAAATGGCACATTGATATTGAACTATCGGTGCATAACACATTGACATTGAACTATTGATAAATGGCACATTGACGTGCAACTATCGATAAAAGTAGTTGGCGGGGATGTTGTGCAAATCTCCGTAGGAAAGGAAATGCGTCGAGCCCAGGAGCGAGGCCAGTATTCGTATGAAGAGGGGAGAGTCACAAATGTTGCACTGGAAGAAGTCAACTCTGCCCTTTGCGATATGAGTAGATGGGGTAGCACCTGGAGCGGACGCTGTTACTGCGGACATCGTGAGAGAAGGTGGCACCAACTGCTGGGACAAGATGAGCAAGACCTGTTCAAGGAATCTTCTTGGTTCAGTCACGTAGAAGGAAAATAATAAAATAATAAAATAAAACATAATAAAATAATAAAAATACAACTTTATCAAATTATATTATTTTATTATGTTTGATTTTTATTATTTTATTATTTTCCTTCTACGTGGCTTTACCGAAAGAACCAAGAAGATGAATCCCTGCAGTCACGAAAGCTTTAAATCGAAATCTGTTCAAGGAATGTTTACACAGAAATGCAATGTCTCGTAACGGATGATAACAACAACAACAAAACCGGCTTGTAGAAGGACAGACCTCTCATCACGCCTGTATTCATTGTTCATGAAGATCATTGGTACGCGGATTAATGAACACATTGGAGGCAACCGATCAGGGCAGCAAGCAGGCTTTAGGAAAGATTTCTCTACCATTTGAGCACACGCATACTATCAATCAGATTCTGGTAAAGACCAACAATGAATATCGATTAGCATTGCACCTCTAGCCTTTGCTAAACCACGGAACTCATGAGAAATATAACCATTCGTCCGTCCAAATCTCTCACCAACAAAGACCTAAATAAATATTTAGGAGTAATAATATCTCTTTACGTGAAGATAGTACCGAAATACATATTAAAAGGGGATTCCAATAAAATTCGCTTACAACGAAGCAATTGACAAATGGTCCCCGCTTTAAAATTAGCGCAGCGCAACACGCGACGCTCGTGCCGCAAGGAGGCATCCGTTAACCCCGTGACCTCCTACACGCGCACCGCACTCCCCAGGTTCGCGTGCTCTTCGCTAATTCCCCTTTGTGCTTTGCCTCAGACTCGCAGAACGGCGCAAACAACGGGCCCCCGTCAAACAACAGAGGTGCGTCCGTCATCCGGCTGTCAATGATTGTCGCCGCGCGTGAGAAGATTTGAACGTTGCCCACGGTTGTTCTCGACAGCTCCCCGACCGTTGGTTGCGTCCTTCAGGTTGCACCGCGTGCTAAACGCCGTGACCCCTGGCGTTTCGCTCGGCCTGAAGAAGGCCCCAGCACGTGCAGCGAAACGTCGGACATCACGCCGAACAAACTCGTGGTGCAACCCAGAAACGTGTTGATCCTTTTGTTACTTGACCTTGCCAGTATCAGTATAGAAGAATATGTTTTACCCTATCTGGAAATACAACAGTTACATTATGAGACCTCCTTTGCCAGTAGCAAGATATAGTAATGGCGTTTTACCCGTTTATCTGGCACCAAAACTGACGTCTCGGGTGTGGACCAATTGATTTCAAGGACAGTGCATATCATTATCAGAGTTGTCTCTTTTTTTGTTTGCATTTTGACTGCTTGTGTTGTGGTTATTGCAAACATGATCCCTTGTATAAAGGTGTCAGTTTTGGTGCCAGATAAAAGGGTAAAACCCTATTACTACTTCTAATAAAACAGTTGTGCTAAGATGTTTAAACACCAAACTTAAACCTTTTGCATTAACCACATATACGAACGAGTTAGGTTCCAGAGGTCTGTTCGTAAGTCGATTTGATCGTAAGTCCAACTTTACTCCTGTCGATTACAAACGTGTTGTACGGCGTGCGTGTAGACTCAACACGGGGAATGGCTTTAAAAGTGGTAAAATCTCCTGTAGACGTAGATGCTACTGGTTCTTCATGTTCTGCAGATGTAGATGCCACTGGTTCATCACGTTCTGCAGATGTAGATGCCACTGGTTCATCACGTTCTGCAGATGTAGATGCCACTGGTTCATCACGTTCTGCAGATGTAGATGCCACTGGTTCATCACGTTCTGCAGATGTAGATGCCACTGGTTCTTCACGTTCTGCAGATGTAGATGCCACTGGTTCTTCACGTTCTGTAGATGTAGATGCCACTGGTTCTTCACGTTCAGCAAATGTAGATGCCACAGCCATCATCTATTGCACGGCAGTGGATCTTACGACTCTCGGTCCAAACGGGCAACCGGACATACGGACCAGGTTTGTTCGTATCTCTGAAAATTCGTAGGAATCCCTGTACGTACGTACGTTGAACTTCTTTCGCACCGGTACGTAGCCAACCGTGCTAACCGGTGATCCGACCAGTTCAGGTGCGTCCCCAGGCAACGCGGACAGAGCGAACGGGGCGACGAGTGTCGCAGCGGTCGCGTGCGAGCCGGCGCATCGAAAGGCCAACTGACGACATTTGAACTGAATGCCTCGGTACCCAGACGCGCAGCAGGCAGGAGCCGAGTGGGCGTTCGGAGGAGAGGGCATCGACCGTTTTGGAATTGAAGAACCGCAGCGGCCAGGTCAGTCCCCAGGCCTCGTCGACCACCGCGTCACCCATTCGCAATGGAATCTGACGGAGCCGTGTGATGTTGGACTTCAGAATGTTCGTTTGTACTAGAGGAGGAATCCGATGAGCTGTAAAGCTCTTTTTGTCACAGATGTCCAGTGAGGCTGTACGCCGTATGGACCTGAAAACTTAATTTCTCTGTACAAGATTACGGGGTAAACTGTTTGGGTTCACAGATATGGATCCCGACCCTGACGCCTGCTGTTTGGAGTTTGCGTGTCTCTCTCTCTCCCCGTGGCCGCGTGGATTTTTCTCAGGGTCCTCAGGTTTTTCCCTCCACATTTAGAATTAACATCACGCCTTTCGAGCATTTGGCTGCTATGCATTTCCACGTCAATAGCCACTTCGTTGAGCTAACGTTTATGGAAAAATAAGTTATATTTAAAAAAACTATTATTTTAAACACGCTTTTATGAAATGTACTAGTAATGGCAGAACTCCACGACTCCAGGAAGTGGCCCCGACGCTTGCCATAACGTAAGGGGCCGTGTGGTCATTTACAGCCAACGTCAGTTGACCGTGGACAATTAGACCCAAGCCGAAACATCGGGTACGGGTAGCCGGGTATCGGGTAGGGTACGGGTATCGGGTACCTGGTTGTGACCTCTGCCCAGTGGCTTCCGAACATCGGAAGGAAGAGCGTTCCAGACGGCCGCAGAAGCACATCTGAAAGGGCGCAACGCTGTGCTGGCGGGGGAAGGACAACAAACTAAACACAGAAAAAAAAGAAGTTTGTAAAGAAATGAGTTTTCAATCTAGACTCGTGCAGTGTTCATCCCTACGTAGCTTCCGAGATCCCGAGAGGCTGGGCACATCCCGCGTGATTTGGTTAACGGGCACGTCGCCGCTGTCACTGCGGCGTGGATTGTTTCCATCGCCACGCGGCTGATCTCACCGCCTCTTCTCCAGCAGCCAACGAAGCCGCAGCGTCTGTTGGGGCAGCAGCAGCAGGAGGAGGAGTTGGAGGAGGTGGGGGAGCAGGGGCAGCTGGGGTTGGCGGGACAGCGGGGGACGTGGCGCGCGATTCCACGGGAGAGCTGCAGGGAGGGATGGCGACGGACACGGCCGGAGTTGGGGGAGGGATGACGCTCGATTATACGAGTCACGGTGCAGTTGGTGGAGCCGGTGGTGCAGACGGAGGAGCCAATGGAGCTGCTGAAGGAGCCAATGGTGTAGCTGGTGGAGCCAATGGAGCTGCTGAAGGAGCCGGTGGTGCGATTGGTGGAGCCGATGGTGCGATTGGTGGAGCCGATGGTGCGATTGGTGGAGCCAATGGTGCGATTGGTGGAGCCGATGGTGCGATTGGTGGAGCCAATGGTGCGGCTGGAGGAGCCGGTGGTGCGATTGGTGGAGCCGATGGTGCGATTGGTGGAGCCGATGGTGCGATTGGTGGAGCCAATGGTGCGGCTGGAGGAGCCAATGGTGCGGCTGGAGGAGCCGATGGTGCAATTGGTGGAGCCAATGGTGCGGCTGGAGGAGCCAATGGTGCGATTGGTGGAGGAGCCAATGGTGCGATTGGTGGAGCCAATGGTGTGATTGGTGGAGCCAATGGTGCAGCTGAAGGAGCCAATGGTGCGATTGGTGGAGCCAATGGTGCGATTGGTGGAGCCAATGGTGCGATTGGTGGAGCCGGTGATGCGATTAGTGGAGCCAATGGTGCGATTGGTGGAGCCAATGGTGCGGCTGGAGAAAACGGTGGAGCTGCTGGAGGAGCCAATGGTGCGGCTGACGAATCCGGTGGTTTCGTGGCGGGTCATGGAGGTAAGTCCGTCACAAAGGGCCCACGGTTTCTCGGGTGGAAAACGTGCAGTCCTGGCATTTGCCCACTCATCACCTCTGCCCTCCATTCCCTCACCACCTCTCCCCCCTCTACTTCATTCACATATCCCAACATTAACGCAGAGGGCTACTGGCGTGACGCGTTCGCGAACCTTCCAATCTGTCCAATTTCTCGTGAGCACGTGGGTGGCATTGTCTCCGTCGCCAATGAAACGGCGTGAATTGCCAAGCGAGTGATGGGTTTGACCGACCAACGCGCGGCACGACGCGTGACTGATTGTCCCTTCGGCATCTGAATCTGGCCCGTGCCGCCACTGCACCCCGCGTTGTGGCCTTTCTCCCACCAGGCCATTTTGGAGGTGCGGAGGCGACGGCCGATGGAGCGATGGGATATGGGAACGCGGGGCCCATCGTAGACAATTTCGGTAAGTCACTACCCGGCGGTTTGAAACCGTTGGGCCCAATGTTGGCCCAACGTGGGTAAACAACCACAGCAAGACTGCTGTGGTCATACAGTCCTCGGTTTCCACGGTGATGCAGTTTCGATCGCAACAGAAGCGGTCGTCGTCAGGCAAAGGTGATGACGATAACGACCGCTTGTTTTGCGATCGAAACGTCGTCATTTGTTTTATTTTATTTCGAACTACGTGACTTTACCGAAAGAACCAAAGAGTATGAATAAGAATTTTAATAATGGGTTCAATGGCACATTTATATTTAAGCGATATAACCGTCAAAATTACATCTATTGTGGAATTTCAATGAAGTCAAATATATATTAGCACGTTTCGTTCTGACATTGCGGTGGATAATAGCACCTCGTATTCAAATTGTCAGAATGTCAATCGCTTTTCTTAGTTCCTCAGGGTTTTGCACAAAAAAAGTGTGCATCAATTTGGCACATTTGCTCCACGTGACAATTTTATTGGATTGACTATGCTGGGTGCTGGAGGAGATCATCTTAAAACAAGAAAAAGTCATCGCACCTACACCCGTGACGATCTAACCCAAAACAAACTCGTTCTAAATCATGGTCGCTCCTCTCTTCCTGGTACACACGGAGCGTCAGCCCAGTGTTGTTCCAGGCTAATCCCAACGTTGGCGCGTGAACTGGGCCGTGGTTACAAGTGTAGTGACGCCGAATGGAGTCACTGGAGAGCGTGCCGCTGGGAGGTTGGTAGACGATATAATTATGGGTAGCAGCCCGTTCTACCAGTTGGACCTGTGGGCAAGGCACGGAGCCACCTGGGGGGATCCAGAGGGCGGAGCCTGGCCGAGGGCGGAGCCTGGCCGAGGGCGGAGCCTGGCCGAGGGCGGAGCCTGGCCGAGGGCGGAGTCTGGCCACGCTGGGCAGGATAAAAGGCGAGCTCCGACTCACAGTCGGGGCTGCTGCCATCTGCCACTCAGCGTGCCATCGTCGTTGTGATGTTCGCCTTCTGCAAGCTGTGGGTCTGGCAGCGTGTTGGCTGTCCCGACCCGGCGTGTGGTTATCCCCCAAGGCTGTGAAGGCCGAAATAAAAGAGAGAGAGTACCTCCTACTAGTGTCTGTGAATTAGCACACTACACAAGGATGATGTAGAACCCTGACGTACCGTGTACAATACCCTCTATACGAATTAAAGAGTGTTGATTCTTACACGTGCTATACACGAAAAACTAAGCTAACCTTAAATGGAAAGGAGTATGTTGCAAACAATTTTAACCTAACAAATGACATTGCCGTATAATTACGATTGTCTTATTATGGATGATATTGTGCCATACTCTTTGGTTCTTTCGGTAAAGTTACGTAGGTATAAAATTAAATAAATTAAATCACGACGTTTCGGGCGCAACACAAGCGTCCGTCATCAGGTGGGACAACCACAGCAAGAAAACAATTTATACCTACGTGACTTTACCGAAAGAACCAAAGAGTATGGATCCCTGCAGTCACGAAAACTTCAAATCTAGATTGATATTGTGCCACTTAATGTTAATGGATCTCTGTGTGTGTGTGGGTCAGGTTACGGTGGGGATGGAGGCCAGACCCCTGGCTCGCACGACGGGATCGGTGGTGCCGGCGCTGGAATTGACGCAGGTAAAATGATGAGTGGTGAGCGGTGGTGCAGCGGTTAGCGCGACGCTGCGCTACGAACCCATGGCCAACGCCAGTGACGATTATCTGAACCGGTCATGGGCCTTCCCTAGGACGTCTCGGCCTCAAATGAGTACCTGATGCGATGTGTAAACATCGCCACTGGGGAGACAAAGGCGGCCGGGCGTGGTGCTGGCCACCCACCCCCCCGGTCTTCATAGGTGCTTGCTAACAGCACTTGCCCCAACAGTCTGTTCAGGCTATACGGGGTATCTTTGCCTTTGTGTGCATTAAAGGCTCGTGGCGTGGATGCAGGGCAGTCGCCGGGTACTACGGCAAAAATACGACGTGCGCTCAGCGATCATCTCGCGTCTCCTCTAAGTGTGCACACAATTGGAACACCTCAGCCCGGGGTTACGGCCTATGTTGGCTGCCAAATCCAAAAGTACTGTTAAACGCTGGGGATGTCAACACTCGGTAAAGTAGACTAGTACCTGTCAAATAAGATGGTACAAATATGCGTAGTTAAATCGTTTTTACATGGTTAATAACATCTTTCCAATGATTGCTCAATTTGATTTATTTTCATTGATTATTATTTTATTTCTATTATTTTTAACCTACGTGACTTTACCGAAAAAACCTGAGAGTATGCGTTTTATTATCCGTTCTTTTCCCATTAAAACGATAGTCTTATATAAGTGTTAACATTTTTGTGAAGCACGCTATATATGCACATTAGTTGGCCATTTAAAGCCCCGAGTGTGCTCGTGACAAATGTGTTGAGTGTTTTTTCGCCGAATGCACGTTGCCAGCATTTTAACCGCGCGGGTGAAACCGCTGTCTTGATTACAATTCGCTAAAGATGACCCTTTTTTTACGGACACCTCGGTGTTTTATATATATACTAGCTGTACTACCCGGCTTCGCCCGGGACTTGTATCCACCACGGCCGGCCGCCTTTGTCTCCCCAGTGGCGATGTTAATACGCCACAGCAGTTACTCGTTTGAGGCAGAGTCGACCTAGGGGAGGTTCAAATAATCGTCACCGGTGGTGGCCGTGAGCGGGAATCGAACTGGGTTCGCCGGGTTGGTAGCGCAGCGTAGCGTTAAGCACTACACCCACCGCTCCTCACACACCACACACGCACAGACACACACACAGACACACGCAGACACACACAGACAGACACACACAGACACACAGACAGCACGCTAACCACTACACTACCGCTCCCCACACACCACACACGCACACACACAGACACACACACACAGACACACACACAGACACAGACAGCACGCTAACCACTACACTACCGTTCCCCCTACACAACACACGCGCGCGCGTCCATAGGTACACATACACGCGCTTGCTGCAGACACACACATACACACACATACGCAGACACACACATACACACAAACACACATACATACACACAAACACACATACATACACACAAACACATACACAGTGACATGCGTATTCCCATCGCGGGGCACGGGACGTGCCTCCCGGCAAATCCCTCGCAAGCGATCGTACACAGATGGACAGACAACTGAACAGTACGACGTTTGGCTGGTAATTGCATCCAGCATCAGCGAAAGGACGTACTCTGAAATGGGAATTGTTGTGGTTTTACGCTTGTACACACCGGTGGGCCAAAGCAGAGACTTATGAGCGTTTTATCAACGGGACACTTTTTGACTGATTGGCCGTGTGGGGTGGTGGAGGGTTACAACACATTAATAATTAAGGCGAGCGAAAGGCAATAAAGTTATTTGTGAAGAATGGTTGCGAAAGCGTACGTGTTACAAAAAGACTCACTTTACTTAAGAAGCAGGCTAATGTGTACATGATAGACTGTCAGTACAGCCACCCAGAAATATAACCAGGCTACACTGTACATTCTAGAGTGGCAGTACGCTCAGCCAGCTTAATGAGTATTTGTTGAGTGAACATTTAAACAAATCCATTATTGGCGCGTGTGGTTTAAACATAATTATACAGTAGTTGTTTCATGAGAAATGCTAATTGTTGTGGTTTTCCGCTTGAACACACCGGTGGGCTAAAGCAGTCAAGTCTTAGTCTTTTATGAACGTGACAATTTTGTGCAGATTGGGCGTGTCGGGTGGTGGATAAGGGTGACAACACCTTAATAAATAAGGCGATCTAAACGCAATAACGTTGTTTATGAATAATGTTTGCGAAAGCGTACGTGTTACAAATTGACTAACTTTACTTCCTAACCAGGCTAATGTGTACATGATAGACTGGCAGTACACCCAGCCAGCTGAATAAGCAGGCAGCAGTCTACATAATAGACGGGCAGTACGCTAAAGCAGCTTAATGACTATTTGTACAAAGAACATTTAAAGAATCGATTATAATAACCAGGCTACAGTCTACATTATAGACTGCCAGTACACCCACTCAGCTTCATAAGCAGGCTAGAGTCTACATGATAGAGTGGCAGTACGCTCACAGAGCTTAAATAAGCAGGCTACAGTGTACATAATAGACTGTCAGTACGCTCACCCAGCTTAATGAGTATTTGTACAGTGAACATTAAAGTAATCGATTGTTGGCGCGTTGGGTTTAAAAGTAATATTAATAGCACACATTGTGGTGGGGGTGTAGTGAAGAGTAGGAAAAACTTTGATGAATTTACCTCAGAGTGGCGTGGTGGGTGTCGAGGCCTAGTAGCGTGCAAAGCCTGCGGCCTCAGCCTAAAATTGTCGACTTGGAAGAGGCAGGGTACGGGTGGCGTTCCCCCCCCCCCCCCCCTAGCGCGCCAACAATACTGTGTAATGGCTATTATTTAATTAATTACAGGAGCTTATGAAAGTGGCGAAGGCGTGGCTAGCGGTTGGCAGGGGCAACCGCCGTCCAATGAAACTGCAGCCCTTGGCGAAGGCGTCGCTAGCCGTTGCCAGGTCCAATGAAAGCGGCGAAGGCGTCGCTAGCCGTTGCCAGGGGCAACCGCCGTCCAATGAAAGTGCATATGGTCCGGAGACACACAGACACACAGACAGACAGATTCACGATTTTATATATATAGATTTGTTTGTTAAATTTCAATTCACGCGTGCGCGTGTGTGTCAGGCCACGGTGCAGACGGCGGCGAGTCGCTGGGTTTATTCGATGGACTGGGTGATGCCGGCGGTGGTGGCGCTGGAATTGATTCAGGTAGAGTCATTTAACTCGCACAAGCCACGTGGCACACACTTGCGCCTGGCGACACGATCAAGCGAACCTCGTTGCGGAGGTTCGCGGTTAGAGCCCAGCGGCCGCCCCGGTCAGTGCTGCGGGCGCATCGTCCGTCAATACGCGCCCCTCCCGCCTCACGGTGAACGTTCATCGAGTTTTCTTGCGACGTCATTCGACAATCAGCAGGCCGTCGTGTGCCTGGCGCCGCGCCTCTGAAATTTGCCACGTTTGAAAAAGACGTGCCCCGCAAATTTCTCAGCTGCTCGCGAATCGATCGTCGTTCGCCACGGTCAGTCCGCCGCTGGATAAATGTTTCTCCAAACCCCGTTAATCGCGCGATGCAACAATTCGCCTCGGACCTTGCGCAGGAGGTGATCTCATCACTCCATGTCCCCGGCAGACGTGCTCTCGGAAGCATTCCGTTCCTTGTCTGCCGCTCGCTCGTTACGCTTAGCTATCGGCCATCATCACGCGATAGCCGCGACGCATCCAGCCCGAGCACATTCGCTCACTCTTCATTTCACTCGTCATCATCACGCGCGGTCCGCAAAGGGCCATCGCGCCAAACGTGTGACATCTTGTAGCGGCGTTCGCATCAACTTCTCTTGCTGCCACACCAGTTTCTCATACTATATTGGAAAAAGGTTTACTGGCTGGCTGGCTGTTGGGAGGGATGGACGGTAATGTCCAAGAGGCGTGCGGTGTGCTGCTCGTCAAGAAATCTCGCAAACCGCGGCACAAATCCATTGCCATTGGATCTGCACGGGTGCCTACTTGGCTAGAGGAGTGGCGGTGAATTGGGTGGCGCTGTTCCCTCCTCAGCGTTCCACGGAGAAGGAGCGCAGGGTCACCCACACGACGGGTCTGGGCCGCACGGCTTGGAGGCGTTGGAGGCGGAGAGAGCCGGTGAGCTTCAAGCTTTCATATTTTGCGAGTTTTCATTGACTCCGTAATTTCTTTCCCTTTACGTACGCTCCATGCGTAGCCAACCACGCTCGGACACAACTGACTTAGAGATTCACAGACTCACACAGAGACCAATACACTTACATAGAGACCCATATACTTCCATAGACGTCAATGGAGACCCATACACTTACATAGAGACCCATACACTCCCATAGACGTCAATAGAGACCCATACACTTACATAGAGACCCATACACTTACAGAGACCCATAGACTCACATAGACGTCAATAGAGACCCGTACACTTACATAGAGACTCATGAACTTACACAGCATTCCGCACACTTACGTAGACGTACAAAGACCCATAGTCTCACGAAGCTATAATTCCCACTCATCCAAGGGGAGGGAGGGGGGGGGCGCTTTTCGGACTTCCTCCCTCCATGAGCTTCTATTCTGCACCTCTTCTCCCGAGTCGCATCCACTGACCTCACAATCCCGTTCTGCCTCATCGTTGCAAACGCCCGTTGCCTCTTAATTTTCGTCACGTGGGATGGGATTTGGGGAGGGGGTGTGAAACGGAATTCAAATGATTGCGATTCCACTTCTCTCTCACTCTCTCTCAATCGCTCAGGGATGATGATGATCGTGGATGGCCAGACGCTGACACTCGCCGAGGGAGAAGATGCCGCTGGTGTTGCTGAAGGTGAGACATGCGCACGGTGGTGCAAGTTTTAAGTCACAGCCGCAGCGCTTATCATTATCATCCCATATGTAGAGAGACAAAAATGTTTGCTGGCTGGCTGGCCACGTGACACCCAGTGCTCGGTTCTGACTGGCTGGAGGCCATGTGCTGCCCAACACTCACTTCTTTAGAAATGCCTTTTTTTCACGTTCTGTAGATGTAGATGCCGCTGGTTATTCACGTTCTGCAGATATAGATGCCATTGGTTCTTCACGTTCTGCAAATGTAGATGCCACTGGTTCTTCACGTTCTGCAGATATAGATGCCACTGGTTCTTCACGTTCTGCAGATGTAGATGCCACTGGTTCTTCACGTTCTGCAGATGTAGATGCCACTGGTTCTTCACGTTCTGCAAATGTAGATGTCACTGATTCTTCACGTTCTGCAGATATAGATGCCACTGGTTCTTCACGTTCTGAAGATGTAGATGCCACTGGTTCTTCACGTTCTGCAGATGTAGATGCCACTGGTTCTTCACGTTCTGCAAATGTAGACGTCACTGATTTTTCACGTTCTGCAGATGTAGATGCCACTGGTTCTTCACGTTCTGTAGATGTAGATGCCCCTGGTTATTCACGTTCTACAAATGTAGATGCCACCGCCGCCATCTGTTGCGCGGTGGTTGAACTTACGACTCTCAGTCCGAACAGGCAACTGGACATACGGACCGGGTTTGTTCGTATCTCTTGTAAGTGGAATCTTAGTAAGTAGGGAAGTCCCTGTAAAGCACCAGTTATCGTTTCAGCTCGCCGCCGCTAAGTCGGAGGGACAAATTCTCAAAGGCCAAAAGTGTCGCGGTTCGAGACAATGTTTCACTTGGCGCTGCGCAAAGCATCTTTCAGGACAAAATCCCGAAAGTCTTCAGAGGGGTAGAAGCCGGGTGAAGTGGGGTACGTTGACTCCTCACGCTTCTGTGCAGCGGTGTCGCCTCCAGTCTCCGCGGCTCGACAACGCGCCGCAGACGCCGGCGGCGGCAGCAGTGAATGGAAGTGGGAAACCTCACCCATACGGTGAGGTGCACTCACCCCACTCGCACTCACCCCACTCACCCCAATCGCACTCACCCCACTCACCCTCACCCCACTCACCCTCATCCCACTCACACTCACCCTACTCGCACTCGCCCCACCCACACGGCGAGGTGCACCGATTACGAGTGAATCACCCAACATCGATGGACATTGGAAATCTCGAAACTGTTTCTTCGTCCTGTCCGTGAGCCAGATTCTCTGCCAGGGATCCCGGCTCTCCTCTCCATGGAAGATAACGGAGACAGCAAGGACATCGGCTCCCAGCACGGTAGCCCATTCGCATGCCAACCTCATCACACCAATGACAAAGACGACGGCTACGAGACGAGTCCAATCCCAGAACCGGCAGCCCTGAGCCCCCCGCTCTCAGCTCCTTTTATGCTCCCGGCACGGCCTGGCTCCGCCCTGGCTGCGCCTCCCTTCTCGAACCCGCCAGCAGGTTCCAGGGGCCTCCAGATGGGGTCCTCCGTGACCCTTGCCCCAGTTCCTCCTCCCTGCCAACACCGTGCTCACGCCCTCACCGGCAGTTTGTGCTGTCTGGCCACCACAGTTGCTGCTGCCATCCACCAGCCGGCGCTATTACACTACACATACATACCTCGTATATACCTCATCACACCTCTTACATACATATCGCTGCACCCCCCCACCTTCGTCCACCACTTTTTTTGTTAAATGATTTATTAAGAAAAAATAGAGAGATGAGACACTTCTAAAGGAAACTGATAATTATTTGAAAGGGCCAGTTGTAACAGATTGTAGAAACTAATGATATCCGTTGGTTCGGATGTGTTAAATGCACAACTTAAAACACAATTTTGAAGAAGAAAAGTTAATTAAAAGTGTTTTGAATTATTCGGGAAATAAAGTGTGTTTATATTTTTTTGAAAAGTTCAATTAAAGTCCCCTGGGTACTTGGTGAGTTGTGCGAACATTTATATATTTTTTATCACATGTGGGACTATCGTTTTTCCCGTGTACATTGTCACTCACGTCAGCGTGCGGTTATTTGTTGTGAATTCAGCTGGAGGAAAAGGCAGTTCTGTTCACGTTGCAGAGTTATATCAAGACGGCATCGAGTTCAAGACCAGGCCTATCCACACAGGTAAACACACAACTTATGATCGCACAAATTTATAACGTGCAATGTCGATGTTTTCCGTCTTTTATTTTGTTCGTTGCTGTGCTCACGCAGCACCACGCAGCAATCTCCCCTGTAAAATAGCCGGGCAACTGGCTAAACGGGACAATCCATGTGTAGAGTGGTGCGCCGATTAGCGGCGACCGCAGTGGGAAATTGCGTGTGCGTAAACAGTATGGGCAAGACGGTAAGACAGTATACACGGGAACGGCCAGAGGGGGAGATAGCTGGGCCAAGGTTCAGCAAGGAGAACCATCTGGGGACTCCCGGAACCCGCTGGAGAGTTCTAGAAAGGGGGCGTGGCCCGGGCGGAGCCACGGACACGCTGGGAGCATAAAAGGGAGCGGTGAATGGGACTTGGGGTGCCAGAGGGGAATCGTCTTCGTCGTCGCTGTCGTCTTTGCCACCGCTGCGTCGACGGTGCTCGCTCTTAGTCGGCCAGGTATCTAGGAATCAGCGTCAACGTCGCTAGACTGGCAGCGTTATATAAGTGCTACCGAGTTGCAGTCGTGCGAGTGTGAGTCCCTACAGTCGATGTCTCTGGAGTCGTTACATTGCACATGTAACGAATGCGATACTGAACTCAAACTGAGTCGTACTCTTTGGGTTTTTTCGGTAAAGTCACGTAGGTAACAAATAAAATAAATGAAAACAAATAAATGAAATCACGACGTTTCAGGCGCAACACAAGCCCCCGTCATCAGGTGGGAAAGCATGGCCTACTGCTGATGCAGACTGTTTTAGAGAAAACTTCAAATCTAGAATCTAACTGAGTCGCTCTTACGGGGTCGGCGTTGTAAATGAGCGGCTTACGGGTTTGCTGCTAGTTGCGGGGGGGGGGGGGGGGGGGTTGCGGCTCGTGCCCCACAGCCGCCCTGCTTAATACTGCGCACATATCGACTAAACCAGTGGGTTCTTAACCTTTACTGCAGCCTTGCACCCCCTTTGGTTCTCAATCGGTAAAAAAAACATTGATCACTTTAATAAATACATACATTTGATGAAACAAGAGTAGCTGTACTTAACGTGCCCGTGCTGAATTTGTGTTTCGATAATCTACCTTCTAAAAAAGACCTGGCCACGTCTCGCACCCCCAGGGGGTGCGTGCACCCCATGTTCAGAGCCGCTGGACTGAACAATACACCTCGTCAAGCTGCACAGCGGACATTAAAGATTCCCTTGATACCGGCAGAGCATTTCCAGTTGCCGCCTCTCCGCCATCGGTGCGGGAACGCTCTGCCGGATGACCTTCGGCCCATCCCGTCTCACGAAACGTTCAACAAAATCAAATTTTAAAAAAACATCATTGTTTCGGGCGAACGCTCTGGTCTACGTGGTAACCTGGTCTACGATAGAACCGCGTGCGGCTCGCGAGACGCCGGTTGGCCACCGCTGCTCTCGCCGCGACATTTGACTTTTGCAGCAAAACTTATCGCGACGCGATTTGTCCCTCGCGAAAAAAGGACCCGCAATCGAGCCATGTCATGGGTTGTGTATTGCAGAGCTAGAGTCAAGCCCAGCGCCGGAGGTCGGAGGACCGGGAAACGAGGCCCACACTCCACGTACAGGCAGCACTGGTGAGCACCACACACTTCCTAAGGGATCGCTTGACATCTATCTGCAGCTAAATCAAAACCAATCTAAAGTTACTACTTTTATTGCTTTATATTATTTTATTTTATTATTTCCCTTCTACGTGACTTTACCGAAAGAACCAAGAATATTACTACTTTTTGTTTTAGTTTTACCAGGCGAGGCCACACATACAGCTCTTTTTGCAGAAGCAACATGGCCACAAATGATAGCTCAACAAAGTGGCTTATGATGTGTAAATTGATAACAGCCAAATACTCTAAACACACGTCGATTCTAAATGTGGAGAGAAAAAACGGGAGGACCCGGAGAAGAATCCACGCGTGGCACAGGGAGAAAATGCAGACTCCAAATAAACTGGCGTCAGCCTAATCTCGTTTCATCGCTGTTTCTATTTATTTATTTCCTGATGTTGAACAAAGCCTGGAGTACATTCCACGGTGACCTCTTTTTGCTCACGCTGTGCTAGAAGTTTATCAATACATTTTCTTTTGTTTTTCTACCCGAAGGCGCCGATCGCGATGAGCCAAGCGTGCAGCCGAGCACAGCAGCAGCCACGCTCGCCGAGGAAGCGATCGAAGAGAATGTGGGTGAAGACACCACCAATCACAGTAAGCCGCTCGTTCCCATATCCGCATCACGTTACGGTCAAGTTCTCTCCGAAACGCGTATTTTTTCGCGACAACGGGGTTCGCCTATTCGGGAACACTTTAGGCACAATGCGGAGCGTGCATCATTAGAACGCGCGCTATTATAACGTGGAGAGTGCACCTTTACAACGTGGAACGCACGCCGTTACAACACGGAGCGTGCACCTTTACAACGTAACACGCTTGCCGTTACAATGCGGTAACGTTCTGCAGATGTAGATGCCACTGCTTCTTGACGTTCTGAAGATGTAGATGCCACTGGTTCTTCACGTTCTGTAGATGTAGATGCCACTGGTTCTTCACAGTTCTGCAGATGTAGATGCCACTGGTTCTTCACGTTCTGTAGATGTAGATGCCACTGGTTCTTCACGTTCTGCAGATGTAGATGCCACTGGTTCTTCACGTTCTGTAGATGTAAATGCCACTGGTTCTTGACTGTTCTGCAGATTTAGATGCCACTGGTTCTTCACGTTCTGCAGATGTAGATGCCACTGGTTCTTCACGTTCTGCAGATGCAGTTGCCACTGGTTCTTCATGTGCTGTAGATGTAGATGCCACTGATTCTTCACGTTCTGCAGATGTAGATGCCACCGCCACCATCTATTGCGCGGTGGTTGAACTTACGACTCTCGGTCGGAACGGGCAACTGGACATACAGACCAGGTTTGTTCGTATCTCTGAAAGTTCGTAAGTCGAATGTTTGCAAGTAGAGGAGTCCCTGTATACTAATTGAAGGCTTCACACGCACCCTTACAAGAGATCTCCCACGTTGCAAATAGCAATTATTACACCACAATCTCGACGACAGTGTGCTCCGAGTCACGTACAATAAAAAAAAAACCCGTGGACGGGCTTCGTACTATTGCGCAAATGCAAGTTTATTGCAATTAGTGAAATGTAAAATGACACAGCTTGTCGACAACATCTTGCAATGAAGTGACCATTTGTTTCGATACGTTATATTCTGGTAATGGTAAAGTAGCACAAGACTACTAATTTTTTTAACAGCATTCGTGTTGCCATTCTGAACTCTCACGCGCCAGGCAAGAGATTACATTGTAAGGCCTCTAAACTTATAGTCACGTGGTGGATGGCGTTCAACCACGCGGGTCATGTTCACGGGTGTCCGTTCAAGGCATTATTTCTTCGTGACACAGGTTTAACAATGAAAATGACTTCCGTGGAATTGTTCCGATGCTCCGTTCTTTAACGTCCATAGCTTGAGAACCATTACTTGTGTCAGCCATGATGTGGAACTTCTTTCGCACCGTACGTAGCCACCCGTGCTTATCAGAGGTGCGGGGGGGGGGGACAATAAACTAAACACAAAAAGCACTTCTAACGAAATTAGTTTTCAATTTAGATTTAAAAGTGCATAGCTCAAGTGGCTTCCTCATATCAGAAGAGCGTTCCAGACGGCCGCAGAAGCGCATCTGAAAGCGCGCGATGCGGTGACCCGTCTTTGTTTGATGGTTAGGCCAAAGTCGATGCGAGGATGACCAGAGTTTCTGTGATGGTTTATTGCACCTTGACGAGATCGGCAAGATATTCTGGTTCATTTGTGGCAAGCTCAATGTGTGTAATGAGTGCGACATAACGTATTCTTTCAGCAAACCGGAAACGAATGAAGCTCAGCAGCACTGGTCAGACACGGTCAGATCTTGCAGTTACCCGTCACATGACGTGTGCCAAATAAAATCACGGGGGTTACACACAGTCGCACGTTATGTTATCGTTTCAACGGAACGAGCATCAGATACCCAGGCCTAAGCGGTACAGTCGCTTACCTGAACGTGGCCAAACATCAGAACGACAATGAGACAAACGCAGAGAGTAGAAAATCACGCTCACCTCGGACCAATCACAATTTGCCAATTTGATGACATGATCCACAAAATACATTTTAAGGAATGCTTTGGGCAAACGTGGGGTGAAGAATCCACTTCTTTGCACATCAGCCAAGTCGACACTACTCACTAAATCAATTCCCATATTAATTAAATTGTTCTGAACCACGGAACGAGAGTATAATCGGGTAACCAATTAGTTATTTTTTTAAATAAAATTACTCAGCTATAGACCGCAAAAAAAACTACGCAGGTTTGAAATGTGGATCGCCAGAAAGATCTGTACGGGGAATGATACGGTATTCTGAGCAGTGCTGACCTAGAGATGTCTGTCTGGCAAGCCGCTCCTCAATACTTTTGACTGCGACGGTAGTGTGTGGTGCAACACAAAGCAAACATTCTTTCTTAACACTTTTGAACCGAATCGGACGGTTCATGCAGATATTTAAAATGCAGTAAAAAAAACATAACACCAATCATTTACCCAGGATATCTTCACCAAGCCTCAAAACATGTTTAAGCAGCGTCCTGCGTTGGATGTTCGGTCAAATACAAGGGGTTGCCATATGGGAGGAAATTGGGAATACACGGGGAAAACCCACGAATAGCAGCGGTAGCACCCAACGCTACCACCTCCTGGCCACCAAAGATAAAAGAATCCCCCTCATAGTCTGAACAGACCGTTGGGGGAAAGCACTGTTAGCGAGCACCTATTAAAGCCGGCACGGCACACGAGGGGCTTGGTGGCCGGCAGCACGCACGGCTGCGTTTGCGTCTCGAGTAACGGATGTTTACACACCACACCAGGTACTCATTTGATACCGAGTCGACGTCGCAGAGGGCTCAGGACCAGTTCCAGACAATCGTCACTGGTATTCTTAGGTTTTTTCGGTAAAGTCACGTAGGTAAAAAATTTAAATAAAAATTAAATAAAAATCACGACGTTTCGGAGGCAACACAAGCTTCCGTCTTCAGGTAGGACCGTCACAGCACGATAGCTGTATCAAACGTCGTGATTTTTATTTAATTTTTATTTCATTTTATTAATTTAATTTTTTTACCTACGTGACTTTACCGAAAAAACCTAAGAATATGAAGCCTTGCAGTCACAAAAGCTTCAAATCTAGAATCGTCACTGGTGTTGGCCACGAGACGGAATCAAACTCGAGTCGCCGGGTTCGTAGCGCGGCGCGTTAACCGCTACACCACGGGCTCCCCTCCCGGCCTACCTCGCCGTCTCATACTTGCCATCTCTTGGTGGCCACCTATCGAAGGGCTAGCCAGGCACAACCAACCTTGGTTTCCGAAAGCAGATGACATCGGCTACTCTTTAGGGTGATTAATGGTGTTCTGATCAGATTTGTGAGGATTTTCTTGACAGTTTCCACGTGAATCTCACCTGGATAACACTGAGTGGTGGGAATATGTATTATATTGAATGAGCCCGTGGAGATTTTTTTTTTACTTTCAATAAACAGTGCTCAATACAATTGTATAAACTTCATATGCTAAAATGTACAGGTACTATTTGTTAAATATTACAAAAAACAGACGAACATTTCTCTATGTTTTGCTGACAATGTTCTCTCCCCCCGCTCGAATCACATAATCCAGAGGTGGTCGAATAGTGAAATCAAATGGGAGCTGACATTTGCAAAATGTGAACGTACAGCCCTTTTGTCAATCCACTGCTGGATGAGGGCCTCCCTACGCCGTCGGGGTTTTCGGTTTTGTTTCGCCATACTTCGCCGTGGCGGTCAGCGCGACTTGAAGGTGGGGGAAGCACAGATGTGGAAACGTAGGAAGCACATGCCAACAAATTAATTTGCCGCAATGCCCTCCGCTACCCACCACATAGCCCCGCAGAAACCTATCGCAACCGGCTGTGCGTGGCGGTCACCCTCCCCCACACTAAAACAGGCTCAAGCCTGCTTAGCTTCCGAGATCTAGTGAGACTGGACACATTCCGGGTGATTTTGTCATCGCACCCACATAAGTGGACGCTGCTAAACACTCACATCTTCTCACGATAAACAAATTTGTGTTACTTCATCAATTAAGCAAACAAATAGAACACAGTTTTTTAAAGATATCTGGCTATCCATAGTTAGACGTATTGTTAATTTTTTTTTGTACAATTTGCAGGTTATTTACAAAGATTGCCGCAGATCACAAGGATGTGCAATGGTCCGCTCTTGCAAAATACTACACAGGGGTTGTTACCGTCTACGTTACAGCTATCGGTGTGCTTTGGTAATCTGCTGTATTAACTACCGGGAGGAGAGGAGAGGGGGCTGAATGATCATGGAAAAATATAAATAAGCCGAACTCCATTGAGTGTCTCGACATACAAATAAAAAATGTGTTAGTCCAGAGGCCTATTGGCTTCCCAGACCGGATTTGACCTTCACTATGGCAACACATGAGTGTGTAGGGTATTTAATTTAGCATTTTGTGTGTGTGTACCATAGAGGGAGGCTGAGAGAGTAATGTAAGTCTGGGTCTTCCCGGCCACAGTTATACCCACCCTTCTCTATTGCTTGCGAAACACGGAGCACCACCCAGGAACATCTGCACCGGTTTGAAACGTTCAGGCTGACCTGCCTACGATCCATCCTGGGTTTAACCAGGCTAGATTGTGCGAGGAGTTCACAGATCCTCGAACGATCTGGACACAGTTCCCTAAGTGAGCTCCTCCGGCAGGCAAGGCTGCGTTGGCTGGATCATGTAGCCAGCATGCCTAGCCACCGTATCCCCAAACAGCTTCTCTTTGGCCGGATAGAGAGGGCTAAACCGGCATGGCATGGGCTTGAGAAGAGATGGACTGATGCGGTAAAGAAGGACGTGGAACCGATTGGACTTGCCGACGATGGGCACCACCTGTCAAGATCGGCCTCCGTGGAGAAGGCTGGTGAAGGATGCGGCTGGGCAGTTGAAGGCAGCCTCCCTCCAGCAACAACAGAGGGTGGAGGGGTGATGCTCGCGGCAACGAGCCGAGCGCCTGGCGGCTAAAACGCGGCAAGCTGGCCACAGTGGAGAGCACGTGGTGCAATTGTCAGTCATCTCAGTAAGTCAACCCATGGCAGCTGGGTCTGTCTCATGACCTGCCTGCCAGCCTTTACAGTTTACCTATCCTGGAAAAAGCACCGTGGTGATGTCACGGCTACTTAGTGGCAAATAGTAGTTGATGTTGCTTTTTGCATTGAATGGGGTCACGTATTTTATATGGAGTGCTCTCGCCAATACCATCTGGTATTCCAGCAGCATGTTTAACAAGCCTGACTGCTGATGTGACTGAACATCGACATCTGTCCATAGTTTAGCTTGCTTAAACAAATGCTGCTCGATAATGTTGGTCTGCAACGCTAATAGGCTGATGTACTAATACATATTCATGTTGAAATGCCGACTCAGAAAAATGGTTCAGTCGCGCATGTCGGTGTTGAATAAATACCAAAAGTTGATTTCAAATCGATTAATGTAGAAAACCACATGGCTTCCTTTTTCTAAGTCTTATTTCTATTCGCAGACTCTTCTGCGCTTACATGCTACACAGTGATAAAATCCACGTCCAAATGTCCACTCGCTAAAATCAAGTCTCTAGCACCTTCCCTTGACCTAATCGATGTCCCGAGCCTGGACGAACAAAATGCGAGAGCCCATTTAAGCGACGCCACTGCGAAGGGTAAACGGGACCCAGTGTAGGGCCGTCTCCGACTGGCGGCTTTCTGCAGGCCCACCTTGTTCGCAAAAACTAAAATATCCGATCGCCCTCTTCCACGGTACGTTGCGACGATACCTGTGCGGGGGGGGGGGGATTGGCGGCCGCTAATCGTCGCTGACGGCGATGTCGTGCAGCGTCTTGTGCAGCGCCAGTCGCGCCCGCTCCCTTTTCCGCGGCGGCATCTCGCGCAGCGACATGGCGATGTACTTCCCGAAAATGTCGTCGGCGCTCTCCGTCCCCCGCCGCGACCCGCCGAGGTGCGTCATGGCCGTGTTCAGAAGCTGCTCGGCGCGGACGCTCCCAACTCCCGCCCCCCCGCCGCCTCCAATTCCCCGGCCTCCCGCCCCACCTCCGAGTCCTCCGACATCGCCGATGACATCGCGTCCGCCTCCTACGCTGCCGCCCCCGCCGACGACGAGCCCGTCGTTGCGCAGCTGCCGCACGCAGCTCAGGGGTTTGGTGTCCTCGTCCGACAGGCAGCTCGTGCCGCTCATGCTCTGCGCCGAGGGCGAGGCCCAGGGCGGGCAGGGCGAGGGCATGGCCTGCAGCGACGCGGCCAGCTCCGTGGGTGAGCGCGCCGGCGACGACGGCGTGTTGGGCGAGGGCGCGGCGGGCGTGGGAGCGTCGGTAACAAATTTGTCCAGCTGCAAAGAAAGACGAGCGTTAGGATAACATTTGCAAGAGGCTGTAGACTATTGATTTTTTGTCGTAATTTGTCCCCAACTTTTGTCCCGATTGCACTATTGGAGTCACGTCGCAAGACGAAGAATCCATTAGGATCTTGACTTAAAGCTTTCGTGACTGCACGAATTATTATTCTTTGGGTCTTTCGGTAAAGCCAAAAGAACAAAGAGAGATATATCTATCTATCTAGATATCTATCTAGATATATAGAGATTCCCCTGACCGAGTGCGGCTGTGGGAGCGTTACTACTTGCCGCCGACTGGTTGAAGGTGTACCGTCCGCACCGCGACTGCATAGCCTCTCGCAAGAAGCCGAGCCGCTCAAAGTGATGCCACTTGGGGTAGTATCCGTTTGACCGGCCACTTCCCATCCGGTCCGCATCCTCCACCTTCTTCACCTCTCTGAAATAGATGCTCCGCAAGTTCTTCCATTTAAACTTGATCTCTTCCCCTGCGAATGAAGATGACGTCAAATCATTTCGCACCCTGCAGCCATTTTTTGTATGCTATTTTTATTTTGTTTTGCGCCGTTGAGAAACGTGACGTCGACGGTACAGCATTACGTACGGTTTGTGTGCCCATGTGGTGGTACTACTGCCACTGTCACCTGGTAATTTTGTTTTGTAAAGTGGGACCTTAAAAACCCTGTAATACCTCTGCAAACCTAATCATGTTCTAAAGTAGTCTCCAACACATTGGAGTGCTTAATCGGTGATTAACTGGCACGTTCGTTCAGATGATAACTTTATTAATTGATCCTTACGGTAGTACCCCGGGGTACCAAATAATACAAAATGGCAGAGGCAATTAAATATTTTATTTCAGGGACACTATTTTTTTTCCAGGGGTGGACTTAACTCCGCGACTGGGGTACCAATCAATCCGAAATCAGTGCCACTCCGCGATGTTGAAACGCAGCGAGGACGATTGCGCTGAAATCCTGAACGCTCGCAGTACGCACCGTGGTGGTGCATCGTGTACAGTTCGTCGAGATGAGTCGATTGCCGCATAGCCGACCATCAACAGACTAAAAATGACTGCATCACGGACATCATGCGAGAGCCGGGGTACTATCATACCCCGGGGTACCGCCATAAGATTCAATTGGCTGCTTCAGGCGGAGGAGGCTATACGAAAGACATTTTAACATTTTAACTTCGCGATCTTCTGACCCGAGAATAAATTATTCATCGAAATATTGGTTGCGAAAGCCTACACACGTTACATTTAATGTAATCGATTGCCGATCAGTTGTGATAGATCATGCCCATTCCTAAACAAATTATAGAACTTTCAGGCTGTCCCATTAAGGTGCCATCCGTTATTAAAAAAGTATAAACTAAACAGGCCAAACTGCGTGGTTGCAATGTTATCAACATACAGATAGTCCCCGAGTTACGATGGGTTGACTTACGATATTTCGATCTTACGATGGCGATAGCCATACGACAAAATTTTTAAATTATTTAAATTTCGCGCGGCAGGCAAACGCAGCAGCATACGAGGTACGATACTGTACGTTGGGACGCTGCCGGGATGTGCGCATCTCCCGCACTTATGTGATGCAGATAGGATTGTTTCCTGAAAAAACTTTCTATTAAATTGCAGTTCATATAGGTAGGCTAAGAATTTACCTTTTTTTTTACCTTACATTTTACTGTGCAATACAGTATTGTAATAAATACATACAGTGTATAGTTTATACAGCACGGTACTGTAAATTGCTCTGTTTTGCTACATTATCACCATTTTTTAAGACTCCTGGGTAGGCTAGGCCATCTTCGACTTACGATATTTTTGACTTACGATGGGGTCGTCGTAACGCATCTCCATCATAAGTAGAGGACTACCTGTATTCCTTATATTTACGTGTGTATACCACTAGGTGTCAGACAAGAACCTGCCATAAAAAATGCCTTGGAAATGTTGATGTTGATTCACCCGTAAACCTTGTACCGTCTCGAGCATTCTGATTTAATGCCTAACTCGGCATGACCTTCGGTAATATTATTGCACATTTTTGTTTTGTTACTTCGTCAAAATTATGCTCCCGGTAACCAGGGAGAAAATGTTTGAAGTATTTCCACATTCTTGAACAACATTATTCCTTATTATCCCTCTGGCGTGCGTACAATTCATCGGAGAGATCGGCCCCCGTGGAAATGTGAAACTCCCATCGCTGGCTCATGGCTTGCAAACATAAAATCAGCACCTCGCCAGTCCTCGTTTGAGTTTGAACAGTGAACATCAACACTGTCGGGTGTCCCACCATTGTTGCCAGACTCAGAAGTCCCACCAGTGCTACTAATGTGCGGCACAAGCCGCTGGGCGACTGGATTTCAAACTGGATCTCAACAAAATCACCGTTTCCGGCGACTTAATGGGTCGTCGACGATTTTGGGTCGAAATTTGAGTCAAGAATCAACACCTTTCTTTTTTGGTATAATGACTGCTGTACCATTTTTCATATTTATAGATTTGTTTTTGTCTTGCTTTCAGTGGGGTATTTTTGTTACTTTAGCCTAAATGTAACATCAAAATATGATTGGTAAAGAATTTTCATTAATTAAAATATAACCAATTCTCACATGCACAATCTGATACATGTATCATGAGCCGACTAATACATTTTAATTGATGCATCATTTCTTACCTAATTCTAATATAAAACTAAGATCTCAAAGCACTGTACAAGACACCGCAACAGACACTCAGCGTGACTATTAAGTAAATTAAGTCACGCTGAAACGAAAAGCTAAGCGATGGAAAAATTACGAAAAATATACATTCAAACAAAAATCCACTTGCTGAATTAATTGTCACGGCAGATTTATTTTTACAGTCGCTCGTGACTGGGTTGGGAACAACAAACTTGTTGCGCGCGAGAAGCAGAGGCAAACAGAAGGACGAACGAACACGTGTGACACTTTTCTTGCCTGTGAAGGGTACCCCGTGGGCATCACCGCCCAGCTGCTCGCAGAGTTCATTCATTTTTCTGTTGCGTTTGTCCCTCTTGAAATAATCTGGGTTCGAAGGATCCCACATGAACCGGTGATCTGCGTAGAGTAAACAAGAAAACATTTAATGCATTGTGAGATTTCAATTTGAAGAAGCCCGGCTGGATAGTAAGCTTGCCACTCGGCCTGTTTGGCGCAGGCCACAGGAGGATTCGTGCAGCAGCAGCTGCTGTAAAGTTGATGTTTCATTTGCCATAGTTCACAATAGCAAGCCGTTGTCTAAAAGTTGTCATAGCCAAAAGGACAAATGTGAACATCACCACCTGTTAAAAATTGTTAAAAAAGATAAAATATAATGCCACTACCACTGCAAAATCTCGACGTTCACAATATCATGAACATTTCTCTCCGTTTGAAATTTGTCATCAAAATTAGTAGGAGTCAGGGTTTGTTGGCACATTTTGTCAATTTGACAATAATCCACAGCTATAATTTTAGAAGTTTTAATTTGGGCCACAAGGCTGGCCACATAATGGCTCTCTTTACAGAATAAGATCCAAAACTTCCTTCCAGCACCGACAAATTGTGGTCGTAGTTATCCAGATTGGACTGTATCTCAAGATGGTGCGAAATATGGAGAGGAAATGGTTAGAATCAAGTCAAGTTTATTGGTTAAACCAGGTGAGAACTCAGGAGACCAGGAGAGTCTCATTTATATGTTTGGAGGGATTATTTAATGGGTTTGGAGGCATTATTGGACAAGTGGGGGTAAACAGCAGTGGGGGAGGGGGGGGGGTAATGGGGCCATGTCGAATATCGTCAAAAAATACGAGAGCAACTGCATGTGTGAAAAGCAAATATGAAATTAATCAATTATGTGGGAGGGGGCATAATGTTTATGGGCAGGGCACAGGAGGTAATCAGAGATGAGAATCTAACTTCATCCTTCACCAAACTAACCAACCAGACAGGCATTGCACACCTCATATCCTGCTATATTCTTTAAAACAAACAAAGTTTTTCTGTATTCATATTCTTACGCTCACGTGACTTTACCGAAAAAACCTAAGAATATGAATCCTTGCAGTCACGAAAGCTTCAAATCTAGAAAGTTTTTCTGGCTGAAATTCCAAAATTACCCACAAATCACTCAACAGGGATGATACGCAGCAATCATCGCCCCCCTTAATCACAGACTAATGCCAGGTGCTCAGTCACCCTGTGCCTCGCAGGGACATCTGCAACTGGGGGTGCCCTTTGGCAATGTGCTGAAACGAGACTTAACGTCCATTGTATTGCTGAGACATCCCACAGCATAGGGCGCTATTTCCAAAAAAAATAGAATGTATACATCTATACACGCTCATGTGAAAAAGAATTCACAAACTATAATAGGAAAAGGAAAGGCAAAAGACTAGAATGGGCATTCCATTTAGGCTATTTTATATTCTATGACCATTCATTTTTGGTCTGTCAATCATCTCAGTCTACCCATGTTCTATGGTAACTGGAACTGGCAGTTATTTTAAACAATGACTTCATCAATTACACATGAAGAGCTGGCCTTTGTAGCCGTCTCATCCGAAATTGATTTTCGCAGCATGGCTTGTCATTGATTTTCCACAAAACCTCTCTCAATGGCAATATTTCTCCAGAATGGTTGATGACCTCCACTCCTCAGTACCTTTTAGTCGACTTTTAAATATTATATACCACCCTCTTCATAACAGCAAATCAAACGGTGCACGTAACATTATAACCGATCGCATTTGGCAATTGCACTCCACGTGATGAAATACGGCGCTAAAAAAAAAAATTCGCTGAGCACATCGTTTGAAAGTAGAGTCTATTTGCACTGCGTATAACTAAGTTGGTAGGTCTAAACATTTGTTATGAGTCCAGTCCATCACGAACGTGAACTCATCACACACGGTAAGCCCTTTGAAACTACAGTACACTGTTTTTAAGTCTGTTGCAAGACTCAAGGATGGATCCCGAACATCTGCTGGTAACTGGTTGCGCAACCCATCTAGATTTGAAGCTTTCGTGACTGCAGGGATCCATACTCATTGGTTCTTTCGGTAAAGTCACGTAGGTAGAAAATAAAATAATAAAATTATTTTATTAATTTATTTATAACCATCAGCTGCATCAAGTGAGCAGCTGATCTGGCTGTGACTGTCCCACCTGATGACGGAGACTTGTGTTACCTCCGAAACGTCGTGATCTTTATTTTTATTTTATTATTTTTATTAATTTTGATGTTTTACCTACGTGACTTTACCGAAAACACCTAAGAATATGATTCCTTGCAGTCACGAAAGCTTCAAGTCTAGAATTAAAGCCTCCAACCCTACCTACTGCGCACGGCGTTACCATCCCTAGCGTTCCAGCGCTGTTGCTGCTGCCATCCCCATCATCTTACTCCCTGCGCACGAACCACAACCAACTGATCCCGTCGCTCGCTCCATCTCCATGGTTGATGTCCTCTGGGGGCGCATAGCCCCTCGGCGTAATCTCCCCCAGGGGCTGACCACCGGCACCCCCCCCCCAACCAACACGAAATGTCATCGTCAGTCGTAGTCAATCCACTGCTGGGTGATCCTCCGATGTTATTCACCGAGCACCTGCACGCGAGCTGATTTCATCGTTCCATCTCATTGGACGCGCTCTCAGAAACGCGACACGAAAATTATATTCCAGGAAAACCAATCCCTGCTCACTGACTGCCATTACAATCGATTTTGATCACAAGTAAACCCATGGAAATTGCTTGTAAACCCATGTGGAACCCATGCCAAACCCGTGTAAACACCCATGTGAAAACCCATATAAACCCATGTGAAAACCCATATAAACCCACGTGAAAACCCATATAAACCCACGTGAAACCCCATATAAACCCACGTGAAAACCTATATAAACCCACGTGAAAACCCATATAAACCCACGTGAAAACCCATATAAACCCACGTGAAACTCATATAAACGCACGTGATCACCATGTGAGTCCCATGTAAACACCATGTAAAAAAGACCCGTTGAAACCCCACTTTAATCCCACGTAATTCCCACGTCAACCCATGTAAACGCACGTAAACACGTGAATCCCACAAAAACCTGCACGCACGTCCACAAACCCCTACAGACCCCATATAAACCCCCATCCACGTACGTTATACACCCCGTGGGGCTTGCTATCCGTGCGTTCACGGCGCGTGCGAAAACGCTGCGCGCTGAACACATTACGCTCGTGGAGTGTCATCCTCCTCCACTGCTGTTGTTGTTTGGTATTTAACGATCATCACCATCATCACCATCACCACCACCATCATCACCATCACCACCATCACCATTACCATCATCATCACCACCACCATCATCACCATCACCACCATCATCATCATCACCACCACCATCATCACCATTACCACCATCACCACCACCACCATCATCATCATCACCACCATCATCATCACCACCATCATCATCATCATTTGGTGTTGGCTACGATCCGCACCGTGGAACCACTCGATGAGGAAGACCTCCTGGCTCGCATCCCACACGGACCTCACTCGGCCCCCTCCTCCTCCTCCGTTGCCGCAGCTCATGGCCCATCCGCGGCTCCGCTGCCGCTTGTTGGTGCCCAGGTAGGCGGCAGCCACGATGCAGGCGGCGGCCGCCAGCTTCGAGTCCTTCTCCTCCTCCTCCTCACCCCCCCCTCCTCCTCCTCGGCCATCTTCACGCCGGTTAGAGGGCGTCCTTCCAGCTCGTCCTTACTCACTCGTCCGCTACCACCACGACCACTACCACCTCACTCACTCGTTCACCACCACCACGACCACCACCACCTCCCCCCTATCCACTACCACCTCCTCACTCACTCGTCCACCACCACGACCACCACCACGACCACCACCACCTCCCCCCTATCCACTACCACCTCACTCACTCGTTCACCACCACCACGACCACCACCTCCCCCCTATCCACTACCACCTCCTCACTCACTCGTCCACCACCACGACCACCACCACCTCCCCCCTATCCACTACCACCTCCTCACTCACTCGTCCACCACCACGACCACCACCACCTCCCCCCTATCCACTACCACCTCCTCACTCACTCGTCCACCACGACCACCACCACCTCCCCCCTATCCACTACCACCTCCTCACTCACTCGTCCACCACCACGACCACCACCACCTCCCCCCTATCCACTACCACCTCCTCACTCACTCGTCCACCACCACGACCACCACCACCTCCCCCCTATCCACTACCACCTCCTCACTCACTCGTCCACCACCACGACCACCACCACCCTCCCCCCTATCCACTACCACCTCCTCACTCACTCGTCCACCACCACGACCACCACCTCCCCCCTATCCACTACCACCTCCTCACTCACTCGTCCACCACCACGACCACCACCACCTCCCCCCTATCCACTACCACCTCCTCACTCACTCGTCCACCACCACGACCACCACCACCTCCCCCCTATCCACTACCACCTCCTCACTCACTCGTCCACCACCACGACCACCACCACCTCCCCCCTATCCACAACCACCTCCTCACTCACTCGTCCACCACCACCACGACCACCACCACCTCCCCCCTATCCACTACCACCTCCTCACTCACTCGTCCACCACCACGACTACCACCACCTCCCCCCTATCCACTACCACCTCCTCACTCACTCGTCCACCACCACGACCACCACCACCTCCCCCCTATCCACTACCACCTCCTCACTCACTCGTCCACCACCACGACCACCACCACCTCCCCCCTATCCACTACCACCTCCTCACTCACTCGTCCACCACCACGACCACCACCACCTCCCCCCTATCCACTACCACCTCACTCACTCGTTCACCACGACCACCACCTCCCCCCTATCCACTACCACCTCCTCACTCACTCGTCCACCACCACGACCACCACCACCTCCCCCCTATCCACTACCACCTCCTCACTCACTCGTCCACCACCACGACCACCACCACCTCCCCCCTATCCACTACCACCTCACTCACTCGTCCACCACCACGACCACCACCTCCTCACCTCGTTCAACCGACCTCCTCCTCCTCACTCACTCCACCAAACCAACCTCCTCCACCTTCTTCTATCTCACTCCACCACCACCTCCTCACTCCACCCCAACCAACCTCACTCCACCAGCCAACCAACCTCACTCCTCACTCCACCACCACCACCTCCTCACTCCTCCACCTCCTCCTCACTCCACCCCAACCAACCTCACTCCTCACTCCACCACCACCACCTCACTCCTCCACCACCACCACCTCACTCCTCCAACCAACCTCACTCCTCACTCCACCAGCCAACCAACCTCACTCCACCACCCACAAACCAACAACCTCCTCCTCCTGTGCGTAAGGAATCGACAGCAAAACAACATCCGGATCGAGGAGCGTCGATTAACGAGCGATCGATTCCTCCGGCGGTTTGTTTGGGTTGGTGTCGTTTGGGACGATTCGTCGATTCCGCCCGCTGACGAGCTACAACTCAACGGGGATTGAAGCGATTCCAAGCGGTTGTTGATTAAGTCGACCGTCGATTCCGCCGGGGGGTGGAGTTATGGAGGGGGGGTTGTTTTTTTTGCGTTAATTTCGGAAACGATTCGCGAATTCTTTCACCGCGGACTTCACGATTCGTTCCGCAACACAGAACACATGGAACCGATTAACACGCGCTCACAAGCGACAAAGTAAATCGAATCGATTCCAATGTTGTGAAAGCCTATCGGCAACGTAGGGGAATCGGAATCGATTACGAATCGACTTTGGAATTCACAAATCGCCGAGCTTCAAGTTATCACCTTGCCCGGAGTAATCTACGTGTTAACTCTTAACCCCATGTGGTCCATCAACGAGAGCGCAGTTTGTTACCGTCCGCTTAACGTGTTGCGGTGGGGCTTGTGTTGAGCAACCGTTTCAAAAAGACTCGAATAACGAGATGCGAGAGAGGAATCGATGCCTTGTCCCTGCTCACGAGATAATCGAATCGGTGGTGGTGGTGGTGCGTGCAATTGAAGAAGGGGTCATTGCCCGAAACGTCGCCGATTGCATAGCTGTCAACCCGTGCGGTTGACCCCGTATTGTTGTACAGAGAAGTGTGACTTTTTAGGTCCACACGGCGTACAGCTGTTTCAATACGGGCAACATTTTTTTCCGTCTTATTTGTGTTTTGTGATGGGACTCTGTAGGATGAAAGTTGAGATTTTAAAGGGGCACGGGGTGACCAGTAAGGTCTGAATTGGTCTGTAATCAGGTAATCACTTATAGGGGTTGACATTTATACTGGTAGGAACCTCCTGGTTACACCAGCCCACAGGGGATTATTGTGTCCGTCCGTCGTGCAGGGAGGGGCTGGGTGGGGAAGGAGGGTCTGGGTGGGGAGGGGAGGGTAGGGAGGGGCTGGGTGGGGTGGGGAGGGTGGGGCTGGGTGGGGAGGGGCTGGGTGGGGAGGGGCTGGGTGGGGAGGGGCTGGGTGGGGAGGGGCTGGTCACCCCAGTGGTGCCCTTATAAAACTCAACGTTTAACCTACTCACGCCGGCTTGTGCCCGCCCTCACAGTCGGGCATATTTGCGGAATACACCACGCCGCCGTTGACCCTGGCCATTGACCGAGCAACCCAACGTTCCTACCAGCTCCCTCCGCAGGAATGTGTTGTAGTGGTGGTGAGTGTACTTGTGGTGATTGTCTATTATTTGTGTTTGTCCCTTGTGATGGGACTCTGTAGGATGAAAGTTGAGAATTTAAAGGGGCACGGGGTGACCAGTAAGGTCTGACTTGATCTGTAATAAGCTCGGGCACTGATAAAGGTTTGGCACGTTTGCAGTTGCTTAATTTTGCTTCTCAGACCCCCCCACACACACACGGCGGTGGTGTTATTGATCCACGTGTTGAGATGTTTCCTCATTGTGTTTTCTGCACCATTTCCAACGCAACCAGCTTCAGACAATCAGTTTCACTTCCAGTGGTACCGTACTTGTATACTGTTGTCATCAGTTCCCATACCTGTCAATCCCTTATCAATGCCTTCCTCATTACAAACCAATTTAGACATTATTGGTCACCCCGTGCCCCTTATACATCTCGAAGTTCATCCAACAAAGCCCCTCTATTGAAACGGCTGTACGCCGTATGGACTTAAAAACTCAATTTCCGTGTACAAGAATACGGGGTAAACCCGTGTGGCTTGCGAGGGCTATGTGTGCTGGGAAGAGGACAACACAAACTTAAGACGAATCGAATTGGTGGTGCGATTGAGATGGAATTCCCCCGACGACCCCGATAATGGGGGGAATGGACGGATGGAAAATGATGATGGACTTGCTCCTCCCAGCATTCACGGCTTATTTCAACTACGAATACTCCATCGAGATCATTAGTATCCTCAGATTGTGCATTGCTCACTGTCACCACGGTCTAGGCCACGCACTTGGGGTGATCTTTGCAATTGCGGGCCACTTAAACTCAGGAACTCCTTGCCTCTTCGAGGTCTTCCAAGGATACTGCACATCTTCACATCGCCACGATATAAACGTATCTATCTAGATTTTAAGCTTTCGTGACTGCAGGAATCCATACTCTTTGGTTCTTTCGGTGAAGTCACGTGGGTGAAAATTTTAAAATAAATAAACGTCGTGATTAAATTTATTTTTTCACCTACGTGACTTTACCGAAAGAATCAAAGAGAAGAGATTTTAACTACCTCGCCTGGTATGTGTCTCTCTTCCCGTGGTCACGTGGATTTTTCCCTCATTTAGAATCAACAGCGTGCATTGATGATACGTCACTTCGTTAAGCTATCATTTGTGGCCAGGTCGCTTCTGAAAAAGAGATACAGATCTCAGTGGGCCTTACCTGGTAAAAAAAAAAAGTTTTAGTTTTAACAGTGTATATTATAGATGCACCGCCCTTTTACTTCTTGTTGATTCCAGGCCACATCCAACCAACGCATGCTCTTACCACTGCTTCCAAAGAAGTTGATCCAACTGATGAACCTGGTGAGTAGACTCTTAAAGAGCTCAAAGCCCTTGCACATAAACGTACGACATTTGAAGCCAAAAAGTTGACTGGGAGACCCACGTGATTTGGCTAATGCAGCTCCTTACTATTAAAATTCCTTCCCTTTATTACTGCTAACCCTACTTCCTCCCTTTATTACTGCTAATCCTACATAATACACGAGCATAATATGACTTTGAGACCCCCCCCCCCTTCACCTACACATTCCACAAGTAGTGACTAATCCCATATCTGCATTTTCCATAAATATGCTAAATTCCTGTTGATATGCAAATTCATTTGTCAAGGCTCCCTCCTCTTCTAACCCAGCTTAAATATACGCTGCCAAGCTTGGTGGTGTTCATTCAGACGCTGTCTTTCCGACAGACCTGATCTTCACCTGAGGGCGGCTGCTTGCGTTGTGGCCGAAACGTCGTGAGAATTGTATTTAATTATGTTTTATTTGTATTATTTTATTATTTCCCTTCTACGTGACTTTACCGAAAGAACCAAGAAGATGAATCCCTGCAGTCACGAAAGCTTTAAATCGAAATTTGACCCACATGATAGTCAAAAAAACCAATTAGAGTGGATGTTTATAGAAAACTCTTCTTACTCTTTGGTTCTTTCGGTAAAGTCACGTATAAAGATAAAATAATAAATTAAATAATAGCATACGACGTTTCGATTGCAACACAAGCAATCATCATCAGGTATAAATGAAATAGAAACAAAAATCTAACCAGAAACATATAAGCAGACAGATATCACAGAGATACATACAGAGAGAAACAAACATATCTCTGTGATATCTGTCTGCTTATATGTTTCTGGTTAGATTTTTGTTTCTATTTCATTTATACCTGATGACGATTGCTTGTGTTGCAATCGAAACGTCGTATGCTATTATTTAATTTATTATTTTATCTTTATACGTGACTTTACCGAAAGAATCAAAGAGTAATTCCTGCTGTCACGAAAGCTCCAAATTAAGATTAAAACTCTTGTTGTTGTTGATGATGCCGTGGTGTCATGGTTTGCTCACTGAACTTGCAAACCATGAATCGCTGGTTCGATTTCCCTGCGCGGCAGTTTAAGCAGTGGTGCAAGTTTCTTGTATGCATATTCAACTTCTTTTGCGCCGTACGTAGCCAACCGTGCTAATCGGAGGTGCGGGGGTAGGACAACAAACTTCACGCAAAAAGCAGTCGTGAAGAAATGTGGTTTTCAGTCTTAATTTAAAAGTGCACAGGACCCAGTGGCTTCCTTGTATTGGGAGAGCATTCCATACGGCCGCAGAGGCGCATCTCAGAGGTCGCAAACGGGTTTTGATTCCTTACCCGTACCCGGCCGCACCAGGGTCGCAAACGGGTACCCGTACCCTACCCGATACCCGGCTACCCGGCAGGGTACGGGTAGGGTACAGGTATCGGGTACCCGATTGCAACCTCTGGGATGAAGCCACGTTGCAGGCGCGGGTGGGTTGATTCTAGGAACTTGAATTGTGAGAAGAGACAAGACGTTGGGAAATGAGTGACAAACGATGACTCACCAGTGACTCACGGCCTACCCGTACCCGGCCGCACCAGGGTCGCAAACGGGTACGGGTAGCCGGGTATAGGGTAGGGTACGGGTATCGGGTACCAGATTGCGACCTCTGGCGCATCTGAAAGCGCGATGCAAGTGATTGGCTTGTGGATTAAAGTGTGGGTACTCCTACCTCTTCGAAGACGTCTTCCCAGCCGGGAAGAGGAGGCCAAAAATACCCACCTCGAGTGGCCCTCTAGAGCTCCCTCTAGTGGAAGCCCTTCCACCAGCAGTTACTACATTAAAGTGCGGTGTTAATGAGTAGTAAAATAATTTGCTTGAATCGAAATGTCTCTGATAGCCACCGATTGCATCATTCACCGCGATGTATGCATTGTTTTCGTTACAGGTTAGTTACTGATCATCAATGTAACTGGCTAGAACCTGGCACATGCGGCTTATTCTGAAATAAAAATCTATTTGCTGTCATAAACGCATTTTATTGTGTTTTGGAAGGATATATATATATGTGTACATCTGTATTCAAAACAAAACTTTATTCAAACGCGAGAGTGATTTGTAAAGCTGATAATGTGTCTGCTGGTCCCAATCAGTGTTTTGTGTCTGTAAGGTATTTGTTTCATGTCTGTGTATCAGTGTGTTTTGTGTTCATGATGCTGACACCTGGTCTGGAGTGATTGGAAGGCATGGGCCAGATCAGCTCAATAATAACGGTAGGAGGCTGCTAGATTTTTGTGCAGCCCATGGGCTTGTAATTACCAACACGCTCTTCCGGCATCGGCGCATCCACACAACATCATGGATACATGCCGGGTCCAAGCAAGAACATCTGCTGGACTACATAGTGACGGACCAGCGAATGCGAGCCCATGTCCTTGACACCAGGACCTACCGTGGAGCTGATCTGCCCTCTGACCATCGACTAGTCATCTGTAAGATGCGCCTGCCTTTCTTCCACTCCGGTGGTGGGTGTACACCCAGGATCCCATTCCAACCAAAAGTGGCCTGGTCTCAGTTAGCTGATGAAAGTTGCAAGCGAGAATTTCATCATCGCTTGCAGCTGGGGTTGGCATCGTCCCCTACTCCACCTGATGTCGAGGGTAAATGGGCGAGGTTTAAGACTGTGACTCATGCAGCTGCAATGGCTGCTTTGGGTACGCGGTCCAGACCTCCCCAGAAACCCTGGCTGACAGAGGAGGTGTTCAGGTTAATTGAGAAAAAGCGACAGGCCCACTCTCATCGCCTACAGCATCCCACGTCAGAGAATGAGGAGGTTTACCGCAGCCATCGCTCGGAAGTTCGGAGAGCCGTAAGGCGCTGTAAGGATGGGTGGTGGTCGCGGGTTGCTGAGGAGATGGAGTCTGCCTCAGTGGCCCGTGATCACAAATCACTATTTAACTCCATCAAAAAAGTAACCTGCAGCGCCACACCTATTACCATCATTAGAGGAAAAAACGGTGATCCAATCTCCGACCCCCAGGAACAGGTTTGCAGATTTGCTGAGCATTTCTGTGAGGTCCTGGGGGAGGGAAATTCTCTCAGCCAGGAAAACATCATGGCACAAAATGGTGATAACCCTGCTGAGGCTGCGGTGCCTCAAATATTGGAAGAGGTCACCCCCTGTGAGTGGCTGGCTGAGGTGCCAGCTGTTGAGGAAGTACTGAGGGCGATCCGGAGTCTGAGACCAGGGAAGGCACCGGGCAGAGATGATCTCCCAAGCGAAATGCTGAGGGAGGGTGGCGTTTGTGCACAGACTGCCCTATATGACATCATAACAACAGTCTGGACCACTGGACGGGTTCCGCAGGACTGGAAGGATGCCCTGGTGGTCCCCCTCTTTAAGAAGGGGGACCGTACCGACTGTAACAACTACAGGGGCATCTCACTCCTCAGTGTGCCGGGTAAGGTCCTGGCAAGGATTATTCAACATCGCCTTGCTAGGCACGCTGAGGAGAGGCTTGCGGAGCCCCAATGCGGTTTCAGGAAAGGGCGGTCCTGCACAGATGCCATATTTTCTGTCCGTCTGCTACAGCAGAGGTGTAGGGAATTCCAAAAAGACCTACATCTCTGCTTTATTGACCTGGTCAAGGCCTATGATACCATCAGTAGGACTGGGCTCTGGGTTGTTCTTCGTGCTTTCGGAGTCCCTGACCCTCTGCTCACGATCATTAAAGACCTTCATGATGGTGAGCGGGCCCGGGTAAAACTACGTGGCCGGGAGTCGGAGCCTTTCCCTGTACACCTTGGGGTGCGACAGGGATGTCCTCTGGCTCCCACATTATTTAACATCTATTTTGACCGCGTAGTTCGTGAAGCCTTCAATAGCTGTACCGGGGGAATTTCCATTTGGTACAGATATAATGGGAGGCTGATCGATGCCCGGGTGCGATCAAGGGATGGCTCCCTATTGGTCAACCACGTTATGTATGCCGATGATTTGGTAATAGCTGCTCATTCAGAAGAGGAGTTGGAGACGCTGCTGCTGAGACTGGAGCGTGCCACTAAGAGGTGGGGCCTTACCATCAGCCCCACCAAAACTAAGCACCTGCCTGGGTATTTTGTACCATCGGACACTCCACCCCCACAACTCCCAATTGGTGATGGGGCAGTTGTGGAGAGAGTGGAGAGTTTCCCATACCTGGGCAGTGTGCTTATGACCGGCTCCAGTTTATCAGCAGAGGTCTCACTCCGAATCAGTCGAGCGGCAATATATTTTCATCGGTTGCGTAACGCTGTGTGGAAGCTACCTGGTCTGTCGCTCCGCACGAAGCTTCAGGTCTTCTCGGCCACGGTCATTCCCTCCCTTCTCTACGCTTGCGAAACGTGGACCCCCCTGGTGGAGCATCTTCGCCGGTTGGAAACATTTAGGCTGGCCTGCCTACGATCCATCTTGGGTTTAACCAGGCTGGATTGTGTGAGGAGCTCACAAATCCTTGAAAGATCTGGGCAAAGTCCCATCAGTGAGCTCCTCCGGCAGGCAAGGCTGCGTTGGCTGGGTCATGTAGCCCGCATGCCCAGCCACCGCATGCCTAAACAGCTTTTGTTCGGCCGGATCGAGGGGGCTAGATGGGCGCGGCACGGGCTGGAGAAGAGATGGAGTGATGTGGTACAGGAGGACGTGGAGCTGAGTGGACTTGCCGATGACTGGTACCAGCGGTGTCAAGATCGGCCTCAGTGGAGGAGGCTCGTGAAGGACGCTACTGGGCAGTTGGAGGCAGACGCCCTCCAACAACAACGGAGGGCGGAGGAGCGACGCTCACAACAACGAGTGGAGCGCCGGGTGGCTAAAGCACAGCAAGTTGGTACAGTAGGGGGCACAGGTGGTGCATCAGCCAGTCATCTCGGTCATCTCGGTCAGTCGACCCGTGGCACCTGGGTCTGCCCCGTGACCTCCTGCCAGCGGGCGTTCGACACTTCACGTGGCCTCAAGGTGCACTTGGCCTGGCACAAGCATCGTGGTGACGTCACCGCCACTTAGTGGCGAATGGCGGTTGTTGTTGTTGTTGTTTGTGTTAGGAAGCCATTTGGTTAATTTTGTGTATTAGCAAGGATTTGGTACATGTTGCATATTAGTGCACTCTGTGTAAGCCATTTGTTTATGTTGTGTAATAGTATGTTTTGTATTAATAATGCCTGTTTTTTCGCATTGTATGTTCGTGTGATTCGTGTTCATAAGGCACGTGTGCCATGTGTATTCGTGTATTTTGTCGTTGCAATATGGCGCAGATGTTCCCTTCGCACATTCGAAATTTGTCCTGCACGGTATCCATGCCGCAATCTGCAACTTCACCCCCCCCCCCCCACCTTCAAAAGGCTCTTGTGGGGCATGCCCCACAGCTTAAAGAGCCGCTGCCCGAGCGAGAGACGACGCTCACACTGAGCGAATGAAATTGTTTACCTGTAGAAGCTGAGACAGAGGCGGGATCCCACCACCATCAGCAGCAGCAGGCAACTTCCCAGGCTGCGGCGTCCGAGCAAACGCAACAGAATGTGCCGGAGCCTCACCGCGAAGGTACACGTGCAGGGGTAGCAGCGATATAATCGGGATTCCTCCGGTATAAACAAATATTATGATCTGATTCTGACATTGCAGTAGAACCTTTCAAAGTCGGCCTTCGAGTTGACCAAACATCCAAAATTAGGGCCGTAGAGCTTTGAATTCTCTTTTTTTGGGCGCTGATTCTGGCCGCCTTCCCTGCTTGTCTGTGGGGTCCCGCGCCTCCGTGTGAAAACCGTTCATGTTGCAAATTTTACAGTGTTTTGAGATGCAAACTTACATGAATGACGTTGCAGAATATACACATGTTCATTTTAGGGAGAGCATTTCCAGTTATGGGGGGATTTCCAGAATTCTTGAAATAATGAAGCCAAATGTAATTAAAATCACATAGGTTTTCAGAACCAATATAGGATTATAATTCATTGTCGATTTATTTTGGTTAGGCCATGTAATGATCTGGCCATATTTGTGTCGTTAAGACCTTCCACCACCCAACATCGCGAAATTAAATTGTCACATGTAACCGGTCCAGGTGCTATTCTATCAGATCACAGGTAAGTTTAAGAACAATTTTCACAACCAAATTAAACAATTAAATATACGATTGACCTTAAGCTTTCGTGACTGCAGGAATTCATTTTTTGGGTCTTTCGGTAAAGTCACGTAGATAGGTTCAAAGAAAATAACAAAAAACTACGACGTTTTGATCGCAACACAAGCATTCGTCATCCTGACGTCGAAACGTAGTTTTTTGTTGTTCTTTTAATTTTCTTTCAACCTATCTACGTGACTTTACCGAAAGACCAAAGAATATAAATACATGATGTTTTCGCTTGAGACTGCGTCAAGCATCACCAGGACAAGATCCAGTAAGTTGGAATAAATATCAAGGAAGAAGCCAGACTGTTTAATGTCACATGGCCCAGCGATAATAGCGAAAAAAGAGATTCCTTCATCCAGCAGTGAATGGGGAATAGTGCAAGTGATTTCATTGTTTCCACGTTGGGAACAGATGCCGAAGAGGAGGAGGAGGTGGTGACATTCCTCCCAGCGGCAAGCTCCATGCGGCGGACTGTGCAGCAGACCACATCGTCTGGGAAGTGATGTCAAGAGTAGGTGTGTGAAAGCATGACACTTGACGTTTCCTGGAGCCAGGATGCCCAAGTCACGTGATTACAATTGCCCACAATTGCTTTGTCCACATCTGAGCATGTAGTTGTGCAGCAAGGCCATAAAACAGCATTATCACGTTCCTTCGGAGTGGGCAGGTAGGAACTTGGTTGGACAGCGCATTCGTGCACGACAGAATGCTCGCGGTCACGTGACGCACTTCAACCAATCCGGGAGCGTACTACATGTTTGGGAGGGGCTATGCACGACAGACAAATAATCCCTGGTGGGCAGTGTGGAACTGTTGTTCCTACCTGTATCAGGATTGTAACAAGCAATCATACTTCGCAATTGTCCACGTGATATAAGTGTGTTACTCTAAATCGCTGGGATCACTTAAAAGTCGAGTCTGCTGTAAGCAACTGGTTTGCTACTACTGTAGTTGCAGAGACATTTACATTTAAGTGACATGGTTGCATGCAACTGATCAGACAGGTTTGGGACCTGGCTTTTTACACTGAAGTTTCCTACTTTGCACCTTGTTTTCATGTAAACACTTTCCTATTGCCCATTGTTATGCCATCACGAAGTAACCGCAGAGCAGCGCAATGCTTTGTGAGTGAATGATCCACGGAGCAGATATCACAGGGCTGCCTCTGAGATATTTTCAAGTGATCTCTGGTTCACACAGTAGAGGGTAGCACTTTCCCACCCACAACACCAGGGTGTTGTTGCTGATGGTGGTGTTGTCGAAGGTGCTGGAGTAGACCTACATTTAAAATTGTGACTACGCTCGATAAACCCAGTTTAATTACAGGCGTCGGCCTGGATTCGAATCCGGGCTCTCAATATTATGGTTCACCTGAACTTGTACACGCAAGCTATATTTTCTGTTTTGGCTGTAGTAAAACTATGCGACAGCAAGTGGCAATGTGAACGCCTTTGTGAAACGATATTTTTTGTATCCGTCTATTTAAAAAAAAATAGTAATTAAAAAAAAAAACTATTTTTCAAACATGCTTTCATGAAATGTACCGTACTCGTAATGGCAGAACTTTACGACTCCAGGATATGACCATGAAGCTTGCCATAACGTAAGGGGCCGTGGTCACTTACAGCCAACGTCAGTTGAGCGTGGACAATTAGACCCAAGCCGAAACATAACATATAAAAAATAATGTTTAAAAATATATATTTTTTTATTTTTAATGATAGAATATAGAAACTTGGTATACATAAGTATACCAAGTTTGCGGTCGATAGCACATTGGGAAGTGGGTTAAAATTGAGTTGCAAGATTTGAGGATACAACAACAGCAGACAGAGTGAGTTAATAAAAAGCGTGTAAAAAAAAAGCTTCGTTTTAATTCTTGTAAAAAATTGTTTTCTCTGCAGAGGCTGGGCAAGCAGAGGCTGGGCAAGTCGGTGGAGCCAGAATACCACGTTCTTCTCACACGGAGCACAAACGATATTGCCACAGCACCTCTACTGCTATGTAAACTTAACTGGCTATAAAACATTGAACGTAGTAGGCATATTTTCTTTACTTGCAGACAACTGTTTTAATTGAAGCAAAACTGGACCTTCATAATTGACAGTCACTGGCTTTGCATTGTAAGTTATGTCCGGGGTGTTTTACCATGAACTCTGTGACACAGGAAATCAAACTGCTTTGTGGCCAGTGTAGCACTTGTATAAGTCAGCTGTGTTGTGTTCATATACTCTATGTGACAAACATAACATTTGGAAGGGAGTTGTTGCATTTGATTAAGATAAATATTGGTCAAAGCACCTGAAATGCACATCGAGATTATATCGTGGCAGTGTGTGCTGTGGTAATGAGATGTTTACCGGCAAATGAATTTGACGATTTGCAAACATTTATAGGAAAACGTCCACATATTTCTGTATTCTCAGGATTATAAGATTCTCTGGAAAGGAATACACCCCTCAAAGCTTTGGCGGTCACTTTAAAAAAGTGGATTTTACAATTTTGAGAAGATTACTTAGCCAGTTGAAATATATTGGACTTACAGTGCCTAAAACTACTAAGTGGCCACCAAACCAGCTTTCCTCGAAGGTTGTGCATATCCAGGTATAAATATTGTGGTCTGGGAACTGATAAAGTCACAGGACTGGTCCAAATGACCGTTTTCATTTAAACCACCACTATGCGGTCGCACAGACTCTAAAACGCGAGCAAAGATTTGCCATCTCATTTAACTGCGGCCACAATCGGACACTGCCCAAAAGAATAAACTAGCTTTGGTAGGTTTACACAACTATAGAGGTGCTGTCACAATACATTTCTCGTTGTCGCTGCAGAATGTTAATTTGTCTTTTGTAGCCGCACGTTTTTATCTGCAAATGGAGGTTATAAATTTTGCAGTTGATTACGAAACTACCGTTTTAATTTTACATCTAAAACAATAATCTGGTACACTTTTATGACTATATGTTAGTTGGATTCAACGAAGGTATTCCCATATACGTGGCTATCTGGGTTGCAAGTCTTGTCCTGCTGTACACAAGTGCCCTGCTTTGGTTAACACAAAACCGTTTTTCTGACAGGAAAAACCCAAGTACAAAAATTACTTTAGATTTAAATAATTTATAATCATAGCAACGTTACTGATTTTTACGTATATGAAATTGTATTTTCTGCATAATAACACGTACATTTTCAATGACTGTGCTGGACTCCACTTTGCATATTTTGCGATGTGTTATGCATAGACAATTTTAAGCAGTGTAATTATTTCTTTATCTGACGTAGTTTAAACTTGTGTAACGTTAGTCTTTATACGGTAGGTGAATGTTTAAATAAATACATGGCCTCTCATCTCAAGAGGTTGTTTCCAGTCCACGATGGTGTGAGGTCTCATATATCGAAGCGCGAATTAGTACAATAAACAGACTTTTTGGGGGTCACTATTGACCCAAGTCTACAGTGAAGTTTAATGGCTGTACGGTGTTAGGAATTAAAACATAATAATTAAAGATGTTTCATATACCGTATATTCAAGATTAAAGGATGGTCCGCAAAGTAAGACCCACCCCAAATGTTGGGGTCATTTTGAAAAAAACTGGGTTTTATAATCTGCAGAATATAGTACCATGGGGAGCCATTTTCTAGAAGGTGAAAATAAAAATGATACTTTAACATGGGGAGAGCTTTTCTGGAAGATTCTGAACATTTGTTGGTGGTATCCTATACTATGGGTGATGATGTAGTATGATTACACTTGCTTAACCATGAAAGCATGAGGCTCATGACGTTTTGCTATGGAGCGTCGTCTTCTGGAAGATGATTCCGAACAACTAGATTAAAACATGTCTTCAAGAAGACAACATTCTGATGATAAGATGCATCGCCAACTTTTGTTTTGAAATGTAAAAAATGTTCATCACATTCTGGAGAAGATAGTACTTTACTCATGGTGTATACATCATTGTATATCCATTCAGTCCGCCGTGACATGGCTGAAAAACTCTGCAAGGAGGCGCTCAAACCCGCACTTCATTCAAGCCGTTAAAAATAAACCAAAATACATCGTTATGAATAGTTTGCTATTTAAAAAGAACATTGATTTGAAAGAATCACGGGCCCATTAGAATCTTGCCACATGCATATAAACCGTTGTTGACGATCATAGAGAATCAAATGATAGTCGAATTGGAGGCCAACCAACGAGACCAAATATTTCAAAGAAAATTGTGTTTTTCCTACACCATTTACCACATACTACGTCATAACAAGACGCCCAAATCCCTTATCTAATTCCATTGTGGATTAATTTTGTAGACTGAAAATGCATTTGAGTCGATGAAACGTACACGTTCAAGTTGCATTTGTTTTAACCAAGTAGGGAGCTGGATAACCAAAATGACATGATAAATATGATGCAAATAGCCATATACCTGTCAACCCCTTATCAGTGCCTACCTTATTACAGACCAATTCAGACCTTATTGGTCACCCCGCGCCCTTATCAATCTCAACGTTCATCCTACAAAGTCCCATCACAAGGGAGAAACACAAATAGACCAAAAAATGTGCCTGTATTGAAACGGCGGTATGCCGTATGGACCTAAAAACTCAATTTCCCTGGACAAGAATACGGGAAAACCGTATGGGTTGACAGTCATGTAGCCATCAGATTGTACAGGGAATGCCACATGCACAGCTGATGTGTAATGCCATGACGGCTGATCTGTATGGCTGCAGCACCTGTGGCTGCGGTGAGCCTGTGGTCTTAGCTGGGGGGAGCCGATCATCATCATCAACAAATAATAACCGCCGTTCGCCACAATGCTGGAGGTGACGTCCCCACTGCGATTGTGCCAGGCTAGGTGCACGTTGAGGCCACGTGAAGTGGGGGAAGGCTCGCTGTTGGCAGGTCCCAGGTGCCATGGGTTGACTGACAGATGCACCACCTGTGCTCCTATCAGACAACATTGACTCGAGCCCCTGATCTTCCACACACGAGTTAATATCCTGGTGACACCTCGAGGGTGACTTTGCCATGGGCTTCCCATACGGGTGAGAGATAAGGTGACATCGGGCAAACTATGTTAATCATAATCGGATTCTTTATACTGGAAAAATCCGATGAGCTATAAAGCTCTTTTTATTAATTAAACTTTTTTACAATTTTTTACCTACGTGACTTTATCGAAAAAACCTAAGAATATGTCCAATAGGGGCGGGTCAGAACGTTACGACACACAATACAACAACACTAAAGGAGTGAAAAGTATAGGAAAAGTAACATCACTCAAAAATATACACACACAAAATATACAAATACAACTCAACAATTTCTTGTATCTTGATTTGAAGCTTTCGTGACTGCAGGAATCCATACTCTTTGGTTCTTTAAAAGTATGTCTCAACAGCAGACCATGCTTTCCCACCCGATGACGGACGCTTGTGTTGCGCCCGAAACGTCGTGATTTAATTGTTTTCATACCTACGTGACTTTACCGAAAGAACCAAAGAGTATGATTATTTGTATCTTGCCAGGTAAAGCCCGCCGAGCTATTAGCTTCCTTTTCCGAAGCAAGCTGTCCATCACAAATAGCTCAACGAAGTGGCTGGCTTATTGTGTGGACATTTATAGCGACAACATAGTTTAAATAATCGAAGGCAAAGGTGAGCTCAGCACGAAGCTGCCTCCAGGAAACCCCGAGTTAAGCTGTTGATGAAGAGTAACAACCACAGCACATATAATTTACATCGATGTGGTTGAGCCAAATAGATTATTGAGTCAAGAGTAGCTGAGTAATGACGAAGGCTGCAGTGAACTCGAGCATCATGACAGCATAGCTGCCAACCCATACGGTTTACCCCGTATTCTTGTAAAGGGACATTGAGTTTGCAGGTACATGCGGCGTACAGCCGTTTCAATACGGGCAAAAATATAATTGTCGTGTATTTGTTTGTGTTTCTCCCTTGTGATGGGGCTTTGTAGGAGGAACGTTGAGATTTATAAGGGCACGGCGTGACCAACAAGGTCTGATCACTAATAAAGTATAGATTTTACCCTTTCTGGAAATAAAATAGGTGTTAAGATATTCTTGGTTCTTTCGGTAAAGTTACGTGACTTTACCGAAAGAACCAATAATATGAATCCCTGCAGTCACGATAGGTTGAAAGCTAAATTTAGGTGTTAAGATGTTAAAACACCAAACAGAAACGTTTTGCAAGCAATCATGTCTGAATTAACCACACATACTTGGGGTGAACATGCAAACAAAAAACATGCTCTGGTAATACATAATGCATTGTCTTTGTGCTGTTCGCCTTTTGGCGTCCTCTGGTCTGACACTGAGACGAGGCTCGAAAGAAAGCTGTCTCTGGAATGGACCAATCAGTTTCAAAGACAATTCATCATATATTACCAGAGCATTCTTGATTTGAAGCTATCATGACCGCAGGAAACCATACTCTCTGGTTCTTTCGGTAAAGTCACGTAGATATTTAAAAAAATAAACACATTCCTGCGGAGGGAGCTGGTAGGAACGTTGGGTTGCTCGGTCAATGGCCAGGGTCAACGGCGGCGTGGTGTATTCCGCAAATATGCCCGACTGTGAGGGCGGGCACAAGCCGGCGTGAGTAGGTTAAACGTTGAGTTTTATAAGGGCACCACGGGGTGACCAGCCACTCCCCACTCAGCCCCACCCCTCCCATCCAGCCCCTCCCTCCCCACCCAGCTCCTCCCGCACGACGGACGGACACAATAATCCCCTGTGGGCTGGTGGAACCAGTGGGTTCCTACCAGTATAATTTATTCTTACTCCACAGCTCTGGTACCGTGAGCATAAATAACGCATTGCACATACTGTATTAGTTTATATTACAGAATTATAATCGCACTACAGCAGTAAAGATTGTTTAGGTAATGATGCATTGCCATTGATATACAAATATAATTAACAAAACAAAAGCGTTAATAACACCGTGGCCTTATAAGGACGTTTATATATGTGTGTAACGTCTCGAGTAATGCTCCTTCTTGAGGGCCATCGCCCGAAACGTCGCTTAAAGCTTCCACCTCTGCGCCCATTGTGTGTGTATTGTGTACAGGGTGTTTCAGGCAGCGTTGTTAACGAATGTGGACGAAACCAAGTCCCCCCCCCCACCTTAACATGGTGGGGGGGGGGGTCACACTTTACAAACAAACCACTGCCCGCATCTAATATAAAACATTCTAACTTCTACGTAAACTTATAAGCGCACACTGTTGCGCCTTTGATTAAATTGTAAACGAAACGAGTACAAAACGGTATATAATGCAAGTACGTATCCGACTAAAATTTCGATTTAAAGCTTTTGTGACTGCAGGCATTCGTCTTCTTGTTTCTTCCGGTAAAGTCACGTAGAAGGGAAATAATAAAAGAATAAGAATAAAACATAATAAAAGAATACAATTAATAAAATAAATTAAATTAAAAAGTATCCCACGTTCGTATTTTTGAACGGAGAGCGCTGTTGGTTTCGTCCGCGGCGGGGTGGGGCGGGGTGGGGGTGGGGGGGCCGGAGGCTTCGTCCAATCGGCGGGCTCCGTTTGGGGTCCGTCCAATCAGCGTGCTCCGTTTGGCCGCTGCCGCGTCCTGATTGGTCCAATCGCGCAGCCGTTACCGTTTAAATTTTTTAACTTCCAGTGACGGGGCCCTGGTTTGGAGGGCGGTGGTCGGTGGCCTTTGGTGGGACCACTTTTTTAAATTCTTATTGTTTTCGTAGCGGATTTTACGCCGTATATAATATAACATCTCTCTCTCTCGCGACAATGAGCAACCAATACGTGTACGATTTCGACGCGCCGACCTGCGGCGACTTTGGCAGCGTGGTGGACAACGACAACGCGGACGCGTGGTTTGGTGAGTTTCGTGTGAGGATGTTTCAAATGTCGGTCCTCTTGTTACGTTTGATGTCTCCTCTTCCCACCGGGTGGTCCGCCGTCAACGTAACCCTCGCCGATCCTTGAGATGGTCACAATTTATATGCGGTGTTGTAAAAGGCTTAAGACGAGATAATATATTGCTAATGCGTTGTGCTGATTCTGGTGCTAATCGTCTTGACGATCGGCCATCTTCGCCGCTCGTCACGAACCGCTTTCTTCTTACAGTCGAACGTACGCCTTGTGCATCCGCCCTCGTGTCTCTCTGCCTTTCTGTCTTAATTGTTAATACGCAATGGGGTTGTTTTTGTTTTTAAATAAATATACGCGCCCGATAACTCCCGCCATGTTTTTGAAAGTGCGCAACAGCGGTCCTCTGGCACCCGCGTAGTTGACATCGCAAGGTGGGTTGGTGGTGGTGGTGGTGGATAATCCCCCCACCATTATACACGGGGACCATAGCAAATGCATCAGTTTGTGTGTAATAATACAACTTCAGCCCCTTTGCGTCAATCCACTGCTGGATGAAGGCCTCTCCGCAGCGCCTTGTTGCTGGGTGAATGGCGCGCATGGAACGCCTTTCCGATATGAATGCACTCCCATCTACATAGAAAAAAATCTCATTCCTTTACAACTGTGTTTAGGTTGTTGTCCTTCGCCCCCCCCCCTCTCCTCTCGCACCTCCGATGAGTGCGGTTGGCTACGTACGGTGCGAAAGAAGTTGCAACATACAGACGCGGATTTGGCCATACGTGGGGCCACGCCGGTTAATGCGAGTTGGTGAAGGAGTGTGGCTTGGAGCCTTTGTTGGATAGCACTCGCCGCCGACGTTACCCGTTGTTAGTATAAAACGAACAAACCGATTGCCGGGTTCATAGTTTGCAATGTTCCCTCCCAAACACAGCGCGTCCCTCTGCATGGCCCATTGTCAGCTGTTGCATTCGGTTTGATTTTACTGAAATCGCCAGCGAAACGTCGTTCCCAAATTGTGAATGTTGTAGTTGGTTTTTACTCTCCAACGCACCGGTGTGCTGTGTTGGCAACTAATTGTGTCCACGTTTTGTTTACGTGACGGACCTTACTAATTGGCTCTGGTGGTGGGTTAACAACACTTTATTTACGTGATCTCACCCCCAAAAACCCTTGGTTATTTATGGAGCTGTTCCAGTATATGCTTGGGCACATTTGACCCTGGCAAATTGTGCCCTGGCAAAGATTTGAACCGAGAGTTTTGCAACGTGGAGCCTTTTACTATAAGCTGACATTCCAAGCAAAACAAGGCCACAATAATTTAAACTTGCCCATCTTTAACCCTTCCGTGCAATTGTGTTTTACTGTACAACGTGTGCGTGCCGTGGGAGACTACTTAAAGCCACCATATGCATGGGCTTGCGTTGCTATATATGGCTAGGGAGATGCCAGTGAAGATATTAATTATTGACTCAATCGGTGCGGAGCTTTGAGTGGCATTTCTCCAAGATCGCCAGTTTACTACCAAATGCAAAAACACTAAGGAGTTTTAGGCCACACATCCCAATGCATGCATATACAGATCTAGTCATGAGACTCGATTAGGCTATCCCCTGCAAAGGCCATTGTAGTACATTTGATTAAATGTTGCATGTGACCTGGGTATTGTGCGCGTGCTGCACACGTTCTCTATCACATGAGGGGAATGCAGAGGGAAGTTAAAATCCTTGCTCCATATGCAGCCCTTTTGTCAATCTCTGGATCTGACCATACTTCACACTGGTCTGTACAGGTTGGTGAAGTGCGGGGGTGAGGACAATAAACTAAACGCAATCCATTCTAAGGAAATTATTTTCCAATCTGGATTTGAAAGTACGTAGCTCCAGCGGTTTCCTAATATCGGACGCAAGAACATTCCAGACGGCCGCAGAATCCCATCTGAAAGCGTGCCATCTCTGTCTGATGGCTAAACAAAAGCTGCTGCTACGAGGATGGCTGAAGTTCGTGGCATGGTTATTGCTTGCTGACGAGATGGGCATTAAATCGTGGTTCATTTGTGGCAAGAACTTTGTGCGTGATGAGTGCGCGACCTTTTATAATGTACAGTACAACACCGGATTTTTCATCGCGGCCTTGTGCCCGCAACGTATAGCGTGGACAGTAGCCGAGGTAACACCCGTTTTTGTGGTCACCTATCCGATGTTTAATGCTGCACATGCTTCTCTCTCCGTGGGGATAGATAACAGACAAGAGGACCACCAGGCTTTCCACGATGGGGCTGATTTTCTTGTGGAGGACCTGCCGGTGATGAGCAACGTGGACTCAGGTACAACATAAAATATTTCCTGGTTTGGCCATGAAACGTACGTTTTCACAACTCCTGTGCAGGCATTAGCATTGTGGGGTTTTTTTGTGGGGGGGGGTTAATTTAAATGTTTCAATATAAAGCGGTTATTGTCTGTGCCACTTGCCTGAATGTAATTGATGTTTAGTACAGCACTGATTATTAATATCACAGATACACTCTGGTTCTTTCGGTAAAGTCACGTAGATAGATTCTATCTACGTGACTTTACCGAAAGCTTCCGATCAAGAATATCACAGATATCGATGAACATAGATGAATGAACATTATTTTATGGAGCGATTCCATTATATTGTATATAAAAAAGTATTCAATCGAATATCACAATACGTCTCCCTAAAGATGCATGTTTTCTAGAAAACGGGCATGCGTCATGAAAGAATGTGTTGCTTGACGAAACGCACGTTTTAATTTTGAGTTTCTGAATGTATGCTGAACTTTGGCACCGTACGAAGCCAACCGTGCTAATCGGAGGTGCGGTGTCTTATCACTAGACAAGGGGGCAGAACTGCCGGATGAAGAGATGCTTGATGAGGAGGAGGTTGAGGCTGAGGCAGGCGCGGGAACGGCGTCGAATGCCGAGTCCCTCGCGAAGCGAAACGAAGACGCGGCGACAGCGAGCGCCAAGTCTGCAGACAACGTAGTCGCGAAGGAAACCCGTGCTGACATTCCACAGATAAGTATTGAGAAGCTTCCGGGCACCTTTGAGCCTGCAGAAGGGTATAGTCGTGTTGCTGCACAGTTGGCGATGGAAGCAATGATCCCTGCTAAAGATGAATTCTCGGACCAGGGAGGTGACATGCTTGATGCCCCTAACCGAGTTGAAAAGAGTGACGGTGATCGTGCATCCGTAAGCAGCATGGATGTTGAGTGCGCGGCAGATACCGTGCAGGAGGGAGCGGACATCATCCCCATGCGTGTGGGAAATTCACCATATGACGTTGCTTGTCCTGCTGAAGAAACGCGCGAGGAAGAAGCGAAAGTAAACCAGTGTGAAGCCGCAGAGAACCAACAGCCTGCGGAAGGCAACGGCTCTGCCAAGGAAGACCTTTGTGGTGATGACGACGATGAGTCGTCGGAAGAGAAGAGTGTGGTGGCGGCTCGGTCTGAAGCAGAAAACAATCCGGAAGAAACTCGTGAGCCAGGCACAGACCTCTTCAACCTGTGTAGGTCTGTGACGAAGTGGCGCACTGGCGTTACCGCAGGCGCTCGAGTGGCTTCTGTCGTTCCTCCCGCCACCCGCCGGAGTGCTATTGTGACAAGGTACGCGCGTGTGTGTGTGTGTACGTACTGTTGAACTTCGCGTGCACCATACATAGCCAAACGTGCTAATCGGAGGTGCTGCAAAGCAGGTGCATAAGATGTACGCGCAATTTTTGGTGTAAAATACAGGAATGGGAAAATGCATCTTATAACCTGGTTTGAGATGAAGGGGAGAATTGTTTGATAATGTGACTGGAGGTTTCTGATTTAATCGCAACAGTCAAGGGGGGGGGATAAAGTTTGTTTCTGTGAGGGTATTTCGTTCCTAATATTTTTTTTCTCACCCTGGTTAGGTGGGTGGGTGGGAAGCAAAGTGTATTTGTAAATTAGCACTTTGGTTCTTTCGGTAAAGTCACGTATAAAGATAAAATAATAAATTAAATAATAGCATACGACGTTTCGATTGCAACACAAGCAATCATCATCAGGTATAAATGAAATAGCAACAAAAATCTAACCAGAAAACTATAGACAGACATATAAGCAGACAGATATCACCAAGATACATAGAGAGAGTAACACAGGCACAGAGACGGAGATCGTCTCTGTGGCGAGGCCTTAAATAGACAGAGGGGGGGGGGGGCGGAGAGAGGGAGGGGTTAGAGAAAAAATTAACATGTCAATGAGTGCGGCGACGCGTGGTCAATTACTCTGGCAACATCCTACGTATGTTCTTCCCTTTTATTTGTTTTTATTCATGATGATTATTCGTTTGAGGGTCTATACATTGCAGCGTGTGTGTATCGTCCCTCGTGCGCAGATTGGATCCGTTGGCTGGCCAGAAGAATCGTGCCTCGGTGCGAAAGCAGTTGACCAACATCCGTGCAGGGAGACGCACAATTAGTGTCACGTCCACTGCCAGCAGCAGAGTCTCTTCTCCGGCCGTCAAGAGAAGCAAAAGGTGCGGATCCTGATGCCCTTGTGCCTTCATAATGGTCATCCTCAGGGGGACATCGCCAACCTGCGGCTCCGGAGTCTTTAAGGACCGTATTCTTAGGTTTTTCGGTAAAGTCACGTAGGTAAAAAATTTAAATTAATAAAGGTAAAATAAAATAAAAATCACGACGTTTCGGAGGCAAACACAAGCTTCCGTCTTCACGCGTGCTGTGAAGACGGTTTCACCTGAAGACGGAAGCTTGTGTTGCCTCCGAAACGTCGTGATTTTTATTTGATTTTACTTTTATTAATTTTTTTCCTACGTGACTTTACCGAAAAAACCTAAGAATATGAATCCTTGCAGTCACGAAAGCTTCAAATCTAGAATCTTTAAGGACCACTTCGTGACGTTATGCACATGCGCGTGTTGTGGCTGTTGAAATATGGAGGTTTTTTTGTATTTACTGAATTCGAAAAAAAAAAATTGCTCTCCTTATATTGGTTGCCGACCCCTGATCATCGTCATCGTCGGCCATGATCGCACCGCTGCTAGATGAAGGCTTCCTCATCTTTGCGGAGGACATGTACTCTCAGTTGCGTTCTGTTCATTGGCTGTCAATTTTCGTGACTATCGGCCAACCCTCCTTGCAACGTTTCCTACCCCAGCCCGCTTTTCATAAGTTTTAATAACGTCCTTAACCTGCTGATACACCTTTAATCCGTGTTTTCTCTTTCTGTCTCTCAATATAATTCCAAGCATGCATTACTCTTTCTACACGATTCAGTTGTTTGTTCCATGTTAAAATTGCCATGTTTCTGAACCGTATGTCCTAACAGGTGGTGTGTATACCCAAAAAAAGATATAATTTAGTACTATAATTGTGGTCAGTTCGTGTGCTTTTTAATGTTAAATCATATTTAATGGTTAGAGGTAGCTGATAGGAATACTGTAAAAAGAATGTCTAGAAATTAGGTTGTGTAAGAGCTAATAGCAATGTACCAATGTTCCCAAAGTAGACCGTCCTTTTTGCTCCGTGCATATTGCCAACAATGATGACATCGGTTCGCTGGTGATTACAGCCTGCTTCAAGGGATAACCAGTGCCCTAGCACACGTTTTGGAGGGCTTGATATCCTAGCCACAACATTTTTTTTTGGGCGGTGAAAGAAGAAAAAGTTTAGTTTGAAATTTGCTGACAAAATCGGGGTTATTTTTGGTTTCTGTGCATAGTATATTTGGAAGAAATTGTTCTAATCAAACCTATGATCATATTGAATATTTTTGTTGTTGTTTAGGTCGGGATCTTTGTCTAAAAGCTCTGCAGCTGAAGTTGCCCAGCCGAAATTGAGGTACTTGGTGTGCATACAGCCAGCCCGCAGCATACGCAACACATTTTAGTGTCTTGTAAGGATCAACTACCAGAGTCGTGTATATACAGGTAGTCCTCTACTTACGATGGAGATGCGTTACGACGACCCCATCGTAAGTCAAAAATATCGTAAGTCGAAGATGTCATCGCCTACCCAGGAGTCCTAAAGAATGGTGATAATTTAGCAAAACAGAGCAATTTACAGTACTGTATAAACTATATACTGTATGTATTTATTAATTACAATACTGTATTGCACAGTAAAATGTAAACTAAAAAAAACAAGGTAAATTCTTAGCCTACCTATATTTAATAGAACGTTTTTTTCAGGAAACAATCCTATCTGCTATAAAAACTTTTTAACATGCATTGAAAACGTATCGTATCGCGATCGTAAGATCGAAATATCGTAACTCGGGGACTTGTCTGTATTATCCATATTCTTTGGTTCTTTCGGTAAAGTCACGTAGGTATAAAATAAATAAATCGCGGCGTTTCGATCGCAACACAAGCGGTCGTCCTTGGGCGTAAAAAATTTCATCCAGCAGTGGAACTGCTGAACTAGCGAGAGAGCAGCTACAATAAGGCTACATATGTGAAAGAACCAAAGAGTATAGATTCCTGTAGTCACGAAAGCTTCAAATCAGGATTATATATTATCTGTGTCTTCAATAGCTCTTTTGGCAAGTGACACTTAATGCAATGTCAGGTCTACTTGTATTGTTAGTTTATTAGTGATTTGATGATGCATTAATACATTTTTATGTTCTAAATAGTACGGATTGAGTGTCTACCATGAGATCAGTCGAGGGGTGGTGTCAGACTATTGACCATCCTTGGGGGGGAAAAGTTATTGTTTATCACAGTTTTTACATCATTTATATCTTCATACACGTGAACAATTCATCCAAAAACATGTAACCGCAACTCTTGTACCTTTATTGATTTTTACAATTAAGGTTAGCCTTGCCATGTTACGTGTACAGGTTGAAAAAATAACGATTCTACTGTAATTGCTAATGGATGTTAACTGCCTCACCTGGTAGAAGATCGTGGGTTCGATCTCGACCCTGACGCTTGTGTATTTGGAGTTCGCGTTTTCTCCCTGGTGGTCGAGTGGTTCTTCTCCGTGTTCTCCCGTTTTTTACCCTCCATTTAGAATCGACCTGCGTTTCCGAGTATTTGGCTGCTATGAATGTCCACACGATAAGCCACTTTGTTGAGCCATCATTTGAGATAGCCAGGTGACTTGAGAAAAAGAGTTGCATAGCTCGGTGGGCCTTACCTGGTAAAATAATAACAGTACTGCTTTTTTGTATTTGGATTCTCAACCAACACCGGTTTAGGTCGAGGTACACTGATTGTTCTCTTGTACACATTGACGACGTTCGCCAATTTCTCTTGTAGCCCCGCCCACCACCCCAACACGTTACATTCCCTGGTTACCACATTCAGATAAGCCCCTCCCCCCTTAACTTGTATTTAAGGGCTGGTCTCTTGGAATTTTGCCTCACTTGATGCAATAATTTTAGCTGTGACAGCCCCTCCTGATGACGGAGACTTGTTGCCTCCGCAACGTCGTGATTTCTTATTATATTTCTATTATTACTTTTAGTAATTTAATTTTTTACCTACGTGACTTTACCGAAAAAACCTAAGAATAAAAATAATAACAGTTCAGTACCCTATAGAAAACTTGCGTCTACTTGAGTAGTGAACAAGGTTTGCGTGTGGTGCTGCTGCTGCTGCTGCTGTAGGTCGACCAAGTCGGCGGAGCACCCGGAGCCTGAGAAAGTGGAAGCCAAGCAGCAGGCGCCCCAGAGACTGAAGAGAAGTTCAGCTGGTAGAATATAAAATGGATATTAGCAGACCCTGATATAATCATCGCTCTCTTGCCCTTCCCCTACACCTCCGATTTGAGTACGGCTGGCTACGTACGGCGCGAAAGAAGTTCTACATACATACAACACACAAATCGGGGGGGAGGGGGCACTTTGGATGTAAGCACAGCTGGGACGGCTCCCTCGGACGTGGGGTTATCAATCGCTTCTGCTACAAGTGACAACATATATGACCTATACAATCCGTAGTTTTTACAAGTCACAGTGGCCATTTGTGTTTGTACCTGTGAATAATTACTAGAATTGCACAAAGATAAAAACGTTAGTGTGTGCGAGTCTTTGCAGTTTATGCAAATCCATAATCGAATGATGATGATGATGGTTTCAATAAGTTTAAAGTGATATTGCAGGAATGTTTGCGGGCTCTCGGCATTAACGCGTCTTGTTCTTGAACGTCTCTCAAGAAGACGATCAGGATTTGAGCTGGAAGGAACATCATCTGTCGTATCGAAATTGCAACATTTAGCACATTCCTGCGGAGGGAGCTGGTAGGAACGTTGGGTTGCTCGGTCAATGGCCAGGGTCAACGGTGGCGTGGTGTATTCCGCAAATATGGCTGATTGAGGTCGGGCACAAGCCGGCATGAGTAGGTTAAACGTTGAGTTTTATAAGGGCACCACGGGGTGACCAGCCCCTCCCCACCCAGCCCCTCCCTGCACGACGGACGGACACAATAATCCCCTGTGGGATGGTGTAACCAGGAGGTTCCTACCAGTACAAGGATATAGTTCGGAAAATGAGAGGAGGCGTTAACGCGGGGCGAAGGAGGGGGAATTAAAATGACCTCACCCTGTGTCTTTCGGTGACGTCCACAGTTTCTACGTTCACCTTCCGCACGGATAAACGGGCGAAGGCGAGCGATCAAGTTGGCGAGCCGTATCACCACGTTGACTTCGTTGCCAACCTCCGCAAATCATCGGCCGCTTCCCCGGTACGTCACCATGAGGTTACGACCGTCGAGCAATACGGCCCTGAGAGCCTCCCCCCCCCCCCCCCCCCCTCCTTGTGTCTGCATAGTGCCAACCAAATTGTCTTTGTCCCTACAACTCCTTGCCCCTTCGAGGTCAGGACTTCTGAGGCGTGACAAATCTTTAAATCTCAACTAAAAACGCATCTGTTTACAATGGCATTCTCTCTCATTCTTTTCAAACGTCTTTCTCACTACTTTCTTTGGTTGCTCTTAAACTATTTCTGCCTTTTCATTCATAGCTGAGAACAATTGTTTAAGGATGCTTTATACATTTTAATGATTTACGTGGTCTGTCGATGGGTCATCACTTGGCATGTAACGATTGATTAAATCTTATCGTAACGTTACATAAACGCGTTGAATCTCGCATAATAAGGTGAAGCTGCGAGTGAGACTTGGGTACATGTGTGAGAGTCTGTTTGTGACGATCGAATCGCGCCAGATGAACAAAGCATGCCCGGTCACAAGCGTACGGTAAAACCTCTCGAAGCTGTACAAAAGTGACAAGAGAATGGGGGACCTTTTTGTGGGTTAAACATGACTTGCACATGTTGTTTGGCAGCAACCACATTGACACAACGCAGTCCCTTCTGCCACGATAAGAGGTCCTGACAGTGACGGGAGTGACTGAGCTTGATAAGACGATGAACACGGCTGTCGCCAGTTCTACAAGATTCCCCTCCTCCCGTACCGCTTTATTAGCTTGGGTGTTTTGATGCTTGCAGTGTTGACGGATAATTGTCACTCGCGGGTCGTTTCTAAGAAGTGGAACCGATGTGGCTGTGTGCCGTATGAAATACAGTTGATCATCAAATTATCCGGTGTGCGATTTATCCTGGCTTCCAACAGACGAAGAAGGCTCAGCCCAGCAGAACGGTGATCCAGCCGTTCAAATTGATGACTCGTGGGAGCAAGCGCAAGTTTGAAGAGGCGCTGCAGAGTGGCAGGTTGATCAGCCATCCCACGAAGGGCACTGCAGCATTCAAGAGCATGGCGGAGCAGCTGCTGGAGTTTGAGCGGCGCACGCCGCAGAGGTTCCACCTGCGTAGCCGCAAGGATTTGGAGAAAGGTACGTCTGCGATGTATACCCAGCAACCAATTAAAAAAAAATGTTTATACTGGTATGAACAACAGTTCCACACTGCCCACCAGGGATTATTTGTCTGTCGTGCATAGCCTCTCCCAAACATGTACGCTCCCGGATTGGTTAAAGTGCGTCATGTGACTGCGAGCTGGCCACTTCCTGTTGTGGTGCGCCCCGCACCTCGGAGGCCCGAGAAGCCCGCAACATGACGGCCACAGCGCCGGAGACGCAGCCACGGAAAGCTGACGGTCAATCCACTCGCACACGGCTCACTCAGTACACACAGCTCACTCACTCACACACAATCGCATGCAGCTCAGAGGAGACGGGTGAGTCAGAGTGAGGCAGAGTCGTGCTCCGTCCACTGCTGCCCTGAGGAACCCCCGTGCTCTCCACTACAGATAGGAACAGCAGGTTCCACACTGCCCACCAAGGATTATTTGTCTGTCTGTGTCGTGCATATTTTCTGTCGTGCACGAATGCGCTGTCCAACCGAGTTCCTACCTGCCCACTCCGAAGGAACAGTGTTTTTACCACCGTAAAGGCCACTGAGCTGTGATATGTGTGTGTATATATATATATATATAGCTCTTAGTTCAGAAGCGACCTGGCCACAAACGATAGCTCAACCGACGTGGCTTATCGTGTGGAAATGGTATGCCTTGACGCGTGTTGATTAATATGGAGGGAAAAAAACTAGAGGACCCAGAGGGAAAAAATCCACGCGACCACGGGGATAACACACAAACTCTCAAATATACAGCGGGTGTCGGGGTCGATATCGAACCCCCACGACCTCCTGTATACCAGGGGAGGTAGTTAACATCTCACTAACGTGGGGCCCACACCATGGACCATTAGCACAGACCCAGATGTTCCACCTTTTCGGTATCTCCCCAGGGTGGCATACATTTAGCGGTTAAAAAAATTTTTGTGCTAACCATTTCAAATTAGCGGGTGGTCAAGTAATTCTCTCTTCTTAGCTGTGTAACTAAATGGATACGCCGAAATACTTTTGCTTTCTGCGGTGGTACCAATTTTTACTCGGGCCTATGGCCTATCCACTCGCAATGCGTGTCCTTTTTGTCAACGTGAGGATTTGGAAGTATCTTGGAACCTGGAGCAGTGCAGTCCTACCACACTGATGAAGATCCATCGCTGACAACTCCCCCCCCCTTGTGGAAATGCGAAATGTCTCTGTATCCCAGAATCTCCACCATGAAGTTGGGAAGTTATTGAGTAAATCTATGTTCTGTTGTATATTGTAGCATGTAGCAGATCATAAATCTAAGTGACACTTATTTTTAAATCCTTTATATTAAGTTCACTTGCTTGCTTAGGACCGTGCAAATCTTTCGGTCGTTTTTTAACCCACTTCCCGTGATCCAATCGAGCTGACATTTTGCACACAGACTCGTTGTGCGTGATAATGTATTTTTGTGAATTTTTTTCCCAAAATTTTACACTTTTTAGGAAAAAATAAATAATATTTAATTACCAATTGCTTAATGGTGGCAGGCAATCATCTGACCCATAGGTGGCAGCCATCTCAAGCCAGAGGACGAGAGGACTCTAGCCGCCACGCATATAAAGGATTTATAGTGAAAAACTTTGTTTTTACGGGTTACTTTTTACTCCAGTTGGTTGGCTTCAACATTACCCATCGCGATAGTGGTAATTACAGCCCTTTGATAAAGTGGTGCGTAAGAAGGGGCCAGTTGAAGGCCGACGGTACAAACCGATTCTGTGGGATGCTGTACAAATTGGCGTGACTTTGACATGGACGTTGCTTCACCGTTCCACCACCCCCCCCCCCCTCTCCAAGGTCCTTCTCCGATAACAGCCCGGCCAGACTCCTGCACGATGCCCATGACGCCGCACCTGGTGACGCGCATGCGCCAACGGTCCCCCACGTGCAAGAGCAGCGCGCAGCTGGAACAGGAGGAGCTGGAGCGCATCCAAGCGTGAGTGCCGGGGGCCAGCCAATGCACGGGCTCTCGCTGGACGTAGTGCAGGAAAGGGGGCTGTGCAACCTTTATAGAGTGCGGGGCGCATTGGGCAAGAGCGACTTTGAAACTTTGCAAGCGTAACGGTCACGGTTGCGAATACGGAGTGGTGAACGGCTTGCCGAGTGTATCGCCGGTGTCCGCGGGCTTTTAAAGTTGTGCGCCGCTGGTGCAGTGTGTCGCTGCGACTAAGCATCTCAATGCAGTGCGCACCGACTCGTTTAACTGGCCCTGCGTTGGATGCGTTTGATTACCTTCAGTGCGAAGTTTTGTCGCACCGCCACAGACTTTCCACGTAAACCTCGGCGTATCGCGCGATGGTGTAAGAACCATCGTCGTGCACACCCACGCGGCTTGTCTGAGCGCAGCAAGACGCTAGTGTGTGTGGAATACTCGAGGCGCCCGTCCATTCAGAGCTGCACAAAAAAAGACGGTCGCTGCATTGCCGCGCTTTCAGATGCGCTTCTGCGGCTGTCTGGAATGCTCTTCCTTCCGATATTAGGCCGCCACTTGAGCTATGCACTTGTTTGTCCTCCCCTCACCTCCAATTAGCGCGGTCGGCTACGTACGGCGCAAAAATAAGAAGTTCCAACGTGCGTACAAACTGGAGATGGCGTGTGCTCCGCAGGCACCAGTTCAAGGCACATAAGCTGGACCCCCATCTGCTGGAGCCGGGCTCTGTGCCCATCGGACGCCGCTGCCGCTCGCACGAGGGCGCCCGCCTGACGGCGGAGACCGAGCAGCGCGTGCGCGAGCGTGTGGAGGAGCGTCTGCGGCACGAGGAGGAGGAGCGCCTGAAGGAGCGCGCCATGCACCAGTTCCACGCTCGCCCACTGCCCGTCGCCATCCTGGAGCAAGTGTCGGTGCGAGAACACGCGCTCTACCGCCGCCACCACAGACGACAGATCATATTCCCCCCCCCTCCCGCCCCCAGTGTAGCCTTTACGCAGCCTGTTTGGGGCAAGTGCTGTCGACGAGCACCTAATGAAGGCCAGCATTGGTGCAAAGTGGGGGGGGGGGGGGTTTCTGGCACCACACCCGGTCGCCTTCGTCTCTCTCGTTGCAACGTTTGCGCATTGCGCAAGGTTTGAATTTAAGGCCACGGCCAATCGCTGACATTGGCCGCGATGGTGAATTGATTTAGATTTATTCTGGGTTCGTGGTGCTGGGCTGGCTACTACCCCCACGATACTGCCGTTCCCCTCGGCAGCCTGGGAATACTTTAGAGAGGAGGGGGGGGGGATCTTTGGTGTTTTTGGCCACCACACACACACAACCCCAAGTAATAATCGGTCAAATTAAAAAACCTTTCCTGACATGTTTAACCACCCCGCCGCAACTGCTTGTTTCCAGGGACGGCATGCGGTTTTGGAGCGGCCTCGTGTGTTTTGTTCTTCTTCAAGAGATCAGGAGGACACTGCATTTTGGCATTTGGTATCACGAATTTGAATGTTCGGAGATTATTCCATAGGCACAATTGAGAGAGAAAATGTAGGCCGCACAGAAGAGGCGTGGGACAGTGACATGGCGAGCGGTAGCGTGTTTGCTGCTTGTTTTTGGCAAACGTGGTTCGGGCCCAGTGGCCTCCTTGACTGATACTGCAGGTACATTAACCAAACAATTATCGTACGGTTGACTAAGAGAAAGAAGTTCAACATACAGTATAAACATACGTACTCCTCCTCTTTGGTTTTTTCGGTAAAGTCACGTAGGTTAAAAAAGAAAACAAATAAATTAAATCACTTGCTGACGGTTTCACCTGAAGACGGAAGCTTGTGTTGCCTCCGAAACGTCGTGATTTAATTTATTTGTTTTCTTAACCTACGTGACTTTACCGACAAAACCAAAGAGTGTGAATCCTTGCAGTCACGAAAGCTTCAAATCTAGAAATACGGGCTCCTCGTAGACTCAACACTGCCCATAAACTCAACACTGCAGCTCCGATTGGCATGGTTAGCTTACGTACGGTGCGAAAGAAGTTCTACATACGTGCAGTCGTCATGTTTTGACGTAAAAAAAATATTCCCATGAGATTTTTCTAAAATGTGCAAGCTGCGTGTGCTGGCGTCTGCTTACATTTTAAAATCGCTCGCTTTACCTAATTGGGTAAACGCGCACAGCAAATTTTCCTCCTACTGTGAAACTGCTAGAACAATGGTGCAAATTCCAGATGTACTAATTTAATTTGAAAGAACTGTGCAATTGAAATACATATCACACTTTTGCAAGTTCTGTGGAGCCTGAATCTGCCAATATATAATTGAGGTTGTCCATTGATTCCACTGGCCCATCTTAAACATTACGGATTATGAACGGAGCGTTGTGGGTTTCCTTGGTACCACAATGGTGCACTTTTCTCCATCGGGCCACACGAGAGCCGCTTTAGTCCACGAGTTGCAGAATCCCCCGTGGGAGCTTCACAAGCGCAGTCTTGTGTGCCGTGTTAATTCACCTCCCTTGTGTGTTGCTGAAAATGAGGACGTTTGATACGACTTGTGATCTGGACACCACCCGCAAAATTTTGCGGAACGTTTGCTCGGTCGTCGTCTTCCATTGCTGGAACTTGCGCTCGGCTCCGTGCGGCGGATGATGTATTACGTCCCGTGTCTTGTGCAGGGAGTGCCAGAGAAGGCGACCCTACCCATGACCATCCCGGAGTCCCCGGCTTTTACTCTCAAGCATCGTGTGCTCACCCGCAAGGACTTATCGGTACTCCCTTTGTTTTTGACCGGTGCTTTTGAGTTGTCTTGGCTACTAACGCATATCGCCACCGTGGCGAGATGCTAACCACCTCGCCCGGTATAGAGGAAGTCGTAGGTTCAATCCCAACCCCTTGACGCCTGTAAATTTGCAGTCTGCACGTTCTCCCTGTGGTCGTGTGGATTTTCCTCCGGGTCTATTTTGTATTTTAGCAGTTCGTTTTTCAGAAACAACCTGGCCACAAATGATTGCTTGACGAAAGTGGCTTCTCACGTGGACATGTCTCGCAGCCAAATACTCTCAAAGCGCATGTTGATTTAAAATGTGGAGGGAAAAACCAAAGGACCCGGAGAGAAATCCAAGCAGCATTTGGACACCGAAGGACCTGTGTTTTTCTCCAGGTCGTGCCGCTAACCGCACTTGCCCCAACAGTCTTGTTAAGGCTGCATGGTGGGGGGAACCTTTGTCTTTGTTGTCAATTCAAGCAGCTGGAGGCACCTCGACCTGTGACCAGAGCCAACCCGATGCCGCACTTCGGGCTGCCCTTCCAGCCCCGGCCAGAGATGCGCACGGTGGAGCCGGAGCCCTTCTCCTTCGACGCTCGCGACCAGGAACGGGCCGAGCGGCGTGAGCGTCGCATTCAGGAGATCCGCCAGCTGGAGGAGCAGGTGCGGTGGTTGGTGGGTGGGTGGGTGGGTGGGGGTGGTTGGGAGGGAGGGTGGTTGGGTGGGTGGGGGTTGGTTGGTTGGGAGGGTGGGGGGGCGGTCAAGCGAGAGGATGTGCCTGAGGATTTGCCCGTGGGATTGCATGGACACGTGTACCCGTTTTTATGTGTACTCGTTTTGTGGCACTGTACTGCTTGTCGAACTGGGGTACACGTGTGTACAAGTGTGACTGGGTTACAGACAAGATGTACAGTGTGCCTCAAAGACCAATAGGGTTTGTATTTTGAAAATGGTTGCTTGGCAATGACACAAAACAAACAACACTGTTTAATACTCTTTGGTTCTTTCGGTAAAGTCACGGAGATAGAAAATTAATAGATCACGGCGTTTCGATCGCAACACAAGCGACCGTCTTCAGGCGAGACGGTTGCTTGTGTTGCGATCGAAACGCCGTGATCTATTAATTTTCTATCTCCGTGACTTTACCGAAAGAACCAAAGAGTATGGATTCCTGCAGTCGCGAAAGCTTCAAATCAACACCGTTGAAGTTCTAATAGAAAGGCGTCGACACACTTCTAAAACTGAGCAAGGTTGTAAGAGCTTGGGTAAAGCGTTAAGGAAAGTAGATGGGCTGGGGCACAGCGCTTGAAGAGATGATGACCGCCCCGGCGGTGGTCCGGAATGGTGACGGGAGTAGCGGACAAGGAGTTGAAACGTGTTTGTGAGGACGTCGAGAGAGACGGGGTTGTTGGGAGCTATGACATCGGCTTAACTGTGGTGGCAGCCGTTGCTGCATCGCAGGACCGGATCGGGGAGAACTTGGTCCAGCAGTGGATTGTCCACGGCTGATGACGATGACTTCAATTGGAATGAGCTCGTGTTGCTGATTTTGTTCTGACCCGTTTTGGCAATGTGGTGTGTGTGTGTGTGCGCACGCGCGCATGTGTGACATTGGTGCAGGTTTGGAAGAGCGGTAGGAGTGGAGCGGTTAGCGCTGCACTACAAATCCAGCGGCCCGAGTGCGATTCCCGCTCACGGTCAAAACCAGTGACGATTATCCAAACCGATCCTGGGCCTCCCCTAGGTCGACTTGGCCTCAAATGAATACCTCGTGCGGTGTGTAAACATCGCCAGGCGGCCGGGCGTGGTGTTGGCCTCCCACCCACCTCGTGTGCCGTGCCGGCCTTCGTAGGTGCTACTCGCTAACGGGTCTATCCCCAACGTCTGTTAAGGCTACACGGGGGATGTTTATCTTTGTGCGACAGGTCCCCCAGTTCAAGGCGCAGCCCGTGCCCGACCTGGAACATGTGGCCCTGCCAGAAAAGCACTTGCGACCGCTCACCCAGCACGAGCCTTTCCACCTGCGCGTCGACGAACGTGGCTCCATCAAGACCGAGCAGTTCAACAAGAAGGTGACTCACTGCCGCTGCACGCCCAGAATGCATCTGAAGAATGTCTCGCTGGACATTTGAGTTGCACCACGCACAGAGCCCTCGTTTACATAATTGAACACGGCAACTGGGGGCTGCGGGCACTTGCATATGTCATGGAGTTACCATTACATTGCAACAGTGGCGAGATGTTAACTGCCTCGCCTGGTATGCAGGAGGTCGTGGGTTCGATCCCGACCCTGACGCCTGCTGTTTATTTGGAGTTTGCGTGTCTCTCTCTCTCATCTGCATCATCACGGTGGCTAGGAGATGTTAACTGCCTCGCCTGGTATGCAGGAGGTCGTGGGTTCGATCCCGACCCTGACACCTGCTGTTTATTTGGAGTTTGCTTGTCTCTTCCCCCCTGTGGTTGCATGGATTTTTTTCTCCGAGTCCTCCGGTTTTTCCCCTCCACATTTTAGAAACGACGTGCGTTTAGAGTATTTGTCTGCTATAAATTTCCACATGATGATGAGCCACTTCGTTGAGCTATCATTTGTGGCCAGGTCGCTTCTGAACAAGAGCTACATTGCTCAGTGGGCCTTGCCTGGTAAAATAAACATCTTGGTAGTTGTATAGTTTATTGTTCCAGTGCATGCCATTAGTGCGTGGTCATGATGGACGTTATAAGAATATGTTTTACCATTTTTTTTCCTGGCTATAAAACGGGTGTTAAGATGTCACAACACCGAACGGACACCTTTTGCAAGGAATCATGTCTGCATAAACCCCCCACGTGCTTGTGGTGAACGTGCAAACAAAGAACATGCTTTCAGTGCTCTGATAATGCATCGTCTTGTGCTGTTCGCTTTCTGGCGTTCTCTTGGTCTAACGCTTTGAGACTGGGCTCTAAAGAAAGTCTTTGGTGTGGACCAATTAGGTTTCAAGGATAATGTATATATTATCAAGCCCTAAATTGGCGCACCTGTGTGTGTGTGTGTGTTTACCCGTGTGTGACTGGAGCAGTTAAAGGAGGAGGAGGAGCAAAAGAAGGAGCACGCCACGTTCCGCGCCCGTCCGTGCCGCGTGACCACCACCGCGCCCTTTGTGGCGCAACGCCATAACCGCATCCTCGCCCGTGAGTTGACGGGGCTGGGTGGGGAGGGTGGGGCGGGGCTGGGTGGGGAGGGTCACTTTGCCGTGGTGTATTGGCTGTCAAACTCAACAGATCAGTGATAATACTGGTAGGAACCTCCTGGTTACACCAGCCCACAGGGGATTGTGTCTGTCCGTCGTGCATGGAGGGGCTGGGTGGGGAGGGAGGGGCTGGGTGGGGAGGGTGGGGCTGGGTGGGGAGGGTGGGGCTGGGTGGGGAGGGTGGGGCTGGGTGGGGAGGGTGGGGCTGGGTGGGGAGGGTGGGGCTGGGTGGGGAGGGTGGGGCTGGGTGGGGCTGGGTGGGGAGGGGTTGGTCACCCCGTGGTGCCCTTATAAAACTCAACGTTTAACCTGCTCACGCCGGCTTGTGCCCGTCCTCACAGTCGGGCATATTTGCGGAATACACCACGCCGCCGTTGTCCCTGGCCATTGACCGAGCAACCCAACGTTCCTACCAGCTCCCTCCGCAGGAATGTGTTATTATTCTCTGCAGTCGTACCCCGATTTACGTCTTCCCCCGTTAGCGCCCTGAGAACGGTTTGTTTAAGGGCGCTTTGTGAATTTAAATTATTATCAATATGTCATTTCACAAATACCGTTGTCGCGTTGTTATCAACACCGCGGCCCGATTAGCGTCGCACCAACCCCACACTCGCGTCGCTGATACGTCACCGGTCCCCGTCCTTTCTTGTTATCCGTCGCCTCTCGGCGTTCGCCTCAACCGCCACCAGCCCACTGCTACCCTGTACGTCGCTTTGATTTAACGTCGCTCCGATATTCGTCTTCGCATCTTTCCGGAATGCATTTCCTCCCCACCCGACGTGAACCGGGTATTGCCGTGCTGCGTTGCTCGGGGTTAAAGTGTGAACATATTCGTGGGTTTTCAAAGTGTCCAATTGCAAAGCTCTCGACCAGTGATGGGGGGTGTCCTTGTACGGTGCGAAAGAAGTTTAATCGCACATCCCTCGACACAGATCCAGCCGTACAGCCTTAACAGACTGTTGGAGCAAGTGTTGTTAGTGAGCACCTAATCAAGGCTGGAGATGAGGTGGGTGGCCAGCACCATCCATGGCCGCCTTTGTCCCCCTAGTAGCGATGTTTACACACTGCACGAAGGACTCATTTGAGGCCGAGTCGACCTAGGGGGAGTCCCAGTATTGTTGTCCAGCGAGCGGCAATGGAACTCGGGTCGCCGGGTTCGGAGCGCAGCGCACCCAACCGCTATGCGTGCATCGACACATTCCGAATGCGTGCCTGTGCGCCGCAGCAGGTGTGGAGAACGTGGAGCTGAACACGGTGCGGCGTGCGCGCGAGCGTGCCGAGTACGACGCCCAGCTCGCAGAGCAGCGGCGGCAGAACGAGGCCGCGTGGGAGCTGCGGCTGCAGGAGCAGGCGGAGGAGGAGCGCCAGATGATCCTCCAGCAGCGCAAAGAAGTTGTAAGGCTGCTGCCCCCCCCACGCACCACCCCCCACCCAAAGATCCCCTGTATAATTCTAGATTTGAAGCTTTCGTGACTGCAAGGATTCATATTCTTAGGTTTTTTCGGTAAAGTCACGTAGGTAAAACATTAAAATTGATAAAAATAAAATAAAAATCACGACGTTTCGGAGGCAACACAAGCTTCCGTCTTCAGGTGGAACCGTCACAGCCACGACAGCTGTATCAAGTAAATGAGAGATTGCAAGAGCTACCACTCCGTATATATAATGGTTGGAGAGGGGGAAGGGCCAAGTACGGCACACTTTTTATTCATATGGTAAGGTGAGGCTTAAGAGGCTGAGCCTTTGTTATGGAGAGGTACGGTTTGTGACTAAGCCTGGCCTACATAACAATAGTGTGAAAAAAGAAACAACTAAACATGGTAAAACAAGCCTGGCTGTCTATCAATTCCACCTGAAGACGGAAGCTTGTGTTGCCTCCGAAACGTCGTGATTTTTATTTTATTTTACTTTTATTAATTTTAATGTTTTACCTATGTGACTACCGAAAAAAACCTAAGAATATGAATCCCCTGTATAGCCTGTAACAGACTGTTGGGGCAAGTGCTGTTACCAAGCACCCATGAAGGTCAGAAAGGTGCACGAGGCGTTGGGTGGCCAGCACCACGCCCCGCCACCTTTATCTTCCCGGTGGCGATGTTTACACACCGCACCTGGTACTCGTTTGAGGCTGAGTTGACCTAGGGGAGGCCCAGGACCAGTTGAGATAGTCGTCACTGATTTTGGCCGTTAGCGGGAATCAAACTCGGGAGGCTGTGTTTTGTAGTGCAGCGTAGCGCTAACCACTACACTACCGCCCCCCCCCCGACACACACACGCAAAGACAAAGTTCCCTGTCTAGCCTCAACTGACTGTTGGTGCAAGTGCTATTAGCGAATCGCACCTTCGAAAGGCTGGCACGGCATATGTAGGGGGTGGGTGGCCAGCACCACGCCCAGTCGCCTTGGTCCCTGCGTGGCGATGTTTACACATCGTACTGGGTACTCATTTTAGGCCGAGTCGACCTAGGGGAATCCCATGACCGGATCAGATAATCGTCACCGGCGTTGGCCGTTCTCGGGAGTCTAACTCGGGTCCCCGGGTTCGTGGCACGGCACGCTAACCGCTGCACCACCGTCCCAACACACCTCTAAAGAGCACGGTTGGCCATGTTACCGTGCGAAAGAAGTTCAACATAGAGTTTTTAAGCACTGGGGGGCGGAGATAACGAATGCGTTGCCTACAAACTCGCGTGTCGTACCGTGTTCTCTGAATTGAGAGTCGCACTTTTTCAGAAATGACTCGTTGCCTTCATCTGCCCCCCCCACTCTCCTCCTCCCTCAGGTGCACAAAGCCAACCCAGTGCGCCACTACAAGGCTGTGGTGATACAGCAGAGCAGTCGTCCTCTCACCAATCCACGCTCGCCATGCTTCTCTGATCGCTTTGACTTGTGATGGCTGGCCCCGAGCGTCCGGTGGCGTACTGGTAAAAGCCTCCTTCCGTCTGTCGCGCGCAGTCTTACGGAACGACGGAAACGTTCAATTCGCCGACCATAAAAAAACAAGTTGGTTAGCGAATGGTGCGTAAACTAATCGTAACTCCCATAAGCCATTGGGTTTCATGAAGTGCCACTCGCTTCCGTGTGCACTTGGTAACGAGAGCAGCGTAGCGCCGTTCAAGTGTTGTTTTACACGTTTTAAAGAGGCTTGTTTCTGCCCACTTGATTTCTCGCGTTTATATGCCTCACTTTGTATCGAGTAGTAAAGATTTTATGCTAAAACAAGTTGGGTTAACCATCCCCCCCCAACGTAAGTTCTGTCTCCATACATATACCATAGCCGATTTCGTGACCCATTTTGGCAACGTTCCCCGAAACTGTCCGATAGGGCCTGTGGTTTATATATATATAGATGCCTCGATGTAAGCCAGATGCTGCATGGGTTAGGAAGAGCATGCTGGCAGTTGGGATATCACACAACTTTTTAAACCAACTTACACGAGTTTTTAGTTGATGGTGCGGGGCAGTAAAAGCACCTTGGGAGTGGAATAACTCCGTGGAACGAGATAAGGAAACGGCAGTATTGTTTTTGGTCGGCTTCCCATGTGGGTCAGGTTCTTATTTTAATGTTTTAAGGAGTTTGAATTTATTGTGTTTTGTTTCCGTAGGTCTAAGCACAGAAGGTCGATCGTACTGGGAAGTAGTCGTCACAACGTGGCAGTTGCTCAAATTTTCAAATGGGAACTGTTGAGGCTTCTTTTAAAGCGATCATCTTCTTTTAAAGCGATCATCTTCTTGAACGTGATGTTGTTTAGCTGCCATTCGCTATGTAACACGATTTGTGTTCCTGGGTAGTAAGTGTTGTTTTCTAATTGCTTATGCCTCAAAAGTATCGAAAATGGCTATTCCCCCACAAACTTTCCTTTTGTGACCAGGACTTAATGTGAAGGAATGACACAACTGCACACCACGATTTCCCATTGAAAGTAGGTAAATTTCTAAATATCACTGTCCTGGTCACAAAAGCAAATTTTGTGGGGAATAATAGCCATTTTCTGTACTTTTGAGGCATAAGCAATTAGGAAATAACACTTACTTCCCAGGGACAAAGAATTTTTTTTGTTACACAGTGAATTATCGAAGTAAAGTCCACTTGTTCTAAGTGAATACAATTTAGGTGTGTTGGTGAAAACGAGCGTTTTACGAGTGAATTTTATTTGATTTGCAGTCGGTTAACAGCAATGTGGGGGATTGTTTTATTTGTCCGGGTGGAAATGGTATTGACATTTGATGTTTGTAAATTCACTGCAAGGCTGTGTTGAAAGGTGGAACATTTGTCACCTTTTGATCATCTTTAGTTCAAATTATCACCCGTTGCCTCTAACTCTGCTTTTGTGTACAATAAAACTTTTTTCCAATTACAAAATTGTCACCTGTGTGTTGTACAACAAAGAGCTGATAATAAAGATGAAGTTGGAATGTGTGAAATTTGCGGCAGCCAGGATTTTTACTGGAGAATGAATAAGCATGATCTGTTATCCAGAAGAGGTTTTTTGGGGGGTTAGATTGTGTAAATGTGTCGTTAAACCTGCCACCACCCAACAGACAATGAGGTTTGTTCACATAACCAAAACGTGCCCAATGAGTTACTACTTCCATAAGAGGGGTTTTTTGGGGTTGGATTATATAAATGCGTCTTTAAATCCACCACCCGACAGCCAATCGGTATAGGTTGTCACGTAAACGGAACATGCCAATTCGTTACTAGTTCATACCGGTGTGTTGGAGAGTAAACGCACAACATTTACAAATTCGTGTTCCGGGACGTTTCCATCTGTCAATATGGCCCAGAGGAGGTATCCAACAACAAAATCAGAATTCGCATGTTGACGAAATTGTGTTGATTGAAGTATTATCGCCAATAATGAGACAAACCGCATCGGCAATGCGATGTTTGGCTGACAAGTGTATTTGACCTCAAGCAGTGGGTCTTTTTAACTGGGGTGCACGCACCCCCCGAGGGGTGTGAGATGCCCTTTAAGGTAAATAAAAACAAATTAGGACGGGCACGCAATTACAACTTTGTTTCATCAAGCCCTATGCGTTTAACATTGTAATAAAGTATATACGATGGAGATCCAAAGCGGTGCAAGGCTGCCAGTAAAGGTTAAGAACCACTGGTAAAGATACTCTATCGCACAATATTCCCTCCGGGCAGTGCAGGGTTTACGCCGCGAATGAACGTTAGCACGGGGCATTGGCAGAGGTGGGACAAAGTCATTGTTATGCAAGTCCAAGTCGAGTCTGAAGTCATCAAATTCATGACTCGAGTCTGACTCGAGTCCAAGTCACATGACTCGAGTCGACACCTCTGGGCATTGGTGCCGCGTCTGCGATTTGCGTGTGGAGCGGCTGCGTAGGCAGACGCACGGCGAGAGTGAGTGTTGAGACAGAACCGGCCCTAGACCTTTGGGGGCCCTACGCAAAATTTGGTTGGAGGCCCCTTTGATGTATAATTTTTTCACCCACTAGCTAGCAGTGACTCTAGGGGGGCCCTCTGCTGGCCACGGGGCCCTTTGCAATTGCAAGGGTCGCTTAGTGGCTGGGCCGGCTCTGTGTTGAGATAATCGCCTGCAGGGGCGCGCATGTTCAATAATAATAAAATAATATAAATATTTATATTATTTTATTATTTCTCTTCTACGTGACTTTACCGAAAGAACCAAGAACATGAATCCCTGCAGTCACGAAAGCTTTAAATCAAAATCAGCTTACCTGTGTATGCGACCAATAAATTTTGATTCGCCACTAAGTGACCAGTTACATCACCACGGCGCTTGTGCCAGGCTACGTGCACGTTAAGGCCACGTGAAGTGTCGAACGTCCGCTGGCAGGAGGTCACGGGACAGACCCAGCAGGTGCCACGGTTTGACTGAACTGAGATGAGTGGCCGATGCACCACGTGTGCCCCCTACTGTGCCAACTTGCTGTTTTAGACCCCCGGCGCTTCGCTCGTTGTTGTGAGCGTCGCCCCTCTTGCCCTCCGTTGTTGCTGGAGGGCGACTGCCTCCAACTGCCCAGCGTCAGCGTCCTTCCAGAGCCGCCTCCTCCTCCACAGAGGCCGACGAATCAAAAAATGCGTCGGAGGTCACAGAAGTTATTGCACACTGCATGAAAGCGGCCCCAACGGAGTCTGCATTTGCACGAAATTAACTGGATTCTTTAATGGGGCGGCTGCGTACATTAGCATCATCGAAGGCACCTGTCACATGCATTATAAACACACCACCATAACGCAACGTGAAGGAACATTTATACACACACAAAACAAACTGCGTGGGAGTGCGTGAGAACTCACATAAACAAACACCTACAGCGGATGCGCGCTAACGCGCGTTGTGCAGTGGCAGTGTTCCAAAGCCCATTGACTCGGCATCTCTCAGCCATTGAATACGCGATCAGCAATCTATGGCAAGCCGCCGTTTTTTGTTCGGACCGCGTGAATTCACAACGCACGCGAGGACGCGCCGAAAACACCCTCGAGGGACGAGTGTTCGTTTCGTGGAACCCATTCGCAGCTCCCGACGAGCACAGTGGGCGAGGTACGGTGCGAGAGAAATTCAACGTACAGTAGAACCTCGGAGATCGAACGCACCAGAACTCGAACAAATCGGTGTTCGAACGATATTTCCGAACGGTTTTTCTTGCCCCGGAAACCGAACGAAATTCGAAGGTCGAACGGGCAATCTTGAAAGGAGCTGTACGGCTGAGACGCGTATGGCCCAGCGTGCATGACGCTTGCCCAGACAAAGGGGACTCCCCTTCCAAACAATAACACCACCACCACCTCTTCCTCCGCACCACCTTCCACTCAAGCCATCAACTCTCCTTACTACAGGTAAAGTGAAGTTCAATGTTCATTTATTTAATTTATTCCATGTTTATTCATTTATTTATTGTTTCTTTTTTTCTATGATTTTACTGTAAACTTCGTGTAAAAATGCTTTATGAGAGATTTCTTGTGTCTGGAAACCAATTAATGTAATTTACATTACATTCTTATGGGGAAAATTAATTCGGTGTTCGAACAAATCGATGTTCGAATGGCCTTTTGAAACGAATTAAGTTCGATCTCCAGGGTACCACTGTACGTGTACATACACACACGCCCGCGTGCCAATGAGTCCGTGCATTGTTCTTCAGCTATGCCCGGCCGAGTAAGTAAGAGCGCCGCTGTGGCGGAGATGTTAACTCCCTCGCCTGGGTTCAACACCGACCCCGATGCCAGCTGTAGATTTCGAGTTTGCTTGTCTCTCTCCCTGTGGTCGGGCGGATTTTTTTTCTCCGGGCCCTCCGGTTTCTCTGTGCACATTTAGAATCAACGTGTGTTTAAGAGTATTTGGCTGCGATAAGTTTCCACACGATGATAAGCCACTTACGTTGAGCTGTCATTTGTGATGACCAGGTCGCTTCTGAAAAAAATCTGCAAAGCTAAGTGGGCCTTAAACTGGTAAAAGAAAAGTTAGTTTTACAATTTAAGTGACGGTCTTATTAGACTGTGCCCCACTGGGCACAGGAGAAGCTCCCTTTGCGCTCACCGAGCTGCCGAGGTCAGGCACAACACTCATCAGTTTTTGAAACTTTGGGAGAGTTATTTTTTATTAGATGTTTTTCATTGCAGAGGCTGTAAGGGCCTAACAATGCAAAAGTGGTCAAAACATGAAATGAACATGAAAAAAAAATAGCAAATTATACCATCTCTCATTACGTGTCAATGTTATATATAATTAGTGGTACATATTGAGGTACCGCGGTAGATTTGAAGCAGAGTGCCAGTGTAAAAAGTTCGTATCGCGTTGAGAAACGGATTGGCACAGCAGCACGGAACTGCGCCAAGGCTAACTCCATCCTGCCGTCAAGTCCGTTATATCTTTCATCACCACGCAAACACCATCGCCACCACCTCATTTGCCCCAATCTAAAAAAAAAAGTTCAATATTTTGCGTATAAAAAGTTAACGTCTCCCACAAACTATAACGATCACACCCAGGCCTTTCCTTTTCACAAGGTAAAACATCGTAAGGGCACTCCGCCTGGTTAAATTAAACACTGCTTTGGCTTTTATAGGACCAAACCAGGGGCTGTTTCGGTCATGATTTCACAAAATCGTATTCCGACAGCATTTGGGCGGTGACATCCTTGCGAGTGAATTGCTCAAGTATTGCAACTGCTGGATATACGTTTCCAGCAAGTTTGTGTAAATACAGAGTGTTTCAAATGTTTTTACACTTCTGAGAATTTGCAACAATACCGCGAAAAATGTTTCGCCTCCGGGCTCTGGAGACCACCTGGTGAAGATGCCAGGCACGTTTTGACAACGAAGGCGAACAAGAGGGAGACTGACTTTTTGAAGCTATTAACATCACATTTGTTATCATGTTACAGTGTATTATCCGTTCTTTTTCCATTAAAAACGATAGTCCCATATAAGCGTGAACATTTTTTGAAGCACCCTGCATATATAGAACTTGGGCGAGATGGCAAGAAGGAGGTAGAAGATAACCGGAAAGGTTGGTCAGAATTTAACTTTTGAGTGGTTAAAGATGAAATGGCCAAATCATTAACGCTCCTCCAAAGGAAGGCAGTCGGTCTGCAAGGAGGGTTCACGAGACGACTTCCGTGGGTACGTGGAACGAGACCAGATCAATGGAGCTGCCCCATGTTTATAACATTACAAAGCTTCATATTCTTGGGTTTTTTCGGTAAAGTCACGTAGGTAAAAAATCTAAATTAATAAAAGTAAAATAAAAATCACGTTTCGGAGGCAACACAAGCTTCCGTCTTCAGGTGGAACCGTCACATAATTTTTTACCTACGTGACTTTACCGAAAACACCCAAGAATATGAATCCTTGCAGTCACGAAAGCTTCAAATCTAGAATTACAAAGCTTTCCCACTTGTTATTTCTTTTAAACACACGAGGACAAAACAAGTGCGTGCACAAAATGAGCAAGTTGTTTTGACAAGTATTCCATTCAAATTACATTTTTAATGAACAAAAGTTTGGCAGGAGCCCATTTGACTAGTCCCGCTTATAGATTCTGGAAATGGTGATCCAATTTTGCATTTACTAATTGAAACCTCACCCGTTGCCAATGTGTTACAGTGTGATGAAGAGTCCCCTGTTCAACTTCCAAGAAACAAAATGCAGCTCAAGAGCGCGGCTAGGTAGTCAAAAACGTTCTGAGAATGAAATATTCAAGCCACGTACACTCACAGTTATTCCCAATATAGCAACTGCTCACATTGATGCCTAACATAAGTTGGTCCAACTAGTTCACTACTTTTCAAGATATCTTTTGACGACCCACTTGTAGCAACACTATCCACAGGAATTAGCCAACCGTCTTGACCAATGTTATCCAACACCCCCCCCCCCCCCCATCCTAGCACTCAAGCATGCCCTACAGAAATAAAAGTTCATATCAAAGAACACAAAACAATGCATTACAGTCCAGGCTGTTAAACGCCGGAGGAGAAACACACGTCACCCTCGTACGATGGCGTGCCCACGATGCGCAGCTGCCGTCGGTCGCTGTGACGTCGGTAAGCTAGCGGTGTGGTTTCTCCCACGTCGGCTTAGCCGAACAACACAATCATTACATATGTTAGCATGTGTTTCTATTCTTGTCCCTGCACGTTTCCCAGGCGAGGAGGGAGGGAGCGGGAGTGGGGGGGTGAAATTCATCTTAGACTGGAATTTAACATGAGCGGATGAGATTCAAAGTTTTGTGCAAACGTCAGTCGGTCTTTTTCTCGACGGCCGGCTTCTCGGGTTCGGCCTCGTCGCTCTCATCGGCGCCGGCCTTGCTCGCCGCCTCCTCCTCCTCCTCCCGCACCCCCTCCTGCACCGCCTCCTCCCGGGGCTCATCCTCTCCGCTCTCGTCGCTCGAGTCATCGTCCGCGGCAAGCGCCCTGCGCTGGCCCCCCGCGCCTCCTGCTCCCGCCTCGTCGTAGTCGCCGTCTGCCGTCCACATCCAGTAGCACATGGTGCTGATGACCCCGAGCGGCAGGCCGAAGAGGACGCAGGCCAGCAGCGGGGACGCCCTGAACACGGACTGCGAGAGACGACGCGCCGGCACACACGGGGCGGACAGGGGGCGTGGTGTGTGTTTGGGAAGGGGATGAGAAAAGACCGGGACAAAAAAAATCTCCCCGCGCCTACCTCGCACACTGCCGCTTGCGCACCGTGGATTTGAAGGGGGCAGCTACTTTCGAATCGGAATCTTTATTGAGACTGGAAGAAGCCGATGAGCTACGAAGCCTTTTTGTTCACAAGATGTCCAGTAGAGGGGGGCGGGTCAGAAAGTTATAACATCACCAACAAACAATGCAAACACCGATATGGGTGCAAAGTATAGGAAAGCTAAGCAAGTCACTAAATATAAAAACAAATTAGTACGCCTTTTGGCGTCCTCTGGTCTAACACCATTTGAGACTTGGCTCAAAAGAAAGCTGTCTCTGGTGTGGACCAATCAGTTTCAAAGACAATGCATATATTATCAAAGTATGTTTTTTGTTTGCATTCTGACCATAAGTATTGTTGTTAATGCAGACATGATTCCTTGTAAAAGGTTTCAGTTTGGTGTTTTAACATCTTATCACCTGTTTTGTTGCCAGAAAAAATGGGAAAACCTATTCTCAAATTTAGATAAGTTACAAATTGCATCAATTCCTAACGATTTCTCAACACCAAATGCAATCTTGGGCAAGGCAGCAAAACAAAAAAAAACTGTTCCAGACCACACCAAGGCAACACACAGCCCATAACTAAAAGTGCACATTAAAATGTAATTATTAAAATTAAACCATTACAGTTGAACAATGCCCTGAATGTGCCCAATCTTGTCACATCTCAGAAGCACAGCAGAGCCGAGCCCGGTTAACACGTGGATGGGAAAGTGCCGTGAAATATATGCAGTGTTGTGGGTTAGGGCTAGCAGGTGATGAGGAGATGGCAGGATATCAATGGATCTATCTAACAATCGATCTATCGGTCCATCTTCAATCTGTGGATGCTTGAGTGTTAGCCCTCATGTATGCGAGTTTGCTCCCACATGCCAAATGCGAATTAATGGAATTGAACTAACATCAAAATGTGGGATATTCCCCAAAATAAGTCCTAAGAATCAATGGGGCATTATTTAGTAAACAAAGGTTAATATTAGTAAGTAAAATATTTCTTATTTTACCAGGTAAGGATCACTGAGCTACATAGCTTTCTTTGAGAAACGACTTGGCCACAAATGATAGCTCAACGAAGTGGCTTTTTGCACGTGTAAATGTATTGCAGACAAAAACTCTAAAGTGCGTTTCTAAAAATATGGAGGGAAAAACCAGACGACCCGGAGAAACATCCACGTGATTTAATTTAGTTATTTTCATTTATTATTATTTTATTATTTGTTATTTTTTTACCTACGTGACTTGACCGAAAAAACCTAAGAGTATAAAAATCCACGTGGCCACAAGGAGAGAGGACATGCAAAACTCGAAATATACAGGCATTGGTCAGGTTCTGGATCGAACCCACAAATTCCTGTATACCAGGTGAGGTAGTTAAAATCTCGCCGCTGCGATGCCCTATTAAGTTTGCCATAGTGCGTGGGGGGGGGGGGTGGCTGGTCTAAGTAGCACACTTGCTGTCTTTGCATACCTAGTGTTAAAGTTCCCCACCCTAAACCAGGTCCTCATTTACCGTTAAGCCAACCTAGCGGGGAGGCTCAATATAGGCTCAGATATGACATGGCGCCAGTATGTCATCCGCGACAGGGAATCAAAAATCCCAGGCGGCGATGTCTGTCAGGTATTGCACAAAACTACTGTAACAGGCTTCACAGAAGAACAGCAACCACCATTCACCACTAAGTAGTGGTGCCATCACCACGACACAGTGCCAGGCTCGGGGAGTTTTGTGGCCGATTTGACATCTTCCCTCTCGGTCACCAACATTTGGGTGCCCACTCCAATGCCTGTCTTAGTAAACCGACCTCCAATATATACACATAATCGGACACAACAATGCATGTTATTGATATGTACTGCATAGCTGGATTTAAATATTAAGCATCACTTGCCAATGCTGCATCTCAAACATGATTTAAACTGGGACAAACAACTGCTGGGACCTAGGACGGCATTGGTATGTACGCATGTTGAATTTTGTTCGCACCGTGCGTAGCCAACCGTGCTAATCGGAGGCGAGAGAGAGGGGGGGTGGTAGGCGGTGTAAAATATCTGGGTTCCCTCTTGCCCCTCCACAACTTTGCCTGCGCTCTCAAACAAGCGAGCATCGACTCGTACAAACTGGAGATGATGATGGGTAGCCCTCTACGATGCGCAGGCGGTTTGGGATGAGATCAAACAACGTCACTTTCAAGTCCACCCACACACACTCACGTCGAACACAGGTGACCGCTGATACATGTGTAATGACATGGTGACACCTGCTGGCTGGGAAAGGCAAGCACGGGTACGGGCAAGTTTAAAGTAACATCCAATCAGAGAAGGAGGTGCATCTGGGGCAAAGGTAACATGTGGGGGGTTAGCCGAGATAATCTGGGAACCTGCTCGAAGGTTCCACGAGAGGGCGTGGCCGGAGGTGGAGCCTAACCACGCCTGGGGGGATATAAGGGGGAGCGGACCTGGGGCTCGGGGTTCATGTGTGGATTCTTGGGTCCAGGCTACGTCGCTGCTCACTGACATCTCTCTCCGTCGTCCGGCCACGTGGAAGATCTCCTGCGGGGTTTCCATCGTCATCATCATCATGCCGCCAGCCAGCGGCGTGGCCGAGTGAGGGCGATGGGACCACGCCGAGTGATCGGCTGTGTGTAGCCAGGAGAGATGTTAATAGAGTATTGTACTCAGTGTGCGGAAGAATAAGTGTTGGCCTGTGTTGTGCCCAGTGTGAGAAATAAAAGAAGTACCCTCTACACGACGTGCCGCGGAAGTCGCTCAGTACACATGTGCTGTGTGCGTGCGCGCATATGGAATGCTGCTTAATACACTCACAGTGATCGTGGCCTTCAGCTCAAACAGCATTCGTTTAATCTTCTGGCCGAGGCCATCCCCTCCATGGGCCTGGTACAAGCAGAGGTTAAATATGCATTCACGCATAGAGAGTATAAAGACACAAAGATCCCCCGTATAGCCTTAAGAGGCTGTTGGGTAACGTGCTGTTAGTGAGCACCTATGAAGGCTAGTACGGTACACGAGGGGGTGGGTGGCCAGCACCACGCCCGGCCGCCTTTGCCTCCCCAGTGGCGATGTTTACACACCGCACCAGGTACTCATTTGAGGCTGAGTCGACCTAGGGGAGGCCCAGGACCAGTTCAAATATTCACCACTGTTATTGGTAGTGAGCAGGGATCGAACTCGGGTTGCTGGTTTCGTAGCGCAGCGCGCTAACAATTGCGCCACCACACACACACGTACACACAAAGCCATATCCCCATTGAGATGCCATCATGCTTAATATGATTATTGAAGGCAGTTACCACGTACATTTGGTGAAAAAAAACGACCCAAGTAGTGTTCGCGGTTACCAAATTTTACATTTTTCAGCTGCACGACACAAGGACGCGTCGCCACGCACGTGGATTTGCTACTCACAGGCACGGAGCCATCCAGGATGTTGTTGATGAAGCTGAGCAGGTCCTGATTGGAGAGCAGCGGCTCGGTGGGCAGGTAGTACTCCTGGCTCGATGTGTTGAAAACCAGGAGGCTGGGGGCCTCAACGTCACTGCAACAGAGGTACGCAGAAAATGTCACGCTCTGCGTGGCATCACCGCTATGAGCGGCAATAAGTATGTATGTATGTTGAACATCTTTCGCACCGTACGTAGCCAACCGTGCTAATCGGAGGAGCGGGGGGGAAGGACAACAAACGAAAGACAAAACGCAGTTTTAAAGAAATGAGTTATCAATCTTGAACTAAAAAGTTCCAAAGCTCCAGTGGCGGCTTCCTAATATTGGAAGGAAGAGCGTTCCAGACGGCCGCAGAAGCGCATCTGAAAGCGTGCAATGCTAGTATCAAAAATGATGCCAGAAAGGGTAAAGCCCATTCTCATTTTTCATCATTTTGATACTGGGAAAAAGGTCCCATAGATAGTACTGCTCAACCCGAGCCATTCATACTTTTAAACTTGCATTGCCTTTATAGAGATAGTCCCCGAGTTACGATGGTCCGACTTACGATATTTCGATCTTACGACGGCCATAGCAAAACGACAAAATTGTTAAATATTTCAAATTTCACGCGGCAGGCAAACGCAGCAGCGTACGAGGTACGAATCTTGGTGAGTAAAGTACAATATGATACGTTACAATACATTCAATGCATGTATGATACGTAGCTTTAGCGATTTCATTTTAGGGTTACCACGATACGATACGTTAAATGCATGTTAAACGTTTTTATAGCAGATAGGATTGTTTCCTGAAAAAAACTTTCTATTAAATTGTAGTTCATATAGGTAATCTAAGAATTGACCTTGTTTTTTACTTTACATTTTACCGTGCAATACAGTCTTGTAATTAATAAATACATACAGTATATAGTTTATACAGTACGGTACTGTAAATTGCTCTGTTTTGCTAAATTATCACCACTCTTTAAGACGTCCTATGTAGGCTAGGCCATCTTCGACTTACGATATTTTCGACTTACGATGGGGTCGTCGTAACGCATCTCCATCGTAAGTAGAGGAATACCTGTACTGTTCACGCTTTTTGGCGTTCTCTGGTCTAACACCGGTGAGACAAGGCCATCAAGAAGGCTGTCTCTGGTGCAGGGCAAGCAGTTTCAAGGACAATGCACGCACTATGAGAGCATGTTTGTTTGCTTGTTTTAGCCACAGGTACAGTGTGGTTAACGCAGACTTGATGCGTTGAGATAGGCGTGTCTATTTGTGAAACTAGGCTTTTTTAAGAAAGCTGTCTCTGGTGTGGACCAATCAGTTTCAAGGACAATGCATATATTATCAGAGTGTGTTTTTTGTTTGCATTTTGACCACAAGTATTGTGGTTAATGCACACACGATTCCTCGTAAAGAAAGGTTTCAGTTTTGTTGCCAGAAAAAAGGGGAAAAATCCTATTCTTATATTTTGATACTGGCAAAGGAGGTCTAATGATGGTGTTAATTTGTGTTTGAGCATCTTAACACCACCCCTGTTTTACTGCTAGAAAAGGGTCAAAGTAAAAAGCCTATGCCAATGCTACGGGATGCACTTTGGGTTGGCTCACCTCATCAGAAGGTTGTTCATGTAGCCCTCTGCCCCGTCCACGTATCCAAACTGGAAATCCCTGCGGGGGGAGGGAGGAGGGAGTACCACAGCCACACACGTGAATCGTAACCTTCGCAGGTGCTTTGGCGTTTCACATCCACTTCTGTGTGTGTGTGTGTCTTGCAAATGACGAGACCTGTGCACGCAATTGTGGGACTGATTTAAATAGCTCAGGGCATGTGTATGTGTATGTAATGGGGAGCGGTAGTGTAGCAGTTAGTGCACTGTGCTACGAACCCGGCGACCCGAGTTCAATTCACTCTCACGGCCAACGCCAGTGGCGATGATCTGAACCGGTCCTCGGCCTCCCCTAGGTCGACTCAGCCTCAAATGAGTACCTGGTGCGGTGTGTAAACATCGCCACTGGGGAGACAAAAGGCGGCCGGGCGTGGTGCTGGCCACCCACCCCCTCGTGTGCCGTGCCGGCCTTCATAGGTGCTCGCTAACAGCACTTGCCCCAACAGTCTGTTGCAGGCTATACGGGGGAGCTTTGTCTTAGTTTTTTTGTATGAAGTCAACCGTGCTAAACTAGAACTGCTCTTTGTGTTTACTTTGTTGTCTTTCCCCCACACCTCCGATTAGCACGGTTGGCTTTGTACAGTGCGAAAGAAGGTCAACATACATGCAAACATACATATTAGGTACCCTGAGCTGTTTCCTTCATTTGCACAGTCATACTCGTTTTGACATAATAACAGTCACTTTGATAAAACAGGATCCTGCCGTGGTGTATTGGCTGTCAAACTCGATAGATCAGTGATAATACTGGGAGGAACCCTCCTGGTTACACCAGCCCACAGGGGATTGTGTCCGTCCGTCCTGCAGGGAGGGGCTGGGTGGGGAGGGGCTGGGTGGGGAGGGTGGGGCTGGGCGGGAGGGGTGGGGCTGGGTGGGGAGGGGCTGGTCACCCCGTGGTGCCCTTATAAAACTCAACGTTTAACCTACTCACGCCAGCTTGTACCCGCCCTCAGTCGGCCATATTTGCGGAATACACCACGCCGCCGTTGACTCTGGCCATTGACCGAGCAACCCAACGTTCCTACCAGCTCCCTCGCAGGAATGTGTTTAAGCCAGCTTAGACTTCGGACAGTGGCAGGTAATATTCGACTGTAGTGGTGAAGTAGTAGCGGTGATACGGGCGGTCTCGCAGCCGTGGTACATGAATGACTGTGCTGGTGATGTGTCCACGTGTGCAATGTTACCGATGGAAATGCTCCCGGTATTCATGCGCAACATCTTCCACCAGCTTTTTGAGCCTGCAAAACAAAGACAATGATCCCCCATGAAGCCTTAACAGGCTGTTTGGGCAAGTGCTGTGAGCGAGCACATGAAAACCGGCACGGCACACGAGAGGGTGGGTGGTCAGCATCAAGCCCAGCCGCCTTTGTCTCCCTTGTGGTGATATTTACACATCACACCAGTTACTCATTTGAGGATGAGTTGATCCAGGGGAGGCCTAGGACTGCTCGAGTTATTTGTCACAGGGGGGGTTGGCTGTGAGCGGGATCGAACTCGTAATGCAGCACCGCTAGCCACCACACTACTGCTCCCCGCACACACACACACGCGTGCACACACCCTCGTATGTATGGAGAACTTGTTTTGCTCCGTACGTAGCCAACCGTGCTAATCGGAGGTGCAGCCACATGGCCTGACCGCCTATTGCTGATACACTACCGGCACTGCTGGTTCCTTCCTTTCGTAAAAACACATTCCTGCGGAGGGAGCTGGTAACAACGTTGGGTTGCTCGGTCAATGGCCAGGGTCAACGGCGGCGTGGTGTATTCGGCAAATATGCCTGACAGTGAGGGCGGGCACAAGCCGGCGTGAGTAGGTTAAACGTTGAGTTTTATAAGGGCACCACGGGGTGACCAGCCCCTCCTCATCCAGCCCCACCCCTCCCACCCCCCACCCTGCCCCTCCCCACCCAGTCCCTCCCCACTCTCCCCACCCAGCCCCTCCCCACCCAGCCCCTCCCCACCCTCCCCCTCCCCTCCCCACCCTCCCCCTCCCCTCCCCTCCACCCCTCCCATTTTTGGATGCACGACAGACGGACACAATAATCCCCTGTGGGCTAGTGTAACCAGGAGGTTCCTACCAGTATCACTCACACAACCTGTCCCCCTACTGCTCATGTTAACCACGAGGACAATTATCATCTGGATGCTTCGTCTTCTCCGTCTCATACGACACCACCATAACTTTTCTCTATTCAGGCCCAAGCACGACTTACCCAGCTATTAAGGTGACAGCACCAGCACAACCTAAACACCACAAGCTTACAGGGAATGAGCCAAACTCATGTGCCGCACGGCACTATGCAATACAATCATTCACGTGGCATACAATAAATGCACAGTGGCACTTCACCTGCTGTGATTTTCTTCGGTGCTCATTGGGTCGACGATCGCCAGGACCACCAACTTGCCTGTGCAAGACAGACAGAGAGAGAGAGAGAGATGACGCGAACAGGCAAAGTGTTCATAACGGTGCTTTCGGTGGCATTAACATGCATCTAGCCTGGCACAGGTGTCGTGGTGACGTCACCGGTCACTTAGTGGCGAATGGGGGGTGTTGTCGCCCTTGAATATCCACATCTTCACAATGCAAGGCATGGTTCTCCGTTGTTAATAATCAAAGTTTATTGGTCGCATACACAGTTAAGCTGATGTTATAGTGGCACAGCTGTCTACCCATATGGTTTACCCCATATTCTTGTACAGGGAAATTGAGCTTTCGGGTCCATATGGCGTACAGCCGTTTCAATACGGGCAACAATAAAAACATGCTTTTGTCGTATTTGTTTGCGTTTCTCCCTTGTGATGGGATTTTGTAGGATGAACGTTGAGATTTATAAGGGTCACGGCGTGACCAATAAGGTCTGAATTGGTCTCTGATAAGGTAGGCGCTGATAAGGGGTTGACAAGTATGCTAACTGAACCCGTCCACGCTCGCATGCCTGAACGAGGATGCACACACAGACTTGCACACGTGCAGAAGCAAATGACAAGTAGTTATAAAATACGATTCGATTTTCTTTTACTCGTTCGACGCTGCACAGAATTCGCTCGCTCTCGAAGAGAGAGAGTGACTCGGGTACAAGAAACCACAAACAGGAGAGACAACAACCACCTTTTGCTAGCCAGCACCAAATTCCACCCCCCCCTCCCAAAGCTCTGCGATCCTCTAAATATGAAGGTGTTATTGGCCAATTATTGAGCTTTTATACGTACGAGAGGAAACTGAAGCACCTGGAAAATACCCACCCAGGTATACGTAAGTATGTATGTTGAACTTTGAGACATCTCCTTTACCAGTGGCAAAATATAGTAATAGGTTTTTATCCTTTCAACTGGTTCAAAAACTGACACCTTTATGCAAGGCATCATGTTTGCAATAACCACAACACAAGTAGTCAAAATGCAAACAAAAAGAAACAACTCTGATGATGATAATGATGATATTTTAACTCTGATGATAATGATGATATTATAGTAATAGGTTTTTACCTTTTCAACTGGTACAAAAACTGCCACTTTTATACAAGGCATCATGCTTGCAATAACCACAACACAAGTAGTCAGAATGCAAACAAAAAGAAACAACTCTGATGATGATAATGATGATAGTATCATCATCAGAGTTGTTTCTTTTTGTTTGCATTTTGACTACAAAAAGAAACAACTCTGATGATGATAATGATGATATTATCATCATCAGAGTTGCATCTTTTTGTTTGCATTTTGACTACTTGTGTTATTGCAAACATGATGCCTTGTATAAAGGTGTCAGTTTTTGTACCAGTTGAAAGGGTAAAAACCTATTACTATATGTTGAACTTCTTTTACACCGTACGTAGCCAACCGTGCTAATCGGAGGCACGGGAAAAGTATGTACATTGAACTTCTTTCGCACCATACGTAGCCAACCGTGCTAATTAGAGGAGCGTGCGGGGCGCACAGCACGCACGCGCGTGCCAGCAGGCCCATGCTTCACCTGTGTCGGAGATGGCGTACATGGCGTAGCCGTCGATGGCCTGGAATGTGGGGAAGCGTTCCCTCCGCACCCACGTCGCCAGGTCACCGTCGTCGGACTCTGGGCATCGGCAACGAGACGCACGACCACCAACCGACCGCTGAACCGTGCGTGCAAAGCGCTGCACGCCTCAAGTTGCGCCAAGCTCTCGTTCGGGCTGCTCGAGATGACTAGGCCGAGCATTCATATACGCCGCAATCTCAGGGATCGTTCGGAGTTAACAGCATTTTCAAGACATTACGATAATCTAGGAGGCTTTCGCGGCCAATATTATCCATAGGAGGTTTTTTTGGGTTAGATCGCGTAAATACAAATATGTAGTTAAACCCCCCACCACCCGACACAGCCAATTCGTAAGGTTTGTTATGTAAAAAAAACATGCCAATTTGTTACTAGTTCAGCACATCAGCGTGTTGGAGAGTGAATCCACAACATTAACAATTCGAGTACGACGTATCGCTGGTAATTATAACCAACCTCATCAGGCGACAGCCAGATGTGTGGAGAAAACCTCCTGTTTCGGCCTTATGCATCATAATATTACATTTAATATTGTATCGTACCGTGAAAACGATTTCATGGTAACATAGTATCTTCCAACATTTTTGTACATTACGCTTGTTTACCCAGGAAAGCCTCCGAGTCCCATTACTCTTTTTCAGGGTTCCAATTGAGTATTTTTTCGGGGCAAATTCGAACAATGACACCGGCACGCATCAGCCGACTCTTGTGAATGACGTCACGGGATCTTTAACGTCCACTGCCAAGCAGATGGCGTGTATTTGTTTTGTAAATACAACCGGTATTAATCAGGGCGGCCGCTTGATTCGAACCGTGAACCTCCTCGGCGTCAAGCGGCAAACGCGCTGCTGCTTGGCCATTGCACCCGTCATTAGGTGTCGGCGTGTGTGTAGTGCAGCGGTTAGCACCCTGCGCTACGAACCCGGTGATCCGAGTTCGATTCCCGCCCGCGGCCAACACCGGTGACGATTATCTCAACCAGTCCTGGGCCTCCCATAGGTCAACTCAACATCAAATGAGTCCCTTGGTGCGGTGTGTAAACATCGCCGCTAGGGAGGCAAAGGCGGCCGGGCGTGGTGCTGGCCACCCACCCCCTCATGTGCCGTGCCGGCCTTCATAGGTGCTCGCCAGTAGCACTGCCCTAACAGTCTGTTAAATAAAGTATATACGGGGGAACTTTGTCTTCGTATATCAGGGGCGTTTTTACTCACCATCATACTCGTAATACGTTCCATCCTTGAATACCAAGGCAGCAGGCGCCTCGTGAACGTGCACATTCTGCACACGCGAGAGAAACGGCGCGTCAGTGACGTGCGCGTCAACGCCCCCCAAGCGGAATGCCATCCCGTAGGCATAAACGCGTGCAATAAGAGCATGCATGGTACCATTTTATTTTCACGTACAGTATTTACCCGGCGAAAGTCTCACCGAGTCATCAAAAGTTAAGGGAAATGCTAGCTCGGAATAGTAAACATTATTTGGCGATGCTGATGCCGCTTTGGAGTTTCCATTCGTATACGTTGAATGCAATAGGCACACATTACCCCTGCGGACATGAGAAGAGCGACCGATCAATGTTGAACAAGACTCGATTCTTGAATTATACACGACCCTGAATCGTGACAATTTAGTGAACCATTCACCCCATAAGTTTTTTAGGCCGCGTTACAGGTACCCGCGGTGGAGCGGCAACGCAAGTGGTTAGCGGACTGCGCTGGGAACCCAGCGCCACCAATTGTATTCCCTACCACGACTCACATTGGGACGGTTGGCGACGCACGGTGTGAAAGAAGTTCAACATACATACGTAAGTCACAAGCGATATTTGAACCGAACCGATCCTGGTCTACCCCCCCATCACCGAAACATCAACAGGCCAATGCGCACGTCGCCTTCATAAATGGAGAATTGGAGACAAAGCCACAGTAGCGTGACTGTGGCCATGCAACCAAAATTGTGCACCATGTAGTGAAACTATAAACTAAACAATTTTTTTATTTTACCAGGTAAGGCCCACTGAGATATATGGCTCTTTTTTCAGAAGCGACCTGGCCACAGATGATAACTTAACAAAGTAGCTTATCATGTGGAGACGTATAGCAGCCATATGCTCTTAAACGCATGATTCTAAATGTGAAGTGAAAAACCGGATGGCGCGGAGAAAAATCCACGCGACCATGGGGAGAGACATGCCAACTCCAAATATACAGACATCGTCAGGGTCGGGACCGAACCCACGACCTCGTGTATACCGAGCGAGGTAGTTAACATCTCGCCACTGTGGAGGAGGAACAGCACAACGACACGAACTCTCTCTCCTAAAGCCCTCTCTTGTGGTTGGCAGACGTCAACATTGGCATTCAGTTCCTGAACCTATTGCCATCACTCGCAACAAGATGAAGGCATAGCCTCGGCGGCAGGATTCGGACGGGTGTGTGGGGGGGGCGACACTTACCGCGGGGAGCACTTCCTCCGGCGTGGAGAAGAAGTACGCATTCACAACCATCTCCAGTGCCACCTGCGTGAAACTTTCCTGCACGCAGACAACGACGCCGCACGGGGCAAATGCGCCACTCACTACGCCGCATCCGATGTGTGTGGATTACGAGTAAAAGAAAAAAACATCGTAAACAGAAAAAGCAGTGCAGGCCCGATAAACCGCAGGTTTAAAATGAGACAGATAAATATGCGCACAAAAAAGCACAGTCGTTTGTGCGCGCAAGTGCAAAAAGACCATTCGGCATATCATGAAGATGTGCATTGTGGACCTTTAGTCTCAGATCACGGTTAAAATAAATGTTCGAATATGTGACCGAATGACTGCAACAGTGATGCAGTGATGGACAACTGTGGACCAATTTTCATTCTAATTAGAACTCATCGGCACGGTATTCTGACCAACCGCTCACTGATGCAAAGTCTGCCTCTGGGAACCATACGTGAAGTCCGGTCCCCACATCCGCACCATTGGCTCTAATGCCAACAATATATAACATCTGTATGTGATGAGGAAACCGTAAAACAATACGTTTCATACAAGATACGATCAAATATGTAAATTTCCACTGCAGGACAAACCAGTTGAAGTGTAAACTTGAAGCACCAGAAACTCATCTCCTCCTGCCCTTTTATAATATTTTCTTTCAAGTTACAGGGAACAAAAACTGTAATAGAACGGAGAATATACATAATGCGTTTGTAAAAATACACCAGATCTAAACGGCGGAATGACTCTTCGCAGCAATGAAGTTATAGAAACCGGGGTCACGCACACAATGAATAGGAAACGTTTAACCCTAGGTTTACTCAGTGGTTGTAAAACATAGCCCCAGGGTCGCTCACATGGGTCTTGCAGTGACAAGTTACAAGACAGCGCTATTGTTCGTAAGAATGCAGCCTGCCAACTTACAGAGTTTGCTCGAGTGACCCGCCCGGCTCAAATAACGTTGAGATTCCCAATCTAAACGTACACGTCAAATCATGAGCACAAGTTTGTGTTCGTGCTATTCTTACAGCGCAAGGCTATCATGAAGGCACCTTTTCACGCGATTCCGATTAACATGGTTGGCTACGTACGGTGAGAAAGAAATGTTATATCCAGCATAAATGTACCTACTGCTCATAGACTCAACACTGCCCATAGACTCAATACTGCCCATAGACTCCACACTGCACCTCCGATTAGCACGGTTGGCTACGTACGGTGGCAAAGAAGTTCAACATACAGCACAAACATATATAAAAGGCGCTATGTTTCACGGATGAGTATCGTACGCAGTAGCTTCACAGTAGTGGGGCGATGTTGCTATTTGTATGCATGTAGACCTTCTTTGTCACTGTACGTAGCCAATGATGCTATCCATGCATGTTGAACTTCTTTTGCACAGTACCTAGCCAACCGTGCTCATCGGAGGTCCAAAAATTTGGTTATTCCCAATTAATTAATTTGCGAAAATGTATCAAACTTGGCACATTTCAATCAATCTTTATTTTATGTGCCAATATCGCTCACAATAAAGTGGGCATCAGCGCACATTAACAATGGAACCAGTACGGTACAAGGGGGCATACAGCAAGAGGAAAGGAAAAACAAAACCTGTCACGCGCCCCTCAGCGTCACGCTCTCATTTGGACCGCGACGTCGGCACACATGCCCTACAAGATCTTTAACGCCCACCAAGAAGCAGATGGCGCGAATTTGTTTATTTACCGCACACGCGGCTATTAACCAGGGGTGGCCGTGGCGGTTAGAATCCGCTAACCTCTGCGACAAGCAGAAAATGCCCTGTGCCAGGTTTGGCCAAGTCCATCGCCCCTATCTGCGACGCGACCCAAAAATATATTATTTAAAAAAAAACATCACAATGAAGACCCACGTCTCATCTCTCCTGCGCAAAGAAGCGAGGGGAAACATTAAAATCTCACGAAGGAATCGCGTTGTCACAGCAACGCAATCCCCGCGTGCGTCCTCTCCCTTAGCCCTGGCATGGCATTGCCAGGGTTGTCACGCAGCCGGCAAATCAGATGGGGATTTTGACGTCGCTTCAACTCTTGCCGTGGAGCTACGCTGGAGAATAAGCGGCTAGGGAGCCCCCGTCGATTGCGTGGGTCTCCGACGGAGCTCATCACGGTCACCGAAGGACATCGCGCAGCACATTGCGGTACGCCACGGCAACAGCGATTCACATCCCGTATACATCATCTGCATTTGAAGTTCAAGATCATCATACACACGTATGAATTTACCGATAAATTACGAGTGAGGATCCACTGTACCGTCACACTCTATGTCTGTAGCTTCATGCAAGTGTGATGCAATTGACCTTGAGTTTGGAGTCTTACGATTCACCTTGAGTTTGGAGTCTTACGATTAACTTTGAGTTTGGAATCTCATGATTCACTTTCAGATAGGAGTCTACGATTTACCTTCAGTTAGGAGTCTTATGATTTACCTTGAGTTTGGAGTCTCCACCCACGTAGAGGAAGAAGATGTCATGCCGGCTCTGTGTGTGAGCGAAGAGCGCTGGCGTAGAGAGGTGGCGCATGGCCGGCCTGCACGACCACACGGCACACGGCACACCGCAGACAGCAGTGGTTCCAACCGTTAAGATTGTCATGTACCGCCTCTGAGTCCTATCCCTGTCTGTGTACCCCTACCACTCCTATTCTCTGGATAAAAGACATTATACTGGTAGGAACCGCCAGGTTACACCAGCCCACAGGGAATTATTGTGTCCGTCCGTCGTGCAGGGAGGGGCTGGGTGGGGAGGAGCTGGGTGGGGAGGGTGGGGAGGGGCTGGGTGGGGAGGGTGGGGCTGGGTGGGGAGGGGAGGGTGGGGAGGGGCTGGGTGGGGAGAGGCTGGGTGGGGAGGGTGGGGCTGGGTGGGGGGAGGGAGAGGTGGGGCTGGGTTGGGAGGGGCTGGTCACCCCGTGGTGCCCTTATAAAACTCAACGTTTAACCTACTCACGCCGGCTTGTGCCCGCCCTCACAGTTGGGCCATATTTGCGGAATACACCATGCCGCCATTGACCCTGGCCATTGACCGAGCAACCCAACGTTCCTACCAGCTCCCTCCGCAGGAATGTGTTTACTGTTATCTGTAGCTTCTCCATGCATATACTGACCAAAATCACAAGAATGTGCACTTGCCACTGCACATTCAGACGTGCATCGCCTGCAAGGAGACACCTTAACTTATCGAACCCTGACTTTGGATGTAACGTTTCTGAAGAACGAATAGAAGGTCTGCATGGTTGTACGTACGTATGTATGTTGAACTTCTTTCGCACCGTACGTAGCCAACCGTGCTAATCGGAGGTGCGGGGAAGTTGTGGTCACACTCACCCGGCCACGCGGTTAGCAAACGCGATGATCTCATCCTTGGTCCGCGGCCCCTTGTAGTTGTACGACAGGTCCCCCTTAATTCTAAACGACAGAAGTAACACCGTTACGCGTGCCAGAGGCTCATGCTAAACTGAACCCCCGATGTAAATTGAAGACAAACAATGAAAATGCTGCATTTGGCAGCAGAAAAAACAACTTGCCAGCGTGGCTCTTCAACAGTGTGTATACATGCATCGTGTGAATATATTTTAATGCAATGCACGGTTTGGATGTATTGATTGCATTGAAAAAACTACTCCATAGGAAAAGCTTTCTATGCGGTTTATGTGGGTTGTGCTAAACATCTTGTTATCCAAAAATATGCAAATACCACTTCGTGTCCGTGCAGGCCCTGTGGCCTAAGGCATAGGTGGGGAAACCTTTTCCTTATACCGAGGGTTGAATATGACTTTTAAATAACTTTAATGAATCACACATTAACACACACACACAGCTCAGTCACTCCTGCCACTGTAAGATGCGGGCCCTTGCGTTGACGGAAGTGAATGACCGCGCTAAAACAGGTCGATTTCATAGCTCTCGTGTACTCGATTAATTTGCACGTTAAACTTCTTTCGCAATGTACGGTGGTACCTCGGGATACATCGTTAATTCGTTCCAGAAGGTAGGACTTATACCGAAAATGACGTATTCCAAACGAATTTTCCCCATAAGAAATAAAGGGAAAGGAAATAATCCGTTCCAGAGTATAAGAAATGATATTTTATATGGCATATTATACATTAATGGGGTAGTATAAAAAAATGTAGACACTATTTATTACTAAAATGCATACATAAATAAAAATAAATGCAAAAATAGATTAAAATAAATTTAAATAAAAATAAAATTTAACATCACTTTACCTTGCTGAGAGGAGTTGATAGCCTTCGAGGATGGTGGTGAGGAAGGGGAGGAGTCGTGAACGGGGTCTACGCGGCGGGTACGCGGTGACTCATCCCGACCCATACAAGTTCTAGCAAACGCGTCGTATCCCAAGCAAGACGTCGTATCCCAAGACATTTTTTCTCTCGTCAAAACACGACGTATACCAAACTCGACGTATTTCAAAGCGGTCGTATACCGAGGTATGACTGTACGTAGCCAACCATGCTAATCGGAGGTGTAGGGTAAGAATTCTTGCAGTGATTAATTAATTATTCTTTTTTACTCCTATTTCTATTTTGCTTCATTAACGCCATTTATTTGTTCTGCTTTTGTCATGTTGGTGAGCCAGGTTGCACCTGATGAGTTAAATGATGACGTCACCCTGCTGCTGCTGCTCTATTTAAGACCGGGAGCCAGAGCAGAGCCTCACCATTCTGGCGAATTGCCCGATGATGCTGGATGCAATAACCAGCGAAACGTCGTGCTACTCAAAAATTGTAAATGTTGTGGTTTCACGCTTCAACACACCGGTGGGATAAAGCAGTGAACTTTTTGTCTTTTGTCAACATGACACTTTTTTGCTGATTGGCCGTGTCGGGTGGTGGTGTGTTACGACACATTTATAAATAACGCGATCTAACCCAAAAACTTTGATTATGAATAATATTGGTCGCGAAAGCCTACGTGTTAAACAGGTCGCTCTCTCACTCTGGCGAACGACAATTATCCTGGTCTCCCGAGATCTCACCTTTATACACAAAGTAATCTTACAAACTTGAAACGTTTTGAAGTCGTAAACCTCTTGTTGCCACCAGCTACACGTATATAAGTTTGCCGAACTTCTTTCGCACCACAAGGAGCCCACCGTGCTATTCGCAGGCGAAGTCGCAATCCATAGGTTTCCCACCCCTGGTCTAAGACCACGGAAATATTAACCTGGGGACATCTGCGACCCAAATCCTGCCACATCGTAATGGGGAAGTGGGGTTTCAATTTAATTATCCCTCGTTGAAACAGAACACTGCACAATCCACCGAAACACTTACGACAGTGCACGACAGACTCACAGTTTTATTGTTGGGTATCCACGGACGCCGTACTCCGTAGCAATACCTACGGAATGGCAAAAACGCGCACATTTATTCACAGTTCATATTTCCACTAAATAGTTCAGTTTTAGAGGGCACAAATATTAAGAGAGCATCACGAGGGAGTTCATTTTTTTCTTAGATGACACTGCGCTGCATAAACACGCAAACATGTGCATGTTTAAGTCGCATTGCGTAAGTCACGGGCGAAAATTATCATCACTGTTCCAAGTAATTTGATGAGCCAATGATTGGACCTTTAGTTGTACACGTATGTATGTTGAACTTCTTCGCACCGTACGTAGCCAACCGTGCTAATCGGAGGTGAGAACAAGAGCACAGGGCCCTGGACAAAATGCAAACAGGACAAGTCTGGCGATAAAAGAAAATATGCATGCTTTCTGATGACGCCGACCTTGTAACATAACGTACCGCATTTAGACTCTACCTCCAATTAGCATGGTTGGCTATGTACGGTGCGAAAGAAGTTCAACATACCTACTACAGTATTTCGATTTAAAGCTTTCGTGACTGCAGCAATTCATATTCTTTGGGTATTTCGGTTCACGTAGATAGGTTCAAATGATATTCTTGGTTCTTTCGGTAAAGTCACGTAGAAGGGAAATAATAAAATAATACAAATATGTGCGTATTTTTATTCTTTAATATTTTTATTATTTTATTATTTCCCGTCTACGTGACTTTACCGAAAAATCAAGAATATTAATATCTACTATTGTCTTATCTATGAATATATCAAGCCAAGTAACATTTTATTTTAGCTCAAACAAGCACTAGCCCCCATGAACCAGAGCCAGTGGAGAAAATTCCACGTACTTACGATTGAGGCCGGTCTCTCCATGCGACAACGATGGGCGACTTCCTAAAAAGTGGGAGTACCCACACTTTACCCCACCACGCTCGGCCTACCGATCAACCATTTATACTGCTGGGTGGAGAGAAAGTGGGCGGAGGGGTCTAATACTTGCACATTGTCTCCAATTCTGTGCATGGGTATTGAACTGGCAACCTTTGTATTGGAAGTCCAGTTTACCAACCATTACACCGCGGCAGCAACTACTCATGACAAATGAGCGTTGCCTCCCAAGACACAAAAAATATGTACTGAACATCTGTGACAAGTACTAGACATGCGTGGAAAAAGAGCTTCACGGCTCGTCAGATTCCTCCAGGATAAATAGATATTCTAGATAAATAAAGATTCCGATGATGATGTACTGTCTTATTTTGCACGTCAAACGTTTCACGCAGCAGCAGGCTGGACGCGCAGGAATACCAGAATGTGCAGTGGCATCTAGTTTTCCAACGCGGACGGGAGAGCCTGATGCCTTCATCTCTTGGGCCACCTCGTTCCACACCGGCTCCAGCTTCTTGCAGTGGCCGCACCATGGTGCATAGAACTATCATCACACGACGCCAAAACAGAAATATTTACGGTCACACACACACACAAAAAACAAAGAGCCCTATTTAGCCTTATTGAATATTCGGGGCAAATGTTGTTTTAGCTAGCACCTGCTGAGGCTGGAATGGCACACAAGTAAAATTTCGATTTAAAGCTTTCGTGACTGCAGGGATTCATCTTCTTGGTTCTTTCGGTAAAGTCACGTAGAAGGAAAATAATAAAAATAAAACATAATCAAATAATTCTCACGACGTTTCGGCCACAACGCAAGCAGCCGTCTTCAGGTGCCTTCTCGACAGACCTGTTCTCCACCTGAAGACGGCTGCTTGCGTTGTGGCCGAAACGTCGTGATACTTATTTGATTATGTTTTATTTTTATTATTTTATTATTTTCCTTCTACGTGACTTTACCGAAAGAACCAAGAAGGGGGCACACAAGTTGTGATGTGGACAGGACCCTGTCTGGATGCCTGTCTGCCTTCTTATGATGCTTACATACCACACCAATTACTTAGTTAAGGCCAAGTAAACCTACGGGAGGCCCATGGCAGGTCCAGATACCATGTACCACTTAGAATATCCATTGTATACAAATGAACCTCGTTTCTTGAGATCATAATGAAGTGATTGGAACAATAACCAACCGCTTCCCATATTTATAAACAGCTGACCAAGGTGTCAATGCCTTGCCAAGACAATAGCTTGTTTAAAAAAGAAATTGTATAAACTTTACTCGATAAAATATACGACAGAGATTCCAAATATTGTATTAACCCTCGCATAGGTGTGCCACTGTATTTATATATACCCAAAAAGTTATGGAAAATTAGCTACATGGATTACATTATCCAGCCATGGCTTAATCCCTTACAGTGTAAGCTATGTACCAATGGGAATTAATTAAGCAGCATCTGGTACAACAATCCCACAGTGCTCATCATCCAATCCCCCAAAGCTCATCCTTCTGAGTCCTGTCCTATCTTATGAATCTCATCTTATGTTCCATTAAGGAATAATGAATATATATTCAGCTTCTTATGCACCGAACGTAGCCAACCGTGATAATCGTAGGTGTGGGGAAGGACAACAAACTAAACACAAAATTTCAGTTCTTAAGAAATTAGTTTTCAAACCCAACACATAACTGGTTGCTGTTTTCTCTATTTTAGCAAAGTGTTCTCCGGTTTCCAGGTGCACACTACTCCACATACACCTATAGTAGTAATAATAACACTTTGTACTTTCACGTATGGTATGCTGTCCTGGTGCAATTGTTAGCACACTTGACATGCAATCAAGAGGTCGTAGGTTCGATCTCCTGGCGTGGCAGTTGAACCAAAGGGCAAGTTCCTTAAATCTTCTCCTCACCTCTGTCCATCCAGTGGCAGAGGTAGAAAAAGGTTAAACCTCAGGTAGTCCCACCAGCAGGTTGCATGCGGTGGAGGTAAAGTGTAGTTATTCCCACCTCCTCAAAGATATCTGCCTGGCATGGAAGCGTAGGTCAAATACCATGCAGAGGGGCTCTCTAAACGCCCGTGTATTGGAGGCCCTTCTCCCAGCAGTCAGGTGGAGCTGCTATTGCACGGTTGCTCCTCTTCCCTTTAGCAAAACAATGTCGATGGCAGTTGACATCGGCTGCTGTGCACTTTTAAGTCATCTAGACTGAAAACTAATTTATTTAGAACATGTTCTGTGTGTCTAGTTTACGGTCCTTCCCCCCCCCCCCCCCCACGTCTCTGATTAGCATGGTTGGTTATGTACGGTGCGAAAGAAGTTCAACATACGTACGTACATACAAAAAAAGAAACCTGTGTCAAGTCACACATTAGAATAAGCACTTCACACCAGGAAACACTAAACCCCCACCTCCAGCCCTTAATGTAATGGACTGGAGTGAGTGTTATTAGCACCTCCTGTGGACTGAGTATGGTGGAAGGGGTCCAATGCCCAGGTGACATTGCCGAAGCACGTACAATAACACCTTGGGTTATTCGATTTTAATAAGTGGTACGTAATACACACTGTGCCTGTGATGCAGTGCAGAAGTCAATGGAAGCATCGAAGCACAACAGTAGTTAATGCTACATTTCATACAATTATTTCAGAACGAGATTCTCAAAACAATTTAAAACAATGCAGATATGAACGCTGTGCTTTGTCAAGACATGAACGTGGACGCTTGTCTCACTGGTATTGATTGTGCTCTCTACTGTGTCCTGGAACATCAAGAGGACTTTTAAATGAAAGCGTGTGTGTAAATGAGATGATACTTACATCAACCAACCACACGCCGTCATTTTTGTGCTCCGCGAATCTGGAGAGAATAAAATAAATACCAATTACAATTAATTAACCTTGAATTCAGAAATCATTTTCTGATATATTTTCCCTTTCTCAAGACTAAAAAGCATGTTCTCAAGCTGAACAATTTACATCACAAAGATGTTTCAAGGCAGGACGCGGGTATTTTCAATGACATCAAGTGCAATAAAACCCCCAGCTATTGGTGATCACTGTTGAGGATTGCTTCTTGCAGGTATGTCAACTGGCATCTCGGCGGAGTTGCTCTCAGACTGACAATTTCCATCTTGTGCTAGCAATGTATGTAGGTTGAACTTATTTCGCACAGCATGTAGCCAGCCATGCTAATCGGAGGTGCGGGAAAATCTGTGCAGTCAGTTCCAAATACATTTTTTACCATGATATGATGCACTGCTGGGGCAATTGTAGGAATGCCATATTTCTTCATGAGAAAATCTCATTTGACTATTCACCATGTCATGCACCTAGCATCAACTAAATTAGGCCAGCAAGCTTAACCACCAAGTGGTAGTAACACATTGTACATAGATGCTAACAAGTATAACCCGTAAAAACAAAGTTTTTCACTATAAATCCTTTATATGCGTGGCAGCGAACTTAATATAAAGGATTTAAAAATATATTCGCCTGTGGAGGACGCGGGGATCGATCCCGCGACCATTTGGCATGGGAAGCGAGGGCGCTACCAACTGCGCTACTCCGCCACGGTCTGTGGAGGGGTTACGCTCTGGGCTCTTATACTGTGACGTTCAGCCAAAGCCAAGAATGAGTTCTTTTGAATATATGTAAAATATTTTTTTTTTGCCTAAAAAGTGTAGAATTTTGGGAATTTTTTTCACGAACATTAATTGTCTAGCACAACGAGTCTGTGTGGAAAATGTCAGCTCGATTGGATCACGGGAAGTGGGTTAAAAAACGACCGAAAGATTTGCACGGTCCTAAGCAAGCACGCAAGCAAGCAAGCGAACTTAATATAAAGGATTTAAAAAGAAGACGAACTGTACTCTCCTGTGATCAGAGCCAGTGGTTCTCAATCATTCATGCTGAATTCTAAGGATCCTACAATTTACACCATTGGAACCTCATTTGCCTGTAAAAATATGATAATTGGTTTTTTACCCTTCTATCTGGCAACAAAACTGACACCTATTATCATATTTTTACTGGCAAATGAGGTTCCAATGGTGTAAATGCTTACTCCGAGCTCTCATACTCTGATGGTGCAGTCTTTGAGTTGTGCGCCTTTTGGCGTCATCTGGTCCAACCCATGTGAGACTAGGCTCTAAGGAAAGCTGTCTCGGGTGTGGACCAATCAACTTCAAGGACAGTGCACATTATCAGAGTTGTGTTTTTTGTTTGCATTATGACTGCAGGATATTGTGGTCTATGCAAACATGACTCCTTGTAAAAAGGTGTCAGTTTTGTTGCCAGATAGAAGGGTAAAAAACCAATTATCGATCCTAAAAGTGCTTGAGTTTGGCTTTCTACCTCAATCATACCCAAGTGGCCTCAATCAACTATCCATGGCAACCCCAACCATTCGCTTCAGCGGCTTCTTAAGGAAAACATTCGATTAACTTTTTTTATATTTATAATAAAGAAATCATAATGGGCAATGTTGTTGATGTCTATACCATGCCTCCTTGTTTTTACTTCCTTATTCTTCCAGACCAGATCCTGAAACTGTTGTGCAACTGTAATCTGACGTCCAGTTATTGCATCTGTATACCACCTCTCCCGGTGTAGGTCCTCTTTCTTTCCGAGTGTTGGATGCCACTGCTAGTGGCGATAACCTGACCTCATATATCCTGCACAACATGCCCCACAACATCGCAATTCCTCTTCTGGACTATGCATACAATGCCCTCATGCCATGTTCTATTCCTAACTTCCAAATTGCTTATCCTATCCCCTGCTTACAGTATAGCTGTTCTTTCATACTGTATATAAAAAGGTATATTGTATGCAAGTAATTTAAGCAACGCCGGGTACTTGCCGCGAGTTTAATATATAGCTCAACCCTAAGAACTATAACAGTACTTTGTATAATAACCACTTTAAGGGGCCTTTAATATGAATGTGTACAAATATACACTATCCAGTAACGTTATGGGCAGCGGAGTAAAATCCTCTGTAGTATCAAACTTATATATGTTCCCACAAACTTTGCCTTCACTAAGCCGTATTGACAAAGGGCTGTTCGCGTACATAATATAGAGCTCTGGGCTTATGACACACAACTGTTAATACAGAAATTCCTTTACAGAGCAATACTGTCACTAAAGGCAAGACTGCATGCAGTACAAATGGAAATACGGCCATGCAATGCACACACCCCAAGTGTATTTTAACACGGCGGCACAGTATTTCTGCCGCACTTTATTTCGGGCGAAGTGTTTTGTTAGGGACAGCGCTCACACAGCTCGTCCCTTTGCGAGGTCCACCTCTACATGCGCAACGACCACTCGCCAATAAAACCACTGCCCATGCCCGAGATGAGAAGTGACCCGGAATTTCGTGCGTGTGTGCTCATCATCCCAGCTTGCGTACGCTGCGAGTGCAATACAACGTCTCTCGACGGACGTGTTCCGACGGGCTCAATTGTACGAGACCACTGAGAGAAAATGGCCAAGGAGAACGGACAATAGAGGTCACCAACCCCGCCGTCGCCGCCTCCACATCTTGCGGAGACGGGAGGAAGGATGGGGAAGAAGAGATGTCCATTTGCCGAGGGCGTGGGAGAGATTCGGATCATCCAGCGGTGGGCAGGCAATGGGTGCTGATGAAGCATGCCAATGCTACGAACGTGAAGCTTAACTTCAAAGGGCTACCCACCGTGTCCTTCTCACGAACAAATCTTGCGAATTCGCAGAGGCCAGGCAGCTAGTCAGAGCGGTCTATGCGAGTGGTCTGTCCCCGTGTTGCGGTGAGCGAGTTTCCCTACGAACACGGCGGGCCCCAGTTCGATTCCCGCTCACGGCCACCAACACCATCAGTGGCGATTATCCGAATAGATCCGTGGGCCTCCCCTAGGTCGACTCGGCCTCAAACGAGTAGCCGGCTCGGGGATGTTTAACACAACCTCCCCTTTCATATGTGCTGGTCGCAAACAGCACTTGGACCCAACATTCTGTCCCAGGCCATGTCGTTCTGGCTTGCTACTAGAGCGTTGCTGTGTGTGTGTGTGGCGTTGGGTGCACGACTCACGATTCTCCAAGCTCGAGGGCAAACGCCGCGGACTCCCGTCACGAACGCCAACACTGCCGTATGGGGGGGCAGATACACAAAACAAATCATGAGAAATAACAAAGGACACATTTGAATAAAGATACGAGGAATTGCTTTTCTTTCACCACGTGGAAGGCGTGTGTAGGGGGGGGGGGAGGCGTTACAACATTGTAATCAGTCCGCAAACCTCTACGCCTTCCCAAAATAACGTGGTGGGGGGCAGCAGTGAAGCCAGGCCAAGTTTCGCCTTCTCTAAGTCTCATCAGCGGCGTTGTGGTCCCGTTCAACAAACCACAATGGGTGCGTTTCCTCCACCCACCCCCACCTCTCTCTTTCTTACAAATAACACCACCACCACCCCCTCGTCGGCGTAACGCACTGTAAGCAAAGTTAAAAACAAACCCCACAAATGCGGTGGTATATATCGATAAGGCGTTGCGAATGAATGATTACCGATAGACGCACTGCACCAGTAGGCCAACACGCGTGATGCCATCTCGGCCCTGTCACCGCGGGGACCGGGTGGGACGGGAAGCGGGGCGAAGAGGGCCTTTAACCCTTGACCCGCCGCGTGAGCCAATCACGGCGCGCGCCTGCCCCTTACGTCACGACTGTTGCCCCCGCCGCAAAGACAAAGCTCGCCCGTGTAGGCTGCGGCGGGCTGCGGGGGCAAGTGCGTCTAGATTTGAAGCTTTCGTGACTGCAAGGATTCATATTCTGAGGGTTTTTCGGTAAAGTCACGTAGGTAAAAAATGTAATTAATAAAAATAAAATAAAAATCACGACGTTTCGGAGGCAACACCAGCTTCCATTTTCAGGTGGAACAGTCACAGCACGATAGCTGTATCAAATGAGAGGATTTTTATTTAATTTTTATTTAATTTCTATTTTACTTTTATTAATTAAAATGTTTTACCTATGGGGCAAGTGCTGTTTGACGAGCGTCTATGGGGGCCGTCCGTAAATGACGTCACGCGATTTTGGACGGTTTTTGACTCCGCCCCCCTTCGTCACACGGCGTCACAAAACGTCAGAGCTCCACCTCAAATATGACGTCACAATGCTCTGCCCCCCCCCCCCACAAAAAATAAAACATGCTTCAAATCGATTTAAACTATTGTCATTGTAGTGCGTATTTAATGTAGCGCTGCACTCTGATGTTGTAGGATAATTTTTTTGTATCAAAAAGTCTATTTAATTAAGTAGAACGTGTTGTCCGTATTTATTTAAAGTAGCGCATTTTGATGTGACGTCACATTTCTCACCCCCCCCCCCCCTCGTCACACTTCGTCACAAATGTCTGACCCCCCCCCCCCCCAGGTGCGTGACGTCATGTTTTATTTTGGGAGGGAGGGGGCAGAGATTTGTGACGTCATATTTGAGCGGGGGGTCTGACTTTTTGTGACGTCATGTGACTAAGGGTGGAGGGGGTAAAAAATCGTCCAAAATCGTGTGACGTCATTTATGGACGGCCCCTTATACCGTATGGGTTGACATTGTAAACCCAGCATCTGGAGGTTAAAAACCTCGCAAATCTGACACCGGCGGTCGCGAGCCCATCCCCCAGTAACCCGGGGCAACAACGCGGCGCCATTCCAAATCCCCACCGCACACCGGGCGGACCCTCCGAGTCGCTGATTGGTCGGTCGCCGTCACGCGGAGGTGGGGAAGGGGGCGGGGCTTGCGCGCTGGGGCCAATGGGCGAGGGCCTGTCGGACTAGCGAGAGACGGAGGCCTCGGCGCGCTCTCTCGGGCCGAAGGAAGGAGGCCACGGGGGGTGGAGGAGGAGGCCAAAGGCCGCGCGATGTTGGACGACCTCGACCGACTTCTCGACGAGGCCGAGACCGCGGCGTCGTCGGCGCCGGGGCCAGACAAGTGAGACTCTCCGCCCCTCCACACCCCCCACTTATTTCGGCTACAGTCGCTAGTCAACACCCACTAAGTGGGCTTGGGGATGTTGACTACCTCGCTTGGTGTACAGGAGGTCGTGGGTTGCATGCCGACCCTGACGCCTGCTGTATATTTGGAGTTTGCGTGTCTCTCATCATCATCACGGTGGCTAGGAGATGTTAACTACCTCGCCTGGTGTACAGGAGGTCGTGGGTTTGATCTCGACCCTGACGACGCCTGCTGTATATTTGGAGTTTGCGGCGTCTCTCATCATCATCACGGTGGCTATGAGATGTTAACTACATCTGGTGTGCAGGAGGTCGTGGGTTCGATCCCGACCCTGACGACCCCTGCTGCTGTATATTTGGAGCTTGCGGCATCTCTCATCATCACGGTGGCTATGAGATGTTAAATACCTCGCCTGGTATACAGGAGGTCGTGGATTCGATCCCGACCCTAACGCCTGCTGTATATTTGGAGTTTGCGTCTCTCTCTCATCATCATCATCACGGTGGCTAGGAGATGTTAAATACCTCGCCTGGTATACAGGAGGTCGTGGGTTCGATCCCGACCCTGACGCCTGCTGCTGTATATTTGGAGTTTGCGTGTCTCATCATCATCACGGTGGCTAGGGGGTGTTAACTACCTCACCTGGTATACAGAACATCGTGGGTTTGATCTCGACCCTGACGACACCTGCTGTATATTTGGAGTTTGCGGCATCTCTCTCTCTCTCCGCGTGGTCGCGTGGATTTTTCTTCGGGTCCTCCGGATTTTCCCTCCACATTTAAAATCAACAACACGCGTTTAGAGTATTGGGCTGCTATAAATTTCCACGCGATAAGCCACTTGGTGGGACTATCATTTGTGGCCAGGTCGCTTCTGACAAAGAGCTACGTAACTCAGTGGGCTTTACCTGTTAACATTAGAATAGTTTAGTTTTAATCCTGATGGTACCGTGTTCTTCGGATTATAAGACCGCACCTTGTGGGTGCGTCCTATAGTCCGGTTGTTGTGACAAGCGGCGGCGTTGCTCGTGAATTTGTTCACATATAGCAAAACCGCAACACATTTGTCAATAACACTACCCTCAAAGTAAAAACACTATATAATAGGCGACGTTTCGGGAAACGGTCCCTGGTGCAATGAAGCAGGTCCATGATCCGAAACGTCGCCTGTTATATGTTATTGACGAATATGCTCATCCTGTCCGTGTGTGTGTGTGAGAACAGAATTTATCTAACTGTAGCGACACCGGGCACAGATTTTGGGTGCGTGTTTCATTTCCGAGCGTCTTATAATTCGAAGAAGTCGATATATTTTAGAGGGCCGTTGGTGAAGGGGCCTTCAGAAAGAAGGCACTTTACTTTGGGCGTTTAACTAAAGAGGTGGAGTTCGTGTGGAGTGTCACATTGAGGATGGGAAGGTGGAAATTATATGCACGCATTTGTCTACAATAAATTATATACACAGAATCCCGAGTAAAGCCTGAATATCCCAATACCGGTGTTGCATTGGGATATTTGACCGATTTTCTGATGGGTATTGGTTGTATGTTCTTGAAGATTGTTCAAATAATTCGACATTTTTTTTTATCAGCGACATTTTATTTTTGTTAAACTTGTAGACATTTATAGTAGTTGAAAACATGCACGGAGTTTTCCAGTCCACATCCCTATCTCTACACTTGCCCTGGTGTTTGAACCAAGTGTATGTAAGCTGTCAATGTGCAAAGATGTATCAGTATTTTTGCAAACGTGCACTAAAATATACAGGATGGTCCAGATGTATAGTGATGCTCATTTAATGATCTAAACCGTTATATTTTTTAAAGTAAGGTTTATTTAAAAAAACAAATCTATAAGCAAAGGGAAAAAATGTCAGTGGTCAATTAATTGCGGGTAAAAATACATCTGGACCACGCTGTACACCATTGCGTGATCATCGTCAACATGTTGTTCGTCACTCGGAGTGTAACATGATTTCTTCAAATCTATCGGGTGGAACTTTTTTCTCCTACAAATTTTAATTGTTTAAACGCCTTAATGTTACGTAAAGCCGGTAAAATGCTCTTGGTACACGGAGCCATTATTGTAACATGTGGATAGCATTCAAAGAGTGTGTCCGCAAGAGTGAATATAATATGACCATTTAAGTCTAAAAAAAGAACCCTTGAAGACTAAATGTTATCAGGGTTATGATTGTTAATGTAGAATTATGTTATATATACCGGTAAGAGCAATGAGATCTTAAAGTGTGATAGAAGAGAAAATGTTGCCCGAGTCATAACCCAAGTAATCTTTTTGTCGTAACGTAATCACCGTGTTATCCTCAGGAAGGTTAAAAAGAAGAAAGATGAAGACAACATAGAGGCCCTCCTGGAAGAGCTCTTAGAAGTGGAAGATAAGCCATTGGTGAGCATGCTATGTGACCTAGTAGTCCCAACATGAGGACTCACTGCTTGCTTTTTAATTGATATCGCTCTGATCTTGGGGAAAGTGATTAGAAACACTGCTTCACAGTCATTATTAGAGTAGAATTGGGTTTTACTGACATTCTTTTGGATGGCAAGGCTAGTTTATCAAATATAATGTTTCTCAAACTCTGGCTTTGTGGCTCCACTACAGTGGTTGGCTCAATGTGTATATAAATTGAAAAGGTTGCTATCTATGAAAAGCTACATTATGGAGGATTATGAGGACTGATCTATATGTCCATTAGCTCATACCTGTCAACCCCTTATCAGTGCATACCTTATTACAGACCAATTCAGACCGTATCGTTCACTCTGTACCCTTATGAATCTCAACTTTCATCCTACAAAGTCCCATCACAAGGGAGAAACACAAACGAATAGACAAAAATTATGTTACTAAACAAAAGACTGCTGAAATGCACATATTCCAAATGATGCTTTTAAAGCATGTAGGAAATTCTCCGTTCATAACATATTTCAAAGACCAATCATGTTTCAAAGCATCTTCAATTCTAGATTTGAAGCTTTCGTGACTGCAAGGATTCATATTCTTGGGTTTTTTCGGTAAAGTCACGTGACTTTACCGAAAAAACCCAAGAACATCTTCAATTCGTTGTTTGGGGATTTCTATCTGATAAAAGCTCAAATGTCTCGTTGCTGTTACAACCCCCACCAAGTCTCTGTCCCTATGATATAACCCACAGCCTAAAGCCTGCGGAGCTGCCCGTGTTCCTCTGGCACAGGTGGCCCATGTGGACCCAACCAAAGAAGCTACGAGGAGCTCTGCAAGCAGGTACTCCACGACCTTACCAAGACGGCGGGACCATAAAGTTGGGATTTGTGAAGTGTCTAAATGCTGCCACATCTCAAAACACGGCATAAGAAAGTGTGAGATCGACACATCGAGAGGGCTGGGGAAAGAGGATGATTTTTTAAAATCAGGAAATATGCTTTTATTCAGAGGGGGGGTGAAGCAGAAGCTTTAAGAATTTGAAAGCTCGGGGTGTTGAGGGATAGAAGACCACAGTCCAGTGTAGGTAAGAATGAAGATACTGGGACAAGACAAATAGGGATGCAGTCGGCAGTGCAGACGACCTGAGGAAGAAAGTTTCAGACAACGTAAGCAGCATCAGAAAAGGAGTAACCTGCCATTGAGAACAGGATGACTGGAGCTTTCGCTTGGAAGCCTGAGTTGTTTGAGCAAAGGGTCGAGGAAGGGGAATAGAGTGTGATGAGTTAAGTGAGGCATGCGGATTGAGTTCACAAAGAATATTGACAATAGTGTGGTCGACCTTGTAGTTAATTCAACATTGAATTGGGAGCCATTGCAGGAATTTAAAGATTTGCCGCGATATAATCTCTAATGGTGTAGGTGAGGAGTCCAAAAGGTGGCAATATTTATAAGATTAAACTCATGAATAAAATAGTATGAATATTATATTTTAAAGCTAATGTCAAGGAGATATCGGTCTCTTGGTCCACCTTCTTAAAGCCATTGGCAAAATATTCCAGTTATTAATAGATCTGTTTAAATAAAAGATGATCGCCTTCTTCAGGAAAACATGGAAAAAGTGATAGCCATAGTTTACAAATGCGATTATAAAGGAATCCTTAGAAATAATCATTCCAATAGCCATCTAATGTTAGTCTCCTTTTAAAGCCATCACATGCCACACCATAACATGAGCACTCACATTTTTCTCTGATGTCTCCCGAGTTAAACACATTCCTGCGGAGGGAGCTGGTAGGAACGTTGGGTTGCTCGGTCAATGACCAGGGTCAACGGCGGCGTGGTGTATTCCGCAAATATGGCCGACTGTGAGGGCGGGCACAAGCCGGCGTGAGTAGGTTAAACGTTGAGTTTTATATGGGCACCACGGGGTGACCAGCCCCTCCCCACCCAGCCCCTCCCCTCCCACCCCCCATACAGCCCCACCCAGCCCCTCCCCACCCTCCCCACCCTCCCCACCCAGCCCCTCCCCACCGCAGCCCCTCCCCACCCTTCCTTCCCCACCCAGCCCCACCCTCCCCACCCAGCCCCTCCCCACCCTCCCCTCCCCACCCAGCTCCTTCCTCCCCACCGAGTCCCTCCCTGCACGACGGACGGACACAATAATCCCCTGTGGGCTGGTGTAACCAGGAGGTTCCTACCAGTACAAGCTGTGTGCATTTTACTCGGGTGCGATTGAGGCTGCAAAAGTGAGTTTGTGAACCTTGTGTCACCTGTTGTGGAAGTCAGGGATTAGTGACAGATTAATTCGATGGAGTAAAATATGGGATATTTACAGATGTCTGGAATAATCACAGAAATCAGGTTAGGCAGTGCTGCCTATTAATTAACGTATGGTATCATTATATGTGGCGTAATTTAAACAACGTAAATAGACCCAGGTAAGCTGGATATAGAGGATTACATGCCTTAGCATATTGGGCAGATGGATTGTCAACTAATGAGTTTGCAGAGGGGGTTAACCCCAATTTGCTGCAGTAGATATATCACAATTTAGACTGTTAGTTAAAATCCACAAAGCTGGATCCTAGATAATATAAATGTTTGACTATATTTCTGGCTTATGAACATATGTGCCTGTGGCGGATGGTAGGAATTTGATGATGGAGCGTAAGAAACTTCTAAGTATGGAGCAAATCCTTGAAGGACATGGCTAACAATTGCATTTGGCTAAGCGTTTTCTTTAAACATCATATTTAAAAACGCTTACGATACTATCCAAATAGTTCCAGTATATTAGTGTGTTTTTAAAAACTTCCTTCAGTGTAGTATGCTATGTACTGTACATGAATAATTATATTGATCACAATATTCTCCTGATTACAAGATGCACTTTTTCACCTGTACTTCAAAGAAAGAGTTTGGTGGTACGTCTCATAAACTGGTTTGTGTGTCTGACCAGATTTGTATAACTGTATTGACAGCAAAGGTAAATTTAGTTGTAAATCTTTCTTTTCGGCACGTCTCATTACCTGGTGCCGTGGTGGCGATATGGTAACTACTTTGCCTGGTTGTGGGTTTGATCCCAACCGTTGGAGTTTGCATGTTCTCCCCGTGGTCGCGTGGATTTTTCTCCAGGCCTTCCATTTCTTTCCCCTCCACATTTAGAAACAAAGTGTGTGGGTCCAAATTGAGACTGCTATATAAATTTCCACGTGATAAGCCACTTCTTAAGGCTATTATTTGCGTCGAGGTCACTTCTGAAAAAGAGCTCTATACTCTTAGGTTTTTTCGGTAAAGTCACGTAGGTAAAAATAAAAATAATAATAAAATGATTGAAATAATAATAGAAATAAAATAATAAATCACGACGTTTCGGGCGCAACACAAGCGTCCGTCGTCAGGTGCGACAACCACAGCACGAAACAAATGCTGAAGTGGGCTGTGGTTGTCCCACCTGATGACGGACGCTTGTGTTGCGCCCGAAACGTCGTGATTTATTATTTTATTTCTATTACTATTTCTATCCTTTTATTATTTATTTTATTTTTTACCTACGTGACTTTACCGAAAAAACCTAAGCGTATGAATCCTTGCGGTCACGAAAGCTTCAAATCTAGAAAGAGCTCTATAGTCCAGTGGGCCTTACCTGGTAAGATAAAAAATAGTTGATAGTTTTTAATAGTACGTGTGAAATCAATTTAAACGTCAACATATGACCGCATTCCCTGCTTTGCATGATGTTTTCCTGAGTGTGGCGCTGTTGAGCTGTAAGATCACTTGCCTGCTGCTGCTGTCTTGTCTGTTGCTCATGCTAGGTGCTGCCCCGTTTATCTAGGGGGAAGCAAGCTTCCATGTGGACTGGGAACTACCATTTCATGCAGGTACCAAGCTTATACTGATAGATGCACAATAACCAGACGACACATCACAACTACTAGATCATGAACATATGAAATTTCCAATAAACACTCTGCCACATAAAAGAAGCAACTAGCTATTATCGTTGGCAATCAAACAAAAGGTCTCAATTCAAGTCTAAGGTGCTCAACTTTGCTGATTTTTTGTGTGATTTATCCATTATATTCACAATTGCTGTGGTTCTTCTTTACACACACGGTTCGCGATTTTAATGGCATCAGTTCCACCTTCATCATTTGTCACTTGGCTGTGGTATATTTGTTATCTCATCTGAGTAGTAGTCTGCTCGTCAATCTTGGGTGGTGGCTCGGGTTACCTCTTTGTATGTTCAAAGCAGTAGTTGAAATATATATATATATCGTGAATTATGAGAAATAATACTTTGTTGTATTGTGAGTAATGTATAATAACCCAGTGGTGTACACGTATTACTTGAGTCGGTTACTCTAAATGGTTCTGAAGAATGTTCAGTTAATTCCTCAAAAACATATCTGTGCAGACATTAATTTCGAATGTAAAGATATTTCTTCATTTTCCCCAGATACTTTACTATATATTTGTGCTCGTGAAGCAATGACGTGTATGCTATTATGGGGAATATATTTGGCAGCAGCATGCAGCCATTGGCTAATTTCCTTTATGGCAATGACATTGTCAGAATTTTGTTCATGAGGGCTATCGTTCAGTGGACTGAAATTAATGTTCCATCTCTGGGTTTTGGGCTGACTAGGGGAACAGAGTCCACCTCATCTTTGCAATGGCTTCGTATGCTTCCTGCTCCTCCGATGACCACATTTGGCTTCATATGATGCAAAATAAGTTCAACGTACATACACACTTCCCGCTCCTCCAATTAGCACGTTTGGCTACGTACGATGCTGTCAAGCACGTGCGTGGTCTGGAACTGTTGAAGTTAGACCTCAGCTGATGATTGCACCTTTTGAGTATGTAAGTCCATGAGTAAGACAACTCAATGTCCAAATTTGTTTATAAACATTCCCAATTTTCACTGCAATCACAGTTGTTGATATGCCTCTATATTAAAGGTTGATTTTCTGACCGTACATTCCAATACTCACATCGACACATGCTGCACAACAAAAATAAAACTGTACATATGAAGGCATAATGGTAAAAACCTTCAGCTGCAGAGCATTCGATCACTCCTCCCTTGTCAAATGCATATTTCTGTGAGATGCAATTGGAATTGTCCTGCTGCTGCTACCTGTCTGAATTTAGAACATTTTACAAGGGATTGGATGATGTTTGAAAATTCCAATTTGCCAGAGCACTCTGCGTGCAATGTACAACATTTATTATTAACGTTCTCTTAGTATTTCACGAAGGGCTGCACAAACCTAGCAGGGATCCGCACATTTTAAAGATGTAATCTAGTTTGTCAGGCAGTTTTATTTCCAGAGCTACATAACAATTAAGTCAAGAGCGGAATGGGAATTTTTTGCAAATATTCCTTTTTTGTTCCAAAAACATTTTGTTCTCTCCAATTCGGTTTATAACGATTTCGTTTTTTTATTGCATTGTGAAAATAACATTCCATTCCATATTTTGTTCCCCATTGCTGCTGTTCTAATACAGTTTTTTGCTTTTAACAGTACTGAGAAGAAAGTGTGTGTGTCCAAATTGAGAATGCTTCTTCAGCTATTTAAAACACCTTGTACGGACTGAATGCAAAACTACATTTAAAAATGGCTATGCTCATTTTTAAACAATAATTTGCATTCACAAAACCTCATTACATTTTGAAGCATTCATGTTAGGTTTTCATGACAAAATTTAAATGAGTTTTCCACTTATTCCTGAATGGCTATTCTTGATTGCATCATGTTCAGCCCAATCTCAACTTTAAATACCCCACTACATCCAATGTCTCCAATTAACATTGCACTTATTTTAGTTTTCTCCCATTGTCATTCAAAGAAAATTGTGGTGGTGATTTAACTTGCTCTTCCAAGGCACATTTATAAGTCCTTACAGTTGCATTTTATGAAATTGCTAAGTCCACAAGATAGAACATGCCAGTTGAGACATGACTCAAAATCCATCTGCCACATCCTAGGAGTGAATCTAATACACGTGATGCTCCAGTGTCATGGAATAAAATTTCATCCTCTCTTCATCTTTTATCTTTGCGTAAGCTTTGTTACATTTATTATCTTACAATGACTCATTGCTTGACACACATGCGTGTAAATGTTTTATAAGAGTACGTGAACAGGAAACAAAAACACAATGTTCCAATGCATTTTGACTGCTTGTGTTGTGGTTATTGCAAACATGATCCCTTGTATAAAGGTGTCAGTTTTGTACCAGTTGAAAGGGTAAAAAACCTATTACTATATTTTGCCACTGGTAAAGGAGGTCTCATAGTCCAAAACAAACTCCCCATATTTTGGTGCAATGCTGTGTAGATTTACCATTGAACACGTGATTTATTTCTGCTACTTATTAGAACTTAGGGAAACCCATATATAACATTACTTTTTAAGGTTCTATTTTATATTTATAATCACGCATCCCCTTAGATATTACGGTGTATTGCATATTGAACATCATAAATGACTTGTATTCTGCAAAACCTCATTACATGTCGAAGCATTGATTTGATTTTCTCGTGACATCTAAGGTTTTTGTCAATTTTATTGTGTGCAATTTGGCTTTCTCATATGTCAGAATAAAATATCGGCATTCTGCCATTCGTATAAGATTTTGTATATGCTGATCTTACCCCAAACCTTAACATTTATACGTCCTTTATCCCCATCTTCTCTATGCATCTCCCTCTGTTGCCTTTCTGTTGCATCAAAGAGTACTATTAACATTTTGAAGCAATATGCACAGAAATTGTCCCGGTACATTGAACAAATATCTGCTTTATTTGTAGGTTGTGGTGGAGATTGGGTTGAGTGACTGATTGGCTAATTGCAATTTTTTTGTATATGTAGAATCCAATGAACTGTAATTGATTTGCTCAGTGATTAACCTACGCTTGGGAAACGGAATTCATTCCGTGTACGAGCAGCTTGATTCACCAACAACTGGAAGTAAAATGCGACTGTCATTATTCCAGTCCAACTGGGTGGCATGGTGGTTATCGCACTTTGAAGGGTTGCGAGTTCAATTCCTATACTCTTTGGTTCTTTAGGTAAAGTCACGTAGGTATAAAATAAAATAGATCACGACGTTGCGGGCACAACACAAGCGTCCATCATCAGGTCTAATCTATTTTATTTTATACCTACGTGACTTTACCGAAAGAACCAAAGAGTATGGATTCCTGCAGTCACGAAAGCTTCAAATCAAGTTCAACTCCTGTTCGGGAATCAGCTCGGCTCATCATCTGCCTGGCATCGATAAAATGAGCACCAGTTTGTGGGAAGCCAACAGTGTTTGTAAAATGTGCGTGACATTTTCTCGCCACTAGCTCAGGGCAGCCAACAGTTGATCGCAGCCGTATTGCACGATTGAACAAATATTTGATTGGATCGCTAGAAGATTCTGTTTGCATATAACCCTAACCCATTCGTCATCCTCCACAATAACATGGTAAACACTCTATAGTTTTTATATTTCCCTGTATGTAATGAATTAATACTTGGGTTTGACATTCATCATCATCATCATGATTACTATTACTTCCCCTCCAGCCTTCTTACGAGTGGGTGCAACTGTTGAGGTGGTGTTCTGTCATTCGTGCGCTCTTCTGAATAAAACATTTCCTTCCTGACTGGGTGTAAAACTGATTTCCAAGTCATAGTTGATTGCTTGATTGCCTGCTTGATGGCGTGAATGATGAGCTAGGAGGTGTTTCGATTGAATTACTGATTGATTTGAATATTATTTGGACAGCCTGATGAGTTTGTTTCTGTGGTGCAGGGCATGTGACAGGCTGCACTGCACAGTGTGTGATTTCCGCGTGGTGACATTTGACAACATGGAGTGGCATCACTCGTGTGACTACCTCTTCTTTCGGTGAGCACTCCCTTCTCACTGCATGACACACGTCGCTTTGTAATTGTAAGCGGATGCTTATTCCTGCTTGCGTGTGTATATGTGCGTGCGCATTGCATTGTGGGGAGTGGTAGTATAGCAGTTAACGAGCTGTGCTTCGATTCCTGCGCTACGATTCCCGCTCACAGCCAACACCAGTGACAATTATTTGAACTGGTTCTTGGCCTGCCCTAGGTCGACTCAGCCATAAATTTGTACCTGGCGTGGTATGTAAATATCGCCACTAGGGAGACAAAGGTGGCCGGGTGTGGTGCTGGCCACACACCCCCTCGTGTGTCGTTCCAGCCTTCATAGGTGCTCACTAACAGCACTTGTCCCAGCAGTCTGTTAAGGCTATACGGGGGATCTATATCCTTCCTTTGTGCATTGCATTGTGGGGAGCAGTAGTGTAGTGGATAACGCGCTGCACTACGAACCCGGCAAGATTCCCGTTCACGGCCAACACCAGTGACGATTATCTGAACCAGTCCTGGGCCTCCCTATGTCGACTCAGCCTCAGAATGAGTACCTGGTGTATTGCGTAGAAACATCGCCACTGGGGAGGCAAAAGCTATTGGGCGTGGTGCTGGCCACCCGCCCCCTCGTGTACCGTGCCGGCCTTCATAGGTGCTCGCTAACAACACTTGCCCCAACATTCTGGTAAGGCTTTTTGGGGGATCTGTGTCTTGTATGCATTATATTCATATTGTTTGTACAAGTACGTGCATTTGCTTGCGTGTACGTGTGGGTGTATTTGTATATGCGAGTGCCTGTGTTTGTTTTTATGTACAGTTGTGTGTTTACACTTGAACGATGCAGGGGGGAGCAGTGATACAGTGGGTCATGAACTGGATGAGGAACGCTGTGGCCTGTATTTTGTGGCTGAAACCGGTGGTGGATCTAGCCTCTAGGTCCGCTCGGCCTTCAGTGAGCACCTGATATGTTGTGTAAACATCAGCAACCAGGGAGAAAAGGCCACTGGGCGTGTTGTTGGCCTCACCACTCCCCAGGTGTCGTACTGGCCGTCGTAGATGCTAACAGCACTTACCCCTGCAACCTGTAATATTAAATTAAGGATGGGTGTTTGGCAATGTATGCCTGTGAGGCGTGGCCAATTAGAAATAATACAATTAGAATGAAATTTTTCAAATGTGGATTTGGGGGAGAGTTATGAAAAAAGCCAGACAGAAAAAAGAAAAGGAGAAGTACGTGGACTCGTTTTAACAATTAAGAATAAGAGCACAAGCTGGATTGAGCAGATGGCAGTGAGATGGAAGGAGCTGAAGGAGGCGATTGGTGTGAGAGGGCTTTCCGAAGTCCATCGACGGAAGATTATTTGGCAAAAGACTGAGAGGAATAAGCCCAGGCCAGGCATTGCACTTCTCAGTATCAACTAAAGTGGCACAACTTTAGAGGTTCCAATTTCTTTACATGACCAATAGCAATGGATTACGTGATAACCATTTGAAATGAGTGGGTTATGAAACGATTAAATGTTATTGGTCAACTAAACAAATTGGTACTACTAAAATTGTGCTACCTTATGTGGTACTGATTTCTCTCCTGGTCCATGGTCAATGCTAAATGATGTTCAACAAGGAAGAACGTACAGACACTAAAAAAGCAGTGGAAGACATCCTCATGGATTAGACTATTTTGCCTCGGATCAGAACATTTAACGAATTAATGTTTGTGTGACTTTGTCTTTTTGTGGTGATGCTGGCGGTGGTGGTGCGCTTAGCGCGCTGCACTACGAACCCAGCGACCGAGTTCGATTCCCACTTACGGCCAACACCAGTGATGATTATTTGAACCGGGTCCTGGGCCTCCCCTAGATTGACTCAGCCTCAAATGAGTACCTGGTGCGGTGTGTAAACATCGCCACTAAGGAGACAAAAGGCGACCGGACGAGGTGCTGGAAACCCACCCCCTCGTGTGCCGTGGCGGCCTTCATAGGTGCTCGCTAACAGCACTTGCCCCTACAGTCTGCGAAGGCTACACGGGGGATCTTTGTCTTTGCAGTAACAACATGCCGGACGTGGAAAAGCTGCGAGCGAGGCTGGTGCGGCGCACGGGCACGCGGGCGTACGCCTGCCAGTGCAGCTGGCGTTCCGTGCAAGAGCCCACCGAGCCTGGATCCAACCTGCGCTGGGTGTGCAGCAAGCATGGCCCGAGCTCGTGAAAGGTGTCCGCCCCCATGGGTAACGGCGACAGGATTAGACTCGATGTCCTAAGTGTGTGTGTATATAAAACTAAAGAGTGCTGTATTTCCAGGAAACGTATTTCCCTCTTTGTAAATGCAGTGTAGTATCTTCGTTTTCTTTTGGGTTCTAGTGTATATTGTAGTTTTGTATAAATAGGATTCTCACTTTTCTGAGTTGGTTTTGCTGCTCAGCAAGCCGGCTACCTGATTTACAAACCATGGCAATACTTGTAAATATTCTGTTTGGTTATATTAAGTCAATCTGGACTGGTGGCACACAGAATAGAAGGGACAGTTGGAAAGTTTGAGAGTTAAAATCCCGACTGGGGTCGACTCAGCCCTGTACCTGTCGGGGCTCCATCGAGTGAATATCGCGATGTAAGTTTCACCCCTGCCAAAGGAATGGTGAATTTATACCACTGGTTCAGGGCTCTAACAGAAGGTGAATGGCAAGCCCATGCTCATGTGAGCATCAAGTTATTACTACTTTTTTTTCCACACGCTTTAGCCTTGAGTCTTGGTTACGATGTAGTCATTGCAAATAATGAACGCATTAAGTGATGTGAATTGTACACATATTTTTTTATATTGGGTGCAATTGTGAACAACAGCCATATTAGACAGTGGTACATCTAATTGGCATAATACTTGGTTCACTGCAGCTCAAATGCTCACTCCTACAAGGCGTGTGCTGAAGTTAGGAGATGCCCATGCGCTTGGCATTTGAAAGCTGACCACCGGAATCGGTGATCTCGCTGACAATGTGTTCGGGGAGGCAGTTCCATGTCCGGACAGCAGAGTGAAGGAAGCTTCTGTCCAGGGAGCTCGTTCTGACAAACTGGAAGTCCAATGGGGATGAGGTGATGCAGCCTAAATAGAGAGCGCGCCCAACAGGACTACCGCCGGCTAGATGTAGCAAAGATGGATAAATTGTCATCGCAAGATCGAGGAATGGAGATGCCACGTGGGGGAGGCTTTTATCCACTATTGGATTGATCATAGCTGTTGACAGTGATGAGGCAACATACACCGCAGCCTTGATACATTTCGAGACTACACGGTGTGCTCTTGAGGTTTGTTAGCCCACACAGCTCTCTTTGATGGCAGTTGACGCACATCAGCATAACTAGTGAGCACTGCTGGTAGTGTGGCTCATTAATTCATGTTCATATACAGTAATTAATCTAAGCAGGTGTTATATACAATTCTTCAAAAGCAGAAGTGTGATCCAAAATAAGTGCTTTTATGTGAGTCAACTAATTGACGAAAAAAGGACGAAGCATGGATACTGATCATGGTGTGATATTGGCCAGAGGAAGAAAATGTAAAAAAAAATTCAATGAAAAATATTTGGCATAAGTACATTGGGGATAATTTTTTTAAAACCCGAAATCTGTTTTTTTGCAGAGAAGGATAAATCTAAAAACGTGGCAGCATGTAGCCGTTTTTAAGCTTCTGCCAGAGTGGAGCTTAGCCACCAGGCAACCGGGCATTAGTCCGGTAAATGAGCCTTGTAATTGGGACTCCTCACACTGGCCACTACTAATGACAAACAAGGTAAAGGTGCAGCCCTGCAATTACAGTAGTTGCTCACACCTTTGCTGGTGGAAGGACCTCTACTAAACAAAACAACCAGAGAGAAGCCCCCTCTACAGCCATATGTGGCATATTCTTCCACGCTGACCAGAATTGTTTGGAAGAGGTGGGAGTAACTCACACTTTAACCCTCCGCCACGCAACCCTTAGCGTTGACTAACTGTGTGTGGTCAACTCATTTATACTGCCGGGAGGACAGAGGGTGATGGGGGAGATTTAAGAAACTTGCAAGCATTGTTTGAAAATTTCCCGCTGTTGAGATTGAACCGGCAACCCATGCATTGCGCTAAACCGTTACATCTGGGCATGGCTTAAATCTCAACTTGAATCGGCCAGGGGCTAAGTTAGGTTATTCATGGTATCAGACGGTTAATCTCTCAAAACCAACTTACCAGGAAGAAATGCAGTTTCCGAGTCCAGCGCTTATTAAAGTGTTCCGTCGAAAAAACAATAGTCCGTTTGACTTCAAAGAGGGAAGGGGGGGGGGGTTACGGTGTTCATTTGTGACTTTGAGCAGGAACTCACCTTGGTTTTGTCAAAAAAGCCTGCATTATGCAATATAACTGTGACATGTGCAGTTTAGAAATACGGTTGTGGTGCTCACTGTTCTGTGTGTGTGTGGGTGGCCTTTGAGAGTTGAGGGATTTGTTATTGACTGGCGGGTCCGCATTGAATGTGAGCAAATGTGCGAATTGCAACTGATTCACCAGCCTGTTGGTTCTGTTGTGTAAAACAGCAGGTGGAATCGCTCTCGTTTGCTTGTGAGCAGAATGGAGATCGGTTTTCAAGTGGCTCTGTGGGCAGGTTCTATTGTTCCTTATCCTAATGGGGTTTTGAGTTGAGTTTTTGCTTTGGCCGTGAACCATACGTCCAGGTGTTTATCGGCTCACTCACCATTCGCTAATAAAACACACTCTGGACATCTGTGCTCTTGTTGATCGATGTGTGCTGTGCAATCAATTGCGTATGTGAAACTACTTTTTACATCTGTTTTTGCAACTTGTTGAGATCGTAAATATTTTGAAAAGCATTCGTTGGAGTGATAAAGCCGTGCAGTGGCTGATTGACTTGATATGCTCCTTTTCTGCTAACTTATATGTTTTGTGGTGTGGCAATTATGCAGTGGGCATGCATTGGTAAGTTTCTAAGCAACGCAGCTCAAAAAGGCAGTTATAAATAGCAAGGATATTAAAATTAACATTAATGTACAAATTTCAGTTGACCTCACAGCCAGTTTTGTAACTTTTGGAAGTTGATTAATTCTATTATGATAATATAATGGGCACCAGTGTTTGGGGATGTAAAATTTGGTCATGCTACGGAGAGGCCCCCGATATTGGTACATGCGATTTCACCACTGACTTCAGACGACCACCACCACAGATAAACACGTGTTCTATGCAAGGGTTTCCAGGAGGCACCTTATTTATTGACAAGTCCACACTTCACAGGTTTGTCCTCACACTCTCCATCAGGGGCGTGCGGTCAGGGGAGGCAGGGCAGGCACAGCCTCCACCTGTCATAACTCGAATAGAAATAGCTGTTACGAAAAGTAAAAAATAATAAACTAAAAATGTAGATTTTTTTTTCCACTGATCCGTGTTATAAATGGCATTGCTGTACGATTCCAATCATTTTTATAATCAAAATCGCCAAATTTGCGGAGCTCCGCTGCAAATACAGGGAGCGATGAGAGGTGAGGCAGCGACGAGCTCAGCCTCCCCTCTGATTGCGCAACCCCTCAGAAACTGGATGGAGCGCGGGCAATAAGCTCGTGCCTGTTACTATTTCTCAGTGTGTCACCAATGTAATGTTTGTCGACCCCTTTATTTAATGTCCTCGCCTTCCATACTCCAGGTAACTTATTTCACGTATGTGTATATATATTTAGGCTTGCTGGTCTCGTTATGAAACTGCAATGAAAAAGCACCAGGGGAGGCAGCTATCACATCTGCCTCACAGAGGGGGGCGTGTCAGACACGCCCCCCTCAATGAGCACACGCTCCCCTCAGTGTGAATCTGGCTCTGATACCAGCCATTGACCTCACCGCACGTCACTGCTCTCCATAGTCGCCTACCCGAGCCTAAACACAACCCTAACCTTGTAACAGTGATGGCGCTGACCGAGACAGCCAACAACTATCTGGTCGCGCAATATCTAGCGGCGACTGAGGAGACGAGTCCACTCACCAGAACCGGCAGCCCTGAGCCCCCCGCTCTCAACTCCTATTATGCTCCCAGCGCGGCCTGGCTCCGCCCTGACCGCGCCTCCCTTCTCGAACCCGCTAGCAGGTTCCAGGGGCCTCCAGATGGGGTCCTCCGTGACCCTTGCCCCAGTTCCTCCGCCCTGCCAACACCACGTGATCACGCCCTCACCGGCGTGTGTGCTGTCTGTCCACCACAGTTTCCGCTGCTATCCACCAGCCGACGCTATTACTCTACAAATGTTTGAAAGTGCATAGCTCCAGTGGCTTCCTAATATCGTAAGGAAGAGCGTTCCAGACGGCCGCCAAAGCACATCTGAAAGTGCGCGATGTAGTGACCGTAGTCAAAAGCCGCTGCGAGGATGAACGGAGTTCCCTTGATGGTCTATGCTCCTTGACGAGAATGGCGAGGTACTGTGGTTCATTTGTATCGAACACTTTGTGTGTAATGATATCATCCATAATAGAGGGTTTTTTTGGATTAGATCGCGTATAAATATCTAAATGTGTCGTTAAACCCGCCAACCCGCCGACACAGCCAACTAGTAAGGGTTGTCACGTAAACAGAACGTGGCCAATTCGTCACTCGTACAGCACACCGGTGTGTTGGAGAGCCAAACCACAACATCTACAATCTGAGTACGACGTTTTGTTAGTAATTACAACGAGCTTCATCAGGCGACAGCCAGATTTGTGGAGAAGTCCGTTTCGTTTTTTATATAGAGGCGTAGATGTGGTGACCACGAAAGGACAAGATCAAAGGGCTCGCAAAATGCACATGCATAATGTACGTTGACTCAGCAACCCCCCCCCCCCCCACTTTGCACAAGAGCGCAGAAGCGTGGTCACCACATCTACGCCTCTAAATTAGGAACGAAACAGTAAGACCCCTCCACAAATCTGTCTGTTGCCTGATGAAGCTAGTTGTAAGTTCTGGCAAAAATTGTACTCAGATTGTAAATGTTGTGGCTTGGCTCTCCAACACAACCGGTGTGCTGTACTAGTGACGAATTGGCCACGTTCTGTTAACGTGACAACCCTTACTAAGTTGGCTGTGTCGGGTGGCGGCGGGTTTAACGACACATGTATATATTTACACGATCTAACCCAAAAAGACCTCGTACATTTTCTATTAAATATAGGCATAGAAAAGATTGTCCGCATTCTTAAGCGTGATTTTTATCGCCAAGGTTTAAACGCACGACCGCAGCCCTCCCAAAGTGGAAAAGGTGATTATTTTGAAGGTGACCAAATCTCTCATCGTTGTGTCTCATGTCAACAGGGGCTTTGTTTCCCTGTTGTTTGGTTGCGTGCTGTTTCACCTGCTTCTCACCCGCCATGCGTTGCAGGCGAAACGGGGAGTCGTCGGTTTTTTTTCTTCTTACGTTGTATTTGGTTACACTGGGTCTTTGACCCTCCCTGGAGCTGTATTTCAACGCGGTTGTTACCGGCGTGATGCAGTTCCCCCCCCCCCTCTCTCCCATCGCAGGAAATTGACAGCCGTGTTTCCCCCGGTAGAGTGAATGCATTTGTGAGTTCTGATTTTGATTGCACCTGTGTTAAATTAGCAGATTGAAAACTAAATAAATAATAAGCCTCCATAGACATTGTGCCCCAAAGCATTACCTTAGCACAACTGGGATTAGGGACCTGCTCGTTATTATGTGGTATTACTTCTAATAATAATAATAATTTACAGCCCTTTGTCAATCCACTGCTCGATTAAAGCTTTCCCATTCTGTGTCGGGCGTAAGTTTGCCACGTGAAATCATTGGGATTGTTATTCTATTACGATGATGTTTTTATCAATGGCCTCGTTCATGCTCGGGGGCCGTGTCCATTTTTTTAATTCTTGCGAAAAGAGTGTTCATCCAATAAGGACCATTAACTTCATCCTCAGAGCTGGATTATGCCACATTATGTGAAAAACAAATTCTATAAAATGACTGTGTGCAGTCATTGCAAGGTGACCAGGCTTTGACCATTAAAATCGCTTCACTTGAGACCCCTCTTTAATTACGCATGACTGAAACGCAGACCTGAACCCAGGATGTTTCGTGCTGTGAGCTGAGCGCTCTGCCACAGACCATCGATATCCAGCCACCACCAGCTACGAGCCGTTGCATGTACAACTACAGGCTCTGCTTTAGCTTTCTTGTTATACAGGGTGATCCATTTATAGGCTGCCCGCTAAAGTATTAGAGATTCATAATACATTCTAGATTTGAAGCTTTCGTGACTGCAAGGATTCATATTCTAAGGTTTTCGGTAAAGTCACGTAGGTAAAAATTTAAAATTAAAATTAATAAAAGTAAAATAAATTGTAATTTTAATTTTTTACCTACGTGACTTTACCGAAAACCTTAGAATATGATATTCATAATACAGTAGTTTGTGATTGAGGGCTGTTAACCACGGCATCCTATATGCGCAACACATTCTCATCAGTCCCTACAATTGTGGTTCCCTGGTTTTCTTGACTTTGCAATCGAACCCATGTGACAGAATTTGCGACACAATTTGTACATCTCGATGTAAAGCTTTCGTGACTGCAGGGATTCATCTTCTTGGTTCTTTCGGTAAAGTCGCGTAGAAGGGAAATAATAAAATAATAAAAATTAAACATAATAAAATAATTCTCACGACGTTTCGGCCACAACGCAAGCAGCCGTCCTCAGGTGAAGAACAGGTCTGTCGGAAAGACAGCGTTATTTTTTATTTATATTATTTTATTATTTTCCTTCTACGTGACTTTACCGAAAGAACCAAGAAGATGAATTTGTACATCGTTTTGCCTTCGCGGTGGCACACGCCTGTCATGTCTGGGAGAGACACGGTGTGTGTGTGTGTGAGAGAGACACATGGGGAGCGGTAGTGTAGAGTGGTTTACGCGCTGCTCTACGAACCTGGAGACCCAAGTTCGAATCCTGCTCACGGCCAACATCCATGACAATTATCTGAATTGGTCGATTCAGACTCAAATGAGTAACTGATGCGACGTGCATCCAATCTGGAAATCCCTGCAGCGGAGGAGGGAGTACACAGCCACACTGAATTGCAGCCGTCACAAGCGCTTTGGCGTTTCACATCCGCAGCTGCCACTTCACCCTGCCACGCCTTGCAAATTACTAGACCTGTGCGCACAATTGTGGGACCGATTCAAACAGCTCAGGGTATGTATATATGGAGGGGGGAGTGGTGGTGTAGCGGTTAGCGCGCTGCGCTACGAACCCAGCGACCCGAGTTCGATTACCGCTCACGGCCAACACCGGTGACGATCATCTGAACCGGTCCTGGGCCTCCCCTAGGTCGGCTCAGCCTCAAATGAGTACCTGATGCGGTGTGTAAACATCGCCACTAGGAAGACAAAGGCGGCCGGGTGTGGTTGGTGGCCATCCACCCGCTTGTGTGCTGTGCCGGCCTTCATAGGTGCTCGCTAACAGCACTGGCCCCAATAGTCTGTTACAGGCTATACGGGGGATAAAAACTTGATTTGAAGCTTTTGTGACTGCAGGAATTACTCTTTGGTTATTTCGGAAAGGTCACGTAGATCTTTGTGTGAGTCCCAGATCTGTGAATCGCCATCCATGCTGCCACCTTCCTTCCCTGTTCCTCAGCAAGACGGAAGAAACCCTTTGCTTTCGCAGTACGTATTGTCGTATTCAGTCAGCCGTCGCGAAGGACGCAAGGCATTCCAGTGGGGAATCTCGAAAATAATCACCCAATTAATTCATTTACGAAAAATATTCAAATTCGGACCGCGGCTTACTCCTTTTATCGAATAACGTGACGGGGTCTATCACGTACATTACGGATACAGATGGCATATGTTTAACGCACACGCACTATTAACAATGTACTTCCAACTCACAAAACAAAAACGACTGCATTACAAGGGTTTTTTTTGCACATGGACACTGCCAAAAGCCCATGGTCACACACGGCCAGAGTTAGGAAAGAGGGCATTGCACAGCAGCCAAGCCCCCCGTGTTGCAAGTGAGTGCCATTTCTTCACGCACGAGATAAAGCTGAATCAGCTGCTGCATTGTCTAGACGGTGGCAAATTGTGAAATTAATTTCTCAAGGCAGTGAAATTAATTTCTCAAGGCAGTGAAACGTTGGCGGGTTGGTAAGAGGGCCCATTTACGTGTCCCCATCGTTTGTGAATCAGTGCTTCTCCTTATTGAGTGGAGCGGTGGTGTAGTGGTGAGCGCACCGCGCTACGAACCCGGCGACCTGAATTCGATTGCCGCTCAAAGCCAAACTCGGTGACGAATGTCTGATATATGAACTGCTTCTGAGCCTCTCCTAGGTCTACTCAGCCTTAAATGAGTATGGCGTGTACACATCGGGTATTCGGGATACAAAGGCGGCAGTGTTAACCCCCATGGTTAATACCCCCCATTGTTAATACTGCGAGTGTGTTAAATATACGCCGTCTGTATCGTAATGTCCGTGAGAGATCCCGTCACGTTATTCGATAAAAGGAGTGAGCCGCGTGTGTTGGCGTCGCGGTCCGAATTTGAATATTTTTCGCAAATAAATTAATTGGGTAAAACCACGTAGCAACATCGCCCGCCACCACCACCACCCCTACTGTGAAACGACTGTAGACTGTAATTGTCTTAAGAATGTCCCTAAAAGACAAATGTCTTAAAAATATTTTCATTCATAAATATTTTTTTTATCTGTGTTTGGGTCAGATCGCCGTGTAAGTAAAGTGTGTGTGTCGTTATGCATCCTCCTCCACCCGACACGGGCAATGAATAAAGTTGTCACGCGATGAACGCACGCGCCGACGTGGTACCGATTTCAGCTAACCGGTGTGTTGGAGAGCAATCCACATTTTAACTCGCCCGATCTGTATAAAATAATCATTAATTGGCTAAACACATCATGGGACCCTTTTTATTACACGCTTTCATTTAACTCACTCTGTCTGATGTTGTATCCTCAAATCTTGTAAATAAATTTTAACCCACTTCCCAATGTGGTATCGACTGCAAACTTGGTATACTTCATATTCTATCATAAAAAATATATCTCTTTAAACATTATTTTTTATATGATATGTTTCGGCTTGGGTCTAATTGGCCACGGTAAACTGACGTTGGCTATAATTGCCCACGGTCCCTTACGTTATGGCAAGCTTTGCGGCCACTTCTTGGAGTCGTGGAGTTCTTTAATTATTCGTACGGTACATTTCATTAAAGCGTGTTTAAAAAAAAGTATTTTTTAAATATTACTTATTTTAAAGTAGCAAGATATCGCTGCTCACACCGTGCATTGTCTTTGTGCTGTCTGCCTTTTGGCGTTGTTCTCTGGTCTGACACTGGTGAGACTAGGCCATAAAGAAAGCTGTCTCTGGTGTAGGCCAATCAGTTTCAAAGACAATGCATACAATATGAGAGCATGTTTCTCTGCATGTTCACCACACGTATGTGTGGTTATTGCAGTCTTGATTCCTGGCAAGTACTGTATTTATCTGGTGTTTGAACATCTTAACGCCTGTTGTATTGCCAGAAAGGGTAACACCTATTCTTATATTTAGTTCTGGCTAAAACATATTTAAAACAATATCCAATGCAGGACCCTGCAAAAAAAGAGTCATACAACTCAGTGTTGCTTTCCTGGACAAATAAGCATATTATATTTATGATGATATATTGTGACCAATATTTTTTTCAATTATTAATCCTTATATTGGTCATGAAAGCCCACGTTTAAAATTTCATTGGCTTTTGAATATAAACACGGACAAAAAACATAATAAATGCAGACAACATTAATATAACCGCACCGCATTAAACACAAAGTGGCCCCCCTCTGACACAAGCGAGTACACGTTGGCCATTTCGTTGATGCTTTTATTGCTAACAAGATAACACGGGACAGATCGTTCGATGGAAATCATTGCGCAACGCATAGATAGACCCTTCCGGGAATCACATTCGCAAAATGTTGTTTTAATGTGCATGTATGAGCGATTAACTCTCATCTGCGCAACAACAACAACATAATCTTTTTTTAAAGGAAGCCCTAAAACAGCTGCCAGCCAGTGACCAAACGGCTACACCGAGCAGTGCAGAATCGTCAGTGCAGCATGTGGGACATGCACATATGTGCATGCCTCTTGTTAAAGATAACTTTTGCCAGCGCGACACCAACTCGACATGACAGTTTACACGTGCCCGCTGCCAATTTTAGTGCTTCAATTGTGCAATAACTTTCGGAATGCGTATAAGTCAAACACACACACACAGATGCATATACTAGATATAGATATATGAAATATAGAATAAGAAGCTAGCATTTAAAGAGTGCAGTTTCGTGGAATCACACACATATATATAAGCTGTGTATTTTTCGTGTGGTCTTTATCAAAGTGTTATTTTACGGGCTTGGTTTATCCGTGTCTCCGATGGCTCGTATGTTTACTGCGTATGCTCGATGATCAAAATCCAAGATTGTCCGTCGTTTTTCCCCACGTGCTGGGAGATTAGTTCGTCAGGCCAGACAACACGATCTACAACCCGACAATATATCAGTGAACTATTCGCATGTAAGCATTTATTTTACTGGTAGGAACCACCTGGTTCCACCAGCCCACAGGGATTATTGTGTCCGTCCGTCGTGCATACAAAAATGGGAGGGGCGGGGCTGGGTGGAGAGGGGACGGGTGGGGAGGTCGCTGGGTGGGGAGGGTGGGGCTGGGTGGGGGGTGGGAGTGGTGGGGCTGGGTGGGGAGGCGCTGGTCACCCCGTGGTGCCCTTATAAAACTCAACGTTTAACCTACTCACGCCGGCTTGTGCCCGCCCTCACAGTCGGCCATATTTGCGGAATACACCACGCCGCCGTTGACCCTGGACATTGACCGAGCTCCCTCCGCAGGAATGTGTTATAGTAGACAGTAAAAGCATATTCTCTTTACCACATACTGCTAAATCACAAAATATTATGCCGTGCGATAAATCAGGGATGCCCTGGAACAAACCACATGTTCTTCTTTGAATAGATCGTGGCATATGATGACGATCGTGATCATAATCAGCCACGATAAATCCATCTGGATGAAGGCTTCCCAAGGCATTACAATCACTCACGAGTCTATTAAGAATCAATGAATGCGAGCAGCAGGCCCAATCCCGTATTGCAATTTACTCTGCATAACTTCCAAATTAATTAAACTGATAATGATTGTCCATCACTGGGAAAAAACACGTTTCCATTCAATTACAAAGTCACTGTTGGTACACCTTACTCTAATAGAGAATCTGCTTTAGCCCCAGACAAAAAATTCCAGCAGTTGATTTGGGACAAACGAGACATCGCACATCAATGCGAAGCCACCCTCATATAAAACGTGACCAGATTGCACGATGCTGCTTGTTTAAACAGTGCGTGTGCTTTTAGCACCACCACCCCCTCCTCCCTGGCAGCTAAGTGCGTGAAGAAAGGCCACATTTTGGAAGCAGGTTTGCCATCGTAAATCTGTTTCTAGAAAGATGAATAAGCTCGCAGGTGAAAATGTGGACACACAGCGAACACAGTTTTCCGCGTCCACATCCGACTCTGCGTTGCTTTCGCTCGTTCAACCTTTGCGAGTGGTTACAACGTTTTGAGAACGTTCGCGTAATTCGCAATTTACTTTTGCCAATGTGTGCGATTTATATCCCGAACCGGTGGCTCAGAGCGGACGTGAGAGCGTCGAAGTACAGCACAGCGATGGGTATCGCCGCAATGCCCCTCTGCAACCCACACCACGTGCCCTACGCAATGGGTCCACGCATTTCGTTCGTTTCGAAACTTTGACGCCGTCCGCGTCGCATCGCCCACCAGCAACGGCGGAGGTGGTGCACGAGCCGAGGGTGTCGTTGTCCGTACCATTGATGATCACTGCAAAGTATGACCCGTGTTTTGATTTAGTGTGCTGATCTTAAAGGTGCATTAAAAAATTAGAATACTCCGATTGATGCTCCTGCTGCTGTTGTGGAGTGACTCATGCAGCCAGCTATGGCTGCAGTGTTTTGGCAGTACGTGTTGTTTGTCGTTTGTTGTGAAAATTCCGTCACAGTTCCTATGATAACTGTTTTATTGCTTTCTTTTGGTGATTTCGAAAAGTTTACTGGTTTGGCCATGTTTTTTGTTCTAGTACGGAGTAAGACTGATGGCCTTAATCTAAGTTGTCTTGTGGTTGTTGTTTGACTTGCATCCCACTGGGATTTTTGCAGACAGCGTTGGTGTACGGTGTTTTTTCTGCAATATTTTGCTGTCTTTTCTTGGATTTTCTGTTTGCACTTAGTCACATATTCACTTTTCTTGTTCATGTTTTTTTTGCGGTTGCACCCGATTCAAGAGCCGAATGGCTCACAGGGCTATACCTAATAAATGAACTTGAACCATTGCCAAATTGCGTGGACACGTCCACCCTTTGGCTGTCGGCGTGGAGGTGAGGAGGATTGTACGACACACATCGGCAGACCACTCGAGCGGCGATTCCATCCAGAAATCAACGATGGAGCTGGCGGCCACGCGTTAAATATTCACGCGGTTTGGTCGTGGGCAGCCCGTGACGGTAATCTTAGATGTGGACTGGAGGAGAAGCGTAATTGCAGGTAGACGTTTTCCGTTCTGTCTGACGGGTTTGAGCCCCCTATCGTATGTGTTGACATCGATGTACAGCTTGCGGATAATTTGAAATATTTGCATGTTAATTGGTGACGCTATTCGCACAGGCACAACCAACACGTTCATCAATAACACCGTGGCTCTAAAATTAAAAAAAATTATAGGCACATTTTTAAAAAATGTCCCGACTTCATAGCACGTACAATTCATTGTGCTTTACAGAAGGGGATGTTGTCCGAAACGTCGCCTATTTTATATTTGTATTATGAATGCCGCACATTGTTGTTGACGAATGTGTTGGGTTTTGATCTAAAGCTTTCGTGACTGCAGGGATTCATATTCTTGGTTCTTTCGGTAAAGTCACGTAGAAGGGAAACAATAAAATAAGAAAAATATTTTAAAAAAAGTTTCACGACGTTTCGACTGCTTGTGTTGCAGTCGAAACGTCGTGAGAATTTTATTGTTTTATATTTTATTATTTTATTATTTCCCTTCTCCGTGACTTTACCGAAAGAACCAAGCATATGAATGTGTTGGGGTTTATTTTATTTAATAGCTGCATCAGGGGTTAAGTACCACATTGAATCAAACTCAATTAAAAAGCAAGCAAAGACACTAAGCTACTTAGGAGCTGCTTAGAGAGCGTCGCTCACCATTAGCGACGGATTACAGGTTGGGATTTTTTCGTGTAATGTTGTACCTCTAAGCACATTAGGTGTTTAAAATTAAGCGTGTTTATCACATTACACTGATGTTATATACAGTAATGTATGTTATATACTGTATGTGTGTATTTTATGTATTATTACGTGACATACTGTATGTGTGTGGTGGTTATTATCTTGGGTTTAGTGGGGCTAAATTACTCAGTGCCAGTTTACTCTGTAACGTAATTGGCGAGTGTAAGTTATTATGTTTCAGTGTCACAGCCTGAACTGAAGCCTCCAACCGATATGAGACTATAGCTGTCCAATTGTAAAAGTACTTACAGAAGGATATCTCTTACAACATATGGCTAATGGAGGTCCAACAGAACTCAATGGGCTCTTGTCTAGCGAAATGAATAACATTGAATTGAAATGTTACTGCGTAGATTATTACATATTCGTTATGCCGTAATGTCCTCATTGCTTTACCATTAATTTCACACTTACACGGCTTACATTACAATGACTGCACGTGCTATAATAATGCATGCATATGCCGACGTGGGTTTGTATGTGGGCTATATTAAGCGTTGACGTGTACATGCATAGCCAATTAAGTGTGTGCAATGTATACGTGCTTATGGCCAATTCGCCCAAAGGTGCACCCAATCTCATCAAGATCTCGGAAGCTAAGCAGGTTGGAGCCTGGAGAGTGCTTTGGATGGGAGACCACCACGCAATGAAAGACATGTGTAGTGGGCGCTGTTGGGTAGCAGATCCATTGTTGTTCTTCACCCCCTCCCCCACCTTCATCAAGCCACACTGACGAGGGTGGTGAAGTATGGTCATTTAACCCCTCGTGGCCCGCAAGGCGTGGGGAGGTCCTCGTGCAGACAGCAGTGGATGATTGACAATCGGACTGTACATGTGCAATGTGTATACAAAGATAAAGGCAAAGATCCCCCATATAGCCTTAACAGACTGTAGGGGCAAGTGCTGTTAGCGATCATATATACACACACACGTGCACATTGTGTCGTACGGAAGTCCATGCCCAGTAAGCGTGGAACGTTGGTCCACAGATGCTTCCAACAATGTTGGCCCAGAGTTTTCAGGTTTACCGGGGTATGTGTCATCGTTGAGATGTAGGAATCCATTGCTTGTGAGACAATTTGAGCCGCGTTTGAAAGTCATCAAATTGCTTCCGAGGCCAGAAACCAGGCGTGTAAATATCTCCCATCTCAGCGCCCGATGATGTTGTGTGGGTGGTGGGGGGTGGTCATGATTTTGAATAAAGAATCGATTATTAGTTATTTTCTTTTCACTGTCTCTTTTGAATGTTTGTTTTCTCTCTCACTCCGATAGCCTCTATTGTATTATAATTTGTATAGTATGTGCGTTACAATATAACACCATCAGTTATCACACGCGTGATGCTGAGCATGTTAGTTTCGCGAGTGTCACGAATTTACACTCACATGTGAATCGGTGGCACGCTTCTAGATGGCATCGTTAGACGCCTGCTATAAGCACAAAAGGTGCTTTAAGAGCGGCAATCCGTGGCCTTATAAGCAGGGGCGCAGCCACACTTTGGGAGTCGGGGTGGGTGCCGTGATTGTTGGTTAGGTTACACACAGGATGCGTGAAGTGCACACTCCCCACTTCATCACGGATGAGAGGAGTTCTACTTGTACTGTTATTACGTCCAATCTACGCAATTACTGGCAACTGACTCGGCATTCCGAGCCTGCCGACTGCGCGCTGGCTGTGCATTAAATTCCATCATCGGCACAAATCGGCGTTTACGTGACCTTGTTGAAAGGGGCAACGATGTGTGGACTCGAAATGCAACGACCTAAACTCAACACATTTTTTGCGTTTAGTTTAGGTCGATGCATTTTTTGCGTTTAGTTTATTGTCCTTAACCCCGTCCCCCCCCCTCCCGCACCTCAGATTAGCACGTTTGGCTACGTCCGGTGCGAAAGAAGTTCAACATACGGCAACATGCAACGTAAGACCGATCCGTCATTTTTTTCGTCCAAATGTATTTTTTGTGTGGGTGTCTCTTGGCCATCCATACCCAATCCACTTCCACGGGTGTCCGATCACCCACGAACCCCCCCCCCCCCTACCGCAGTGACTGGCGGTCCTGTTTCTAAGTGACCCTAAACGTGAGCAGACACGCGGATAATCCACACGGGCATGGCATGTGACAAGCGGTACAGGCAGTGCCGGATTATCCTAGAAGCTTTCAAGGGCCCCGCTCTAAATGCTTTCGAGCTATCAATTCCGGTCCAGTGATTCTGCACTTGCTCTATTACTATAGTACTATACCGCCTTCAACTTTTTTGAACGAGTGGATGTTTAAGGTTAGCGATTTGTCGTATTATCCGGCGGTATAGCAAATGTAAAAATGCAATTACTTTCCTATGCAAGTTAAAAATTAGTGTTTCATATTGATGTGTTTTTTTTAATATTTAGGGCCCCTTTATAACATACGCTGCAGAACCCCGCACTAGCGTAATCCGGCACTGGGTGCAGGGAGGAGAGGGGCTACACGAGCGAGCGGTGCAGGTGTCGTGTGCGCGAGGGTTGCGTTTCCCCGCTGGTGGTTGGGAAGCCACGGGCAGTGGGTGATGATGATTCTCCGTGCTCCCCACCGCTGCGCTCCTCACTGGAAGGAGGCGCGCACCTTGCGTCCACCCAGGGGCTGTGGCGGACGGTAGTTGTCCACCATGCAGGTCTCGTTGTCCCCCTCGCACGTGAAGAGCAGCTCGCGGAAGCGGGCCAACTGTGGGAAGACGCAGCAGCAGCAACGACAAAAAAAAAGAATAAGAATTAAACACATTCCTGCGGAGGGAGCTGGTAGGAACGTTGGGTTGCTCGGTCAATGGCCAGGGTCTACGGCGGCGTGGTGTATTCCGCAAATATGGCCGACTGTGAGGGCGGGCACAAGCCGGCGTGAGTAGGTTAAACGTTGAGTTTTATAAGGGCACCACGGGGTGACCAGCCCCTCTCCACCGAGCCCCACCCTCCCCACCCAGCCCCTCCCCACCCTCCCCTCCCCACCCAGCCCCACCCTGCACGACGGACACAATAATCCCCTGTGGGCTGGTGTAACCAGGAGGTTCCTACGAGTATAACCCCATCAGTCACTATTGGTGTGACCCTATACCATGTGGGGTTACCGCATGGTATAGTGTAACACCATTCAGAATGGGTGGATACTTCACCGTATATATATAAACGGGTTGCTGAGTAGTTTCAATTCAGACCTGTGATTGCATCACTCGATTTAAATATATATTTTTGCAATCAATAATCACATCTTTGATTTGTAACATTTTAATGGGCATTGTGGTCGTCGCACGAACCGCGTCTCGTGGCGAACAGCGGACAATGGAAGCGTGGAGAGAGAAAACATTGGCAAACATTCGCAAATTCGCACGTTAACAAATTCACATACTCGTCAAAGATTTCATTTCAAAACTATCCAGGGAATGGAAATGTAGCTAAGCCTGCCCGGTAATGAGATTTTTGCACTGAAGTCAGAGTTTAGCTTTCTATATAGGGTGTGTATTTATTTTAAATATACCTGGCTATACAGTACTTTTAAAAGACACACCCTATAATTTTGGTCCTGGTCCATCTTCAATACTTGCCCTTACATATTAACAAAACATTTATGAAACCGAAAATGTGTTTTGGTATTGCCTCCAAAAATGTATTTCAGAAACGCGCCTTTCCCAGCGTGCATGTGAAGAGGCATTGCCAGATGGAATTTTTTACCCCTTATATATGGTTCCAGTGTTTGAACTGGCGTGGATATCTTGAGGTTTCACAACTCAATGGGCTTCTATCTAGTGAAATAAAGAACATTTGATTGAACTGTTACTGTAGAGATGATTACATTTTAGTAAGACTGCAATTTCCCATTTGCTTACCAATAATTTCACAACTCCACGGCGTACATTTTGATTACTGCACCTGCTATAAGAATGCATTAATATGCAGACATGAATTTGTATGTGGCTCGTATATGCGTATACACAGACATGCGTAGCCATTTGTGTGTGTGTGTGTAATGCATATCCGTGGGGAGCGGTAGTTCAGCGGTTAGCGCGCTCTGCTACGAACGCAGCGACCCGAATTCAATTCCCGCTCACGGCCACCAAAACCAATGACTATTACCTGAACCGGTCTTGGGCCTCCACTAGGTCGACTCAGCCTCAAATTAGCACGGGGGGGATGTATAAACATCGCCACTGGGGAGGCAGAGGCAGGCCGGTTTATGGTGCTGGCCACCCATCCCCTCATGTACCTTGCTGGCCTTCATAGGTGCTGCTCGCTAGCAGAACTTAACCCAACAGTCTGTTCAGGCTATAGAGGGAATCTTTGTCTCGTATACCTGTCTATGATCAATTCATCCGAGATCAGAAACTTTAATTCGACTGGAACAATCCGATGAGCTATGAAGATTTTTTTTCCACAGATGTCCAGCAAGTGCCCAAATACAAATTGTTTAGTTTTAGATCTCGGAATCTAGGCAGGGTTGAGCCTGGATAGTACTTGGATGGGAGACCGCCACGCACAAGAGATGAGCAACGAGGAATGTGAACCTCGCTGACCCTAAATCGACGGCACTTTTGAGTTGAAACTACACCTGACGGCCATGATCATTCCACTGCTGGATGAAATCTTGCCGCACGCAAGCCATCATGATTGTTCGATTAAAAAAAATATATCACCCGCGTTGTCTTCTTCTTTTGTATGGCTGATGTAGGTGCAGCGCAACAACTACAATCTCACGTTCAGATAACCGAGTCAGGAGTAAGCGGAGTGTATCGGTGTGATGCCTTCCTTCGTATTTGTGGATCGGGGCATTGCGTCGTTATAATACGTTGTATATGGTCTGTTCTGGATGACCACAGTCGCATAACTAACCAGAGAGATAATTATGTTTCAATGTTCCATTTGTGCATCAGGTATCATAGCTGTCAACCCATTGGTTTGCCCGTATTCTTGTACAGAGAAATTGAGTTTTCAGGTCCATACGGCGTGCAGCCGTTTCAATACGGGCAACAGAAAATGTTTTTGTCTATTTGTTTGTGTTTCTCCCTTGTGATGGGAGTTTGTAGGATGAAAGTTGGGATTTAAAAGGGGCACGGGGTGACCAGTAAGGTCTGAATTGGTCTGTAATCAGGTAGGGCACTGATAGGGGTTGACATTTATGTAGTGAGTGTAGTGGCGGTGAGTGTACTAGTGGTGAATGTCTATTTGTGTTTCTCCCTTGTGATGGGATTTTGTAGGATTAAAGTTGAAATTCATAAGGGGCACAGGGTGACCAATAAGGTATCTGAATTGGTCTGTAATCAGCTAGGGCACTGATAAGGGGTTGGTTGACAGGTATACTGACTGGAGAGGTTTTTTTTTAATGATCCATTTGTGCATCAGGCATCCTCGTCTGCCACGGTTGTTACCCGCAACGCGATACCGATGGCATCATCAACTCCATCTCCAAGGTGGACGTCCTCGTAAGGGGCCTTTTTAAATCCTTTATATTAAGTTCGCTTGCTTGTTTAGGACCGTGCAAATCTTTCGGTCGTTTTTTAACCCACTTCCCGTGATCCAATCGAGCTGACATTTTCCACACAGACTCGTTGTGCGTGACAATTAATGTTTGTGAAATTTTTTTTTTAAAATGTTACACTTTTTAGGACAAAAATATTATATTTAATTACCAATTGCTTAATGGTGCAATGCAATCATCTGACCCATAGGTGGCAGCCATCTCAAGCCAGAGGACGAGAGGACTCTAGCCGCCACGCATATAAAGGATTTATAGTGAAAAACTTAGTTTTTACGGGTAATTTTTTGTCTTCGTAACCGACCCGGCCCTGGCGAACGTCGCCACACAAATGGAGGGGATGTGAGAGGACGCTCGGGATATATTACAAAAAACGAAACCCACTGTGGTCTCAATACCGGGATGGGACAGGGGGTAGAGTGGTGGTTGTTGTGGTTGGGTGGTTGAAAGGCTGCCACTCTTGTCCCAGGGAATTTGCCGATTGACATTCGGGGTTTTAATATTCGCGCAGTTACCGCGTGCGGTGACCAAACCAAAGAACAACACAAATACCATTCTCTTCGTTATTTCGGTAAAGTCACGTAGGTAAAGAAATAATTAAGAAAAAAATAAAGATTTAAAAAAATAAAAAATAAAAAAATGTAATCACGACGTTTCGATTGCATCACAAGCAATTATCATCAGGTGTGAACACCACAGCAAGAAATGTTATACTAAAGTGGGAGAGATGCCACTGAACACAAACACCCACCATCGCTGCCGTGTCACGCACACGTACAAAATAATGATTAGCTTAAGCCGAACGTTAAAATATAAAGAAAAGATTGTACCAAACCCTCCTCCCACCACCAATAATGCCATCACACACACACACACAAAGTCGTGCCCGTGTAATCGCGTGAGTAATGCTCGCTTTGAGGCAGTGATTGTGTAACAACGCCTCTATGGATTTTGTTGTGGTGGTGGTTGTTGTCGAAACCTGAGATAATTATTTTTGACGCACCGATTGTCATTGAAACTTATGTGCCTTCGTTGGTGAAATGCTTCTGAATTATCCGCTTCTCAGCGCCAATTGCGTCCCACTATTCGTGTAGATTTTGTTTAATATTTTTTTTATTTGTGTTGTCGATGCTGAGGGGGGGAGGGGGTAACAGAACTTGAGGATTTTGGCACCAATCGTCGTCATTGTAACCGGACCTCCTCAGCCGTCTGGCTTCTGAATTGTTCTCTTATCAGCGCTATTTGTGTCCCACTACTCGTGTATATTGTATTTAAATACCTGTAGTTTATTTCTATTGTTGTTTCGTTGTTGTCGATCCTGAGGGGAGTAACAGTACTTGAGGATTTTGGCGTAAATCGTCGGCATTGTAACCGGGTTCCTCTCTCAGCCGTGTTGGTTCGAGTGGTTCCCACTGTTTCTGTCTCGCTACTCGCGTAGATTTGCATTGAAATATGTTGTTGCATTGAAATCCTTTTTGTTGCATTGAAATCATTTTTGTTGCATTGAAATCATTTTTGTTGCATTGAAAAACTTCAAATGAATCTCACATCCAACGTCACGGCCTCCCATAACGTCAAATGTGTGTTACGGCAGACAGTTGCAAACTATTAACATTTAAATTTCGATTTAAAGCTTTCGTGACTGCAGGGATTCATCTTCTTGGTTCTTTCGGTAAAGTCACGTAGAAGGGAAGTAATAAAATAATAAAAATAAAACAGAATAAAATAATATAATAAATAACATTTATTTTTTTAAACCCCGGGTTAAACGGATACATCGCATGGGAACGGGGAGCTTGGGGTCATGTTGGCATTTTCGTAGTCAGAATCAGAATATTTAGGCTGGAAGAATCCGATGAGCAATAAAGCTCTTGTTCACACATGTCCAGTATGGGCACGGGGTCAGAAAGTTCCAACAACAAACAATACAAACGAGACGGACGCTCTCGGCTCATCACGATCCATAACTGAACCCGGGACTAGGCATCTGACTTTTGTTCATTTTTTTTAAACTCGACTCTTAACTTTATGGATTTAATTGAGAGTCGTGTGTGCTTCAAAGCACACCACGTGGTTGTCATAATTCACTCTTCCCTTGCGATTAAATTAATTGTAAAAACAACAACAACAAGCCTTGGTAGTCACCCATCCCAAGCAGGCTCACCCCTGCTTAGCTCCCAGGGTCTGATAAGTTGGGGCACATTCTGAAGCGTAGTGGGTTCGTACTTGTATGGGGGACCACGAGAATGTGCCATGTGTTTGGAGCTGTGTGGGGACAGGGAGATTGCCAACACAGCACATGGATTCTTGTGTCCATCTGTGCAGAACTGTGAGCCTGAATCCCTTATATTTGTACTCCCTCCCACCACACATGAAGCCAATATTGCCAAATATCACAATGCAGAGACCTGAAAAAAACCCATCCATAATGTCTCGTATATTAAATATATATTTTTAAAAAATCTTCATATATAACATTTACTGGCCTCATCTTTGCAATGTATACATGTTATACATGTATTACTTTGGGGGGTATAATTAGATGGTTATTTATGTGATTATGTAAGTGAATGGCGAATGTATATATCACTGCCGTCTTGCCAGAACCGCATTGGAAATGAGACGTGATTTTCAAGAGTCCCTTTGGTTAAGATAATCATCTGCAGCTCTTTGTCAATCCCCTGTTGGATAAAGGCCTCTGCCTGGTTAAATAAACTCTTAAAATGCTGCATCATTGAATCAATCCATAACAGAACAGACAAATTCAATGTTCTAATGTTCCTTCGTACTGTTACAGCAAACAGAAATACAACTGCATAGGTTTTCGTGGTTGTGCCCTACAGCTTTACGACGGGGCTTCGGGTTGTACCGCTCGTTATTTGGCACGATGCCCGACGTTTCGCTCCACGTGCCCCCGGGAGCTTCTTCAGCACCTCCCAACAAACCCCAGGGGCTCCGACAGGCTCCAAGCTCTCAGCACGTGCAGCGAAACGTCAAGACACCCGTGTCAAGAACGAGATCTTGACACATTGAGCTGACCGTGAGATAGTCGCTTAAATAGAGAGTCGTACTGAAAATGGGTCGGTGGGACAGGCTTAATCTGCGAACCTGTGCGTGCATTTCGAGAGCTCCGTGGCAGAGAGAGAGGGCTTCTCAGTGGGAGTTCAAGCGCTCGTTATTGGGAGTTCCCCCCAGCTTATAATAGAGCGGAGAGCGTGCGTCAGCGACAAAGCTCATGACCTGGAAAGAGCTTCATGAGCGCTTGCATGCAACTCATGAGGCTTACACCAGCAGTCAGGAACACACCGTATGGCGAGTTCGTAACAACAAAAGATGTCTCGTCTTTTTCTCCAACTTTACACCTCGTGGCATGATATTCTTGCGTACGATGGCGGCGATATTGTTCAGGAGTTGAAGGGCCAATTTGGAGGTGTGGTGGTGGATCACGACGAGAGGGCTTCCGAAGATAGAGAGAGAGTTGGTGTAGTTTTGCTATTCCTCCTCCATTGAACAAATACGAATTAACTTATTACTAACGTAGCATATAATTACAATAACACACATTGCAACTGATTACTAATCTACAACTCACATCGTAACAATTGTCTGATTACTAATCTAGTATATAATTCTTCTTGGTTCTTTCGGTAAAGTCACGTAGAAGGGAAGTAATAAAATAATAAAAATAAAACATAATAAAATAATTCTCACGACGTTTCGGCTACAACGCAAGCAGCCGTCTTCAGGTGAAGAATGAGACACTGCCAAGTTTTATTTTTATTATTTTATTACTTCCCTTCTACGTGACTTTACCGAAAGAACCAAGAAGATGAATCCCTGCAGTCACGAAAGCTTTAAATCGAAATTTAGTATACAATTACAATACCCCCCCCCCTCCGCCTCAAATCGTTGTACCTGATGAGTTAAATGATGACGTCACCCTGCTGTTGCTGCTCTATTTAAGACCGGGAGCAAGAATTGCTCGATGATGCTGGATGCAATTACCAGCGAAACGTCGTACTACTCAAAAATTGTAAATGTTGTGGTTTCACGCTTCAACACACCGGTGGGCTAAAGTAGTGAACTATTTGTCTTTTGTCAACGTGACACTTTTTTGCTGTTTGACCGTGTCGGGTGGTAGAGGGTTACGACACATTTATAAATAACGCGATCTAACCCAAAACGTTTAGTATGAACTATATTGGTCGCGAAAGCCTGCTACGTGTTAAACAGACCACAGCGGTTTACTCAATGTGGTCAATGTGGAGGTATCCTGTGGGGTCCTCTTTCAAGCCGGTAAAAAAAAAAACATCTTCGACGATGCAAGGAATGCCCACACTTTATCCCACGACACGCGTGACCTGCCGATTGACTTACTCGAGTTTATCCATTTATAAATTGATGGGTGGGCAGAGGTGGGGAGGTGGGAATTGAAAAGATTCAGGGGGGATGTGGGAATACAAAAAAATCCCATCGCTCCTTCCGAATTGCAAGTGTGTCACGTTAACCATTTACACCATGGTCGCGAGCCATGTCGATTGGTTATTGGAATGACTTAGCTAGTGAATGATTGAACACTCATTATAACGTAAATACAATAAACCTCCGATAAGTGTACTTCCCCCTGTCAGGGCCTACCAGGCACCCGTTGGTTGTGTTCAGATTAAGCACAATAACAGCACCATCCCATTTGCGCTAAGCGGCTGTAAGAGGGTGTAATGGAGAACGTTAGTGCGTATTTGTCTTTGGTGACCGTGGATTCGGGGCTGGAATTGGGGCCCCCTTTCGCCGAGAGCAACGTGGCACCACAACGAGAGAATCATTAATAGGCTGCATAGCTGCCCTTGAGAAGGGAATGCGATCACAGTCGGCGGTGACCTTGCCCTTTTATACACACAGCAAAGTTGGAGCAAAAATAATTATCATATAAAATATATAATTTCGTGTTGGCACCGGCTCACCTGATTGACTTTCACCCGCACACGATCAGTGGCCCTTGGTGAAGCTGTGTTTTTTTTTTAAATCAGAATCAGTATCAGAATATTTACTTACACTGGAGGAATCCGATAAGCTATAGAGCTCTTTATGGCGGATGTCCAGTAGGGGCGGGTCAGAACGTTACAACAACAAACATTACAAAAATAGGAAAGGTAAACACATCACTTAAAAAACATATTCAAATAAAACTAGACTATGTTTTATCTTATCAGGTAGAGCCCACTGAGCGATCCCCTTGGCTTTCAGTACACTTGGTTCTCCTAAATCATCGATGTCCCAGAGCTTGAATCCAAGCTTGGAGGAACTCTGCCTCAATGCACAAACAATTCCAGTGGGAGCTCCTCAGAGCCCATCTATTGGGTGCTTAGCCTACTCTTCCACACTGGCCAGACGCCTCGGAAGCAGTGGGAGTGCCCACACTGTATCCCACCACACGCAACCTGCCGATCGGCTGTGGTGCCCTCCCGTTTATTTCTTGAATCCTTTGTTTTGGGGTTAATTTTTTTAATGGGCGTCAGTCTAGCTGCGTGCGTGTATGTGTTTGGGGAGCAGTAGTGGAACGTGGCGACCCGGGTTCAATCCCAGCTCGCGCCCTACACCAGTGACGATTATCTGAACCGGTCCTGGGCCTCCCCTGGGTCGACTCAGCCTCAAATGAGTACCTGGTGCGATGTGTAACGCCGAGAGATCGAACCGACGACCAATGTATTGCAATTCCAGTGTGCTGACCATTATAGCACGGCATTATATACGAAATGCAGAAATTGATGTTAATCATGATTGCGAGTGGCAAAATGCATAAACAGCACTCTGTGGCTTTCAGAATTAGAATATTTTATCAGGATCGGAATCTTGATACTGGAGGAATCCGATGAGCTATGAAGCTCTTTTCCACACATGTCCAGTCGAGCTTTCACGAGGTTAATATGGATTTTTTTTGGGCGGCTGGATTGAACAACACACACACACAGATGTTCACTGCCTTCCCCAGACCACCGGCTTGAGCTATCTGAATTGCGCCACCACTGTGTCGCCTGGACCCACCGACCGACCGACCCCAGAGAGTTTGTAAAACGTGGCTTTCCCAAACAGGCAGCGGTAAAACAAATATTTTTGGGGGTTTTTTCCCCCCAGGCTAATTTTCCTGGTTTTCCTCGTCATTTACAGATTTCAACTCTCGGCGGCCCGCAGACGTTTCAGACGGAGAGAGGACGCTGGCTCGATGCGTGGACAGCGCCCGTGTTTTACACGTTATCCCACGGGGCGCTTAGACCCCATCTGTGCCCGAGCGGAGCTCCAGCTCACGGCGCAGTACCCAGCGTCCGCGCGCGATTACATAACTCGCTTTATTTATCGCCGCTGTTTAGATCTGGGTTGATGTGGCGCACGCTAAACCATGGGAAATTACATCAATTTATAGTAAGCGTCGCTCGTACCCCCACGCTCGCACGCACACACACCGCGCCGAGAGGATACTCCGGGCACGGAAACGATCGTGGAGCCAGACCCCTCCCCCCCCCATCCTGCCCTGGGGCTGGTTGGCACCGGCTCTCCACGCGACCTTCCTGTGCCCTCTCACGGATGGACGGACGTATGTGAACTTCTTTCACACCGTACGTAGCCACCCGTACCAATCGGAGGTGCGGGGGGAGGAAGATAAAGAACTAAACACAAAAAGCAGTTGTACACAAATGAGTTTTCAATCGAGATGATTAAAAAGTGCATAATTCCAGTGGCTTCCTAATATCAGAAGAGCGTTCCAGACGGCCGCAGAAGCGCATCTACACGCGCCGAGCAATGCGGTGACCGTCTCAGCGAGATGCGATTCAAAATGTGCTGCTCCCTTCACCAACCCGCACTAACCAGCGTGGTGAAGTATGGTCAAAACTCGTTTATTTAAAACAGATTTTTGTGTTTAGTTTGATGTCCTTCCCCCGTACCTCAGATGAGTACGGTAGGGCTACGTATGGCGCAAAAGAAGTTCAACATTCGATTGATATAAATAACTAAATCGTAATACGTTGAGGCTTGGGAGACTCCTCTGCTATCACAAGGGCACACGCCCTAAATGGCTATTTCAGATGTTAACTACCTCGCCTGCTATACAGGAGGTCGTGGGTTCGATCCCAACCCTGACGCCACTGTATAATTGGAGTTTGCGTGTCTCTCTCCCTGTTGGTTTTTCCCTCCACACTTCGAAACACGCGTTTAGAGTCTTTGGCTGCTACAAATTTCCAAATGATAAGCCACTTTGTTGGGCTATCGTTTGTGGCCAGATCGCTTCTGAAAAATAGCTGTATTGCTCAATGGGCCTTACCTGGTAAAATAAAAAACACGATTTTAGTTTAGTGTAGTAAGGTACACGTTTACAGTGTATGTAGGTTAATCTTAGATTACACTACTACACACGTACGTTAATCGGTGTACGTGGTAATGATGCAGACTTTGTTCCGCCCTGTAATTGTTGAGTAATGCGGTCAAGGAATTGGCGTATATTAGTGGTTGACATGTGCTTAGATATATGAATCACCACGTATATTTCATATATAAGTGTGTGGAGGTGGCTGGGTGTGTTAGAATGCTAATCCTGTGTAAGGACAGTGATCCCGCACATCTGCGAGCCTGGGTTCAAATCCAGTTTCATCCCAGTTACTGATGACTGTACATTGATGAAAAAATAATAGGCTTTACCCGTCCCGGCAAGAAAACGGGTGGTGTTAAGATGTTCAAACATCAAACAGACACCCATCACAAGATATCAAGTCTGCATCAACCACGCGTCCTCGTTGTAAAATATATAAACAGACAAGCTTTGACAACAATGTTACTTATGCATTGTCATTACAACTGATTGGCCTACACCAGCGGCGGTCCGTTTTTTTAAATCCTTTATATTAAGTTCGCTTGCTTGCTTGCTTGCGTGCTTGCGTGCTTGCTTGCGTGCTTACTTTCGACCGTGCAAATCTTTCGGTCGTTTTTTTAACCCACTTCCCGTGATCCAATCGAGCTGATATTTTCCACACAGACTCGTTGTGCGTGACAATTAATTTTCGTGAAAATTTTTTCCAAAATTTTACACTGTTTAGGGAATTTTTTTAATATATTTAATAACCAATTGCTTAATGCTGGCAGACAATCATCTGACCCATAGGTGGCAGCCATCTCAAGCCAGAGGACGAGAGGTTTTTAGCCGCCACGCATATAAAGGATTTATAGTGAAAAACTTTGTTTTTACGGGTTAATTTTTTAACACCTCGGCCTTCAATGCGATTCTCCTGCAATTAAACCGCCTTCGAATAACCTCACCATGACACGAGGGCTATAGTGTATTGTCATTCGACGTAACCACCCCATATTCACAGTGACAGTAACCTTTATCGAGTGTAATGAAGTGATTTAACACGAGGCTCAACACCTATGAGAGTTACAATACACTAATTGCGGAGACGTGAATACATGGTGACTGAAACCATCAAGGATGTACCACTATTACGCAGTATGACAGGATCCTGCATCACAAATAGACATCGCATAGCCCAAATTAATGTCATTACCAAACAAACTCACAACAACCAGTCACATTTACTCATACGATCACCAAGCAAGCAAAAATGCCGTAAAACACAAATAACACAATCAGGATTCAACAGGCTTCCCCACAGAAAAATAAAACCAAAAAAATCTAAAGCACTACATCTAAACGTAACGAAAGAAAGTTTAATTAATCTTAGATGATGCTACGTTACGTGCTAGCTAGTTTTACTTCAGTTAGCTAACTGGCCCACCGATCACGCCACACGAGAAATGCTAGCGTAGGCGGCTAGGCCAGCTAGAAGGCTCCGGCGTGTCAAAGAATACGCCCAACATGGCAAACTCGAAATTTGATTGGTTAAAGAATATGACAATCAACAACAACGTTCGCATTTGCTTCAACAGCAGAGGAGATTCACTCGACATTCTGAAGGCCTCAGGGTACATTTTTCACCCGGGGAGGTGGAGACAGCACAGGTGGAACATCTGATTGGATAAAAGCTCAAATTTAACACATTCCTGCGGAGGGAGCTGGTAGAAACGTTGGGTTGCTCGGTCAATGGCCAGGGTCACCGGCGGCGTGGTCTATTCCGCAAATATGCCCGACTGTGAGGGCGTGCACAAGCCGGCGTGAGTAGGTTAAACGTTGAGTTTTATAAGGGCACCACGGGGTGACCAGCCTCTCCCCACCCAGCCCCACCCCTCCCTCCCTCCCCACCCAGCCCCTCCCCTTCCCACCCAGCCCCTCCCTCCCCACCCAGCCCCTCCCTGCACGACGGACGGACACAATAATCCCCTGAGTGCGGATAAGAGGCGTGCAAACGGAGACTCTCAGAAGCAGTTCAACGGTAGCAACTTCCGGAGGCCAAATCCGATCGCACAGTGGTCCTGCGTATCGGCATTGTTTGGACGATTTTGTGCGAACCGAATTGGGCTATAACCGTGCCCATTATTTAATCGTTTGCGAGGTCTGATGGATGTTTGCGCGTGGACGGTTAGAGCCTGTTCACAAACCTGCTCTGGTCTCTTTATTCCGTAAGTGCCTTTGTCAGTTACATTTCCCTACCTGTTGTAACGTCATTAAATAATTATGCGAGCCCCTTAGGTGGACGAAGGACTATCCGTGCCGTACCAGGCATGCGGGAGGTTTATTGAACCATGGTTCTTTCGGTAAAGTCACGTATAAATAAAATAAAATAAATAATGAAATACGACGTTTCGATTGCAACACAAGCAACCGTCATCAGGTAGAACTAAATTTGAGAGAGAGAGAGAGAAAACACAGACACGGAGACACACAGCCAGACACACAAGCAGACAGAGACAACACAGAGACACGCAACATACTGTCTGCGTTTCAAATGAAGCCCAGTTACGATTGAGCTGTCACTCGTTCTGTGATGTTAGCCATTCCCAAGGAATCGAACTCAGGTTGCCGGGTTCGTAGTGCAGTGTTCGCCAAGCGCTGCGCCACCGCTACCGTGCCTGTTGTACGCACCGTTTGTATGTTGAACTTATTTCGCACCCTAGCTAGCCAACCGTGCGGCGGGGAGGACAACATCTGTATTTGCGTGAGTTTCACGTGTTGCCCATTAGCCTGTTGGTTGACCGCACGGGCCGTGCCCTTTATTGTCCCCGAGTGTGCCCAGCACGGCTTTACGGGGGGCACTAAAACATTATTAGCGACGTGCGGCCGGTAATGACTGCGCACTTGAGGCTTTTTTTCAGCGACTCGTGGTGAAAACCACTCAAGGAGCTGTGGCTGACTTGTTGCTCCATTCAAAACAAAGATAACTCACGGGTCACCTGCACTCGCTCGCCCGAATGTTCACCTCTCACGCCTTCCGATGGCTCGCTTGGAATGGCGACAAACAAAAAAACTTTCACAGCAATTAAGGGCACCGCTTGAGTTTCTAAAGTCAAAGTGATTTCCCGCTCATATGAGCCCTGAGCCAGAGGTCGTGAAAAAGTCACCATCCTATGGTGGCGAGAGGCGAGTCTCTTCGTAAGGGCAACCACTGTTAACTTCCCCACGAAGCGGTAGCAATTTTATCGACCCCATATGGATGATGGGCTGAGTCAACCCCATGCCCCCAACCATAGATTTGAATTGGCAACTTTCCAATTACGAGCCTCTTACTATTGCCGCTGAGAATGAAGTAATTAAACCGCTCAGGTTCTCTAATCCAAGTGTTTATAAAGCGCTGCAATTACGAACTGTGATGCAATTTGATGGAATCTGGCGATGAAATCTGTGGTGGGATTCGCTTTTTCTTTCCCGGCCCTCCCGCGCCCGCTCGACCCACGGATATTAGCCGCGCTCACAAAAAAAATCCGCGGTGCCGTGGAAAGTTTTTTTTAACCCTCTCGCTCTCGTTTCTGTTTGCGTCTGGAACGATGACAACGGTCGAGCTCGCGTACAATTTCTCTTCGACAAAAGGAACGCGTCTCAAAGAAAACCCAACAATGACATCGAGAGACAGAGGGCGGGCAGCAAATCGCCCCGGTGGCGAGATGTTAACTACCTCGCCTGGTGTACAGGAGGTCGTGGGTTCGATCTCTGACCCTGGCGCCTGTATACTTGAAGTTTGCATGTTCCTCTCTCTCCCCCTGGTCGCGTAGATTTTTCTCCGGGTTCTCTGGTTTTTCCCTCCACGTTTAGAGAATCAACGTGCGTTTGGAGTATTTGGCTGCTATAATTTTCTTTTCCACACAATGATAAGCAACTTCGTTGAGCGATCATTCATCGCTAGCTCGGTCGCTTCTGAAAAACAGGTCAGTGGGTCTTAACTGGTCGTATAAAAAGTTTTTTTTTAATAAAAACAAAAAGGTGGAGACGAGCAGCTTTGAGCGCGTTCGCAATTCATGATAATAATTACCTGTTTACCCAGGAAAACCTACACTATGTCCAACGGATTTTTTTCAGGAGGGTGCTGCTACATTGTCATATTGGCTATCACCGGTGGCACTTGTGGTTTGTGTGGTTTTTTTTTGCTTTCGGAGAAGATAAAAAAAATGGAAGAACCCAAAGCAAAACCCATGCAAGAGCGGGGGGAGAAAACATACAAACTCCACACAGAGAGTCGAACCCAGGTACTGTGAGGTATTCAGATTATTTTGGTGCTACAAATGTTCAAATGATGGACCACTTTGTTGAGCTATCATTTATGGCCAAGTCGCTTCTGAAAAGTTAATACCTCAGTGGGCTTTGCCTGGTAGGATGGGGATGGTTGAGTTTTGTTTGTACGTGTTTAATTTTCTTGTACTTTTTACTACTATCATGCGTTTGTATTCTTTGTTGTTGTAACGTTTTGACCCGCCCCTGAAAAATAGATTTATAGTGCATCGGATTCCTCCTGCATTATAAATAAATGTTCCGATTCTGAGCGTTACCATCCTGCCTCCGCAAAGCCGAGCTTGATAACGACAAGCAACATACCCCAAATGTGCCGAGAGAAGGACACTTAGAAAAAAAAAAACGAGTGAATGACGAAACATCAGAAACACCCCAGGTCATTAACCGAAACAAAAAAATATGAACGAAACTGAAAAGCGTCTAAAGAAGCTTGGAGGGGAATTACTTCGCGGCAGAGAAAGATAATCGCATGGGTTGAGAGAGACGCACACGGGGCAGAGACGCATACACGGACGGCGATCGAAGACACGGGGGGACCGCGATTGCAGTTTCACCGCCTGCGCACTCTGGCGAGCGACGCCGCCGTCTCACCTGCTCCTTGCTGGCGGAGATCGGCTCCTTGAGCACGATCCAGGTGACGCTCTCGAAGAGGGGCGGGGTGGTGAGCGAGCCCAGGTAGGTCCAGAAGTCCAGTGACTTGGGCAGGAGAACCGAGGGGTCATAGTCGAGGAAGTCCACCTTGGCTCCCTGAGAGCATGGCGCACGTACAACACACGCAAAAAAAGATAAAAATTAATCCGTAAAAAAAAAATTTTTTCACTATAAATCCTTTATATGCGTGTTCAATGGGCCACAACCCAGCCCACATTGGTCTTTGAAACGGGCGGCTAGAGTCCTCTCGTCCTCTGGCTTGAGATGGCTGCCACCTATGGGTCAGATGATTGCCTGCCACCATTAAGCAATTGGTAATTAAATATAATTTTTTTTCCTAAAAAGTGTAACATTTTGGAACATTTTTTTCACGAAAATAAATTGTCACGCACAACGAGTCTGTGTGCAAAATGTCAGCTCGATTGGATCACGGGAAGTGGGTTAAAAAACGACCGAAAGATTTGCACGGTCGTAAGCGCGCAAGCAAGCAAGCAAGTGAACTTAATATAAAGGATTTAAAAAAGATCCCCCATATAGCCTTAACAGACTGTAGGGGCAAACGCTGTTAGCGAGCACCTATGAAGGCCGGAACGGTACACGAGGGGGTGGGTGGCCAGCACCACGCCCGACCGCCTTTGTCTCCCTATTGGCGATGTTTACACACCGCATCAGGTACTCATTTGAGGCTGAGTCGACCTAGGGGAGGCCCAGGACCGGTCCAGATAATCGTCACTGGTGTCGGTGGCTGTGAGCGGGAATCGAACTCGGGTCGTCATGTTAGAAGTGCAGCTTAGCGCGAACCGCTAAACTACAACTCCCCACAACATAACACACACCTAACACAACGCACGCACACACACATAACACACACATATAACATACATGCAACACACGCACATACAACACGTCACTTCAGCCAATGTCATTTGCCCCGCAGGAGTTTGTGAGTTTACGTTCAAGTGGTTTCGATGGCCTTGCAGTCAGGATTGCTTAAATGGTTGTGCGAGTGTGTGCGCTGTGTGTCCGTCTGCGGGGAGCAGTAGCAAAGTCGATCGAGGTTAAGTGTGCTCATTGGAGTTGGAGGCAGAGGTCGCAATCGGGTACCCGATACCCGTATCTTACCCGATACCCGGCTACCTGTACCCGGCCAGGTAAGGGTACCCGTTTACGACCCTGGTGCGGCCGGGTATGGGTACGGGTAAGGAATCAAAACCCGTTTGCGACCTCTGGATGGAGGCCCTTCCACCAGCAGTTACGTGAGCAAGCAATTGCAGGGCTGTGCCTCTATCTTTGCTCGAGGC